>NC_133030.1:32955000-33555000 GCF_048771995.1 Taeniopygia guttata | reverse complement strand
GTAATCTCTTGTAACATCAAAGTAGTTGGAGGATGATGACTGGTAGAAAAAAAAAAAAAAAGAGTCAGCTAAAGTTCAATCTCTGAATAGGCTGTGTTTGCCTTTAGATTTGTGTGTGAGGAGGAAGTGGAGGGGTGGTGTCAACTAATCGCATGGAAAACTTGGCTTTTCCTGAAATAAGGTTCATATATGCCTGGATAATTAATTTTTAAATAACTATTTGCTTTCATTAATGTAAGGGGAAACAGTTAATGAAGGAATTCAAGCTAATGATTTTTAGCCTTTAAATATCAGACACCTGAGTTTCATTTCTAGAAGCAATGTCCAACATGCTATGTGGCACTTTTAGACAAATTTGCAGCTGATAAATCACTTGTATTGCATCTCTGGGAGCCAAGTATGGACTGCATATATATAATTGATTTGCAGAACTAGAAAGAAACTAACACCAGATGTCAGTTGTTCTAACAATTGAAAATTAGTCACAAACCATTTGCTTGTCCAGCTAGGGCGTGTAGGAGAGGACATTATTGCTTGGAAAAGGCAGTAAGCATTAATTAAAGTCCCTCTTAAGAAACAGTCAATGAATGCTGAGACTATAAGAGCATAGACTTCTCCCCACATCTCTTCTGTGCACTCTGGTGAATTATTTACACAAATTCTGCTTGTTTTTGCAGAAAACTTGTACCAAAGTCATCACTTCTAGCACTTCAAATCCTGCAAAATATTTTCTGCTGAACATACCTTGGGTTTTTGTTGCTTTCTTGAAAAGAACATGCCCATTAGAATGTAATAAATTATTTTCTTATTGATTATATCCCAATAAAGTGATTTCTAGCTTGGACTCTTGTCTACATCATTGTTACTTTGTCAGACAGTCTTTTACTGAGGTATCCTGATCAGTACCACAGCTAGTGTTCCTGGATATCTGGTTACTTACACATTCTTTATCCAGGGAAAGGTCTTGGGTTCAAATTCTGATCCTCCTGATGATAGCTATTCTTATGAAAGCTTTTTACCCTTTTCTATCTACAAATCTTTGACAGTGGAAAATGTCAGCAATACTGGAGTAAGAATCAGTTTGGATGTACTAAGAATGAGATATTTGACTCTGTATTTTACTGTAACAATCCTCAGACAGACAGTTTTGCATTGCAGCAATTGAACTGAAATTTATTTAAAAACTTGAGCATGAACACCTTCATCAACTTTTGTTTCTCTATTAGAATGTAGCATCTGTGACTGAAAAACAGCTATAAATTTCCTGTTTATTATCTGCAAAGTTATTTGCATGTACCTGAAATAAGGTTAATTTATACCTGGATAACAACATTTTCAATAACTCTTTGTCTTCATTAATGTGAGGGGAAACAGTTCATGTAGGAGCCTGAGAAACCTGGTGTAGTTGAAGATATCCTTGCTCATTGCAGAAGGGTTGGACTAGATGGTCTTCAAATGTCCCTTCCAGTCCAAACTATTCTGTGATTCTATGGTTCTCTGCAGGAGTTCTTCATATGGAGCAATAATAAAATACAAAATGTCATTTCTGGGTGAGATGTTAACAAGAAAATTCTTTATTCAATTTGTATGGCTATAAAAGCCTTCATAGATAATGTGAAACAGAATAACGGAAATTTACTCTTCAGCAAAAGGAATGGATACAATTTTTGAATTCTAACTTACCTAGAAAGCCACAGAATCAAGAGTATGATTTAATTGAAAAAATAAGTATTTTGATCCCATGTTACCTGGGTCTTATTCCATAAGAAATTGAATTAACATCAACTTTGAAATTAAATCCAGCAAGAAGACTGAAACTAAGAAATGTAACAAAATGTATCTATGTAAATATGTATATATATGTGTATATATACACACATACATGTATATATATATATGTGTAAAGTAGTAGATTTTCACATCCTTCACTCAGTTAAAAGAGGAAGAAATAGGAAAAGATTTTTGAGGGAAAAAAATCAATAAATCTTGTTCACTCTGAAGAGACATAGAAATTTGAGATCCTTTTGAAAAATTGACACCATTTTTGAATGTGAACTCACTTGCATGTCCCAAAATTCCTTTTTGTAGATGGACATTTTTATTAAGTAATCCTTTCACAACTTCTATATACATTTAAGGTTCACTTGTGCTCAAAAGACCTATGAGTTTGGGTACCTGTATGTGATTTCTGAGATTTCCAGTTCAGCAAAAGAAAGTGAAAAATTAGGTTGCATTTATGCTTTAGGCTATAGTGATGGTAAGTAGAAAAGCAGTCTTTGAAGTATCAGAGGTGCAGGCTCACAATCCAAATTTCTTGATTTCAGGTTGTAAATTGACTAGAAGATTGAGGAATAGAAAAAAAATTTACTACTCTATGTTAGTCATTGTGGGAATATGATTCTTATATTGTGAGTTTATTTTCTGTGATATTTAAATCCTATAAAATAAGCCTGATATTCCAGCATTATTAAGACTTCAAAACTGTGTCATTTTTTTGGTGTTAAAGCTCTAAAAAATTCTACATGGTCCTTCCCCAAACAAAGCAGCACTTGCTAATTTCTTTTAGCAATGATGCAGTGAATCCAAAAATCCTTTTCTGACACAAGAAGATGGAGTGAAAGTTTGGAAATTTCTTAATAGAGCTCACAGACCTAGTTTAAAAGTGAAAAATATATTTTTCCTAATATCTCTATTTAAATCAGTGAGGAAAAAAGTTTAACTTTTGGGCAGATGAACGTATGCCTCACCAGATATAATTCATTCACTATGATTTCATTGTTTCTTTCCTCCTTCATATATGACGAGATGATCATACCAACTTGTTCCAGTGTTTATATGAACTTGTTGATCTGGACTTTCTAGGAAATAGAACAGTGTTATTCTTCCTCGTGGGTAAACACGTAATGCGTGATAAGGAAACACGCTTGCAGATATGGATTTATGAGGGAAATTTCTTTTTCGTATAAGACAGTTGAAGCAAAACAAACTCCGAGCCAATCTGAAAAGTTTTCAAGCCCAACCAACACAGCTGCACATTATCCTTGTAATCAGTACCAAGAAAAGTGGCTCTGTGGCGTGGATAACATCAAATTTTAATTCTGTGAGGGTGCTTTGACTGTGAAAGTGAGTCTGTATGCTTAGCTGGGCATCTGTCCAGCTATTTAATTCATGAAGTGGCCTTCTCTCTACTTCAGGTAAGGTGTTCTAATGACTTGGTTGGCACAGGATGTGTGCAGTCTCAACCAAAAAGTTGATTTTTTGCCTTTGAATAGCAATTGAAACATATCTCCTATTAAATAACCTTCTGTACATTCCTCTCACTGCAGTGCTGTGTTATTGAACAAACTAAACTCATGACATCACTTGGTGAGTTAAAGGTACTCAGCAGCAAACTGTTCAGGAAATACTCAGACTATTGCAGAATCAGGCCTCTAATTACAAACTTATGTGCAGTGTTCTGGTTCATTTCTGTTACTGATGTTCCATTTCAGTGGCAATTTTTTTTTTTTTTCTCAGTAATCCACCTCTGGGACTCTAAATAATCTCTAAAGGACAAAGATGGCTACTGCAGAATGTGATCCAAGGTTCCATAGTTGAATCTCACATGTAACTAATAGTATAAGGTTGTGACAGAAGTAATGTCTCTCCAGTAAAATGCTATTGTTGTCTCTATCTATAGGGAAAAAAAAGATTAAAACCTCATTTTTATGCTACTCTGCAGCAAAATGGGCCTGACACTTTAGAGATCAACAAGCAGCTTTTTGGGCTGTTTTCTTGCACAGAAACCAAGTTTTTTGATGGTTGGACACAATATTCTTTTTTAAACTAAAATTCTGGATAAAATAATTACTAAATTGTTGGTACTTTCACGAGACAGTTTCTAAAGAAGCATAAGAGACTGATACAAATTGACTTGCCATCTCTAGAATGCTTACTCCAGAAGTTAGCAATGCTGTATAACTAAATAATGTGAATTTTGAAATAGGTAACTGATGCATTATTGTTTTGACATAGGAAGATAGAGCAATTACTAATTATCTTCAACTGCAGTTTTTCTGTGGGACCAATCAGCAATAGGACTGTGACTTTCCTTTTGGCTTCCTTCAGAACTATACCAGCCTTATCTCTTGCCAATTATGATTTCTGGTGTAAATCTGCTAGTCTATGCACCAAAGAGAGCAACGAAAGGCTCTCTACATTCTCCATACAATCCTGGTCTCATTTAAATTTGCATAGGATTCTGTCTTAAAATTGGTAATACGACTAGAGATACTGTGGCCTGTTGTGATGTTTGTAGAAACAAAGAAGAAAGAAGCTTGTTATGGAATGCCACATTTTCTTCTATAAACCCAGTATTTACACACCCTTTAAGGCTTAGTAGAAAACTGTGAACATGGGTAGTCCATACATCTATATGATTGTACTTTGATACCTCTGAAACTCCACCAAATTCTTATATCCTTTTTCAAAGAGTAGTCCATTATTGTCTATGTATATATTCATTTTTCAAGAGCTTGCCTAGAGTGGGCTTGGTTCATGTGGATGGAGGCTGCATTTGATTCTGTTAATGTGAATAATAGAAACTGAGTGTTCTGTGGATAAAAATAGTATTTGAAAACTATCCTTATCTTTTTTCCATTCTGCTTCTCCTGTAAACAAATATTTAGAAGCAGAACCGCTAATACTATAAATATGTACTCCTGGTACTAATTTTTTACTTATAGTTAGAATGCAGAAAGTACTTCAGTAAAGACTCCAACCAAGACGGTGCAAATATTAATTATTCAGTTCCCACTACATGCTGCTGAAGTACCAATGGCTCTGCATATATACTGAAATACAGATGCGTCTGCTAAAAGTCTTACAGCTGCTGAAGAACAGCATGACTTCAGCAACGCTTTTAACTATGTTGTACCCAGTATGTCCTCAGTCATGATTCTTGAAGGATGCTACAAAATACTGTGCAGAAAAGTTATCCTGAATCCTTTCCTTGACACTTATTCTTCAAGCTCCTGTTGGAAACTGTTAGAAGTTTCAAATTTTTATATTGCTTCCATTATGACATGTTATTTTGCTACATTTATACACACAAAGAGAAGGACACAACCCTTCCTCTGGTTCAGTCTATCCCTGTTTTAGGAGATTTCATTTGATTTTTTTAAATGCTTCAATAAGGGACAGCTGTAGATAAGAGAAACAAAAATATCTCTGAAAATAATTAAAAACGTGTTTTGGCAACCTTTTCTTTAGAAAAGTAGAAAATATTTAAGAGGTAGATTTTAGTTCATGGAACAGATCCTCCTTTTTTGCTTTGTAGCTGCGAATCCTGTCAGTTCCTACTGCTAAAAGTAAACAGAGTAACTCAGAAAAGTGTTCCTGTCTTTTCTTAGCTTACTAGGAAAGAAGGTCTGTCCGGCTTCTGCCTTTTTATTCTCTGCATTGTTTATGTCTCAGAGTGAAATAACTTTATTTAGCTATATCACACTGCAAATCAAATATTGTGTCTGATTGCTTGGCAAATGTTAGGTCAATTATTTTCAATTTTTTTTTTTTTAATATATCAAGTGCCTACTTGATATGCATCTGTCCATAATCCTAAAAAATCTTTCATTTTAATATAGGAACTTTATATCTAGAAGGGTTACCCTCACTGCTTCCTTTCATTAAAATCACTTATCCCCATGGACATTGAACAGTCTGTTTTCCTGCATGTTGTGTTTGCTGGTGAACCAACAATCTGTGCCACTTTGTATCTCTCACTTAAGCTTTAGAGTTTTTGCAAATGAGCCATAAAAAACCCCGTAACAGGAATATGGGACAAGATCACACTTACACACACATGAAGCCAAGCTTCAAGAGCTACCTTTCTGTCCTAGCGAATATCCCACCTATCTAATATATGACACTCCTGCTGTTACCCAGCTGCTTGCAAGCTACATTTAAAAATGACCCCTTTTTTACTGCCACAGAAGCCTTGCATTCAAATCCCAGTGAAATGCCAATCTGTTGAGGATATAGGCTACAGGTTTATTCAGCTTCATATTAAGCCCATAGTTACTCTAAATAAACTTTCAGTTAAAAACACTGAACACGTATTTTTGTCTGATAGGCCATCTTTAGATAATTATAACTATATTACTACACAACGTGACTGTACTTTAATAACATTACACCTTGTTGCAGTTACCTATCTCTACTTGTTCCTTTGAATGCACAAAAAGTCTAAATTTAAATACTAGATTTTCTAAAGGGCTAGAGAAAAACTAGACCAGAAATTTTATTTAACATATTTGGTTCTTTTTACACATAGATTGGATTGACAAATTAAAGATGATTTTTAAGTCACATGTTATTGTCAAATTTAAATGTCATGCAAGTCCTGCTAGTCTTTCTGGCTTCCTAGTAAGTAAGTAGGGGTTTTCATTTCTGCAGTGTCTTTCATCCCAGAGAAATTTAAAAACTGGATTAATTCACACAACAAGCCCTTGAATTTAGCTGCTGAGAACTTTGATAGCAGAGTGGGAGTGCAGTTAAAATAGGAGGATTAACTCTTGCACCAAATAGAGCATCCCTTTACAATCTGAATGCACATAACTCATAAAGTATAATTAAAAATGCTGAAAGTAATAAGGTTAAAGGACTAAATTTACTGAGTATCCTTTGATGTGACAGGCCAGGTTTTATGTATTTCATCCTGGATTGTTTCCAGTGTCAAAGTGCACTTACATGCAACAGTATATCTTGCAACTGAGCTAAAATTCTTGGTGTCTAAAACACAAACCAACAATATATAATTTTGGAAAAAAAGATAGTGAGACAAAGAAGGGATGTTTGAAAAAGGGACAAACTGCAACACAAGAATAAACAAATGTAGCAAAACCAATGAAAATGTCAGCATTTTCCTGAAGTGATCATGCTGAAGGTCCAATGACCTCTCAAGCAGCTAGTATGAACTTTGTGTATGCATATGCATGATCCAGACTCACCTAAATGCAGATATGGAATTAAATTTTCCATTATGAATCTTGCTTGGTTGCCCCACATGTAAAAATAGGTAGATCCTAATTGTGTACAATTCTGTCTAGGAGGCTCCTGGGACATTTTAGAGCATAAATAATACTTTTATCTGAAAATGATACAAGTTCAGACAGCTGTGTGTAAAGGCTCCCAGTCTATTCCTAAGAGAGGAATAAAAGTAAGAGTAGTTGCTTGTGATTTATTAGTGATACTGTTGGTAAATTCCAGGTTGCAGCAATAAGAGATGGTATATATTTTAGAAGATATAGGCCGGGACACATAAATAAGAAAACTGTTTGGAGTGAAAGAGTAAACAGTTTTATTACAGCTATGAATCTCACTCAGTGATAGTTGATATATGGCCACAGAAGTTGTTTTTAAGAGACAGAGTGCTAGGAATGATCTTTGGCTATTTTCAAGAAATTCCACAGCTGTTTGATTTCCATGTAAACAACTCATTAAAGATGAATTGCAAGACTGTCGCTTTTATGATACCTCAAGACTGACAAAATTCAGAGCTTTCGATGTCTATAGCACATGGAACAAACAATGTCAGAAAATTGAAATTGTGGAATAGAATTAGAAAAGGTAATATGTCTTAGCTTTACTGAGGTATAGCTTTTCCTTTAATGCCTGCAGAAGATGCTGTCTATTTATTGTCTGCTGTTGCACTTGCCCAACAGAGCAGAAACATCTAGCTTAGTACTGCAGAACAATCCAAAATGGTGCAAGTCTTTGTTTTTTGAGCTTTGGGAATGAGTCCATACATTTTAATTTTCAAAGAAAAAATGTGACATTTACAAAAATAAGCACTTTAGATTAAACTCTACTAGTCCCTTTACTTCACCTTCTAAATCTGGTAGAGGTGTCACACACATATGGAAGGCCCATTTCTCATATTGCCTGGCTAGCACATCTCTAAAGTGCCTTGGAAATAGGATCTTCAAATGTATTTCAGTATTCCTTGTTCTCTTTGCAGAGGCTGCCAGCCAGTCTAAAAGTAATGCCAGCTGAGGATGCTACATTTTGGATAGTTTTTTGCTTGTCTCCACAAACAAAATAATTGTACATTGATTTGTGTATATTTTGCTTTGTCAAGCTTGTAACAAGTCATGCCATTGTAATGGAGTGGAGATGTCACCTTCATTTCTTACCTACAAGAAGTTGCTGCCTCAGATAAACGAGGCTTTCTGTTCCTTCTGTTTTTACTTAGATGGTCTTTGGCTGAAAGGTTGCAATACAGGATAAAACCACAGAACCCTTGTTTTTAGCTGAAAAGAAAACATTTCCATGAATAGATGAGACTCATACCCTCAAGGTCACTGTTTTGGCAAAGGATGTTTTGAAAGAAATATGTGAGAAACTATGCTAATTCTAAATAAAAGAACAGGAAATGTATAAATTTATTATATTTCTTAAATACTGCCATTTAAAAAATATAATCTTTGAAAAAGGAGACTTTAAGAATATTCTGGACTGGAAGCGAACTTAGCCATAGTTTGGAAGAAAAAAAAAAATCAAAGAGATGTGAACCACTAAAGTAAAAAGACACAAAAGAAAGCAAAACTAAAAATAGCTCTGGCAGCACCCTGTGTGCGGATTTTGTGGGACATAAGGCCTTCTGAACACACCTTTTGGAAGGCAGCTGAAGCTTCTTTCACTTTCCAACATTTGTCCTTTAGCTCAGAGATACTACAGACTAGTAAAGTATTTCCTTCAAGACAATTGCTCAGCCAATTTGTCCTCTTTGTCTGGTGCGGAAAAGGTTCTATCTAGTCTGTACTGCCTGGTTTGGTATTACATTTTTGACTTCTTAACTAGATTTTTCAGTCTGCAGTCTGATCACTTTAGCAGAGCTTATTTTATGAAACTAGCATTTTTATGCCTCTTTTGGGCAGCAGAATTTTTCACTTCCTAGACTCTGAACTGCCCTTCAAGCTTCCTTTAAATGTTCCTGGCATTGAAAGCGTGAAGATCAATTGATGATTTTTTGACAAATAATAAATAATCAATTTTAAAGAAAAAACTTCAAGTAAGTGAGAATGTTTCTTTCTGACAAACTATATGAGAAAGTATTTATATCCTTTTCCTAACTTTTGTGTACTTATTAGTTGGCCACATGGTTGCCTAAGGACAGGGACTAGCCTTTTGTGATATTTTTTTTAATGTGTGTGCTCGTTTGCATGCACAAATGTGTATTTTTGTCTTTATATCTGTGTAAGTAATAGAAGCATAGTTACCATCTCTCCTTATCGTAGATCTCAAAGAGCATAACAAGGCTTCAGTCCTCTCCTGGTGAATCTGCAGCCTCACTAAGACTTTTAACAATGTCTATACAAGTAGAATAAGACAGAGCAGTTAGGTCTGGGACCACAAAATTATTATATTTAAAACAGTCACGTAACACATATCTTTTATATAGCACATGAATGCATGTCCACTTTGCATCTTACTGCAGTACAAAACTTTGGTCTCATCTGTGAAGCAGATATGTCCCTGGAAGGTTTTGGAGATTCTTTTTTCCTTTAGGACAACATTACTTATGATCTGTGGTTCATTTACATTTACTTCATAGATTCTGCTTTTTAGTTCCTTCAGAGATAATTCCTAAAGCTTCTGTCAAATGCTGAGATCAATTCTGTGCGTGCTGGGGAGGCAAGATACTGGAACTGCAATCTACTGTTGTACGTGAAAGGAGAATTTAATTTCAACTGAAGAGCTTGTCAGTGCCATTGAAAACTAGGTTTGTGAAATAATATCAGTTGCACCTATATGTATTCTTTAATATTTAGAATGTAATTTAAGCTGAAAGCAATGTCAAAATTATCAGAAGTTTTTATCCATCAGACAGGGAGAGACCCATTCCCTATAGACAGGTCTCTCAGTTTTGTTGGCTTTGTACAGGTGTGCATGAAAGAGATATTCTCTAACCTTTTCCAAGTTGCATCTTGCAGCCTGATTTATAAATGGGATGATTTTTCTCCTCGTAAACTTGTGCTAAGGCAGTACATCCATAAAATCATTGTTAGAAATGCCTCTCTACTATGTCTACCTGAAATAGAGAAAAGTCAGTTCCAAGTTTTCCGTAAGATAAAGCTTAATACTACTCCAGTTGCTTGTGTATATCTTCACTGAGTGAAAATAACCTTTACTAGATGATTTTGGTCAAAATGCAAGAGAAATTCTTTTATACTAGCTGTAGTAGTTATTTTGAAGTGACTGGCTGAAAATAATGAAAGTTTTTATTCTGAAAGCAATTAAAAATATTTTATATGTATAACATTTAAAAATTAAGATTCTTCATGGCAAGTACATTTCTCTCTCAGGATTTTTCATAAAGGTGCACAGAGAGAAATGAAAGAGAAAACAATTTCTATTTCTGCTCCTTGTTTTTCTCATGTGGAATGTGTTTGGAGAATTGTCTACCTGGAGTGAGTGCTTGACTGGATTATGGTGAGGATTGTTTGAGCCTGATGGCCAATCCAACCCACCTGTGTCTGGACTCTTGCGAGGGTCACGAGTTGTGTTAGAACAAGTAGGTTTGTAGTTTTTAGTATCTTTCTTTATATAGTATATTAATGTATTTTAGCATAATTATAATAAAGAAATCATTCAACCTTCTGAATTGAGTCAGACACCATCATCTCTTCCCATCAGGTTTGCCTGCATTCACAGCAATTTTTGGTCACACTAGATAGTTTAGTTATGTCTACCCAGGTTCAGTCATACCAAGTAAATAGATTTATTTCTGTGCATCTGTGCAAACTCAAGTACACAAAGAGTTCTCATAACATTCCTTTCTGATAAGCCATGCACCACTATCTCAAGACCATTTCTTGACAATAGGTAGGCATTCAGCTTTTGTTTCTCCTGCAAGTTTATTGCATGCTTATTATTGGCCAGACTTGGATCCCTAAGTGATTCTGCTCTTCCTAGGTGAGTGTCTAAGGAAAAATCTATTTCTAATGTGACACTTGAGCTATGTAGGAAAAAAACCCACTCACTGGGAACTTATATCTTTTCCTAATGCATCCTTGCGAATTTAGCATTGTTGTGAAACTATCTGAGAAGCCGTGGTAATGGAAATGTTAACAGAAACCAGACAGTAATGTTTAGAGAGCTATTATGAACTTCAGCTTCTGTTCACACAGTTCTCAGAAAAAACAAAACTTTTAGTTGCTGAAACTGCAGTCTGAAGGGGGTGAATGTTTACCAGATTCTTTGTTACCAGCCAAAGAATCCACAGAAAACATATTCCATCATATGTTTACATAGCAAATCACATCCATATACAAATGCTTTCATCAGTTAACTTCACTGGAGACGCTCAGCTGAAAAAGCTTATACTAAAGCATATTGAAGTCAGTGGGAATTTTCACAGGGACTGCTGTAGATTTTCTTTCAAGTTCTAACTCTGCTTTTAGCAGCTGAATTGAAGAAGTAACTCCATAAGTTGTAAACTCACAGCACACTGTGGTCTGTGCCAGGACCAGTCTTGTGACATGATTATACTGCAGTAAAATAGTGGTGAATATTGCACACTGTCTATAGATAAAATCTTATGAAATTTGCATTCCCTGTAGAATAAGTCTAAACTACTTCATAGACATGAAAATTCCTCTTTATATGCACAGATTCTCCTGCTGAGAAGGGATAGTCTGAGTTGGCTTCAAAGGACATACAGATCATTAACCAGTGACAATTTCTTATATAAAATATTTCTGAAGTCTACTATACAAGGGAAAACAATGTAAATGGTTAGGGTAGAGTATGGCCTGCAGTTCAGCTCCTATGTCTCTTCTATATTTTAGCTGAGTCTGGTTTGGTATGGCAATTTGAATGAGGAAAATGCTTCATCCATAGTGAATTGCTTTTCATAGTGAAAAGCAGCCTCTGTACAATTCCATGATGTGTATTTCTTGCATTTCTCTGTAGGGAACTTGAAAGTTTAGGGTTTTTTCCAGCTTGAGGCATGACTATTTTGCTACATGAATGTGACAAAAGCCAGGTTTTGAGAAGTGAATATTACTATTGGATGGGATTGCTAAGGACTGTCATTTTAAGTCTACAAAAATTGTAGAATCATAGAAAGATTTGGATTGGAAGAGACCTTTAAGGTTAATCTAGTTTCACCCCACTTTCCATGGCCAGGGACATCTTCCCCTAGGCCACGTTGCTCAAAGCCCCTTCCAACCTGGCCTTGAACACTACCAGGGACAGGGCATCCACAGCTTCTCTGGGCAACCTGTTCCAAAGTATGTAATACATATCCTTCTCTCTGATGACTAAATGGGTAAATGCAGATTGCTTGGATATGCACATCAGGGCAGTTCAGACAAGCGAAAGTTAACAGAAAGTGTTGAGAGCTGTTGGGTGACCCAGTCACCTAGTGGTGTTACTGGGCTGCCACCTATTCACTGATCCTGTTATTCAGTCTTTCTCACTGTGTCTCTGGAAATTCACATCTTCATGACCTGTCAGGCCAATGCATAAAGAAATATAGTTCATATACAAAGGATCAGGGAAGACTGAGGAGGGCAATGAAAAATGCTTTTCTTTTCTGAAGTATTTCTGATATTTTAAAATATTTTTTTATCTTTAACAGTTAGCAAAAATCCATTGTAGGAACTTCTGAGAATAAAAGATTCTATGTTTTTTGCAGCTGGCTCAAATCAAATGATGTGTTTCATTTAAGCAGCTTCTCTTTTGAATATATGAGTAATTAAAATTCAGTCAAAGTATGACATAGTTGCAGAGTGTTTCTGTATATAAAGTTGTAAATTCTTCTAGGTATAAAAGACAGACATAGAGTATGACCTCAGAAAAACAGTCTGCTAATGGGCTTCTTGGAGCTGAACTTTGCTCGCAACATGCTCTAGGGAACATGATGACACACAGTGACCTTAGTCACGGAGAGACATAGAACACATTTTCTCAAAACAAGAAATAGTGGTAGCTCTGCTGTCAGTTTCTATAAATCTGGGAACAGAAGCTCTGAACCAGCCTTCTGTCAAAACAATCTCCTAATAGCCACCAAGTACATTAGGACCAAGTACATGATTTTTTATTCTATTTTAAATATTCACTTAAATTTTTACAAAAGTGGACACTGTACTTGGGCTTTCTGTAGGCCTCTATTTTCTGTTCCATATAATTTTTCTTCAAAGCGTGAACACTAAATTATAAAACTAAACTTTTCCTCACAGCTTAGGTAAAATTAAGGATAGAATTGCATTCAAAGCATGGGATCAATCTCCCCTGAAACTGAAATTGTAAATTAAAACCAGATCAAATTTTATAAGAGAGTTTTATTTTTAATTAAAATATCTGATTTTTATTTTAATATTTTGATTTTAAGTAAGATTGGCTGCTGGATTTAAAAATTTAGTCCACATCTGCGTTTTGTCACTGACCTACTGCAGGGTGGAATGTCAGTTCAGATATTTCAATCAGGTTCAGGATTGTCTTAAAAATTTCTAATTCATGTATTTTGCACTCAGAGAGAAGTTTAGATAGGAGATTGCTTCCTAAAAAGGTTGTTGGAGAAACAAAACACATTGCATAACAGGATTAGGATCACTTTGAAAGTTTGAACTGCTAGTGGTTACTTAAAAATAACCTCATGGACTTGTAACTGAAAATTCCAGTTATATTTTTAACAGTAGGTGTTGCTGTAGGAAAAGAGAACAAAACATGCAAAGCAAACTACATTCACAGGAACAGCACATTAGTGAAGAAAAAGGGAAGCCAGAATATTTTGTTTAGAACTACTTTGAAAAACCCTATTGGCAGTTTATGTGATTTAAAATTTTATCTTATCACCTTTTCTCATTCAGTTCTGATGAATGGCCTGTAAAAAGCATTTAGATAGTTCAGCATTTTGAATATTTTGTCTGATTATAAAATTACCACTCAAAATTAAACCTTCCTCTTCTCACTGAAATGTATATTAATATTCTGTCTGCATGAAAACTGAATCATAGACATATATACACTTCTAAATACCACTGCCTGGCTAGTATTTCAACCTGAAGATGTGGCCAGATCAGAACAAAAGGTAAAATTTAAGTAAATCAAGTAAATTTAATTTTAAAAATTAAGTAAATAAGGTGCACAGCTTACTCATGTCTAGGTAGCAGATACTACTGGCAAAGCTCTGAAAGTCATTGTGGGTACCCATTTGGCTTGTTGGGTTAGCAGATAGATATGGCTGGGTGATGCTATCACTTTCCAATATGCTGGTATAAGTAATTTGTGTTGCAGTGGTTCCAGACCCTTATCAGAGAGACCTCCATGTGCGCATAGTGAACACATACAAACAGCCCTGTTTGCCCTGGGTCTACTGAGGTACTGAGACAAACACTGCATTGCCTGAGCAGCAGAAGCCCAGAAAAATAAGCACATTCTTTACATTTTTGATCTGGAAGTGATTAGAGAGATTTCTAGGAGATTGTGGTGGAAATATGTTTGGTTGAAAAAGGAGGGAAAAAGTCACAGCCATGCTTGTGCCAAGTGTTACCTGGTGAGAGGATGCTCTGCTCCAGCCACTGGAAGGACAGGCTCTCTTTTAACCTGGGCTTTTTCTTTCAAGTTTTCCCCTCCCTCACCTATATTACAATTCAGAACTTTAGGATAAAAAAAAACCTGTTTCCTTCTGATGTTCAGCAGGCTTGGGTGAAAGATATGTGTTGTAAAACAGGTTTGTGGAGGAGCACTGTGTGAGTGAGCAGGAGCTGACAACTTGCTGAAAGCCCAGGGGCTCAGCTTTCCTTGTATATTGTGCTCAGCCTATACTGTCATTAGTATTCCAGCTATCTGCTTGTGGGGAAGAACAGAGGAACTCTTCACTTCTCACTCTGTGGAGGCACATGGAAGTTGAGATGTCAGATATTACTCCTTACCTAATAACATTGTGACACTATCAGCAATGAGAGTTCTTGGTTTGATGGCATAAATAATTCACCAAAATATGAAGGCTTTATAGAAAAAGCAATAAATGGAAGTGAACCAAGATGCCTTATAAGGATGTGACTGTAAACACCAGAGCCTCAACCTGCTCCTGGATGAGATTACTAGATCCAGCTGAGTCTACCAAACTGGAGCAATGCCTCAGTAAAGTTAGAGATTTCATCAAGTTAATAAAAATCTAGGAATATAGCAGAAAGATGTCTTCTTTGATATATCTAATTTGAGATTTAAGTAGTGATGTCTGTTGAGGAATAGTCAGAGATGATGAAGTGTAAATTGCATCACATTAAGAAGTCATTTGAAGGTCTCTTTTTATAGCATGAGAGATGTACTGTGTTGAGAAATTACTGATGTCAGGTCATTTTGTACCAATCCTAAGAGAGGCAAAAGGGTTTGAGCTATGCTTAAAACTGTATAAAGTTTATACATGTGATGTTCTTGGTTTATATATGTTGACATTCAAAATAAGTGAGTCAATGAATCAGTTAATTGTATAGGAATACCTTCTGGTCTCTCTAATGCACACTATTCAAATTTAGAGAATTAAGAGGGTTTAATGTTAATTAAAAACTAGTTCCTTTCTTCATGGTTTGGGTGCTTTGAAGATATGAGCTATTATCCTTAGAAGAAATGACAAAAATATTTTTTAAGAGTGTAATTTATTGGAAAGTGAAAGAGAGAAAAGTTCCCACCCAGGGAGAAAACTGTAATAGCCCTGGCAATTTAACAATGAAAGGTCTCATCAGTTAAATTTGTAATAATATTGATAGCAGAAAGGATCAACAAGTGTTGAATACTAACAAATATTTTGCCCAAAGGGTGAAAGTTATGATGCAGGTTTTTGAATGGGATTGAATTCTTACCCTAACATTCCTGTTCCTGTCTGTTCCTTCAAGGGTATCTTGGCAAACACATGGTAGAGGAAATGAGATCTTTTCTCCTTGATATCTTTAAAGTATGCAACCTGTACCTACCTCATGCTCCTCACAGCAGATTGCCACTTGGTCCACACATCCAGCAGCACCCTCCTGTCGTGCACTCTGCTGAGGGGACGGGCAGCTCCAGCCCAGGTGCAGAGCAAAGCTGCCTCTTGCTTCTCGGAGTTTTTGTTCAGGCAACACCAGGAGACATGATGTGGAAACATAGAAAAGAGGAGAAAGCTAGCATCACAGATCAATTGTTAGCATTAGCACCTTGAAGATTTGATTTAATTTTGATTTTAGATATTCTGCATCATCTGAGGTTATGCTCCACAACATCTGCAACCATAAAAAACATGTAGATAGAGTAAGAGGGAACCTTTGATTTAGAACATGCAAAAATTGTTTGAAATGAAGGAACAAGATTTTGTTTCCTCTTTACTGAATACATACAGTCCTCATATAATTCTAAATTTTGGCTAAGCGTAAAAGAATGGAGGATATCATAATGTCTGACAGAACTTACTGATAATGGCTGCAAACCTATAGTAAAGGTCCTTGTTCCAGTGATTTTCTCCTGGTATATTTTAAATATTGCATATGGAAACCAATTTTTTGTACTTATTAACAGCTCTGTTACATGTCAGCCTTTGCTTGCAGCTTTGTTTTATCAACAATGCAGTTGGACTGTGGCTCTATTGAAAGGTTCAAACTTCAGGACATTCTCAAGGTCAGCTGAATAATTTTTATCATATCTGCCTTGGAGTAAAATTAGGAATTATTACTAGATGCCGCAGTATGAGGTGCCTTCTCCATCACTGGCTCTCCTAAGCCAGGTTCTTCTGCAATAAATTTGGAACACAGGCATGAGCCATGACATTTGATCACAGGCAATTTACCACAACAGGCACGGAATCCCTTGCTTCTGGCTCTTGACTTCTGGACTTTGAATATTTTTGGTTTGCTGTGTCTCTGAAAACAGACCATGCCTGGAAGGGAACATAAGACAGAAATACGTATTAGAAAGACTTAGTTTTGCATAATATAGATACATTAGAACATATTCCTACTCTGTGCTTGATTTTAGAAGCAGAATGTGGGGACCAGTGCTGTGGGTTGAATGTTATATTTGAAAAAATTTCTCAAGGTTTTACTACTGCATCTCCTCTGATGTTTTGAGTAACTCCTGTAGTTAGTTTTCACGTAAAATCACACACAAGTATATACAAATCACATTTTGCTGACTGTCTTGAAAGATGGAACTCCCTGTGAGGAACAGAGAATTGGACTTGACAATCTTTATGGGTTCCTTCCAACTTGAGGTGTCCTGTGATTCTATGATTATAATCTTCTGGGGTCCAAAAGAGCTGTATTTGAAAACAGTTTTGTCTGGGAGTCCTTATTTCTGGTGCTATCTATACATCTTGTTAAAGAAACCCTTGTCTCTTTCCAAAACTAGCAGTGGAAGTCAAAATGGGAGTGAGAAAAGAGGAAGAATAAAAAGATGTGCCAAGACTGCTACAACACACAAAAGGCAAAGCAGAGAATACCTTTCTTTTTACAAGACTGTGTATACTGTTGACTGTTGAGAGAATTTGACTCACAAATTCTCTCAAATTTTCCAAGCAGTAGTAGAACATACAAAGAAGTGAAACGGCTGAGAGATTGAAAGCTTACCTTTGCAACAATACCAAGGCCCCCTTATGAGGAATACTATATAAGAACATCAAGAACCTAAACCTTTTCCCCTCACTGATAATACCAATTTATGAACTTAAATTTTTGTTACTTACTTGACCCTCTTCCAGCAAGAAAATTCATAAGTATTTAAAGTTCTTCCATATTAGGACTGGATTCCTTTGAAATTAAATGATATAAAAATATGAAAATAGTCTCCAGTTGAATCATACTTATTTTTTTTAATATAGGTTTATTCAGCAAATTGGCTACCAGTTGAGAGCAATGGTTTCCATACTACGATTTGTGGTGTATTCAAAACAGATGGAAGCATCTCAAAGCCTGCTTTGTCCAAAGCCAAGAACATTTTTCGGCAAGAAGTCTGAACTTGTTGCCACATAAACAAAATGAGTGATTTAACCTAGTGTCTACATATTTTGGATTGGCAAAAACTGCTGTAGAAAAGTAAAGCCAGAGAGCAAACACTACAAAAATAGGAAAAGACAGAGCAAGAAAAAGAGAGAGACACACACACATATGCGTGCACCACACACAAACACACCCATTCTGGCAGTTGTTAGACCCGAAGTGTTTGTGTTGTGAGATTCTAAACAAGTTACAGGGCGTTTTGGTCCATCTGGAAAATTTCTTACCCTTTTTTTTTCCTGAGTTTAGGCACCCATGTCAATATTGAAGAGAGCATATTTGTATGCCTTCTATTGGCTGGCCCTAAAAATAAAATTAAGCCTTACATTTTCTTCAGGTTTGTTTACGATGTAGATATTCAGTATGATGCTTTCCAAGAAATCAAATGTATCCTAAAACTTTGAAATGTAGAATGGTCAAGAGAGTAGATAATAATTTGACTATATATGTGTATATTTGTGTGGAAGGGGTCAAAGGTTTAATTTTGTACTAAGACTCATGTGCTGAGTTGTCTGGCCCTGAACTTCACCTAGATGATTCTGTTGTAGAGACTATCATTGGGTATTTCCAAATCTGCAGTTTTTGTAGACATTGAAATTTTGTCCTGGAAGTGCTCGTGGAAGAGGACTGAGTATGGGAGTAGACAGGGAAAGCTGTGCATAATTTTGTCTCTGTCATTGATGTCTTTTGGTGATTTTGGTGTTGCAAAGCTGTAACTCTCCAATTTTATTCCATTTTCTAGGGCAGTGTGTCTAGTTAAAGTGTACATCGGACTGTTTGCTAAAATGTCTTCTAACCTTGTTTAGTTGTTCTTCCAGTTTTTCCTACAGCAGAAGTGATGATGGTGGCATGAAATGAGAAATTATTATGAAAAATGTCAGACATGGCATCAGATATAAACGAATCAATTTTGTGAGATTTCAAAGCCTATAGGTGAACAATGCAAGATTCAAGAAAAGACTGGCAGAAAAGTGAGTTCTAAAACTCATTGACAAAATCATAATAGATTTATGATTAAAAAAATCTAGAGCCGTTCAGGAGAGCTGTTATGTAGTTGTATTATATTCTTAACTACAGAATTATTTTTTAGTAAATATCTCACAATTTGAGGACCACGGAGCATACAATGAAGCTGCTGGTACATTTGTGAACAAGCAAAAATGTTTTTTTTCAGAGAATCAATAAATATCTTAAGTAACCCATAAGTAATTTGGAAGCAAAACTATTCTAAATCCAGAAAAAATGGAAGTCTTATTAATTTCTGCTATCAGATATTAAACTGCAAAAATTCTATTCCTGTCAGGAAAGGTGAAGTCTAGTTTGGACATCTCAATCAGACATGAAATAGCATTTATCTGTGGTAAAAACATAGTGAAAGATTATTCAGAACTCATTAAATCATAGTGAACTTGATTTAATAGCCAAGACTGCCTATTAGAGAGAAAGCTCAATGCTTTTTTTTGACAAGAAATTATTATTAATTAATTAATTAATAAGAAATAAATTAATGGCACCCTAAGTGGTAATTGAGTTTGTATTGCTGATAAGATTTTAAGGGATTGTGAAAAATGGTCTCCAGAACAGGATCTGACAGGATCTGTCTGACCTCTGCAAGAGGCATCTGTGAAAGACAGCAGCTACAGAGGCACTGTGAAAGAGATCCAGGACTTCCTGCCGCACATTGAGCTGATGACGGACACATGCCCAAGCAGCATTTTGAGTCTGTGTTGCAGTCAGATGCAGTTGCACATCCCATTTTTCACAGCCTTGGATTTTCGTCAGAATTAAATCTAGATGTGCAACAGAGAAAAGCTTCATTTTAATCTGGACAGGTGCTTGATTTGGACAGTTGGGGAAGTGATATGCTGAGATGCACAGCAGAGTGCCATTGCTTTGCATTTTAGATAGCTTATGAGAGGCAGAAACTGGAAGAAGTAAAGCAGTTATGTGGGCAATGAAATCTTCTAAGAAAACCTCTGTCTGAGAAAAAACGAAATGGAACATGTATCTGGCACAACACCAATAATATATTCAAATATTTTTTGTCACAATTATCAACACTTCTTTTCAAGACCATTTTCAATTGTTATACATAGCAAATCCTGAGCCTAGCTGTCTTCATGGTTTTCTTCTATGAATGAGATGCATTTTCTGTGGAATAGGTGTGTTGAAATGTAGTCATGACTGTTCCACACATCTTTCACTATTTCATACTTCTTGGGCCAAGTAGATCAGTAAAACACTGCAAAGGACAAATTCAAACTGTGGGGTGCATTTTGAATTAGTGATTTTTTTACTTCATATGACTCCTTATTTTATCTTTTATCTAGCATTTTATTAGTATTTTTTTTTTCTTTTGTGTAGCTCTGTTAAAGTCAGTTAAAGCTCACAAATATGGATTTGTATGACTATCAACTTTATAGAAGTGTCTCCAGATTACTAGAAAGAAATCTTTGAATGTCATGGAATGAAAAAAAAGTTATAAAAATTCCTGGGATTTTAATTTGATTTATCAAAAGTTTTTTTATCAAAAACATTTATCAAAGATGCATTTGTAGAAAACATTGTGTCTTTCTCAATAATCTATTTTCTTCTAGAATAGAACATAATGAAACATATACCCATAGAATCAAGCACAATGGCAATTCAATACAATTTAGTGACTGATAAGGTGGTAACACTTCATGTTCACAACAAGCAGTTGAGGAAGCAGCACAGGAGCCCTAAACTCCTATTTAAAAACTAATATGAAGGGGGTTTTATACTTTAATTCTGGATCAGTCACAATAAAATATAAAATGTATCTTTAGAAGGATGGTAATTTCATTTTGCTGAGATCCATTATTTTATTAGATATTAGCTCAAAACTTTAGTAAAATTTGCAGCTCATTTAATGAATTTGAAGGTAATAAATTCTTCAGGATACACCAAAGCTTTGAAGGGTTATATCAGCACTTTCTACAATGAGGAGATGGGAAGGAATACGGATATATAACTTTTCTCCTCATCCTTGTATTTTTGATGTTCAAAATTACACTTTTAAGGTAGCTGCATATGAAGCCTGCATATGAAGACTTGTGATATTAAGCTGCATTCCATTTATATTAGATGCTCTGTTTGTACATTTCTGACATATCTAATTTTAAAAGTGCTATACTAATACTATATTTAAAATTAAAACCAAAAACAGAAGCCTTTTAAGGATTCTTTTACTTTGTGCTCCTTGTTGGATTTTTGTGGTTAGACAACCACATTTTTGTTTCAAATCCAATAGCTCTGTTATGAGAACAAAACCTAATGATGGGGGAAAATCTTGCCGAGAGATGATTCCTAGTGTATATCAAATGGAAGAACCATTACTTATAGTGAAAAATGGCTTGACTGATTCCGGGCTTTAGCTTTATATGCTAAATAAAACTGAGAATTTTCAATCCAGAAGAAGCTAAACTGTATTAACAGTAAGGATTTTAACATTGCATAATCAGAGAAGTATTTAATCTCAAATGGTTTAACTCAGTGTAGGTGGTCCATGCTCACAAATTTTTTTGTTTAATCTCAACACAGATCTCAAAGATGTGTCAGAGGTCCCTGAAGAGCAGTAAAGCTAGAGTCTAAGATTTTAACCATAGTGAAAGGTGGAGACAATGAATCATCTTATTAGCTACTAAGCCTTGGCACCTTGTGGCTTTCCTTACATTGGTGCTTTTAGGATTAAAAATATAGGCCCTTTGTAATAGTAATGATTTTGAAAGTAACCACTTACTGGTCATTAAAAATTGTGATTCTCAAGCAGAACTAGTCCAGTGCTTCTTAGCAATGCAGAAGATCATGAATTTTGCTGTTTGAGGGGACAGTCCTGCCACAGGAAGCATGGGGACAGATGTCCAGGAAATCTGTTATAGGGAAAGACTGTGAAGAGTAGAGATTGCTGTTCCCACTGCCACGGGACAGCTGCTGCTTGTGAGGGCCACTCCACAGCACAGAATCAGCTTTTGCCAAACCAACACAAGTCTGGAAGCTGCCAGACTGGTTTTCCACACCTTAGGTGTGGGTAAAAGAAGCAACCAGGCCAAGGTTACTGATAACAACCCTGAGTTTGCGGTCTTAGAAAACCTTCTGCTGTACCTGAGCCTGCAATAAGTTTCTACTGATCTTTTGCCTTTGGATTCTGTATGTATTATTTGAAGGGAATCTGTAGTTGATTATGCAGTTGACATCCAGGAATTTCTGCTTCTTACTTTAAATCTGAAATGCTGTCTGTCTCAGTCATCTGGATAAGTATTTTATAAGTTTTTCTGCACCTTTTTCTGGTTTCATAATATGCCAATCACTCACAGACTGTGCCGAGGATTTTCCAATGTCAGTAAAGGGTTTTAGAAATAAAGTCAAGTATAATGTCACAGAGTGTACCTGCTAGAGATGGGTTCTGTATTCAGCAAAGACCAACTCTTCAGAGACAGAAAGACCCTACCAGCTGAAATGGTAGCATTGCACTATTGCAGACAATCTCAGGCAATGGAAAATCCTTGAGGAAGGGCTTCTCCTCATCTAAGATTTATGTTGAACACCTGGACCTTCAGGCCAGAGGATGCATGTTACACATGGAGAGGGCAGCTCTGAGGAGGAATATAAGAAGTCCTGCTAACAACAGACAGCCTGGAAGAGTAACTTTATGTATGAGAATGCGAGTAGTCTGCTTTGAACAGCCGTAACTCCCTGTGCTGGAAAACTAGGAGAGCAAGATATAAGATACACAAAATCCTTCTTTCTTCACAAATTCCTTCCTCCTGTGTGCTCATTTTGCATATCACATTTTTAGAACTGCAGATTGCTTGGAGAAAGAGATGTCACAGAAATCACAGAATATCCTGAGTTGGAAGGGCCAGAGGGATCACTGAGTCCAGCTGTTAGATGAATGGCCGATACGAGGATCAAACCCACAACCTTGGGGTTTAGCAACATGCCCTACCCAACTGAGAAGTTTATTTTTCAAATGTACATTGAAATACGTGCTTTTCAAATGGCAATAATTATGTTCCTTCCTGAAAGTGTATCTACTTTACTTTATCAAACACATATTTCAAACACAGATTGCTAAATTGTACTTTAACTAACTGAGATTACTGGATGAATAAAAAGAGCTCAGCTGAGTCTTAAAAGATATCCAGGATTCTTAACAGTAATAAGTGCTAATTGAAAAATACTCTCGATTTTTTTTTTTTCTGGTCTAGAAGGTAAACTCTGAAAAATACCTGTTTTGTTTTTAGACCTTTAGCATAAAAAAGTTAAATGTGATATTTCAATTCAGCCCAAGCTTGAGAATTCTTGATTTTCTTTCCATATCATATGTTGACTCCACTAAAGAAATTGCAAAAGGAAGTAGCATCAGATGATCTATGCATATTCTTTGAATCTTACAGGCAATCGTAGGACAGTGTTTGGCAAGCACCAAATCACTTATCAAATAATGCTTTCCAGCAGGTAAATGGAATCTATTTTGTTAGGCAGAGAAGCATGCCATGCAAACCATTATGAATTGCAGATTTTCATAACTGAGACTCGTCTTTCAACACTTTAGAGGTAAGCCTAGTTGGCTATACTGTCTGTTGGCCTTGGTGGTCCATAGTATAATTTGTAGATGAAAAGTTTGCACTGTCTTAGAAAATGGGACCTTTTTATTTACCAAGTTTCTAAACACCAGAGCTCAGAAGAGAACCCTGGGACAAAGGGAGTCACCTCCTGTGTTCAAGGAGAGATGATATCATTTGGAAGTCATTTGCTCAGGGAAGAAATAGGAGGGAGAAAACATCTGTTGACTGTTGGGAGGCTTGCCAAACAAAACAGGAGTTGCGGTTGATAGTTAGGACATGCTAACAAAACCAAGGAAAGTAATAATCGTGTATAGAAGCATACAAAAGACATATTACACATAGTTTTCAAAAGATGACTTTCAAACTAACACAGCTGGAATTTTTCTGAAGGATGGTTATCTATCTTTGCTTTGCATGAAGAAAGTAGTCGGAAACTAAACAATTTTTTCTTAAATATTTTTATGCAGGAAAGCAAATTCACTTTGTCAGCTGTTTCTCAGCCTTCCAGATGGTTTGAAAGACTTACTTGCACTGGAACTAAGGGAAAATAAACTGTGACACAGAAAAAAATTTACACTTGTATTTCAGATACTGCATAATCACAGAGCAGCCAGGTTTGGAAGGGATCTCTGAAGATCAAGTCCAATCCCTCCTGCAAGGCAGAGTCGAGCAGGTGACACAAGAACATGTCCAGGTGGGTTTTGTATGTCTCCAGACAGGGAGACTCAATGACCTCCCTTGGCAGCCTGTTCCAGTGCTCTGCCACCCTCAATATAAAGAAGGGATAGTTGTAATATTTGGGTAGATCTTTTTGGTCAAAGAGGGCTGGGTGACCCATTCCTTCCCCCTGTTGTTCCACTCTTTTATGGGCAATTACCACAGAATAAACAATTTGGCTACAATTACCCTTAGATGATAATTAAATGAAGATAATTTAAAATAAAGACAGTGCCTAATGTCCAAAAGGTTAAAGGAAAAGGAATGTTGGTGAAATAATATAGTGAAACCATACAGAACTTGTTTCTCAATTTTTTCTTTTTCTTTTTTCCCCAGAATATTACTGAGAGTATTCTAATGATTCTTTTATCTTAAAAAAATCCTCAGGTCACAATATATTGAGCTGGGGAAAAATAATTAGCATGAAATATAAGTACTAAAATTAATTAAACAGATTGGATGAAATTCCCCTGTGCTGGGTAATGTAACAATGAAACCTCATACCTAGGATATGGGTAGCTGCTCATCTCTTTACTCATGTCTGTCTGGACATCTCATCAGGAGAAAACTCTTTCTTGCTTTATTTCAATGCTCCACCTGTGGTCTCTGATGGTATCAAGAAATGCTGAAGCACAAGGAAAAAGAAAGCAGCAGTCTGTTAAAAAGACTAACATACAAGTTTAAGGATTCATCATAGACTGGGTCTCCAAAAGTCAGAATCAGTCTCCCATAACTTTCCATGCTAGCTTAAAAAAAAAAGATAGTGAACAAAAGGAAATTAAATATAATTTCCCCTGAGCTTTAATACTGTTAAAATTTATTAAGTTAATAGCTGAGAAGTATGGCTTTAGTTCCTTGATGGTATTCCTTAATTCCTGTGTCTTCTAGAGCTCTTTAGTAGTGGTAATGCTGAAGTTTGTATAAGAATAAAACTTCCTAACTAACTGAAAAGAATTTTGATGAGTTAAGTCTTCCTACTTTCACTTCAGAGGTCCTCTGAAGATCTTCACTTCTTTATGTAGAAGACTTAAACATGCTTTTAATTGAGCCACTGCTACTTAAAGTCTTGTGAAAGTTGTGGCCAAATAGAAAATTTAGGCAAAGTCCACATTTTATAAAACTCCAGAGACCATGACTTTTTTAATTTCAGAATTCCTCTTCCATCCTGGTAAGGGGATATGTAGATCTTCTACATATCAGGGTCCATGTAGGACCTAATTAAGTCCTCAGCTTTACTGAAGGCGACTGCCAAAACCAGGTGTTATGAAAGCATATTGCCCACAGAAATACATGGACAGGCTGGCAGCTGCCTCAAATAGGCTTTAAGTGTGAGATCAAAGGGACAATGTGGGGATTGAGACCAGTAAGCACTGCAGGGATGAAGGTGGAATTTCTCTTTTGCAGAAGAGAAGTGAGCATCGTTGAAAATTAGAAGCCAGGAAAAAATGAATCCCAGGTTGGACAGAGACCTAAGACTGATTATATTATTTGGATTTTGAGGAATGACTGAACTCTTTTTTACCCCTGAGAAATCTGGGAACTTGAATCACCCCAAGTACTTTGAGCAGCCTCTCTTTTCCATTCAGTAGCAATTTGAAGGGTTTTTTCTTTGAGGAAAAACCTCATCACATAAATTGTGTATCTCTAAAGGTAGATGATTTTATATAACTGTCGAGTTTTACTATTATTATTTTCATTTCTTCAGGATGAAATTCTTACCAAATGGTTTGCTTGCAAAACTTGTCATTAAACATAGCAGAATAAATAACTATGGATAAGTGACCTTTGTGGTGTTTTGGGTTTGCAGATCCTCTAGAACTTTATTTCATAATTCTTTGAACTGATGAAATATGCCAAGTCTTCCCCCCCAATTTAATTTTCTTGCACTGCCAGTGTATTTGTTACTGGGTGGAACAATGTGTTATTTAAATAATGATTCCTGTCTGAAAGTAATTTCTGCCCTGTTTGTGGAAGAACTGTTCATGCGAAAACAAAACCTGTGGCAGCTTAGGATTTCTATTTGAAATCCTGAATGGAATAAAATGACTGGAAATAAAGCCTCAAAATATTGTGTGTTGTAATTCCTTGTTCTGTTCTAAACATAGAACTCTGAGTTATTAAAGGGTCTAAGTTCTGGCACAAGTAGTTTTCTCCTTCCTTTTAATAATTGCCTGTGTTAACCAGATACGGTGACAACAAACTTTGATCCTTTCAGTGGTAAGATGCATGAATCTCCAGGCTGCATCCAGTCAAAGGGTTTCAGGAACTGGTGAAAAGAAGTTGGTGCTTGCTAAATATACATCGATCTGGTATAAGAATACAAAAATACAAATGCACTTCATGTTGACTCTTATGAAGGAGATTTGGAGTGCTAAACCTGGAAGAGTAATGTTGTGGTTGCCTTCTTATCAACAATACATTAGAAAGCACCAATACTTTTTCAATAATGAGAACAGAATATGTCAAATAGTATGCAATCCCTGGTGCCAACATGCTTTATATAAATATTTGCAGTAAACTATTTCTTCATGATAGATTGTGTATTATACACATATAAAAATATGAACATGCATATATCAGAATGCTGGAAAAAGTCACGTTTATATAGACTTTAATTTTCCCTGAGACTTTTTTTTTCTTCCTTCCCATCCTGTTTTAGAGTTATCTCTGAAGTATTATCAAAGCAATAAAGGAAATGGCTAAAATTCCACTAAAGTAAGGTAAATATTGTTTTTAAACATTGGATTACAGTAGATCGAATCCAGCCTGCACAGTTATGGATTCAATGCACTACCTCAATTCCCAGAAAGAATGATTGTAAGCTGAAATACAATATTCTGCCAGGAAATCACTAGTTCCGAGTTATTAGATTCCAGCCCTGGTTGAGACTGAGGCAAGGAGACAGCACAGGAAGCACTCAGAGTTCTTCCTAAGTGTGGCTCAACATTTTTTAAATAGCATACTTTCAAAGGTAGTGGAGATGATGGACTGCAGCAACTGAACTGCAGGTGCAAAGAGACCCTCCTGTAAACTGTGATTATTTCTTCTTTTCCTCTTGAAAGTGTGAGCACAAGTACTTAATTTTGTTCTCTAATGTTTGGAATTTAAGTATTTCTATTTCTTGCAGTTTGAAGTAACCATATCTATTTTTTGCATGAGTCCCTGTGTGGGATGCATAATGTTATGTTCTCTTTGAGCAGAGCCCACAAAATTTCAATCTTCACTAAACAACTTCAGCCTAAATCAGAAACATGGACCAAAAAGCCTCTAAGGTTACTGAGGTTGCTGTTTGATGGCGTACTCTCGATGCTAAGAAGCTTTACAATACTGATTAGGAGGATCATGTCTATGTGCATGAAGTAGATAATTCAAACCTGAAAACAAGCAGTCTATAGTGTATCAGTTATGATTTATTTTCTCTTAAATCAGGAGAATACTGGTATTTTTCTTTTAATTAAGGAACATATTTTGGAGAAAGCATCTGTTTAGTGAAGGCCAAGAAAAACATTCTTTAATGTTGCTCTTTTGTCACGTGGGACCTGCAGTTCAGGTATTTCCTGTTCTTACTTTTTTTCAGTTGTGTTTCCCAGCAGATGACATCTGCCCTGTTCATTTTTCAACATAAATCCTTATTGGTTATTCTTGGGACAATTCTGCCAGTTACATTGGACTCCTCGCACAGATCAAATTCTATGCTGGTCAGCCTTAACTAGAATATGACATATGACTGAAAGGCTGTTTACATGGAATTATAATAATTTTATTTCTGTTAAGTGAGAAGTGGGCAGCTATTATACAACCTCATAATGCATTTTCTGTTGCAGCAAACATTTGCATTGCTGGTTTTAGTAAGGATAAAGGATTGCATCCACTATGAAGAAATAATCAGATTCCCTTCTATGCTTTGACTACATAGGAAAGAAAAACAATTTTTTTTTCTCCCTGTCTATAACAATCAAGTTGGAAGATAGAAGCATGCTCTGGTGTTTAGGTAACTCCAGGTAATGCTGTCAGGGAATGAATAGAGTCCTCTTAATGCTCACTCTTTCTCTTTTAATAACTATCCCTGAAACTGCTCTAATGCTCATTACATGTACACAAATCAGAAGACTCTTAAATAGTATTTACTCTGGCTAGTGTCCTGTATTTCAGGCTTCCCAAGAGATTTGCTATCCTTGATGGTGACCTCCAGGCAAGTCTGTGACACTGTTCAGCAGATTGGTATTTTTAAAAAGGGTCATTCAAAGGTTTGGACTAAAATTGCATTTCAGTCCTTCTGGTAGACTGAAATCTTTAAGTAAAGATACCTGGAGTGTAAAGAAGAAATTTGTGAATTCACACAGTCAATTCAGAAGGAAAATATTTTCAAAAACCCAAAAGAATCAGAAATGTACATTTCTGTAATTTCCTTTCCTATTTGTCATCAGTATTCTGTTCATGGGGTCCAATAACATTTCACATCACAATAACCATCAATAGGGAAAATGGTAAAATAGTGACACAGATATAGCTCTGTAGAAGAAGAATATATTTCTGACTAGTGCCTATATTTTTTCACTGGAATCTTCATCAGAAATTTTAGATTTAGTGAAGGAAAAATACTTTGCAGAAATTCTAATTTCTGTGAATGCTCATTTCAGAAAAACATGGGAAAAAAAACCATAGCTACAATTTTCTTGTTGATCTACTGAGTTTTTAATAAGAACAGCTGGATAAACTTTTTTCTTAAGTTAATATTATGATATTAGAGGTATGAGATGCATCTCTGATGTAATCTTCATTAAATAATCATGTTGTTTTTCTCAGTAATAAAATTCATGCTAAAATATTTGGGCTTGCCAGTCAAAGCAACAGAAAATAAAATAAGGAGCCTACAGAAAAACACAGGACTGTTTCATTTTTCTTGGATCTTGTGGAAGGATATTACTTCTAAAATTGCAGCTCTGCTACCTCATCTGTCAGGTAAATTTCACCAATGTTTTCCATTTCCTTCTGTTGAAAACCATTAAAATGATGGTGTTTAATATGAGGCCTCATTTTAGTGTACTGTTTATTTAAGACAATTGATGCAATTAAATAATTTAGTTCTCTTTTTCAAAAGTTCCAGGATTTTCACTACCTCAGATATAGCCTTCCTAAAGTGACTGGTTAGTTGATTTTGGTTAATATCATAGATATTCTTTAGGTTCATAAATGCCATAGTCTCGTAAATACTCTTAAAACGGGATTGAAGGTTGTAAGCTGTTTATTTTCATTCTATACTCATTTAACACTGGATACTGTCCACCTACTACCACCACCTCATTGAAGTAGATAAGAATTTATTTACCATAAGCATTCTGCTTGTCTGGTCCCTTTATCAAGATTAAGAAAACAGCGGACTGCCCGAATCCGAGTGCCCGGATGGCTTGCCGGACCGAGGGCCGGGAGAAAGCCAGCGTCTCTGGCAGTCGGGGATGTGCAGGAGCTGCCCTGCCAGCCCGGCTTTGGTTTGGCCCGGCTAAGGCAAAAGGTGTTATCTTGTATTCCCTCGGGCTGCTTTCTGGTACGGTAGAAGCAGAAGACCTAGAAGACCTGATTGCTTGAATATTTTTACTGCTTGAATGTCATGTTTTGAGGCCGATGCACTCACCTGCAAGGTAAGAGAGCAGAGAGAACCGCTGCGGGGCTGAGGGGCCTCCCGGGCGGTACCGCTGAGCGGGCAGAAGGATGTCCGTGCGCGTAGGTGCGCCCATACATTTTTTAACATGCAGTGGCATTCTCACCCCTTATTTATAACAGCTGTACCCTTTAATTTGAAAAGAAAAATATGTATTTTATCTGGTAGGTCCTGGTAGTGTTTGTTTTTCAACTCACGACTGCCGCGACGGCCCCGCTCCTGCTGGCCCGTGCCGTGCTTCCCACCCGTGTCCCGGGCCTCGCTGTCCCGGGCTCTCCGCGGGGCCGCCGCCGCGGCGGGACAGCAGAGGGCGCCCGCGCACCGCCCGCCGCGGGGCCTGCGGGGCTCCGGGGAGCCCGCGTCAGGGGAACCCCCACAGCCCACGGCAGCCGTGGAACCCCCAGAGCCCACAGCAGCCGTGGAACCCCCGCTGCCCACAGCAGCCATAGAACCCCCGCTGCCCACGGCAACCTTGGAACCCGCACAGCCCACGGCAGCCGTGGAACCCCCACAACCCACAGCAGCCGTGGAACCCCCGCTGCCCACGGCAGCCGTAGAACCCCCACAGCCCACAGCAGCCGTAGAACCCCCACAGCCCACAGCAGCCCTGGAACCCCCACAGCCCACAGCAGCCGTGGAACCCCCACTGCCCACAGCAGCCGTGGAGCCCCCACAGCCCACAGCAGCCGTGGAACCCCCGCGGGCCCCACATCCTGGGATCCCCCACAGCCCACAGCCCCGGGAATCCCCGCTGCTCCACAGGCTCCGCCCCGGGAGCGGGAGGTGCCCCGTGCACGGGTGCCGCTTGCGCGGCCGGTTCCGGGGAATGTTCGGACGTGCCGCCCGTGGAACGCCCCAGGGGTGGCTCTCAGCGCAGCTGGCTCGGAGAGCGCTGTACAAAGTAGCCCGAGCGCCTTTCCTCTGACTGCCCGGCCAAGTATCAAGTGGGAAACACCTGAGGAGAAACCACCTTTTCAGGTCTTCACTCCTGATATAATAGTTTAAAAGTATTTCAAGTGTAAATTTCAAAAGGGAGTTTTAAAATATTTCAAGTGTAAATTTCAAAAGGTGGGAGGGAAAAAAAAATGTCCTGTCTATGCACAGGCAGAGATATGCTTTTGCATCAATACATTTATTTAAGTGCATACCTAGACTTTTAAAAATTATACCCATATCAGCCTGAATATGAACAATATATATATATTGGTATTGAGAGGTTTTCCTGTGGATTTGCTATTGCTAAAATATTACTTTATTTAGAGGTTTGCTAGTTTATAGTATAGAGCAAGTCAAAATATGGCATCTTCAAGATCTTGGATCTGAAGTGAAAGAATCTCAAGGGCAGTAAAAAATATTCTGTCAAATGCAAGGACTTAACTTTCCAGTACTATGCTTTCCTTTTTAAATACCATTTTCTCTAGCAATGGGCTAGATAACACAGTCATGGGAGACTTTGAAGAAAAAAAACATGTTTTTTAAGCTTTAAAAACATTTGTTTGCTTCTGGGCAGGGTTAGGTCTGACTGGGAATAATGTCTTCCGTTTTGGAAATAGAGATGAGAGGTTTGTTATTGAGACATTAGAGAGAGAGAGGGAGATCTTGTGGTCTGAAACAACTTACAGGCCTCTAATTCCGCATCCTCTGAAATATTTACAAGGCAAATAATTTATATGTAATCTGTCTTTACTTAGTGGAGCTCCTCCTGATCTATACACTGCAGTAGAAATCATAAACAGATATTCCACATCTGTTTCTGGTTTTGAACATGGGAAAAAAGAAATTGAAGCCTCAGTCCATACCTTTTAATATTCTAAATGGAAATATCTCCAGTAAGATGAGTTGCTTGCTGTGGACTGGATATGTGTTAGTAAATTAATTAGCACCCTTTGCACCCTTTGCAGACACTTTTTAAATTGCACAGCACAAGAAGTACAGAGCTACCGGTTACTTCAAAGTACCTCTACTTAGCAGTGCTTTTCTGACTTTCCTCAGTTTTAAAACCCATGTTTTATTTGTGGTTCTGTCTCAGATGCAGTAAAGCTGCAGCACTGGCATTGAGGCATACCATAGCAGGGTTTGTGGCCTTTTCCAATGACTAGGTTATATCATGGTTATAGTTCTAGATGTTAATATATAGAATAAATGATAGGCCCTGAAGTAAAGCCCTATAAACACTGAGCATTGAGTGGATGATGACATCGTAATTAACCAGAAGGACAAGGTTCCAGAGCTTGCTGTTGTCACCAGAGCCTTCTGTAATTGCAGCTTTGTCCATGGTATCTTCCTGTTTCACTTTTTTCTATTTATAGTTCAGAGAACCAGTTAACATTTTTAGTAGAAAACAGTTTTCTGGTAGAGGAATAAAATCTGACAGCTAAAAATTGTAACTATCAGCATTGGTAGTTTACAGAGTCCAAATTGTTATCTGCATCAAATGTACTTGACTGAGTATGACAGTTCTGTCAACAGGAGATTAATGCCTAGCAGAGGTTTTTTGTGTCAATCCTACTTATTCTTACACAGAAGCCAAGGGTGGCAGAGAAGGTAGTTCAGGGCTTTTTAGTTGTCTCAAAAGCTGAACAATTTTCTTTGCAAAAAGGTGATGACTGTATTTGGAAAGTATTTCAGATGTAGTATGCTCCCTGCCTCAAGCACAGTAAGAACTGTGTTCATTGACTGCATAAAATGGAAAACGGAGATGGGGCATATCTGAACTGGTGGATTTGCTGAGTTGAAAGAGTAATTTTGGGACTTTGGGCCTCTCAGAACAGTTCTGTTGCTGGATGTTGGCTCCATGCACCTCGCCTTTAAGAAGCCTGTCCAAACAACTGCGTTTGTGATGAAGGCACTTTCAGAGGTACTAAATAATTACCTGTGAAATAAGGGGTAAGTAATGAGGTCAAATCATGTCATATCCATATCACACATTATACATATATATGTATTTAACTTCAAGATAGGATTTGTGTCTGAATTCAGACAAAAGGAATCAGTGAATGCAATCACAGAATGCCCTGATTTGGAAAGGATCCACAATGATAACTGAGTCCAGCTTCTGGCCCTGTACAGAGGAACCCCAAGAATCACACCATGTGCCTGAGAGCATTCTCCAAATGATTCCTCAACTCTGTCAGGCTGGTGCTGTGATCATTTCCGTCAGGGCCTGTTCCAGTGCCCAGCCACCCTCTGGGTGAAGAACTTTGGCCTAATATCCAATCTAAATCTCTGCTGACACAGTTTCATGACATTTCCTCAAATCTTACGGGGTTTATGACTTTTACAAATTTGTATTTTAATTTTATTCTTTATGACTTCTAGCTGTTACATGTCTTTCTGTAATTCAGTTATTTGTTCAATGCTTCTAAATGAAGTTGCTAACTTTAGAGGGAACTTCGTAGAAAATTTATGATTTTTTAAAAACTTTTGACCTTTTCCTATCCTTTCAAACTACAAAAAACACATTGAATGCTCTGTAGGGGTATTCTTAATTTATTACTTGTTTTTAAAAACTTTTAGCAACAAAATCTGTGAGCAGGTGTGACACTGGATCTTCTCAGGAGGTTTGTGCTTAGTACCTTTGAATGTCAGAATATAGTGAAGACTCAGGTTTTGTAATCCAGTGGTTCTTGAAGTGGACTTGTGTGGATCATCTCTAAAAATAATTATGTACTTTTGGAAATACTGCTGATTCCAGAGCCGTATTCCTCATATAAATCCAGGGCACTTCACCATAGTTTGTAATCGTAGCAATAGTGGCAATAACTTTTGAAGCAGACATACTCTTAGAGTTGTTTTACCACAGCAAATTAAACAAAACAATGTTCCTTATCCATCTACATCCACATTACATGGCACAAAGGAGCCTTTTAAATGATAAATACATATAAAAGGAATAACAAAATATCCAAGGTTTAGCAAGCAGATTATTTGATTAACTCTGCTATATTAGTTCATGCGTTCATTGCCATGTATTGTAAAGACTGATTCAAACCATGATCCCTTGTCTGATCCCATTATACCAGCCAGTGAGATATAGACCCCGAATGTGGTGTCTGTTTTTCTTCTGTCTTCAAAATTTGTGCCAATGTACTGTTTGTTACAGGAAAGCACATATTCCAATTGTCTTGTTTAAACACCAAGCACCATGCCAAAACCAGGGCCATCCTAAGGAACTCCTCTTCTCCTCAGGCTTTAGTGGTTTGTATTAAATTAAATCTGGATTCACAGCTATTCCACTGAGGTTTTTCAAAACCTTTCAAAATCATCTCTTGCCATTTTTGCTTTTGTTGACCTGATGCTCTAAAATTATAAAGTTTGGCAGGGCTCTTACTATTTAAATTAGTGTCTAAATTATCACAGTATCATGCCTTTCTAAAGTATAGTATTATAATTACGGTACAAGATTACATTAATCTGCGATTTATTATGAACAAATAGTAAACGTTGTATCACTTTGTGATGTATGGGTGACTGCATTTCTCTGTTCTGCAAAATACCATGCCATTGTTACTGGTATTTTCGGTGGTGCACAGAAAATCAACTTGTCCTTCATTCATTAATTTAATCCATTCACTGTAATTTAAGGCAGCAGTCCCAACCTAAAAAAAAAGCCCCTAATGTTGCAAAACGTTGTTTTAATGTTAAGTTTCATTCCCATGTAGTTGATTACACGTGAAAAAAAGTAGTAGTATAAACATGCAACACAGGATATTTGTGGTTTTTTTTCAACACACCTGCTGCTGATTTACCCCATCCAAGTTTTGTGGGTTTGGCATGATAAAGCAGTATCAAATTTGTGTAAACTGCTTTGATAAGTAAGCCACAAGCTCTTGTGGCAATAGCCATATTTCTTTCTGCAGACATTGAGGCAGAGTGCTGGATGTGACCAGAAGAGAGAGTGATTTCAAGGAAATCTTCAACATGCAAGTGAATCACTGATAAAAACTCCTGTTTTGTTTAATCCTGTTGTGTAAATGTAAAGATCTGAGTTGCTACTGTACAGAATCTCAAAACACTGAATCACCTGCCACAGAGCTCCCTCCTCTGTCTGATATTTAGCAGTATCTCATTATCAGGCTGCAGATTTGGTGAAATGTGGGTTCTTTCTTTGCTTATTCGTAGTGACAGCTGGAGTGGAAGTGTTCTTACCTTGTGAAGAAGTCCTACTGGAGGCCAGCATAATCCTCTTAATCCAAGGAGGGCTGTGTCTCCCCTGTGTTGCATCTACTTATTTTACAGGATTAAGCCTTATGAGTGTTGTTGGGAGGTTTTTTTAAGAAAGGACTTCATTTTAGAAACAAAAGTATTTTGTTTCTTTGATGAATCAAAGAGATGTCTTACCTTACGAAAATTAGTACAGGACAATTCAATTTATTATCTCCAAAAATATTGCAGAATAAAAGTTATTTAATTTATTATACAATTGTCTCTGGCTATCACCATGATACCATGACTTCATTTTACACATTGATAAAAAATTCATGTGATTTTGAAGAAAGCAATTATTTCTATGATTCATCTTTAAAATTCATACCTCTTGATCAGTCTGTTAAAACTAATACTTTACACTTTGAGTTTCATCTTCTCTGTACTGGGAAAATGAGAGTAGATATGGTTTATGATAACCAGAGAGATGAAATCTGTGAAGTGATTCACTGTGAAGTGATTCCCCAAATTTGCATGGAATTTAATTGGACAGGTAGGGGTTATGATACTTAAGAGGCTGAGTGCTCGAAGGCTGATGTTCACTAGACAACAAAATATCCTCTTTGTTGAAGATGTTTTCCCAGAATTCTCATATTATTCTGATTTAAAGAAAGACTTCTATTTAATCTAGTGGTGTTAGTGTTAAATTAACTAAATTTTCTTGGTATAAAATAATGATTAAATCAGGGATTGGGGTGTTTCTCTACTGATTAGGAAATACTTCCCCCTTCACCCCAACTAAATAAATATGTAAATACATTTCTTAAGAGAGAATAATTTCAAAGGAAGAAAAAAATATGTTCAGTGGTATAGAAAAAAAAACCCAAAACCTTTCTAGTGCATTTATTCAAGTCAGACTTCTAGGGACTAGGAAAATGGCAGGGGATACGTGTTTTTTTTTTATTCTAAGTGATTGCTTTCAATTGCACAGTAGGTAAAAGAGATTTTTTGCCAATTTTTGTATTTCATAACTTTGTGCCTTCACTTTTTTTACTACTATTTGGAAATGCAGCATTGAAGAATTGAGCCAGTTTGTTTTCCTAGTACTTAACATTTTTTTAAATTAGGTTTCTTTTTTTTTTTTTTTTTTTACACTTTCATTTTAGATCGACCCAACTTTGGATTTTTTTCTGTTCAGTTCTGCAGCTAAATAGACAATTTATTTATTTTCAGCTTCACGGTTACTCTTAACATTTTTTTTCCCAGAGGCTCTTGAGTGCAACTTTGTTGCTCTGTTCAAGCCTGTATTTCTAGCAAGTTTTGTAGTGGCTTTGTGTGTGATATTACAGTTGTGCCCCTTGAGGTGATAATCTTTAATGCTGAAATTTACTTTTTGCTTTTATAAAATTAGCAAAATGACAATTTTATTATTAATAAGCCTTTATATTAAATAACATAATGTTCTATTTGTCCTCAAGATACATCATAATTCATTCTTTCCTAGAGTAGGTACATATTTATTTCATCTCACAGTGCATTTGTAAGCTTATTAATAAGGCCAGGTCTTAACATCAGAAACCTCCCTGCAATTTAGAGGGGTTTGTCTTGTTTCCTGCTCAAGGGGAAGCCTTTTTCTTCTGTGAGGGCACCTTTGCCCTTTTGAAATTAAACTATGGCTTTGCACATTAGACAGTAATCTCAGTTAGGAATTCTGGCAAGTATTTTCTGAAAATCCAGGTGCACACTATCCCCAGCATTCCCCATGTTTGTATTGGCTGCCACAGGCTCAAACAATTCCATCAACTAAGTGAGGCATGCATGCCCTTCCCTTCCTGAAACCATGTTGGCTGTCCTTGATTCAAGATGTGGTTTACTGACTGTTATTCCATTTTCTCTTTTCCAAGACTTTCTTCACAACTGATGCAAAGCTGCAGGAATAAGTATATAGTTTCCTGATCAATAGGTCCTAAAAATGGCCTTATTTTGTTGGTTCTAAAAATGGCCTTATTTTGATGACTTGACACACTTTCAATTCTTTTCAGCCCATGTACCTTTAGTTTCTTTCCTTTGAGTTACAAAGGCCAGAATTTTATATCAAACTTTCTTTAAGGTTTACATTTGTCAGGATTTGCTACCTGTAGCTGATAAATCTTGAGAGCTTCAATGCAATCATCTGGTCCAAAGGAATGGTGAAGGGAACACAGATTAAACAAGACATTTTATCATTGGATAATGAAGCAATTGAGCCTAGTAGAACAACACAAATTCCTGGATCTTATAAGGAAAATTGGTGTTTCTTCAGAAGCCTGCATGTCTCAGATCATAAAATCTGCTAATTGTTGCTCTGTTGAAATCTGTGGGCCTTTGCTCTCATAATTGAATAACACTTGTCACTGAAAAGAAGATTTTTATATAAAATATCATTCAGAAGAGAGGCAGAAATAGCATCTTTGACTCATCTCTCTTTCCTATTTGTTCATCATAAAAAAATCATAAACCTTGTAAAGCTCTTTTGACTAAACTAAAAATTGAAATAAATATTTTGTAGAAATAAATATGGTGAAAAAGAAGGTAGAAATTTACTAAGCAATTAATGTAGAAGGTTTTTTTTACATGTCATTTTCTTCTCCAATAATTTCACAAATAATTATCTTTTTTTACTTTTACAAACTTCTCTTTTACTAAGAAAAGCCCAAAGAAAGAAAAGATTGTATATTACAAATTTTGAGTTGGTCTTTGGGGGACACTAGAGTTTTTCTTAAAACTGTGCTTTTAACTCTCTGTATCAAAGTTCAGTAGTAACCTTTTTCCTTAAATATTGTTTATTTAAGTGCATTTAGTGCATGATGAACTTCAAGGAAAAGAATAGAATTATGTACTCTTTCTGCAAAATTGCTAAAAGACATCCTGAACATTCTGAGCATTTTGCTGTTAATTTTATGTTGCTTGAATGATATTTTGAAATAGAAAAAAAGTAATTGTTAGTGATTGATATGCAATATTCACTAAAATTAAAAAAAATCTACAACAATAACAAAACCCCCAAGAAAACAGATCGGAGAAATAGTTTAAAATTTGGCAGAGTAGAAGATCTTTCTTTTCATAATTGTTCTGATAAATTGAATTAAAACACACAGTTGCTTTGCATATTATTCACAGAAGGCCATTTTTGGCCATTTGACGTTGCCAAGTAATAGAGATCCGCATTTCATTTTTTAGCTCTGGCCTGCCAAGTTATATAAAGGAAATGTTTGCCCTCAATGTTGTTTTTTCTAAATTATTTGGAGTGCTGTGTTTCAGTCTCCTTTGGGTCAATTCATTTTTTAGAGGTTCTGTATTCTGTCCCTTCTGTTCATCTTCCAATAACAGCAAATGTCTTACATCCAGAAATGTTTTCTTCAGTTGAAGCAGATAGATCACTCAATTCCTTGATTCCCACTACCCTTCACACAACCTATGCCTGCATTTTCCTGCCAGGAAGAAACCTTTTAGGAATCTGTTTTCCCCATGATGTTTACCTTCATTCTTGATTGGTTTTCCTTCCTTGACTCACTTTTTCTCTGTTACAGTGGTATAACACTTACATGCACAACAAAAATGGGTATTAGAACTTACAGTGAACCAGATGATTGTTAAGAAAAGAGTCTGAACTGGAAGATTTAAAAATTCCCTTTTTCTGTCAAGATAAAGCTGATAACTTTCCATAGAGCCTTTTAGAAGTGAGTTAAAAGTTCTGATATGTTGTAGTTAGTGAAGTGGGATTCTGAAAAGTTGTCTGCCTTTAAATGAAGAAGCAGAGATCAGCTGGCCTGAAAAGTCCTCATTTTCAGAAGTGAAATGCTAAGTAAATCAGTTATGGAAATATGAGTTTTAATATACTTTGTCCAAATTAGATCTTTCCTGCACACACTTAACAAAATATTTTGCTGTGTTTAAGTGGCTGCAAGTACATAGTGAATGGGAGAGATCACAATACGAAGTTACACAGAGCCATCACACATGGTGACATGAGGGATGTTATTAATTTCTATTTTCTGAGAAAGAGGAATGATGCCAGAGTAAAGATTCCTGGGCTACAGTTAGTGACTGAGAAAATAATTTGGCTATTGTGTTTAAAGGGCTTATTTCCCAGCATGTTTCACTTAATGATCCCAGTTTCCAGGAGAAACCCATGCAGCTCTGGGACTTCAGGACATATAGGATCTGCACCTTTGTTGCTGACTCCCTCTTCTGTTTTAAAAGGCAGCAAGATAAATAGATATGTGACAGGGGGTTGACTTATGCCATGCCACAAATGTCCCAGGCTTAAAGTACAGTTATATCTGTGTTAATCTAAGCATCACAACAATGTAAACAATGGTATGTGTGACTAACAGTGGAGCTTTGTTGAGAATATTTGTACCAATTATATTATGAATGATGGAATTTCAGGCACGTGTTTGGATTACCTATCCATTTCAGTCATTTCCTGTTGTTGATTCTTTCTAGCAGTAATTTTTTCCAATTACAGGAATCATTAGGGGTTTTTTTCCTGGAGACACTAGGCCTTTAGTATAGGTAGGAAAAGAGTCTGCATGGTTTACATAGCCATATCCTCGAAGGGGCTGCTGCATAGGGTATCTTTCAAAGCTTAGCAGAGTGCATACCACAGCTAGAGGATGTAGAACATCTCAAGGGTCCCTGTGGCTCTTTAACTCTTTGAAATAAATTATTCCCTTCAGCATGGAAAGGAAAAAAAACCACATTGGTTTGCCAAAGCTGTGCAAACACATTCATCCAAATAACACTGATCAAGTGCATAAAAAAATGGGACATTTTAGGAGCAACATGCAGATGAAGGGAAAGAGGTACAATTAATTTATTTAGTGATAATTTTTTGCTTAGATGAACAATATACTAGGAAAAATCAGCTGCTAAAGAGATACTCTGCTTATGCAAATGAAGGAAATGGGCTTTTTCTTTATTGTTTAGAGAACCAGAAGGTGCAAAAACCAGGCCTATTTCCAAGAGCACACACTTTTTCCTTCAGTGGGGAAATGATGTTTTCTTAGAAGTGTTGGTCACTCTGTTTGTGGACTAAGATACCCTTTTGCTAACACTGCTAAAGACATATTTACCCTAAACATGAATAAAATTTCAGGTATCAGTGGAAATTCTCAGCAATAACATCAATTTGTAGAAATACTATTCTATTCCCAGAATATTGTATTACAATGGGTTGAACCTGCATAAAGATGAGACAAAAGCAACCTCCTGTGTGATAGAAATGAAAGCCATCTTGCTAAGTTTAGCTGTGGACTGTAAAACAAATCAGCAGTTTTGTGAAACAAATAAGCAGTGTTGTGTGTGTGAAATATTATCTGCTAGAGAACTCTCATTTTGGTGATTCATTATTTTCCCTCCAGGTGGGTTCATAATGGAATTTGAGCTCACCAGATATATATCTTGTCTTTCTTCTGATGTAGAGGAACTGACAAACTAGGGGAAACAAACCAATAAAAAGCAATTGTCTTGCATGTTACTAATTTCTTCTTGGTATTCCTAAGTCTTTGTTATCCCTCATTTTCCTCCTATTTCATTTTTTGCCCATGTGGTATTGTTTTGGTCCTGGTCTGTGGCAAGCTGAACATGAGTCAGCAGTACCCTGGCAAGTGGGTGGGCCAACCCTGTCCTGAGGTGCATCAGGCACAGCATCACAGCCAGGCAAGGGAGGGGATTGTCCCCTCTGCTCTGTTCTGGGGAGGCATCACCTCGAGTGCTGGGGGCACTAAGTATAAGAAGAACACTGACTTTTTAGAGAGAGTCCAGAAGAGGACATGAAGGGTGGATGAAGGTGGGGAAGGGTCTAGAGGGGAAGCCATATGGGGGGTGGCTGAGGTCGCTTGATCTGTTCATCCAGGAGGAGACTGAGGGAAGACTTCAAAACTGTCTCCAGCTTCCTCATGTGGGGAAGCAGAGGGGCAGGCACCAATCTCTTCTCTGTGGTGCCCAGTGACAGGACCTGAGGGAATGGCCTGAAGTTATGTCAGGGGATGTTTATGTTGGATATTAGGAAAAGGTTCTTCACCCAGAGGGTGTTTGGTGACTGAAACAGGCTCCACAGGGAAGTGATCACAGCACCAGCCTGACAGTGTTCAAGAAATATTTGTGCTCTCAGGCACACAGTGCCTGAGTTGTCCTGTGTAGGGCTGGGAGGTGGACTTCAATGGATCCTTGTGGGTCCCTTCCATCTTAGGATATTCTATGATTCTGTAAGTAATTAAGGGTTTTGGGGTCAGAGCAATGCACTCCAGTGCTGTTTCTATCTGTTTTTTCATTTTCCAGATATCCTTTAATGAAAAATGCTACAGAATTGTCCTGTGATAAAAGCATAATAAGAATATAATGTTGGGCATTGTCTAAGTGGAATGAAGGAATTTGAACTCAAAGACTGTCTTGTCAGCTAAGTGATAGCTTAGAATTGTCATGTGGAATTCTATTGCTTAGAAAATATGGAATTTCCATTTGCTCCACCCTGTTCTCAGTTATATGAGGCAGTATGATTTAAAAGCAAAAAGGCTTTCTGAAGATATGTAGAGGTACCAAAAATTAGTTTAGTATCTCTGTTTGACCATGTAATAGTCAAGTACTGAGCAAAGACAGCTCTAAGAAAATGATTTTGTGGTTGCCTGATGAGCAAAATATTTTTGACTGGTTGTTTACTAGTGTTACATAAACCTATTGTCCTGTACTCTCACCTGAACTCTTAAAGATGGGTACTTGCTTGCTTAGCATTCACGTCAGCAGCAGATACCCAACTTTTCCTAGAGTTAAAATTGCATTTCTAGTAATATTTTAACTTTTATTAATTGAAATTTTTCCTTGAAAAAAAATGAACATTTTTCAAATTATGAACTAACATTGTTCATCCCCATGTTTTATAGATTGAAACAAAAGCAGAAAATGGAGTTTTCAGAGCACAAGAATCAGATGAAAGAGAAAAATAGTGCAAATGTTTGCAGATCTAATAAGTTAATTTAAGTATTTTTAAGCTCCTCAGTGTACGTGGAAATAATCCATCCATCACTCCTTATAGGACTCTGTGACTGAGTTATAATTCTGTCACTGAAATCCTAAGGAAATCAAATTTTCATTTTTTGGACAAGTGGCTTCTTTCCCTATTGAGTGGGAAAAATCTGATGGTTTTGGACCTGAATTTTCCCGTACAAAGCTTTTTTTTTTATTTTCTACTATCCAAGTACCTGTCTGTGCATTTTTTTTTTTGCAGAAGTGGCTCTTTGGACTGTTAACTGAGTACCATGGCATGTGATGCTATTGTTCTTTAGATGACTGAAAGTAAAAAGAATGCATCTGGGAAGCACAATATTAGAAATTATTTACTACATAAATTTTACCAGAGTCTAGGGCTTACTAAGTCTTTATAACAAGTTTTTGAAGGGTTCTTAGTCACTCAATGACTTATAGTCATAGTAGGATTTCATCTGAAAAGTTATATTTTCCTTTAAAAATTGACAAAAAAATAGAGGCATGCTATTTAAAGGAAACCATGTTATCTGAACCAATTAAAGCAGCATTGAGACCTGTCATGTGGATGCTGCTTCTATTACTGCATGGAACACGTCATTGTCTAGGACTTTGTTGGGAGAGGAGACAAATAATTTGAAATGATGGATGGATATAATCTCCTACATGAACACTTTTATTAGCAAAGAAGCATTTGCTTACTTTAACTTTGAGCTCTTACCATGTGATGCAAACAAAGCTTCAAAAAGTTTTGTGGTATTGAAAGCAAAACATCTGCATTTAAGGTTGTAGCTGCATTATTTCAAGTTTACAATAAAACTGTACCAAAACAAATCTCTTGTGTTGACAAGGCAGAGTTCCACAACCTCATGTGCATGGTCAGCAAAAAGGAGTGATTGAAAAAGCTTCTTGTGCTCCACCAAATGAGTAGTTGGGAATGATGGATTTGAAAGAGAGTAATCCATGGGTAAGAGAGAAAATCACTACCTAGTGGGCACAAGTAAAAAAGGTGTAAAGTATGACAGAAGAAATCCTATAATTGTATCTTATATTTACATCTCTATGGAAAAGGAAGATCCATTTAATGGTACACAGACATCCCTTTCATAGAACACAGATGATGTGAAATAATGTTAAATAAATAGCAAGCTGAAATTTCAGTATTGCACACTGTGAAAGAAAAATACAAAAAATATTTTTAAACTTTCCTCCTCCTGTCTCAGGATCCAGCCCTTTTATTTTTAACAGTGTACATTTTACCTGTCTGTATGTTAATGTACATATTTAATGCAGACTGTAATTGCTTGTATAGGTTTGTAAACAAGCTAAAATAGAAAACTCCAGAAATATTGCCATCAGGAATACTTTTCACCACTCTGATACCTGATATTTTTCTAGAATTGTGGGTGGGATGCCTTCTAGCAAAGAGCCGGGAAAAGCTGTATTCTGTCTTGGTGCCAGTGTCAGCTTGGAGCCATGACTGATGCTTTTCTGAGCCCCTGTCAGCTATGGTCACAAAAGCAGCTCCTTTGGAACTTCACCAAATGGTATAAATTAGACCAGACTTGAGGATGTTAAAATTTGTACAGAAAAGTTGGCCAGCCACAGGTGTGGCCTCAGTCAATGAAGCAGAGAGGTGGCTTGATGCCTCCCTCTGGGTCCTTTTGTTTAGGTTGGTATAAGAGGACTGATCTTCAGACTTGCACATGGCAGAAATATGAGTAAAATTATTTGTGTTTATGGATAAAATAGTTTAGCTCATTTTCTTTTTTCTTAACAAAGTTCAGAAATTTTGTGGGATGTTTCTTTTTCTTTGGTTTGTTTCCATGACAATTTCTAAGTATGTAATTTCTAAATGTGTATTTTTTTATTTTCCCCAAAGATATATAAGGAGTGATCCTATATGGAAGTGGTCTTTGATTGCAATAGGTTTTGCATGGCTGCATTCCTGTTATTTATGAATTAAAGGATCCATATACTTTTTTCTTCATACCTTGATGTATTGTGCTATTTTACTTCTGGCAAACATTGTATAAAATCACTAAATAGGCATGTCTGACACAAAATTGAAGTGATGACTGAAGTCCTAAAGGAGACATGTAATGATAATACACATCCTGAAGTTTTAATCTGACCAGCAGACAAAAGAGAGCTCCTTCATGTCCCTAAGGTGAAGAGTTTTGTATTGTTTTGAAGAGTTTTGTATCAATATAGATTGATATTATCTAGGTATTTAATGGGATTTTTTTGTTTTGTTTTGTTTTATTGTTAAATCTAAATATCAGATTTATGGAGAAAATGCTTAGGAAAACTGGCAGATAAGTTTTAGTCAGGAATAGCAACATACAATACACTTTAGAGGGTCCTAGAATATGAAGCCATCTCATGCAATATCTCAATTTCACATTAAATGTTATATTTTGCTTTTAACTGAGAGGTTAAATATTCTTGCTCCTGCATTTCTTATGGTATGGACCAGAATCTGACTATATTCAGTCCTGAGCAGCCATATGGTTTGTATAGTTTACAAATGAGCCATTTTCTTCTACAGACATCTCCCTTTTTACTTGGAAGATGAAGTTGAAGTTTATGTCTTCATTTAAAATTTGCTCTTTACAGGTGGTGCCTCCTTACAGTGCTTCCTCTCTCAGAGGTGCCTTTGGTTCAGTGCAGGGTGCCAGCCAGATGCCACTGACCAGCAGCACCACAGGATGCTATTTAAGCATTTAAATAACAGTGACTTCGTCACACCGTAGCCAACTGCTGGATTGTTTTCTCCTCAGATTTCAGAATTTTTAGCCATACAAAGGAATGGAAATGCCTTGTTTAAAAATAGAACTGTGTGATGTTTTCATGTTAGGATGGACTTAGGACTGCTTGCATGCAAATGGCCTCTCAAGCTAAAGCATATACAACTGGGAATTTGCAAAATCTAGTGTCCCTCTGCATTGTCTAATTACCCAGAATGAGTATCAGGTGTTGTGAAATTATTTCAAATCAATTCTGCATGATGATTAGTTTATACACCGGCACAAAAATGCATTACAAGGAGTTTTACTTTATTTCTTGTCTGTTTTTCTGTATCAAAATTGTGAGTTCTGAAGTGTTTTTTTCAGCAGCTAGGCTTTTGACTTTGCCTTGTATGCTCAAGAAACTGACTTCAAAGTTACCCCATGACGTCTGGATAACTATCTACACTACAAGACATAATGATAGTAAAAGGGTTTTAAAACCATGGGGATTTAGGGTTAAAATGAAAATTAAGCTTAGTAGGCCCTGAAAAGAAAATAAATACCCTGAGTACAGGAAGACTTTGTACCTTACTAGAACTGCACCTGAGTAGCTAGTACATGATAAATGATATAATTGTTAGATGTGATGATTGTTTAGTAATATAATTACTGTTTAATAGTAAGAATAATCATGAGAAACTGTGGTCAGGGACCTAAGAAAGATCACGAGAAACTGATGTCAATGTATACAATAGAACAATGTAAGTTTAATAATTAATATGTAAGTTATATAACGATAGAATATAAAATACAATCAGCTCGAAAGCCATGTCAGAGTCAAATTTGGGTTGGTACCCCTGATTCCCAGAGCTCTTAACAAAAGCACCTGCATATAATCATATCCTGTGATTATGTGTGTTCCAGAATGCTAACAATAAGACAAAATAAAATTTTGTAAGAAAGCATTGATATCTTCAAGTCCCAAATTTAAAGAAGCATAGAGATTAATCACTGCTGAATATCAACTTTTATTTGACAGGAAGAGTGTGCAAATATTTATAGTGAACTTGGAATTATGTATACTAGGATTTTATTTATTGTGTATGTTTGTTTGGATGTTAACTTGAGCCTTCATATCTCTATATTTTGCTAATACCATTTTTCTAGTTTTATTAATCAACTTTCTTAAATCATGGTGGACAACAACAAAGAAGTACTCTAAAAGGATGAACCCTTCAGAAATAATCTGTTAATGAAATTTTAAAATTTTTATTTTATACATATACTTACACCCTTGCATAGTATTTTTTTTAAATGGAAGAGAGATAAAAAGGCATAGCATGGAAGAAAGTGAAAAGAAGAAAATGAGAAGTAGATGATAAAAGGAAAGTTGAAAAGAAAGAAAGAGGCAGGAAAAGGAAAAAAGAATGAAAAGGTGTGAAAGGAGACAGAAAGTGATAAAAAGAAAAGAAAGGGGAAGCAAGGAGTTTACATCTCTTGAAACAGGAAATTTATTAAACATGAGAAGAGAGAATATTTTATACGGAAACACATGGAAGTAATTCCTGGTTTATATTAATAGATCTGGTCTTAGTGCATTAAAATAATGTTGGAAAGCCAGATAGTAAAGTTAAATATATTCAAACTTTTCTTATTTAGATGTTTTTGGTTTTTCCTATATAGATATGTTTGGGGTTTTTTTTAAGTTTATGGCAAAAGCATTCTCTAAAATTAACAAAAGGGTTTTTTTTTTTTTTTTCATGTTTGTAGAAATGTCTAGAGATAAAAACAAAAGTACTTTTTCTGCTGGGATGAATTAGTTTCTAGAGTACATCTAGGACAGTAGCACTGAGAGGCTGTAGTAAATTCTAAAATACTTTTTTTAAAGCTACTTTATAGAAAGTCACATGCTCCATCCCTGCAGAACAGGCCCACAGGTTGGACTGGAAACTGCTGGAGTGGACCTTTCCTCGGACACAGTTCAGCTCCTCTGAAGTTGAGGAAGGTGCATGAGAACTTGCACAAGCAGTGGTCCTTCCTTTGGAAAAGTATATTCTTTTGCTTAAGAAGTATGTATTTGAAATGCTGAAGTTTTTAAACAGAAATGCACTTGTATTTGTCTGGTCAACAAAGCAAGTGCTTGTTGATATCTTTGCTGAGCTGGCAGGCTGGCAGTCTTATATAGTATCACGAAAAAGAAAACACCACTTGTAATAACAGATTTAGTATGATCACCCTTACTTTAAAGTGAAAAGGAAGAACCATATTTCATCTTAAAAGAGCCATCCATGTAATTATCATTCCAGCTGTAAATAAATATATCCTGACAGTGGTTAGGAGAGGGTGTCTCATTGTACGGCCTTTATGCCCTTAAATCAAAATAGACAGTGATGATGCTGAGCATTGTTCATGTTGGCCCTCTCATCCCCAGGGAACCAGCAAGTAGCAGACAGAAGTTGCCCTTAAATCTCAGCAATACTCTGTGCCTTTGCTACATAGTTACTCTCTTAATGGCTTCCAAAACTTTTGTTCTGGTTACAGATCAGATAGGCAACACGAAGCATTAAAGGTCTAGAATTGAAGTGATAGTCAATTGGGATTTATTTACTTCTTTGGAAGTATTTTGAAAAGCTGCCATGTGATTTTATGATTGAAAATTGGCTCACATTCCTTAGGGAAATAGTGTCCAGGTCACTGCCTGTCATTTAAAGGGGATGAGGTAGTGTCAGGAAGGTTTTTATTGGTACAGTGTTACCAGTAGATAGCAGTAGATATTACATTATAATGCCAAAGGAAATGAACATTAGACTTCATGCAAACAAGTATTAATTTCATTTAAAATGCAAACAAAATCAAAATAACTGAGGCCCAAAATTGTAGGCTTTTCTTGTGGTGGTTTATTTGGGTGTTTTGTTTGTTTGTTTAATTGTGTTGTTTTAGTGAAAATGTTTTAAAACCCTCCTTCAGATCATTACATAATGACTGACCCAATTCTTTTAAACATGCCATTCACAAAATGCTTGATTTCAAATTCTCAGGTGCTGGACTTATGAATCCTCATCTGAATTTAGATGTGGTAGGTCAAATCTGATTCTAGAAATAACTGAGTAATATCATAGTTGTCTAACTTACACTTCAAATTAAAGTTTTGCGCTCCCTTTGCCTTGAAAATTCTGATACTTGAAATATTACTAGTAATTTTGCAAATAAAGTATATTTAAAGCTAATCTTCACTAATTTGAAAGTATGAATATTTGATACACTTAATCTTACATTCATTCAGTCAAAGAATCTAGTGGTCTGCACATCCAATAGTCTTCAAGGAATGAAGATTAAATTTAATAATGATTAGCTGCTATTCCCCAGAACTGGCTCAAAATCAATTCACATTTTCATGATTATTATATAATAAATAATTCTGTGAATAATTTGAAACTATTATTTGAAACTAGTAATGACAATTCACAGCAGCAATAAAGCTGTCAAACTGCCCAACAGCATTTATGCAGTGGTGACTTTTCCAGAGGGCAAAACTTATACCTATAAAAAAGATATTAGAAAGTTATCACCATAGAAGGACCAGGAGAGAATGCTCTTCTTCTTCTCAGCTCTTCGGAGCAAGTCTGTACTGTGAAGGCCAGAAAGGGCCTCCTTTTTTTTTCAATTATTTGGGTATTGCACTTTCAGAAAGAAATTAGTGTTTGTGCTTAGTCCTCAAGCTCCCCCAGTAAACAACTTATAGTTGTGAGATTGATACTACTCAATTCAGCATCCTCTGTTTTGTGGCAGATCTGACTTCACTTCTGAGTCCACTTGTATTCATTTTACATTGAAGAACTGATAATGGCCCTATGGAGAAATTTATTCAACTGACCAACATTTTCTCTCTGCCTTAAGCTTAGACGTTTTGAAGGCTGGTATTGTCCTCTGAAAGGAGCTGCTTAGGAAATGTTCTGTGTAATGGCAGCTAAGTATTTTTTAATCTTTCTACTCTTTATGAAGCATATATTTGTCGTTGTCCTTTTATTTGAACTTTTATATATTTTGAGAGACAGAAATTCAGTGAAGGAGTGTAAGTGCTCCAAGGAGTGACATGTCTTACTTGGAACAGTCAATAAGTCAGTAGACAATACTAGGAAGTGGAAAATAGAAGTGGAGTCCTTGTTTGCCCGATTTAATGCAAGGACAGAACACTTTCGTGTCAGAAGAATGTTGCAGTCACAGAACAATTGGATCTTCTTGTGTGAGGATGGTCTGATTTACATCCTGCATCTAAGAAACAAATATTTCTATTTGCTCAAAAACAAGACCACATTTGGCTTGAGAATGCTTCTCACTGGTCATGATAAAATAGTTATTAAAAAGAAAGTTGTTGTAAGGACAGAAAACCCATTCACCACCCTGAAATTACACTGTTTTTCTTGATGTGGATAAATTGTAGGGAATTCTAGACAGGATATAATGCCCTGAGAGTTTCTTTTAGGAAGCTGCCATAGTCAGTGCCTGTCTCAATGACCTATATCCCCTTTCTGAACCGGCTACAGTATGCATCACTGAAATCTGCCTCTACTGGAAAATAGGAATTCATTCTAGCACATGAATTTTTGTTTCAAAGCTGAGCTTCGTAAGTGTCTGTAAGATAATGCACAAGGTCAACTGTGTAGCACTTTGATACATGCACACAGACTGGTTTGAAGCCATATCCCCAAAATAAGCACAGTTGCCACAAATCTTGTGTAGTTACACTGGTACTCTGGGTTTAGGCCTGGTGCTTTTCTAAATACAAGAACTTGTTTTCTGTGTTCCCCTCTCACTGATATTGTACTTCAGGTAGGAAAAATTCCAAAAATAATGTATTGCTGAGAGTGGGGCTTCCAAAGAAACACACTGTATATCTTAAAAACACACTGGAATTATTACACTAATTTGTCAGTGAAGGACTACGTAACCTAAGCTGACTACTTTGACAGCACTAAGAATGTCTGAAATCTAATATTCCATATTTTGATATACCTTCTATCTCAGGGTTGCTTCAATGAGTAACCCTATTAATGCACCTTCAATGCACCCTATTAATGTACTACTTAAAGGCCAGATAGGTCCTCAAGCAGAGAGGCTTTGAGTTCAGTATTCTGGCTTCTGCACTTTTCTTAACTCTAGAAATACTTGCCCAGATTAAATCGCCTGGGAATATGTCAGATCTCTTATTTGCATATCAGTGATTGAAAACAAGTTGATATCCTCTGCATATGAAACTTGATGTATATTTTTTAATGAAATATAATGCAGATACATTTGCTGAATTTATAATTTGAAATGTGATTACTCTTAGAGATTGCATGTAAGGTTATGGAAGAAACCTGTGGTGCTTTTAATAATATTTAAAAAATAACAGGAGAGTTCAAGGGTTGGACCTGATGATCGTTGTGGGTCCCTTCCAACTCAGAATATTCCATGAGTCTACAAGTCTCAAGTGCCGAGTCTATGAAAACAAACATACTTTGTGTATTTGCTTTTTAAACTTTGGTAGCTGATTAGACTTCTATAAGTTACATTTATTACAGTGTTTTTATATTTATATATTTATTTTAAATGGCATTGGCAAAGGAATGTTTTTGAACTTTGCCTGTTTACAATAGAACATGTGTGGGCCAGAATTTTGATGCTTTCCTAAACAAGGCATGTAGGAGACACAAGAAACAAAGTAAATTATTGCCTGACTATCTGTACTGTACAGTGATGAAGTCTAGCAACCCCAGTCATAAATCAGGGACTCAGCAAATAAAGAGGACAAATTAACATATGCCAGTGTAAGGAATAAATCAGAGGAAAGAACAACTTTGGTAAATAAACAAATATTAGAAAATGCATTTTCCTTTGGGTATGCTGTCAAAGAATTGGAGTTTCGGTGCTTTCCTCAAATGCATCTTTAAACTGCCAGATATCAGACACTAAATATCAGACAAAGTAAACCATTTGCTAGAATATGGTTTTCTTCTAACACTCACCTTTATCTCTTGAGTCTCTTGAGAGGGCTGTAAAAGAAATATTTTAACATCTCTTCTATATAAAATCCGTGTCCATACATGGTCTTTTAATGGGAGGAAAGGCAATAAAACCATGAAAGCAAGCAGAATTTAAAAGGAAGCACATGAATAAAGAAGAGCAAATTAGTATAACCTTTAAATACAGAAGTAAAAAGTAAATCCATGATTTTGAGTCTATCAAACAAAAAAGGCAATAGGAAGTGACGAGTCTGCAAAGCAGCTCTTCTTTTCCTCTTCTCTCCCTTTAATAATTTTTCTTTCTTTCAGTGGAAAGTGTTGGCTTCTTTTTCCACCTTGTTTATTTTTTCCCTTTTCTTTTGGTAAAAACATATTTCCTTCCAGAAATCCACGCTGTCTGCATCCTGGCAGAAACTTCCCTCTGTCCTTAATATCCCCTCACACTTAGAGTTACAGCACTGGTCTTACCTCAAACGAGAAGTTCATTCTTTCCCTCTTCTTTTTCTTGTAGGTTATCCAAATGTCTGCCAAAGACCACTCTGTCCAAGTCCACACAGATCTGATGGAATTATCTGCCTGAATTTCTAGTCTTTAAAGGAAACTGTTATTTTTGATGATTCATAGTGACTGTTTATTTTGCTACTGCTTCAGTAATAAACACATTATTTTAATGGCTCTTAGAAACAAATCCTGCAGTCCTCACTGAGCAAAACTTCTATTGACTTCAATAAGTTTTCCTGGGCAAGTTTAGAAAAATGGCTTCAGTATTAGGCTGAAAATAAGTAACCCGAAATGTGTGTTTTTCAAAACATTAATAAAATGTGGTTTCTTTTTTTTCTTCTAAAATTGCATCTTTCAATATCTTTGCCTGGTTTGCCTTTTGAAACCAAGAAAAAAACTTCACCATAGCTGGAACTAAGTGTCCTTCAGGCATTTGATTTTTCCCAAGAATGCCAGGGCCAAAATTCCTTTCTCAAGTGTTTGTGAACTGGAAAAAATGTGTATTCAGGTTTCTGGAATATGCATAAGCATGAGTTGGCTACAATTCCTCTGCATACTTTAATGGTCATAATAGTTTTCCATTACTTGTTAACTCCTGTTAATAGTGCAGCATCAAGGGATCATAATAAAAGTAGGGTTGATAAAATTCTGACTCACAAGTAGCAAATGGGAAGTTTGGCTTAGCCCAGTGAAGGGCTCCTCTTGATGTGTCAAGACATTACTGTAATAAACACAGTCAGTAACAGTGTGTGGCACTTTTACTACAATGAATGTGTACCCGGAGGGAAGATAAAATCTGGCACTTAAATTCTGCTTCAGTTCTGGATGCACCTGTTTCTTGTGAATGGCAGAAGGAAATGTGACAGCTGCTTATCTACTCATTCAGAACTAGAGATGGCTTGGCTCAACTGGAGAAGCTGAAGTGTTGCAGAAAAGCAGAGACAGATGGGCTAAATTTAGGGATAAGATTATTTTTCCAAATCTGATACTAAACTTATTGCCTAGTATTAAGCAAAAATGATTTTTTGGTGACTCCTTAGCATTTCAACAAGACACAGATATACAGTCTTTCTGTCACACCCCACATAGTATATTATTGTGAAGGAATAAGATGTAGGTAGAACACCTCATGTACTTGAATTTGGAAGATTCTGGCTGCCCATATCATGACTTTTTCATTAATGAAGATGCCTGATAGAGTTGTTTATTCACAACTGAATTTCTGTTCCTTTGTATGGGAAAAAAAAAAGAAAATATGCTAAAATTATGTGCAATTATATCTTTTGTCATTAGGTTGCAGAATAACTTCAGAAGTTCAAATTGGCACTGGCTAAACATAACATCTCAGCAACCTAGCCCAGAAAGGGGCTCTTAACACTCATTGATCTCTGGATCATACAGGAACTTTTTGGCAGGACAGATGAATACATCAAGCCTTTTTTGGAAACACTTTTTATTTCAGTTCTATTCTACATACCACTGTTTCTGCTGAACTTATTGCTCCTGATTTCCTGAATGTATAGCCTGTCTTGCAGCTCAGAGGAAATTAATCCATGTTCTTTCCTCACATAGTTAGATATGAGAAGCTGTGATAAGAGGAAACAATATTTATATGGCAATTGCTTGCTGATGCTGGAAATACCAAAATTAATTCCTTCCCTTTAAATCTAGCATAGGCACAGATGTTCTGTGGTGGGAAGAAGTAGTCTTCTATCCTCAGTGATTTCTCTCCTGGATATACAAATGCATTCTACGCAAGTTACAATGCTAAGGTCAATGAATTGAGAACTCTGGGGGATTTCAACATACTTCAAAATTTTCTTATTAAGTCAATGTGACTAGAATAGGATAAACAGATACGTTTTAAGTCTATTGCTCTTTTGTTAGATGTCTTCTGTAATACATCTAAGTTACTTATACCTACACTTCTATAAATAACAGTCTACAAACCAGATATTGTTACACAATCATGTATCAAGACATGAAAATAAATGAAACTTTTCTCTGTTTTCCTGAATAATTCTGCAAATACTCTGGGCAAGTGACATACTTTGCTGGAACATTTCATTTTTCCACTGTGACTAGTGTCTTAAGTTTATGCCCCCGCCTTAGAATTTGCAATTGAATTTGCAGTTGTTTATTTTCAAGAATATATACAGTAATATATTTAAAAAACAAATAAAATGGAAAATGGAAAGACTGTATCCATAATTATGCCCATAGTAGGGGAGCTGGCTAGATGATCTGTAAAGGTCCTTTCAACCCAAACCATTCTCTGATTCTGTTATTTAAAGATAAGAAAGTACTGTGCTTTTAAATTCAATTACAGTTTTTACTGAAATAACTCAAAACTAGATTGTGTATGCTGAAACATTAATGGGATCTAGGGAGGCATCAGAGAAGAAAATTCACTTTGCAATAGACAAGAGAACAAGGCAGTCTCTGTACTTGGCTTTAACAGTATTCTTAGTCACAGGCATCCAGAGCTATTCTTGATATATATGCAAAAAGACATGATTACCAAGTAATTGCATTTTTTCTTTCATGTAATGCAGCTGCTATGGATGGATTCTCCCCTGCTCTATGATCAGGCAAGCCATGTCTTCTCATCAAGATCAGGACCTTGATTCTTGACAGAGAATTTTCCAAGGAAGATATTAGAGGTAAGAAGTTCACTGCCATGTTTTTTTCAATAAGCAGCAAAGAGCCACAGACACATCTAGGACATGTAGTAGACACCTGCTACGTAGGCTGAGAGACTGGCTCCTTTCTCCTCTCAGGTTCTTCAGCTCTTTCACAGCTTTTCATAGATAAAGTGTTGTCTCTGTTAGAGTCCACAGGAGACAGGCCTTTAATTTGAGCACATCCAGGATTTCACATCATAAACATGAAACTCATTTTATAGTCTCTTCCAGACAGCATCATGGAAAGAAGGAAGTATTGTTTTGCTTCCACACGATTGATCTGAGGTTTTCCTCATACTTGACATGAAATATGGAGAAGTATGTCTGAGAGCATGTGCAAGAGACCAAATGTTCATCCTCATAATGCTACTGGTAACTTATTTGCCTTCTTTGTTTCTGATAGAAATTATATGAATGATTTTTCTCCAGATTGGTCAATTGGATTGAAGTGTCTTGAACATTAAGCAAGGTTTGCAAGTACTTGGCATTTCTTTGACTCTCTTAATGAATTTAGCCATCCTCTCTCCCGTTTCTGTTCCGAAGCAGAGGGACTGATATATTACACTAAATATGGCTCCTAGATAGTCCTTAGCCTCAGTAGAAGAAATTTCCAAAAAGGTGTCTGGAACTGAGGTATTTAGAGAGCACATTTCCAGATTACTTTGGCATCTCAGCATTTGAATACTGATTATCTGGAACAAATCCCTGCATCTCTGAAGACTTGCCCACCACCTACTTTGTTGAACTATGATGCTTACCAGGGGCTTTGTAGGGACTTGAATTTTAGTCTGGACTGAAAGTTCTCACAGTGTCTTTGGAATTATATCTCAGTGTAACAACAGGTAAGAAAAAATAATCTAAAAGGGTTTTCATTGAAATTGAAATAGAATTAGCTGTTGTGGTTCACCATCTGTCAGATGTCCTATGCCCAAGGTCATTGGATTAGACCTTGACAACACTGATAAGATTAACTTGTCATTCTTGGTGTTGAGTTGCAGAGTTATGGATTTGGCTTCCACTGGGAGTATCTCCAAGGATAGGAGGAAAAGCAGCTCATAAATACTTCAGAGTTCTTTGGAGCCAAGAGTTGCTTTTTGGCTGGCTTTGCAAGCAATATTATTAAAAGGGTACTTGGAGACAGGAGAATAATTGAAGAGTAAAATAAGAAGTGAAAAATACTGGAAAGTTATTTCTCTTATAGAGTAACTAATAAAAACTGCATTCATGATTATCTCCAGTGATGTTTCTCATCACAAGTAAACATTCTGTTGTTTCTCCAAGCATAAACATTCTTCAGGCAGATCACTCATTGACTCAGCTACATTTATTACTCTATTTATCACTCACTTCCTTGGAACATATTTCTGAAAAATTGGCAATTGCATTTTACTAAGATTTATTGGACTTTGGCCAATAGATTCCATTAACTCATTATCTTTTAAAATATCCAAACTGAAGCTGGATGGGAAAGACAAAGAATGACAGGTTTTTGTTCACAAGAAAAGAAAACATGCCAGCAAGTCAAATAATGAAGCTTTTATTTGGGAGCATGGGGTAAGTACTTATTGTCACTTAGTGAATTGAAACACATGAAGTTACTAGATTTTGCAGAACAGTCATGGAGGAGTCTCTCAGACCTTGTTTCACTTCTAGCTGATAAAGACCTAATTAAAGTAGTGGGGTTCTGAGAAGATACTCCACAGACTATAGAGACATTCAGATTTTAATTTTTCTGGTTTATCATCCATCTGAAAGAATCCAATAAAATCCCAAATCAAGGATTCTATTGTCTGTTGAGATCATGAAGGCAAATATGACAGAAAACTTCTTATTTTAACTTTGGTAGACTTCAAAGGTGACTAGCGCTAGCTGGAGCTGTGGGGAACAGGTGTCAGGAAATGCAGTAGTAATGAAGCCAGATCTTGGCTGTAGCTGAGTAGATCACAGCAGAGCTAAGAGCCACAGGATTTAAAAATTAGCCATAGTCACTCTTTTCCATAAGTGAGACTAGGCAGGGATAAATAAAAATGATAGTATCTTGCTGTGCTTGCATTGAAGTTACAGCAGAATTGCAATGATGTAATTGTGACAAAAAAAATGTCTCATTAATTTGATAATTATAGGTGGGAATTCTGATCCAGATCTTGGAAAATCTGTACCATGTCCTGCTGAAAAGAATTCAGTGTTCATGCTTGGGTACTAATTAAGAGTGTTAGCAAACCTGAAACAGGATGTTGTCCCTTTCTTTGGAACTTGTTAGTATTTTTCCTGGAAGCAGAAATAAATTCAGTCCTTGAACTTGTGCAGACCAAAAGGTTTACCAGTAGATCTTTCTGTAGAAAGAACTTTAGACTATTTTAGGTTTTTAGATTTTTTTTTTAAACTGAAAGGTGGGAATTATGTAAATGAGTAAGTATATTGTTCTATACATTCTTTGTTTTTCTTAAAGACTTCCTTTATTTTCTGCTACAGAACTTTGAAAAAGACAGAATTAGACAGACTTTTTGTCTTACACAAAATGACTAGTTAATACCCTTATCTTCCTAAGTGCTTCCTTTTATGAGCAGTGGTTGGGAAGTTGGGCTGGAATTCAGGTTGTCTTCCACCTGTTTCAGAATTCTCTGGGATGCCAAATTGGATTCTGACTCTCAGACCCATTGTTTCAACAGTCAACAGATGCCTTTTGAATGGGAAAGTTTGGCTTTTGTCACCCAATTCATTTTTGGCAATGTTTCAAAAAAAAAAAAAAAAAAGTTGACAGCTTGAATCTTACTAGGAAAACAAAATATGTCTCTGCAGACAGCTCTGCCATCTGTGCTTCAGGTTCCCTAAATAAATATTTCTAAAAATTTGCACAGTATTTAAAATTTGTCAGTGTAGTAGATTTAAAAGGTTTTTTTAGCCTATGTGCTTATTATTTTTTACTTTTTTTTTTTTTTTTAATTAAGGTTGCCTAGAGACTAAGAACAAATGTTGCTTACTTGTCTGTGGATAATATGTATACAGAATTTTAAAAAAGTGGTAAAAATAAGCAAAGTTTTTTGTGTTGTAGAGCCAGAAGATAGAGATCTTTGGCTCAAAAGGCTTCAACTTCATCCTCCAGTGAGAATTTTTGATTTTTTCTGAGAAGTTCCAATTGGGGGCTGCTATTCTAAACACAGGAGACAGGAACAACGAGTGACATTGGGGTTTACATCCCCTCTGTGAACCAGCAGTACTTGCTTCAGCCCTTAAAAACGTTACATCACCATAGTCAGATGTTGTGGGTGCTGAGTGGGAGTCAATACTGAAATTGTTATGACTTTACCTACATGGAAGACTCTCTAGAATTTAGGTCTGCAGGAAACTGAAATGGCTATGAGAACCACTTTCTCAAAAGAATTAGGCTAAGGATGTTTAAGGGATCTTTCATGTGTTACGACATTTTTCTCTCCATAACAAATTTATTTTTCTTGAAAATATTTAGATGCATTTACAGATAAGTAATGGATTATATTCCTCTTGGAATGTGTGTTTGTGTGATTTACGAGATATCTTGAGGTTATTCAAGAAAAAGTAGACCAAAGGATAATTTATTAGCAACATGCCAATAGAGGGAAATAAGAATACAATAATAAAAAAAGTCTTAAATAAAATGTCTTAGAAAAAACAATTTGTACACCATTTCCAGAGAGAGAATACCAAATGCTTATGCACAAAATATCAGGACACTGACTTCCCAGGTCCTTGTTCAGACCCTTGGTCTTATATTAAACAGTAGTTATAGGTAATATTGGTGGCTGACTACTATCAAATTTTAGTGAATGATTGCAGGCTAATTTCTTTTCAAGTCTGTGCTCACAAGGTCATTATTATATTTGAACCAATTTGGTGGTTCTGCAGCAATGCAACAAAGGATGAATTTTGAAAGACTGTAATTGGTGCAAAAATTGACTAAAACAGAAGATTTCTGGACAAGAAACAAAAAATCTGATCTCCCTAATACTTGAAATCAACCAGGTCTTGGTGGGTGTTTTTAAATTTACATACTTTTGTTTACATTTTATTGTTTACCATATTTGTGTGCCCCACAGAACCTACTTCCAACCTCCAGGGTATCTAGATTTTCTTAGAAAATGGACTTAAAGAAGGTGTTAATTTCCTTTTTGTGAAGGGAGGAATAATTGGGTATGATAACAGAAGTCATGACACATCCTGGGTTTGAGCAGCCTCTGAAAGCCTAGAATGAGTGTCGAGGTAACTCCATGCACTAAGAAAAAGCAAAAGAAAGAAAATACCTTTTACAGAATGAGAATTGTGTAGACACAATATATAGAAAGCATGACTTTTCTAAGGGAATGGAAGTATGTGTTGCTGATCTCAGCCTCTGTTTTGCCCAGTAGATGTTGCATAGACTGTTCTGGTTGATTAACAGACTGTTTGATAAATGTTTGTGGTTGAGTAGAGCCTGAATTCAGAGAATTCTTGAACACTGTTTCCAGAACAGTGAAATTTCCCTAAGAAATTTTGTGCCCACTGAGCTTTACTTCTGTAGTTGCTTTGTCATTTGAAAGTAGTTAACCTACATTACAACACACTGGAGAAATCACTATAGAATCCTACAGTGTAATGTAGTCAGTAGTATGCCAGTAACAAAATTAAACTTGTAGTATAAATTGACTTGGATTTGGGGTGACTTTTTTGTGGAATATCCAATTTCACTGTGTATGACACACTTTTTTTTTGCTTTAGCTTCATCATGTGCAGTATGAAGTGACTGTTACTGGTTATCGTATGGGATCCATTTTCATCATCACAAAGATCTTTCTCAGACTCTGATATACATGTAATTTCTGCTAGACACTGTGTTTTCTGCTGCCATAAATATGTTTTATATGCTGCTTGTATATCCAAGTGCAACTGTTTTTGCCTAAACATACATCAAAAGGATCTATGCCACTGATGACTTGTGGGGTTCTTCTGTATTGCATGGAAAGAAGAAACTGGCCTATTTCCTTCCTCTAGAGTGCTGTTTTCCTGCCCATAAATTTCACCGAATAAGCACACTATTGCCAAGTTGGCTTTGAAAATGCCTAACTCCTAAGGCAACTTACAGGAAGTCCTATGTTAATCTTTATGATTGAGATCTTTCCGTCTGTTCCCTTTCAATGACAGTATTAAATGCCCTGTATTAAACATGCAGGTATTCAACCACCAATTCTCCCCCTTACAGATTCTCCTTATATTTTTCATGCATGAACAAACCCTAGAGTATCTTTCTCTAAATTGACCCTCCAAAACTTATTGTTTCAAAGAGAAAAATTCCACTTCCCTTTTTTATCTTTTAGAACTTTGGATTCTGGGGTATCAAAAAACTCTAAGAAATAAACATTTTTTACTTTTTCAAAATATTTTTATGCTACTGCTGGAAATCTGAGTCGTTGCACCTTTTTAATCTAATTATTCATGACTAGAAAGCTCATAAAATATGGAGTTTTCTTGAGTAATTCAAAATGGCTGATTTTCAAGGTAAAGAAGCAAGCTTTTCCCTTGTGAGGTCTCTAGAGAGAGCAACTGTCCTCTGCTTGCTGCAGCATGATCCATAAGTCTCTTCTTTAGTGTTCTTTGAAATTAAACTGTTCTGGTCCTTATCTGAATGAGGATTGCAGGGGGAGAGAAGTTGCCCTGTTGTGAAAATGGAGTCAGATGGGTCTAATATTGGGACTTAATGTTTTACCTTTACAAATTTTTGTTGTCATAATAAAAAATAGCTACTTAGTTTTGGGTGTGAAACTTGTCTGTGTCAGTCTGAGCCAGAACAGCCTCAGCCATGTGTTTGTATTTTGGTCTGACTTGCTCAAGAAGCCTCAGCACACCACACAAAGCTCCTCTGTCTCTAGGCTGAGTAACAGCTATATGATACTCCCAGACATACCTTTCCTAGCCACATGACATATTGGCATTCCAAGTACTGAAAGCCTGTATATTTCTCTTTCCTGTTATAAATTCCATGTAAAAACTAAACTCCAGAAATACAGTGAGGTATTTGCTAGAGACTTGAACCTGAGAGTGAGTGCTTTTCTGGGTTCTCTTCTGTCAGTTTGGACCTCTCCACACACGCCGGTGGCCCTCAGGGAATATGTAGAGACCTACACTCAAAAATGGGGGTGCAAGAAAGAGAAATGTTTGTATAGGCATAAGAGGTAGTGACCTGAGGTGGCCCCTGTAAATCAACAAAAATGTGCAAAAGATTTTGGTTGCATGAGCAGAGAGAGAGCTTGAGTCGCCTAAAAAATAAAGGTAAAAAGGAACATTTTGGATGGAAGCTGGCAGGGACAACATGAGAGTAGGAAAAGAAAAGCTCAGAATGGAAGCTGTGTGTGACAAGCTCCAGGAAGGAGAGATGCATGGAGTGAAGGAAAAGGGGTGTGTGTACAATACAAACTCACAGAATGACACAGTCATGTGGGAGATGGCCATGGGGAAAACAGGGCTGGGATGCCTTGGGAAAGCAACATCATTTAACATAGAGGCTGGTTCAACTTCCCATGATTCCTTGCTTTTTCAGGCAAATGTGTGGTTGTCAGTCTCCAATCACTCACTCCCCAGTTCTAGAAAATATTGTATCCCCTGTTCCCCCACTGGTCCTCCCTGGAAAACCACTCCCTCCTCACCTCCACATGGGTACAGTTCAAGTCACCCCTCTCCAACTCCTCCCCTGACTCCTCTCCCCATTGGATAATTGTATCCTGACCCTTTCCACTTCTCCTCAGTTATATACCCTAACCCCTCCCTTGATCCTGGCTCTTTGCGACTGGTTCCCTCAGCAGAGGTTGTATTCCTGCTTCTACCCTTTCTCCTTGGATTTTACCCACTCTTACCCTGCCTGGACCCTTGGATTTCTCCTTAATAAGCCCTGATGGATTTTACCAAGAGCCCTCTCTTCATCTGGTGAGGCTTTTATTACACCATCCAGGCTTGGGCGTTGGGGAGTTGGGGGGAGTTGCTGCCACAGGCTGAAGCGGAGATGCTCTTGGTGCCACAGGCATCCCGACAGCACCTGCCCAGGGAAGCTATCTAAGGCCACCTGCACAGTCACAGAATGTTTGAGGATGGAAGTTACCTCTGGAGAACATTCAGTCCAACCCTCCTGCTAAGGCAGGTTCACCCAGAGCAGCTTGCACAGGATCACGTAGGTAGTGTTGCATATCTCCAGAGAAGGAGTCTCCACAACCTCTCCAGGCAGCCTATTCCAGTGCTCTGTCACCCTTGAAGAAAGGTTTTCCTCATATTCAGATGGAACTCGCTGTGTTTAAATTTATGCCTGTTGCCCCTTGTCCAACTGCTGGACTATTTAAAAATGTTTGTCTAAAAGGCAAATTTTATTATTGCTTATGCTGTAGGTTAGTATTTATATTTTTGATTAAGCTATATTTGTGGTGGGAAATTATCTTCTTTGACCTGATTCGCTTTATGGTAGAATTCTCCATTTGGTTGACTTGAAGAAAGGAAAATTAAGTTCAAGGATGCAATGGTCACTGTCCAGTAAAACTTACTTTATTTGTATTCATCTGTATCTTAGGGAAAATAAACTAGGAATTATAGGGAAGAGGAGAAAAGATGAGAGCACAGTATGTGAAGACCTTCATACTGCTTATGTCTACCTGCAGTCCACTTGTCCACTGGCTGCATGAGGGACACAAGATGCTTTGTGGAAGAACAAGACGTAATTACACCAAAAAGTGCATAATATTGAGTGATCAAAACTTACAGTTGGATATTCAGCTATAGAAGAAATAAGGATTTGCAATATCCCAAAGTTTAGTGAGCATTCTGGCTTAGCCTGTGTCTGCACACAGTTGGTCTTAGTGTCTACTGTGCATAGTTGGTGTGCATAGTTGTAGCTCAATTTGAAATATCAGAGTCCTGTACCATAATAATTGTCATGGAGACGTTCATAGTGAGCTTCTTCCTGCGCACAGTAGCCCACCAAATAATTACAGTGCTATAATGCCATGGGATCCTACATACAGACAGCTCTCCTTAATGAGAAATGGGGATGGCAAGTTACCTTTCTCCAGCTGCTCATTCCATGCAATAACAATCTGGTCTTTGATTAGCATTCCAGCGAGAAGCAAATGAATTGTAAAAAGGGTCAGTGGAAACTACTGCACTCATTGCTCTCTCCCATGCCCCAAGCAAGAAAACAAAAATATACTATTTTTTCTGTCATAATTAATTTCTTTCTGAATCTTTCTTAATGAAGTATATTCAATGTATTCTGTAAGAATGCACCTTTCCAAGATGACAGGTTCTACTGTCAAAGATGGCCCTGAGCATGGACCTGACTATCCCAAGTTGTATGAGAAAGGAAGTGGCTGGAGACAATGATCTAACTGGATGCATGGCCGCATTTTTCAAATAACCTCTTTCTGTAAAAAAAAACCAAAACTGAATGCCTCTAAACTTTGAAATGTTTGTGCTGGAAATCTAGCTCTCCCTTCTGCTTATATGGCTTGGGTTTTTTCCTTTTACTTTTCTGTCCTGACTCTCTGTCTTTGAAATGTCAAATTGTTCAGTTTCTGTTACTTAGTTTCAACATTGTTAATGATAGCTCATCCTTTGGTAAAAGTATAGGTCATCACAGGAGCAAACCTGAGCAAATACCTTGTTCAAAAAGATAAGATATAGCAGGTACCATAACCAGTCACAATTGCCTCTAGTTCTAGGAAGTAGAATGCAAGACCTGATTTACTATAAACTGGGATAGTCCCATAAATTTAAGTGGTGTTGATTTGATTTGTAGCAACAGGGTCCTCATGCATGAGAAGAATAACATAACCCCTGCATATACTGTATTGTCCTGCATGTAACATTCTTGATTAGCCTATTTTCATTATTATTGAAAAGGGGTGGTAATAGAAAATCACAGCTTCTAAGGAGGCTCAGGTTATTTTGCCAAGAACATCAGATACTAGCTTTTACTTCAGGATGAAGTCTGTTAAGTATCTAGCAGATTTGGTTTTCATCAAAATAGAGTTCATATATTATATGTGATCCTTTAAAGGCTACATGGTTTCTGAAAAAGGCTCTTTTGGGATCAAATTGCATTCATTGCTGAACTTGATATGGAGATGGTGAGGCTCACTAAAAAGCTTCATGGCAGGTAGTCAATGCCACTGCTACCACAAACCTACATTTTTTTTCCAAATTACAATTCCAGGCATACTTTGGTTTCTTCTGAGCAAAAACAAGTGACACTGTAGGAAACTATAGGCTAAGAAAAGAAGGAAATGGGACGTGTGTCTCCATTTGATTAAGTCCTACTGAGTATCACTGTAAAAATCTGAAATGCTAGACCAAAACACAGAAAATAATATTAGGCATAGGCCCTCCATTTACAGGAAGGGATTTAGATTCCAGTGACCTAACTCTGTAGCTAACTGACAAGTAATTTTTACCAAATTCTGCTTTAAGAATGGTCAAGTCTTCCTACTTTTGATTTTTCTTCCCTTACTTTAATGTGATTAATTGTGCATTCTTGATGTTGTATTTAATCACAGTACATTTTAGTAAATACAAAAGCTTAGGCATTGGCATTGGAGTTTAAGAAGATATTAAGAATAAAATTCAAGAAAGTGATTTTCAGATCTTCACTTAGTCGCTGTTTGTATAGTTCCTAAGCTACCCATGTAATTTCCTAAATCCCCAGGTTAAAAAAAAAATGCTTCTGGGCATGGACAAAAAATTTCAGTTTTGGTTGGCTTGAGCATTTCTGCATCTATCAGAAACATATTAAGAGACTAGCTACAAACTGAAGGCTATAAAAAATTACAAAGGCACATTTTTGGTAGCCTCACCTGCATTTTTAGGCCTTCCTAAATGTTTTAGAAGAAGTTGTCTATATAGGTAGACATATAATAAGATATGGAAGAGCAACATGGAAGAGACTTAACTAAATTTGTGAACACATTAAGACTTAGAATAATAGATTTAATATTCTTCACATTTAGATAGAATTGTAGCAATTTTTTTTCCCTTGGTTTTACTCTAGACTGAAGACCTTGGAGAATGTCCTTGTATCTCTTCTTGAACAGGTACATGATCTTCTATACACTAGAGAAATGCCAGAGTTCCCTGTTTTCAGATCTCTTATATCAGATGTTGAGAAATAGAAGGCTGTTTTGGTCAGCACCCATACACTAAGATTAAGTACTGGCCTTGCCAAACAACATAAGACATTAACTGATGGCTTCTGCACTGCCATGTCCAGAGATATTCTTCAACAAATGTTCATGCAACCTAGGAACCCTCTACACACCTACAGAATATGTCTGCTGTGCACATATGGTAGCTCTAATCCATCCATATAAGACCTGCCCCCCCCACCCTGTCATGGCTTCCTGCTGTTCACCTGTTACCACAGAGAAGAGATTGGTGCCTGCCCCTCTGCTTCCCCTCATGAGGAAGAGACAGCCATGAGGTCTTCCCTCAGTCTCCTCCTGAATGAACAGACCAAGAGACCTCAGCTGCTCCACATATGGCTTCCCCTCTAGACCCTTCCCCATCTTCATGTCCCTCCTCTGGATGCTTTCTAACACTTTATAACTTTGTTATGCTGTGGCTCTGAGAACTGCCCCCAGCACTGGAGGTGAGGCTGCCCCAGTGGAGAGCAGAGGGGACAATCCCCTCCCTTGCCTGGCTGTGATGCTGTGCCTGATGCACCCCAGGACACAGGTGGCCCTCCTGGCTGCCAGGGCACTGCTGACTCTGTTCAACTTGCCACAAACCAGGACCCACAGATCCCTTTCTGTGGTGCTGCTTCCCAGCCTCTCATTCCCCATTCTGTCCATACATCCAGCGTTGCCCATCTCAGGTGCAGAATCCAGCATTTTCCCTTGTTTTAGTTCATGTGGTTGGTGATTGCACAGCCCTCTGACTTGTCAAGATTCTTCTGCAGGGACTCCCTGCCTTTGAGGGAGTTAACAACTCCTCTCAATTTAGTGTCATCATCAAGTTTACCTAATACACCTTCATGTTCTGCATCCAAATAATTTATGAAGACATTGATAAGCACAGAGATGAGGATGGAGCCCTGGGAACCCCACTAGTGACCAGTCATCAGATTGATGTGACCCCATTCACTACAACCCTTTGTGCCAAACCTGTGAGGCAGTTGTTCACCCATCACAGGATGTGGTTATCCACTTGTGGGCTGCACATTTTGTCCAGAAGAATACTGTGAGACATGGTATCGATAATAATCACTATAACCTGAGTTAAGAAGGCATTTTTGGCTTCACTCTACAGATCTCAGGTACAAAAAATATAAATCTGAAAACAGGTTGTTAAAAATGTGCTTAAAAATTCAAGCTGGAATGTGAAGGTGAAGACATGGGTATTTCTTACTACTGCCTGGAATAAGTAACTCATGGAAAGATTAATCACCTTACTATATGCATTGACTTATTTTTCTAAAATCAAGGATTAAAGCTACATAGGTTAGACCCTGAATAAGCTGTCCTCCAGAAATGAAAGAGTGTCCAGTGTGCTAAAAGACATAGCACAGTTACAATGTGGGAACACTGGAAAAAGAAATTTTCTTTCTTGGAATTTGATAATGTAAAGTTCTTATGTTGAACATCCAGGACTGGACAAGCATTTGTCAGGGAAAAGCACATGGTTTCTCACACAGGGCTGCACAGGGGCCTATTATGACCGTTAGACCACTGACTAGATCTAGTGAATGTAAAATTTGAAATGCGGTTACAAGGCTACAGCTGAATAGCCAATTTGGGAATTGAAATTTGGGGTCTAAATTGTTTTTTATCTGGGCACCGTATTCTCCTGTTACTGGAAATGAATAACCAACACTGACTTTTGAAAAATTGCTTGTCTCTACAGCGGGGAAACAAGGCCTTTGGGTATACATTGCCTACCAAAATCACAGACATGCTCTGTTCTTTGTTTTTTCAAGATTGCTATCTCCTTCTTTAACCATCTACACATTCTGATTTTAGTTTTATTAATGTTAGATATTCCTAGACAAAAATTGTTCTGCAAAGTGATAAATTTTGCAAGCCAAATTCTTTTTCACTGTCCAGCTTTATAGGAAAACAAGCATATAAGTCTCCAGACAGAAGAAGACATTGATTTTTGCGCATGATTAATACTAAATATACATAAACATACACAAATACCATTCACATTGCCTTTTTTTTCCCCCCACTTTATTTCTTTTTACTTTATTTTCTTCTAAATCAATAAATTACAATTCTGGGAAAAATTGATTTAAAAATCTAAGATAAAAATAACACTAATCAAGGAGACAGGAAGATAGAAAAGTGTTTAGATAGATGCCAAGAAGGAGAATAAAGAAAGTGGGTATTTTCAGTGTCCAAATAAATGAGACATATTTTTCATTAGAAAAGAAAAAAAGTATTAGCACAAAGACTGTAAAAGTGTAAGAAGCTTAAGTTAAGTGATAATTGAGGCATTCTGTTATAGATAGTCTGTGAAGACTCCTACTCAACATATGCTGAACTAAGGATCGAATTACAGGATCTTTTGCAATAGGAATAAAAGACCCTCAGATTCCACACAGACAGATTATATGAGCAAAGCAGCTAAATTAATGAACTGAGGAAAAGCAGGTTGATTAATCTGTAGCTGTTATGACTGTGGTGAGGATTTGATAACAAGCCAAGAAAAGCAACCGTAATAGGGAGCTACTATTGAGCTTTCTAGCTGAGAAACGATGTTGAGGTGTAATTTTAATTAGGATTCTGAGTGAGAGACAGAAGAAAGTAGCTTTGACATTGAAAAACTGATGAGTATGAAACATTATCCATATTGCTCATTAAAGTTTATCTATTTTAATTTTGTGGTTGAAATATTTTTTCCATACTGTGAGCACCTTTTTGTATATTCATGAGACTATTATTTTAAACCTTCTTACTCAAGGAAAGAACAGTATCTGAAAAAGAACTGAGCAGGAAAAACTCTTTATTCAGTGACCAAGGAAACTGAGCTTATCCAAGTTTAAAGTTTGAAAGACTGCTCCTAGAGGAGGTGCCTGAATTATATAAATAATTTGGTATAATTTTACTTGAAGCTTAGAAACCTAAAAAACGTTTTAAAAGTGTTGATTTCTTAAGATTACGTGAGTTCCAGGCCCTCCATTTACCCCTTGGCCATATTAAATTATTGCTTCTGTGAAGTATGTGTATAGTGCAGTCCTGTGTGCAGTGCATAGTACCATCCTATATACTAATCACTTAGATTTGGTTACATAAATTTAACTTCTTTAACCTAAGTAGCCCTGGTACAAATATTTTCAACAGCTTGCTCACCTGTAGCTGCTGGGAGATTCTGCAAAGCCTTATCACTGCTGTCTTTGTGGGTTACATTTATTTCTTCAGCTTCAGCTCAGTTAATGAACTGTCTGCTTCCATGTAAATCAAGAAAAACAGTTGATGCTTTCATCAGGTGAACAGTGCTCAGGAGTTTCTTTGAAGGTGGGGCCATATTCACTGCAGTGGCTAAATGTTGCCCATATAAACACCCCATCTCAAATATATTGTTCAGTTTTTCAGACAGGCTTACAGGTATTAAGAGAAAGCATGCCAGTGTGCCAGGTACCAGAAGCCAGACCAATTTACTTTGAATTAGTGGAATGGAGAGAAAAAAGAAAACAGCCAACAAAAATATCATGAGTGATTTTCAAGATCTTAGCAAAATAGAAAGAGTGAAAAGCTGAGATTTTATCTGGGATTTGTCACCATGTTTTGATAAACCTTTGGGTTTAGCCAACACTCTGTCCTTCACTGAGGATTCAGTGAAATTACACCATATATGCTCTCAACACAGTTTGTCAGATCAACTTTACACCTGAGTGTTTTTGACTGATTAGTTACTGGCATAGACAAGTGAGGAGTTCAGAGAAAGGTGACTTTTTCTTCTTAGGAAACTTAAGCATGAGAAATATTCCTAGGGAGTGTAACCCTAATTAGAAGAATGGGAATAATTAATTTGTTTCCATTCTAATTTAAAGATAACATCTGAATCTTCTTAAAGAGTAGTATTTTGCTTAATATCGAATTGATGTGTTTATGTATTGCCAGTAAAGGAGAGTCTGTAAAATAGATGCTTTTAAGATTGCTTAGTCTCAGATGAGTTGTCCATAGCCTTTCACAGTTTTTGAGCTCCAAGGTGCCAAAGCATTAAAATCTGTCTCAGTTATCCACTTTAAAAAGTCAAGAAGGGTCCTAGTTAATAAACTTTAGAGTAATTCTTCTATTGCTGCATATTTGATTATTTATGCAAAAATAGGACAGCTTTGACTTGAGAGCTGCTAACAGCTGTATCCCTGGAATATTCTGTATTCTGTCATGCCCTGCTTGGATATCTAATGTACACACAAGAAGACTGGACTGTCTTTCCCCATGGTCACGCTATCTAAAAACTCCATTTCAGTGTATGTTCCAGGTCACAGTTCCTGTTCTGTGAGGCTATTACTTCTTTACTATTGTTGTGTGCTTCCATGTGGCAATGTTTTAAAACATCCAGGTCCCATAAAGGAAGTTGAGAAAACCATGAAGATTACTCCCTGTAAACAGTCTCTTAACTTTGCACTTGAGTCTTTTTATCTTTATTCCTTGAACTTTTCTGGACATCATTTTGTCTTTTGTCCAGATAATTTATGAAAGAGATTTAACAGTATTTTACAAGGATATATACCCATTTAGAATCTTCTCCGAAATGTCTACAATTTGTAGTTGTATGTTCTGTTTTAAGTAGAGTTACAGTAATGGCTTTAACAGTGCTATTATCTTTGACGCTATTTACCCATGTGACTCCTATCATATATTAAAATGCACTTTTAAGAGTGTCACATGTATCAACCATATACCTCTTTCAAGGGCTTCAGTTTTCATGCAGCTATTTTCTAAAATTGTGGTTTTTCTACCTGATTAGATAAGAATAGCTGACTACAAAAAAAAAGTAGCCAATGTGGTGATACAAACAGTTAAATTGCAGTTTTGGTGACAAGTGTATGATACCCTCTAAATTTACCTACAGTCTTGTTAGTAGTGCACATGTCACTATGTGCTATTTTTAAGTAAATTAAAAAACAATTATGAAAAAATGAGAAAGGTGCAAGTCAACCATGCATTCAGAAAGAAGTCAAAAATAGTGCGTGTAAACATAAGGCCTTTGTAACTCCAGACACTGTAATATCAGCTCCCTGATGTGTTTCTGGCAAATCAAGGCCGAGTGACAGAGTATAATGAAATGTGAAATTAACCTGTGAGGGGTTCCTAAGGACAGAGGATACATTTTATTTAAAGAAAGTAATATTGTACCTCATGCCAAGCTGAAGTAATTTCCTTCCACTTTCTATGCTTCCTGGGTTTCCAGATTTATATTTTAACGGCATTTGCCAGAGCTCACCTGAAGAAAGCATTACTCAAAGTCTAAAGGAAATATTTTTGTTCAGAATCCAGACCCATAAAGAATAACTACTGTATGCTAAAAGAAAAAAAAAAAAAAAACCTCTGTAATTTTACTACTAATTATGCACATAAGTCGAATAAATAGCCCACTGTTGCTGTGTTGAATAGAAAATTCACACATTGCTGCTTACAGCAATGCACTGGGGCTGCTTTCTCTATCACTAACCTAATTGAGGGATTTCTTAGCATGTAGTTTGTCTTTTCTTGGAAGCCAAAGTATATCGTGTGAAACAAAATCTACATATGGTCCCATTGACTGGGAGAACTATTAGTTTAAGTGTCCGCTTCAGTCAGTTACTCAAGAACTCAGGTACTTCTTGTTAGGTATAAAGGAGCTTTAGTTTAATTGAATTTACTTAATTATAATTCACTGGTTCCAGAAGGATTGTTCCACTAGTTCCACTGATATAATAAATTATTTGAAGGTCAAAACACTGAAAATTTAACCATCAGGAGCTGGACTCACGAGGACATGTACGAGTGTAAATTTAGCAATAAGGTACCTCTTCTAGTCACAAAACTATCAAGCAGCTGCTGCTTAGAATTATAGGAGCATAAATTTCCCCAGCAGTTAAGTTTCCACCAATACAGCATTTTCAGTGGCTGCATTTGCTGCAGAGCCCTGTTGGTTCTGTCAGTGCTGGAATACATTCTGGGTCCATGGGCTGGGGACGTCAGTCCTTTTGCAGAGTGACTGGTTATCTCACAGTGACACATCCCAACACAATAGCTTCCCCATGCCACCTGGAGGCACCTGTTTCTTCCATGGCTCCATGCAGGGATTCAGCTCGGGGATATGGATTCTGACAAATAATAAGACAAATTTTACTGTTGAGTGACTTGAGTCCTTTATTTAATTTGTGGTGACCTCTTTGCAGTGCAGTGCAATGAAAGTTGAACTCAAGAAATAAGGCTGAAATTTTATGAAGTCATCCAGCTCCATGAAAAATGCAGAACATGAATGGAGTCTGATATTCCTGGGAATGTGTGAGGATAACACAACCCCTGTATTACAATAACCAGAGAATTGCTTCTTCCTAATACTAGCCAATTATTTATTTATTTACTTATTTTTTAACCTAGGAAAAAACCACGACCTTTGTCTTTCATTATCTTTCAACTTGGATTTGCTAGCCAAAAAATTCCTCAACTATGTCCCGGTTTCCTGATTCATATTTACAGAGAAGTACATGTGCTCCCATCTATCATTTATTTTCTGAGTATGTGATATTATCCAAGAGTATTTCACAGCAAATTAGAAATCCAAATGAGTCACTGATTTAAATGGGGACCCATATCTGGCTGTTTTAAGTGTAAGAACATTTTGTACAGATATTGTATTTATTTTCATTAATTCTTGAACTGTAGGTTCCTTCTGTTCATCATGTTGAGGACTGATCAGGTGGATTGCCTGCAGGCAGATCAAATCACTCTGAACCAGTTAATGCTGCTTGTGCCTGACCATTTTGGGTGGTCTATAGTAATATATATGATCTGAATATATTGCACAGGAAATGTTTGAGTTAGTGTTTTTTGTTATGTTATTATATGAGTATTGAGTCTCATGGTTCTGTTTTGGAAAAAGTATTGCCTTCCTATCACTGAAGATAAATCACTGAATCACAGAGTATGCTGAGATGGAAGACACCCATAAGGACCATTGGGTCAAACTCACAGGATAGCTGGTGCCGTGACCACTTCCCTGTGGAGCCCATTCCAGTACCCAAGAAACCTCTGAATGAAGAACCTTTTCCTACTGTCCGACTTAAACCACACTATCAAAACTTCAGGACGTTCCCTTGGGTTCTGTCAATGGTTGCCACGGTGAAAGAATCTAAAGGTGCTGTTGGACTTCAGTATTTGGGGAGGTGGGATCTGAAAAGATCTAGTTTGAGCTTGCCCATTGTTGATGTGGCTCAGATAGAAGGACAGGAAAAGAACTAAGGTTTCAGTGAACCACTTTTTAGTTTCTGCAAAATTCCCTAGCTTAATCTACTTCAGCATTTGCCACTGCTTCAATGATATTGTTTTAGCTTCAAGGAACCATGATAAAAGGGACTTTTATAATTCACAGCAGACATTTAGATGATAATTAAAATATATTGACTTTGAAAATTAGTTACTTGAAATCTATAAAATAACCTTATTATGCCATCACTGAAACTATCCCTCCTAGAGGGTAGGATCTTCCATTCCAGTGGACAAATTACCATTAATTTCAGAGCTTTGGAATAAGAATTTTAATCCTTCTTCTGTTTGTTTTAATACCAAAGTCTTCCTTTATATAGCATTTATTTAATTTCTATATTTATTTTAACAACTTCAAGGCAATACTGGGATAAAAAGAGAATTGGAGCACCTATATGAGTCTAGAGCCATTCCCATATTACAAACAGGCTTAAGTTTTTACAAAATGGAAATGCAGCATGTTTTCTTATTATCCTCATTCTATATATTCATGTTACAGGTAATGGATTATTTTGAGGGTAAAATGCACTTAATGCTCAGATTAAGTTTATTTTAAATCAGAAACATTGACTGTGGGCAGTGACAATTTCAGTCTTCCATTTCACTTCGGTTTTGCTGATAAAAAAAGCACTAAATAATTCCTAGATATTTATATTAAAAGCATAATAGAAAAAAAATATGTTGCTCAACATTGTTTATGCAGCTCAAAAAGTAAGATACTAAGTTAATTCTTGCCTTGAAAAAAGTTAGGGGAAAAAAGTCTAACTACCTGTGTATTAATATGAAAGTATTGTGCATGTGCTCAAAAATGACCATAAATTATTAAGTTATTGCAGGAACTGCAAAGAAGTTTGGACAAATTATAAAAAAATGAGGAAGTGATTTGTTCTGGAGACTTTGATTAAAAGGGAATTTCAGTGAAGTGGGAGGATGGGGGTTTACTAAATACACAGACTGTATACACAAATACATCCCCAAATGTATGACATTTCAGGGGAAGTGATGAGATACTGAAAACTGATGGCTTTAAAACTTCTCCCTTTCCATTCCAGCAATTTTGCTTTCTAAGGGGCATATTTGCACATGTGGTTGGAGGGGAAATTTTAGGCTGAAAGGACACTTCTCTAACCATGACTGAGGAACTAAAACAAGAATACTTTTCAAAACATACTGAATAGATTAGCCATATATTTTCAGTGCATTTAATTTGTTTTTACAGACGGAGAACAAAAAACTTCTTTTACAGGAGAATATTCAGCTCCAGGATTTAGAGATTGTAAGTGTAGAAGTATCAAAAAATGGCAAAATAGAGTATACTGGTAAATTCACTTGCCTTCCTTATCACAATGGCTGTTTTTCAAGATATCCGACACAGTCCCTGTTACATTTGACACTGTATGCAAGCACAAAGCATGCTATAGTGGCACTGTGACTCCACCTAGTTGATCTGTTATTGTCTTTAAGATACTGCCCCTAAATTGTGTTTTGGAATGTCTTTGTGATGAAGCATAAAACAATAATTTGATTCCTTTTTATTTACTCTTTGTCAAGTAATAACATTTAGTTAATCTATGATCAAAACATGAATTGAACTAATAACTGTTTTCCACAAAATCATAGAAAAAAGAGGGTGGGGAACAGAGAGCAGCAAAAATGGGCAGAATGCTATGGAAATGTGATTATTAGGATCTGAAGAGAATCCAAGGACCATTGTGAGCAGTGAAGGGATGTTTTATACTATGAGTATATTCTTATGCTCCACCTCACTTCTTTCCTTTATGATTCCTTGAATGTGGACTCATTGCAATTTACCTACAGGTTTACTGTCAACAGTCTGGAATATGGAATGTATCTTCCTGTGTGCTCCTTCAGTTAAAATACTTAGCAAAAAGAAGTAAGTTATGCATACAGAAAAAGGCATATATCTGTATATAAAGGGGAAACACTGAAGCTATACTTATTCAAATTCTGGACAGGTTCTGTTTAAATCTGGGTGAAAACTCCATGATTCATGGCTTGATAAAAAGTCAGCTGGAGGTGGCCAGCAGGAGAAAATACAGTGTAGTTGTAGCGAGAGAATGCTCCTAGGAAAATCACTAAAACAGTCCTGCTGCTGCATCTTCCCACCCTGTTTTTGGAAGGAGTAGGTAATGTAGATGTGGCTTCCCCATTGCCATAGAGTTGAAGGCACATTATCCATCATTCCCAGGTCTGTCATGATATTTCAGGTTTACTATTTTGGCTTAAGAATACAGAGTGGTGGTATTTGGTTTTGGAAAAGTCAGCATAGTTTTCAATGAATGTCAGAAATTCTTTCTTACCTCTTGGAAGTTTAATCTTACCCAGGATAATATGGCCTCCTGTGAGTTAAATGTTTTGAAAGAACCAATTAGTGGTGAGGGTGGTGCTAAAACTGCAGCCTGAATTTAGTCTTTGGTTTTCATTTGTGTCCCTGAACTATGAGGACATTGCTTTCTGTAAACATGAAGAAATAAAAAACCTAAGTTCATTGCTGCAGTTTTACTGGTAGCTTTAAATGTTGCATCCAAGGCATTGTGAAATGCTGTGCCATTGAATGCATTGGAATTATTCTAAGAACTGTAAATAGGCTTTAACCATTGTAGGTAGGCATCTATTTGGGGACAAAATGTTTAGCATTGTGTATTTCAACTGTTTAGCAGCCCATTAAACTTCAAGGTAATTATTACCTATTTCCTAGTGAACACAAATATTCTTATTACTATTATTGGAAGCACTCAACACTTCACACATACACAATTTTTCTGTGCTCCATAGGTGACAGTGCCTGAGGAGGTACATTAAGGGAAACAGAAGTCCCCCTTCCTCTTCACTAGTCTTTGGCTGCAGACACTGCAAAGTAAGTTGGCTTAAAATGGTGTGAGACAGTGTGGCAGTTGTGTATGTTTATGTAAGACTGTTTATTTTTAAAGCCTGAAGGAAAGGAGATATAGGTTGCCTATATTCCATAAATACAGCTAGGTCCCTGGATAGTATAACCTTGTGGTTGTCCAAGAGGAAATTCCATGCAACTTTATGTGATTATTAGACTCTGTCTCTCATCTTGTTTTCAACATCTCCTGAAAGACTGTAAGGAGAAAAGTGAAAGGTTAAAGAGAAGTTAGGGATCAGTCTCAGTGTGCAGTGAATGCTTTGCATATCCCCCGCTTCCTCCAGAGAATGTAATGGAAAGTAAAGTTCAGCTTTTCACAGCAGCTGCTTTGCACCTATGAAGATCAGTTGTGTCCGTATCAGCAACATTTCACTCTGCTCCCTGGGTCTTCATGAAATGATGGAAAGGAGTTTGACTCCTCTATGCTGTTTAAACATAGAAGATGCCTCTTACTTGTCTGTTAGATTTTGCAGCATTAGCCAAATAACTAAAAATAAAAAAGTAGGATTTTTACACAGGAAGGAGAATATTGCCTCTGTTTGCAAGGCAAAAATAGTATTTACTGAAAATACATTTAAATTATATACTAAAACAGCTTGTAGCTGGAATTTCACTTCAAAACTTATCTGCACAGAACTACATTATACTTAAGCAAGTGACTTGAAATAAATATACTGTGGTTAGCATTAAACATTTCCCACATGAAACATCTGAGATCACGATTGTTTCCTCTGCAGTTAGAACAGGACATATACTTGTGATAATTTTGTGGTAACAAATGGGAATGTTCTTTGTTTATGATTTCCACTTGGACACACATTTTCGAAGAAACAAAACAAAAACAGGAACAATGCTTGAAATTTGATTGGAATAAAACATTATCCCAAAATTCTAACCTATGCCTTCTGCAGATGGCTAGCAAAAATATTGAGGTGAAGACATTTTTTATCTTTAGTTATTAACTTCAGCTTCTATTTTGCAAAGTAGAAATGGATATATCCAAGCAACTCAAAATTAGAAGGCAATTTTAAAAATCATTGATGGAAAAATCAGACACTCTGTAATCCCAAGAGATACTTCCAGGAGTCATATGTGATAAATTCCCCCCTCCCTAAAAGTGTGTCAAGTAGGTCCAGCAAAGAAACACTCAATACCAGCTGAGTGTGCTACCCCTACTTCACCACCAGGGAGTGACTGTCCCATTGCACTTAAACAGATTTTCAGGTGCTTGTAGCAAAGATTTGTATCCTTAGTGGCTGCATTTATCATGAGAAACAGGTTTTTTTCCCTGAATTAATTTCTTTGACTCAAAATATTGCTTTAGGCAATGAGCTGCTCTTTCCAGGTTATGCTTTCGTAAGGAAATGAAAAACAGCTCATGTTGTAATGAAAAGAGGTTTCTGATGTTTTCATCTTCTGGTGTCCCAGAAATAGGTACAGATGAAAAAACAGGAAAAAAATGTTTAGTCCAAGGGGTAAGTAAAGCTTTGTTCAATCTCAACCAATTCAAAATTTCCTCATTCTTCTTATCTTGCATGATTTCCAGGGGTTTCAGATTATTCTATGTTTTGTTTCCCATCAGTACAAGCTTAAAAGATACAGTCTACCAAATTTTAAGTACAAGTCGTACCAATTACAGGAAGTTGTTTTAATTCACAATATTGCTCTGAAACATACCTAAATATCAAGTAAAAATCTGTAAAAACCAAAAGATAGAATTACATGATAAATAATTACCACATCACATGGTAATGTTCATATGGGAAATGGACCTTCAGAAAAAGAGAAGAAATGTATAGATATAGATTCCACTTTCAGTCTAAAGGACTTGACCACTGAATTCAGTATTATAGTACTGAATCTACTACACAGATCCTGTATACTCAGTTGGATACTGTGCTTCTGTTGAGAGAGTGACATCATTAAATTTATAAAGTGATACTTGTCACACTAGATTCTCCTGTTATTACCAAGAGATGTGCTCTGAAGAACCCGAGGCATAACAAGGTGGGGAGCTGAAGCTGTACCAAGTATGTACATACACCCTCCCAGCACTGTGCTTTGCTTGGGAGCTCTGTCTTGTACTGAACTGTTCCATCAGATGTATTTAGATCTCACCGAAAGGATTTTAAAAATATGGGCCACTCCAGGAAAACTTTATGGCTGAAATAACTTTGAAAGAAGTCTGACAATTTTACTAGCTAATGTTGTGAAGTGTTGGCTTTTGCTAAAGTTCAGGCACTTGGTAGGCATTAAAGAACAGATGAACAAAGTACACAGAGGAAGGATTAAATCCAGCTATGATTGTCTGTGATTGTCATCTCCTGAGGATGTGCACTGGAGTCTCTGTCTTGAGGTGGTTGCAGTTTATTATAGAAACATAAATGAAAATAGCCTGGAAGCCATAGGGGTTAAGATTCACAATTGGTTTTATTTGGCAGAACTCAACTGGATCTAGGATCTTCAGACAGCTTTTGTTCAAACCACTAATGAACTTCTTTAAAACAACAGATTTATTTTCACCAATAGATTTATTATTCTTACATGCTGTAGTTTTCTATTTATGTCCCAGCAGGATAAAATACATAGGAATGAAATAACCACTCCTTTAACTTTTGTGCCAAGGAATGTAATCTGTACATTCAATAAAAAGGGAACCCTGCATCTCTACGGGTTTGCTGTACTATTTTAACGAGTTCATTGCTTTTATTGAAGATTAGTCACATGGGTGTCATTGGTTTCATACAGCTTTCAATTAAGCATGGATGTCCCACCCATATATACTGCTATTCAGAATTTGTATTCCTTTTAGGAAACTCTACACAAAGGGAAGACTTTTGTTTTAAAATCTTGTTTTAAACTTAAAAATTAACTTTGTAAAAATAACATTGCATGATCTGAATCTGCGTTTTGATATCTTGGATACAATATTTTCCCAGCATATATGTAAGAATCATCATCCCTGAGGTAAACTGGATATGACTAGATTTTCCTTTGATAAGTGTTTGCAGGCCATACTCCATTGAAGATTCCTTGCACACATTGCACTTTCATCAGACCAAATATATTTAACTGGGACTTTGAATACTTTGGAAATAGGATTAAATTAGCCTCTCTGGTAGTGTTGCTGAAAGACTTCATAACAGTGTGATGTATGAAGACATACAGCAGACTTTGCATTAATCTCTCCATCTGTAAAATCCACAGAAAACACCTCTGTTCCATTTGACATGTCTTCTCAGCCTTTTCTTTGGAAAATTTTAAACCAGGTCCAAGAAACATTTAAAAGAAGATGGCTTCACTATAATGAACATAAATAAATAATGTGTCAGCTCTCTGAATAACCTGTGGAAGAGATGAGATCTACTTTTCTAGTGTAGCAGCCATGAGCCATGAGCCCTGTCAAGTCAACATGACAAAAATATGAAATAGTTCAGGTGTCCCATTCATTTCTTATCCTAATATAGCACTAGATTTATTCCTGTCTATGGACTTGACTTATAAATTTAACAATTTACAAAAAACCTCCTTTGCCTGATTTCAGGTCCATAGATGGATTTCTTTTAATAAATATGACTGGAAAATATATGCTTTCTACTAAAATGGTTTGGAGACATGAGTAGAATATAAAAGAATACAGAATTTTTAAGAAGTTTGGACTGGCTTGCTAAGTGCAAATCTAGTTATGACATCACTGCAGCAATGGATAACAAGCTAGTAATTAAAGAAATATCAGAGGATCTTTAAAATTATTTTCTCTATTATTGAACATAATTTCAGAGTATTTCTTGAATGTGAAGGGAGAAAACTTGGTACTTAGCCCAGAAAACTGGGCTGCAGAGCAAAAAGTACTTCAAGGTCTTAGTTCTGGTTGCAGTAAGAGGAGATTCCCTCTCTCTGAGCAGCCCTGTGCATCAGAGACCCATGCTGTGGAGAGAAGCTCCCATGTTTGCCAGCTGTTTCTGTACAGTCCTTGCTGTAAACAGAAACTAAAGTTCAAAGTTTCCACTGCATCAGATCTAAAACAGCATAATGTGCTTTTTGGCTGGACATTTCAGATGTCTACTCTCCAACAAAGTCCTGACCAGAGTTGTGTTGGACCATGATAGTTAGATCTGACAGGTTGTTGTCTTTGTGGATGCCTAACACAGTTGCTTTGCCAGCTAATCACCTTCCCTAGAAAGTTTCAATTAAGTTTTATAAAGCCTTTACAAAAATGATAGTCTGCAGAGAATTCAAATGTACCTTTCAAAAGTAAAAGCATTGCAATCAAAACTTTTGAGCAAATTATTATCTTTTTTTTTCCCCTTTAAAACTTATTTAAAACTTTACTACCAATGTTTGGTCAGAAAAAATAGCTAACTTTAAAATTACTTTTTCATTTTCAAGGAAGTCTGGTTTTAAATTAAAATGATAAACATACATCTGGGCATTCACTTAGGAGCAATTTCATGTACCCAGAATGACTGTTGCCTTGAAAGGCCATCTGAGAAAGACATTTTGTCAAAACTTCTGGTTTGTCTCATGAAGAATACATTAACTTCTTGTTTCAATTGAAACACGCATTTTGAGTCTTTTTCTATTCACATGTTCTGCCTGACTTCCTGAATGTTTCTTTACACACCTTAAATCAGTATTCACTTGGTGTGAAATTAAACTGCCTGTGGACCCTGCAATACAACTGGGTATAACCTCACAAATGTAGTTGCAGCTATGTCCCACTTTTTGCTGTTCAAAGAAAACTTCTAGATTCAGTCATCCTCTCTTTGTCTTCCTGCACCTAATCATGAGCCACTGGAACAGACTTCTTCTGAATCCCAAGTAGTGAATCCAGTTCACACAGATGGGGCACAGTGCTTTCTTTTGGGTTCTCTGGGACCTTTCCTGGAGAGCCAGTGGTCATGGAGTGGTCTCCTGTTTGCATTCCCCATCAAAGAGTGCTGGTAGATGCAGGTTTGCAGACAAAAGTAAATTTTTTTACTAGATAAAATATTATAAATGGGTAAAGCAAGCAGGCTTTCAAGGATATAAAATCTTTTTCAGGCTAGAGAGACAAAAGTTTGTCAATATTTTCTATCTATCTGTCAAAATATCTCTATCTGCAAATTTTATGCGGTCTGGATGTCGTAGAATTATAAAGATTTCACAGTCATCACACTTGGAATACCTTGTTTTACCATTTACCTTAAATCACAGTGAACTCCAGTCAAGTAGAATGCAAATAAAAGTATTCATTTATAATATGCAAAATTAGCAATGTAGTTGTCAATTTTTATAAAAGTTGTGAAAAAAGCAAGCCACCAGTCTGCCTCTAGAATTGATACTGGTCATAGATTATTGGTGATTGAATCCCAGTAATATTATTATTGAACATTAAGGTAAAAGCATCAGGGAATGCAATTAACCTATGTTGCCAAGTCATAATCTTTGGGCCAATATACTTCCTACAACTCTTGACTGGCTGACTGCTTTTGTCCAGATTGGGTACCAAACGTGAAAGCCAACAATAGGGAGCTTTCATAATTTGGACAAGGAAGAAAAAAACAAAATCCAAATCCCCCCAAAACCAAACATAAATGCAAATAGAATATACAATCTTTTCTCAATCTTTGCTCAACTTATATTTTGGTCCTCAACTCATAGTATCAGTAAATGTTAAAGAAAATACATTGTCTCATAGCAATGTCTGACCTTCCTTACCATGGTCACTGTTTCAGTCTCACGCTCTTGTTCTCACATATACCAGTCTGTGCAGACCAGAGCAGATTAGCAGGGGCATGTGCAGTAAAGGACTAGTGTATACCTTTCCAGGATTCCACCACTGCCAATTCATTGAATATCATGCTGAAAGCATATATAATTAATTCAGCCTATTAGATTAATAAAAATATTTTTATATAGTGCATGTGACATGGAAATATTTTTCTGTGTATTGCAGCTGTAAGATATCTGCTCCCTAGACATAATGGTTCAGTAGAGGGTAAACAGTTAATTTAAGAATAATCCCCTGCACCAATATGAGAGCTGGAAAGCACCTCTGTGGAGAGGGACTTCGGGGTGCTGTTAAGCTGTAGGACAATAAGTAAACCTTCAGTTGGAGACTAAAGTTATTATCTTTTATAGAACATTTAAGTTATATAGAACATAAGTTATTACCATATATAGAACACCAAACTTGGTGTTTACAACATAGTACTTGTATATATTTATGTAATAGAGTTTTTTTAGGGAGCTCTATGCACTTTTGGCAGGCACTGCTGTAGGTAGACATGGTAGAATTATAAAGTAAACAGCATGTCCATTTTTTGGATGACAATAACAGCTTCAGATTTCAGGAGTATGGACATCATGCTGAGAAATTTCAAGGATCATTCTAACCAAGATTTTGCTAAAATGTATGGCTAATCAAGACTTATTAGCTTGAAACCAATTGCAGGTTAAAATGGTTCTTGCAGGTTTTACTTTGTTAAAAAGTAAAGAACAATTGTAGTTTTTGGATTGATTTTCAGCTTGTTTTTTGATTGATTTTCAGCTTAGGGTTTCTGTTTCTCACTTCCATTTTCTGTTTCTCACATCTGCATTGATTACAGTACAGTGAGGCACAGAGACTTACAGTGGGTTGTACAGGCCACCATGGCGCTCCCAACACCTACAGGTATCCATGGATGTTCTTTGCTCTGTATCCTAATTAAAAAGAGGTTTCATTGTTGCTGAACAGTAACTATCTATGCTAAAACTCCTTTATTTAATCCAGCCACAAAAGGACTTGGAGGAAGTACATTCTTTGGAACTTGAAGTGCTTTAACAGTGTGGACTGTAAATCGATAAAACCACTCCTAAGTATGTGTTTTCCTTTCTTGTTCTTACTAATTGCATCTTTAAAATTATAGTGGTGGGATTCAGCAATGTACTTCTTCATCCTTGTGAATCTATGGCATTTTGAGTGGCTGAGATTTTTATAAATAATTGACATTCAAAAATCACTTGAAATATTAGGTTACTGCAAAAGACTTCATCTTAAAAAGTTTTAAAGCAAGAAAAATAATACCACCTCATAGCAATAATTCATCTTTTAAAATGCAAGACATATCAAGTCATTGAGCACACAAAATTATAATCTTTAACTACTTTAACTAGTCATTCCTTCCTGCCTTCTTTACTTCCTTTCTCATATTTTGGAAACCAACTAACATTCTTCCTAAAAAAATTACCTAAAAACTGCTCTTGGCTAGCCATTATGTGAGCCGAAGTTTTGATACTGAGAGCATGTTAATGGCCAAATTATAAGCCCTTGAGAATTAGAATTCAGAAGACAAACATTAACAGACCCTTAACTGCAGTAGCACAAACCAAGATGCTATAAATTACAGGGTGGTAGTGTTAAAAGCACTGGCTTCCTGGTGTCTGGCACCCAAAACCTTTTCATTTGCATGTGTATCAGGCTGTGGAGAGGTTGCCACTTGCCATTTGGCCAGTATTCAGCTGGCAGAGATACTTGTTTAAAGTTCAGGCCAGTCAATGGCTCAGGCCTGCAACTAAATATTTTGTTGTTATGCCATCAGAAATATTTACCCTTCTCTGTTTTTTTTCTCATTCCTTCACTTTTTCACTCTTCTACCTTTCTATGTGACATAGAATTTGCCAGTTTTTGGAATTCTGGCCCAGTATCTTAATGAGCTAATTTCCATCTTTATAAGTGAACTTACAGCCAAGATAGCTTCATGGATTTCTCATGGGTCATGGGCAGTACTTGTGTGCCTTCCTTTGCACGGGCACATGCTGTGTTTGATGCCAGAGTCAACGAGATATTTGAACACAGGTATCTCAGAAACTTTGTAGTTACTGCCTTCATTAAGGTGAAATAGCCATGAATTTATATGTCCTCCGTCAACCAATAGCTTCAATATGGCACAATTCTCAGACTATGCCTTCTAAATCTGTGACATAGTACAGGAAATTTAGCATCTCTGTTCCCACATGCTGCTGCTGACTGTGGGAGCAGCAAAGCTTTGGGACGCAGTCAGTACAAGTACAAGGCCTTTTAGCATGCTCTTTCCCAGGGGCCTTCCATCTATGCTTAGCTCTGCCTTAGATGAACTCTCATATATGTGAAAGAATTGTCTGCATACTGAACTGAAATTTATCACACTTAGTATGGTTGCTTCCTGGTCTGATATAATTTTTTTTGCTTATCATTAAGGGATACTTCAAATTCGTTGAAACCAGAAAAAAAGTATTAAAAGAAATGATAGAATGAGTCATAACTGCTTCAGCATTGCTCTTGTATTTATTTGTTCAATTGTGTCTTCTGGAGCTCACCTGGACTCCATCCATATAAACAGCAGTCTGATAAAAAATCCCTGTTCCAGAAATAGCCTGTGTCCTTAATTCAAGGGCTGGTGTAGGCCACAGAGAATTAAGTGTGATTAGCAGTTGCACTCTACACAGTGCCATGGGATGCTGTACAAGTAGTAGGTCATATCTAGTTCCTCACTCCAACACATGGTAGATTGGTTCTTATTGTTTCGTTTTGGTTGTGTTTCCTTGGTACGGTCTCTTCTGTTGCCTAAATTACTGAGGTGCAGAACTAAATCCCTTGTCTTTCATTAGGAAAAGCTTAAAGCTGAGGCTTTGTATGAGAATAATGTGTGAACATACTCCACACCTTTATAGGTAGGGATTATTAGCTATTGTTCTATTCACTACTTGTAGTATGTGGTATTCTTGGCATGTAGACATACAATGAGGTAAACAGCCAGGAGGAATGGTAACATTCATAATTAACCTTGTAGCTGAAAAAATCATATGTATATTCAGAGGGCAAGTAATCACTGTTACTTGATGAAATAAAGCAAACAGATTTAGACTGCTTATAAGGAAAACATCACTTAATTGCAGCAATATATTAGACTGTGGGACAGCTTCCCAAGGAGAAAACAGGAAGCAGTCTGAGTAATTTAAAAAGAACACTCATAAAGCTCTGGAAAATATAATGTAGAAATAAGAACATTTTGGCAGAAGATGGAGCCTATGCTTAACACATCCTTCTCTTCTTGACTATGTTTTTGTCATTTTGAGGCAGATCATAAACCCGAAAGTTAATATCTTCAGTCACGAAGACCTGCAAATTTGATCTCAGTGTGGTTCCAGTTTAGAGCTGGACTCTGACATTAGAAAGCTGTAAGGCAGAATTTTGTAACAGGAAAGCCCAAAGTCAAGGTTATTTCTTAATTTGAAAAAAATTGAACAGGTTCTTCTCTGGTATAGGTCTGGTATAGCTATATTTTGTAAACTTCTGAGAATCTGAACTGAGTCATAAGTGGTTTGGGGGTAAAGTTGGAATGTTATGAATTTAGGTGAAAATTTGCCATACTCAAATAAAACCTGATTTGACAGTACACTTCAATTTTGCTAAAAGTCAAGCCAAGGGAGTAAAAATAGATATTGTCCAAAAATAGAACATACACAAAAAGGTGTAGAAAAGCCAACATATTGATTTTTTTTTTCAGATGTATCCAGTATTTGTATATAAAAAGTACTGTGGTTCCTTTGTACCAGTAATTACACATAAAGTGGTAATAAAAATTTAGAGAGCTGAAACAATGCAAAACTCAAGCAGAGTTCATAAAAAGCCCTGACATCTTGATTACTGCAACATTTTCATTCATCTATGGGGGGGGGGGGGTTTCTTTTGTTTTGGCTTTTTGTTTTGTGGGGTTTTTGTGGTTTTGGTTTGGTTTGGATTTTTTGGGAGGGGGGGTTGTTTGTTTGTTTGGGTTTTTTGTTGTTGTTTGGTTTTTTGGTTGGTTGGTTGGTTGGTTGGGTTTTTTTATAACAGTGATCGAAAAAAATAAAATAGATAATAACTGTCACTGGTTAAAACTCAGAACTTCAGAAATGTCAGAAAGGATTCTTTCCATCAAATTTCCACACAGCATTTTAGAAAACAAAAATTATCCCCATGTTTTACTGTTGTTGCAGGATTATAAATCATTCTGCAAACTTCAGAAGTGAGCTGAAGTTATGATTTCTTCTAAAGCTTTACAGTCTGATTTAGCTAGTAACTGAAGAAAAGTCAACATAAAAATAAGGCTAGGGATAGACAGAGAGGAAACAGGAGAAAAACCTGTTTGCCTTGTTTCTTGTGACAGACTTGCTGTATGTTTTCTTTTTAAATATAAAGGCATTACATAGCCATAATTTTAGAGGTGGACTTTTTTATCATTATTGCTTAGTTAAAACTGTAAAAAAGACTAGCTAAAATATGTAGATTTTTTTTGCTTTTCTTTTAAAAATGCAGAAGGTATTTTCCCCCTAAATTTGCAAATAATCCCTATGTTATAGCTTAAGTTGATTTTTCTTCAGATTTTTCTCAAGGGCTACCCTTTTCTAGGAACAAAATATTTTGAAAATTATTAACTATTCTCCAAAATTCTTTTGAACTTTTCTGCTTTAATACTGAACCTCTGATCTGTCTATCATTAAGTACTAGTGACAATATCTGCAATAGAGCATAGGTTCATTTAAAGTTACAAAAGACTTCGTGTTTCCATTTCTTCTTCCTTTTCATTAAGATATAGAAAATTACAGTAAGCCAATTTGATGAATACACTTTGCTATAAAGATGGAGTATTTTTCTACAAACAAGAAAACCATTTTAGTATAATGACATAGACATATGAAAGGAGTGACAGTATCTAGGGAAAAAAGAAAAAAATTAATAAGAATTGTATTGTGATCCTTATTTTAAATTTACTTGGAAATATTGAGCACCATCTCAAAATAGAAGTGTTAACATGCATTGCGTGTTGTTTACAATTCCTGACTAACAGAGAGACTGGAAGATCAGGAAATCTCAAGTTATGACACTGATTCCTTTCTGATCCATTCTATTTCTGCACTCACAATTTAATCACGTCACACTAACATCTATTAAAAATAATGATGAGTGAAACAAATTGCAAAAATAACTTTAGCTCTGAACAGAAGGCAGGGACATACAGAACTATGAAGAGAACACTCAAAAAGTTAAACAGAACACTATTGGTATAAGATTGAAAACAAATGCTTTCAGCAACTTGTCCTGGGCAGGGCTCAATATTCTGCACAGATTTCTTTAATTTCCCCTTTGTTGTTTGGCTTCTTTTTGCTGTCCAACATCTTACCTAATAATGAGAAAATAAATAGCAGCCCTTAAGAAAATATGATCATATGAACCCTCATGGCTGTATACTAATTTAAAAAACCAACCTCAGTCTTTCTCATGCATGCAAACAAATAATTGATTTCCTGACATCAGTTAGTCTAGGAAAATGTGGTCAGCCCTGCCTCTTTTACTGCAGGCAAGGTAGAGTCCTAGTTTTGCCAGCTGGTCTCTCTGTAACAGTAACAGTTACTGAAGTAGAAATTAGCTGGACTTTCAATCTGTGATCCTACAGTTAAATACTCATAATATGAATAGTAGTAGTAGTAGTAGTGGTAGATTTAAAAGTCACTGCTCCTCTTATGGAAGCGAATAACAAAAGGCTGAGACCAGTATGTAACTTTTCTACTTAAATATTACAAATGGTCTGTTGATGTATGTGGCTAGCACCAGTGGTGCATGTCTCCTTTGGTTTTGGGTTGCCAAGTTTCTGGCATTATAGGAGACCAAGAAAATGTGCATTAAACAGCATGGCAGTAAAACTGTACATCAAACAACTGAAGAAAAAAATTCGTTGCATGTGGTTTGTCAACTCCCTTTCAGATATCAACAGGAATATTTCAAGAAAAGCATTGTTAATGCTAATTTTATTCTTTCAGTTTCAATTAGGACGAAATTTAATGGGAGCCTAAGATGTTGCATAAACCAAAAATGTCTGAACCACGGAGAAAAATAATCAGTGTTCAGAATATATGAAGGTAAGTGCTGTTGGGGACATTTTCAGAGAGTATTTATCAAAACCTTATGCACATATATGCCCAGTTCTGATGCCTACTGAACATGTTCTGATAGAATATTTATCACAATTGGCAATATGATTATTCATAAGTATAAAAGTCCCTCTTTTTAGAGAACTAATAATGTTTTATAGATTTATATAGAAAAAAAGATCCTCTGTCACAAACAATTTACAGTTCCAACAGGAAACAATGCAATTCAGTTTATTTTACACCTGCTGGATTGGCATGTTAAGATGTTGGTCAGAAAGCAAAGTTTTTTCTTTAATAATGGATGTAAGCACCTGGGTAACTCTAAACCTCACAGGTAGTAATGTCTTTTAAGTATTCTGCTGAATACTAACACTTGAATGCTTTATTGAAGTAGACCTTCAGATTAAACCGAATCTGAATTATTTTGTTGATATCTCATCATAAAGAAGTGTTAAAGAATCTAATTTTGGGGAAAAAATTACACTGGATTTTGAAATGAAAATTAATGTACTTTGACAGCTTTGTGAAGCTCTCTGAAATTTAGATTTTAAAGTAAGATATTTGCATTTTAAAATATTTTTGTTTAGATATTTAAAATAAATCTCCCAAGAGCAGAGTCTGCCTATAGAAATTCTGTTTGAAATATGTTCATATTTCTATGTATGATTGGCACTTGAAAGAAGAGCAGGCATTAGGAATAACAATCTCTTTCTGCCAAAAGCTAAGTCTGTTAGAGCCATCATTTGGTCCACCAGAAATGCCCTGCTGCAAACAGGGCTACTTTGTGTCTGTGAAATAGGAAATGGCCGTGCTGAAAAAATCAGCAGCTACTCAACAGCCTTTTCTCTGTACACTGCTGCCTTAACAAGGAAAATACCCACCAATATTTGCAACAAAGAGGCTTTAGAGGAATGTAACAAAGGCTAGTCCAAAGTCAGCAAAAAAAATGACACATGAAAGACAATTTCCAATATGTTATTTATATATGCTCAGGTAGACCAACAGATGAAATAATTACTTTACAATTTCAAGTACCTTGCTTGTACTTTGGTCAGTTAAATATTAATGAAAATAGAAAACAGGTTAAGTACTTGTTCAATGAGTGGACAATACATGGACAATGACAACTATTCATGTATTCTAGCCAGACATTCCCCCAGACAGGTCCAGTTCCTGTTCTGCCTTAATACAAAATGAAAAGAAGATTTTACACTCAAGGAGACAGGCAAAGAAATATTAAGTAGTTATTATGTATGATAGTCAGTATTGTGGAACCATCTTTGAAATTTCCTTTAGGATATATAATGTCATTATAATTATTCTGTGAAACATAGGATGGAAACATATTGGTATTCCAAGGGTTGTGTCTAGAGGACTGCATGTATGAAGACACAACCTTGCTACCTGATCAAATCCTGGTCATGTCATTCTTGAATGTGTTTTTAGCTGAATGCAGCTAAAACAGTTTCTGAACTAAAGCTGTTTAGAGGTATATCTATTTTCTGAATAAAAGAAGCAAAAATTGAGGGAATTAAGTGTTTCAATCCCTTCTCAGGTGGTCTGTGCATCCTTCAAACAGTAAATTGGCACCAGGGAAGGACTTTTAAACTTTGACTTTTCAGACATATTTGTCATGCCAATGTTAAACACAGTGTAGAATTTGGAAAGATGTGAAAAAAAAAAGCCCTATGATATAGTTGCTGTATTATGACACTGAGTTTCTAAAACACAGCAGTATGGTTTTTTCTGTGGCACAGCTAGCCAAGCGTCTCACTGCCAGGTTTCCATGATCTCCTAGGGTAAAATAGCAATAATTTAAGAGTGAGTCCTTGATTCTGTAACTAATAAGGACCCACAGAACTCAGAGGGAGAGTAGATCTACAAAATTCACCTGTGGAGGAAAATGGAGAAACTTCTGTACACTCCAGCTTATAGAGCAAACCTACTAAACTGGCTCTTTGTTTGGTTTTGACACAGTGCCTAACAGCATAGAGGTACAGCCTGAAGGAATGTTTTTGCTATCATATGCATAAAAACATCCAACCAAAAATATAATGAATGCATGCAATTTATACATAATACACGCATTTGTATATATATGAGGGTATATCCTATTTTTGTGACCAATTCAGAGTCATGAATGCATACATGTGTGCAAGCATATGTGCAATTTTGATTTTCTGTTTCTGAAAAAGCCACTGTAGGAGAAATTTTTTAACATTTACTGACATGTGGGCCTCTCAGATGCTTCATACAAGTTTTTCACTTCATTTGTACGCAATGGGACATTTGGAATATAGGAATCTGACATAGCTCTTCACTACATATACATGCAGATACATTGAGCTTCCTAGGATAATATTCCTTTTCTTTTTATTTGAAAATTTAATTCTGACTTATTTTGCTCAGTTTAGTGTTACAAAATTGTGTGATAATTATCAGGAACTCTGAGTGTTAGGGTTCCTGATTTTTTATAACATCCATGAAGCACTTTGCTCTTTCTATTTTCCCTAAGTGAAATTTTTAATTATTGAGTTGTGAAAGTGGAAGGAGAAATGGTAGCATTCAGATGAAAAAATAAGTTCAGAACAATTTACTACATGATTCAAATGAATGGTGGGAGGAGTAATCAAGAGCCAGTACCAGCAGAAGATATAGGAACCTCTGTTGGACATTAACATGCCCAATATGTCTGTGAAAAGACTGATATTGTTGCACTCTTTGTGTTAATTATACTTGAATTCCCAGTTTTTGCCTTGATACTTTTCCTGCTCATTGATTTTATCAAGAAGGAGTAAAACCTTTAAGTGGCATCAAAAACTAATTGAGAATTACATGAACAATTTGGGTATAACCCAGCTCCATAGACAATAAACATAATCATTCATCTATGAATCACTGTGACTGGTGAGCTACTTTGAACACTACAGATGAAAAATCCTAGGAAAAGTGAGTGTGAGATGCTATTAAAATCATCATTTGGCAATCAAGCAATGTAAGAAAGAAGAGAGTATCTCACTTCACAGTATATCTTAATGGAAGAGCACATTTGACCATATCAATTGGTGGATAATTCCTCCTTCTTGCCAGTTTTCCTTTTCTACACAATCCATATAACTGGATCATTTTCTTATTATGCAAATTTTTGCATGTTTATATTTTAAGTTACAAAATATCTATTATTTTGTTCCTGTAATAATTTTCTTAGAAATTTTAGTATTCTGACCTAAGATAAACTTAAAAACTTAGTGAAATATAAGAGAGAGGTTTTAGTCCATACGTATCGTCCAAAATCAGGAAATATTTTTCCAATTTCAATTAATTAAGTCAAAAGTAATCTTCCTACCCTAGTAAATCAGTCTAACTGTTTATGAGATCTGGAGGGTTGATTCAAAATGAAAAACCCTTGTATTTCAAACACAGTGAATAAATGGCAGGAAACTGATGATAAGTCTGAAAGTGTGAGGTATAATCCCAGAGTGGATCACTGACAATGATGGAGAAGAGACATCCAGAAAAACATAGGTGCCAAAGGAAGAAATACTGGCAAATAACTGAGAACCAAACTGCTGTCATTTACAGCTGAAAAAAGTGGTTAGGCTTTTGAGTCCTTCCTGTCATGGAAGCAACAAGTCCCCTTGTAGACATGACCCAGTAAAAGAGAGGAGATGGAAAACTGACAATCTGTCCCTTGTGGCTTCAAAAGAATCCAAGGAATATTTGGTAGCAGCACAGTGTTTAATCTTTGTTTGCCTCCAAAATTCCAGTTCTGGTCATTGCATTTACCCCAACTAAAAGACTTACATGTTTTCAACTGGCAAAAGTTATTCTTCACTTCCTTTTAATTTAATTACAGAATTTCTCTGTTGTGGAAAACCTATTTGGGAGGGTCTTTTTCTGCCAAAAGTGGCAGTATTTCAGGTGAAACTGAATTTCATCACTTCAAAATACTTCTGAATCTTTGTGAATTACAGCCCCACACAGACATAGCAATAAAAGAAAAATAAACCAACTTAAAGTTAATGTTGACTGCATTTTGAGTGCTCAAAAAAGGCACAGTTACAGCTGTCTTTTTATTGTCTAGCAGTTTCTGAGGAACCTATTACATATTTGATTCTAATATTCACTTGTTTTTTTCATTGAGTTCATTGCTGTTAATGACTTTGGATCATAAAGCTCAGAATTTTGTTGTGGTTTTGTTTCCTTCCATTGACCATTCATTTTCAGAATCACATATCCAGCTATTACTGTGGTGGCCACACCTCAGCTATTAATAATCAAATTCTTAGTATGACATTGGCAGAATGGCATTTTTAAATTGATATTATGAATCTGGAAAATGTATGCAGTGCTGAAGTCTATTAGCAGCACAGACAAAAGCCTTGTTTGAATCCTAAGGTGGGCTTATTGTACTCAGGATGAGCAAATGGTTTTGAGGGAATCCAGGAGCACACAAACTGATTGTCTCCTATCCTGCTACACCAACACCAGGCATTTGAAAGGGGGCACTGAAACAGCCAGAAACTTTTCATGTGATATCCTCCTGAGACCTCCTGATTGCTGCCAGGATGGTGAATTTGGATTCACTGTGTAGAACTCCACCACTCACATAATGAGTGCCTGATGGATGTACTAGGATATCATCACATTTATGCAGTAGCACTTGAAGCATGACTTCTACAGGCAATTCTGGGGAGTCAAAACATCTTCAGGTTCAGCAATTTTTACTTCTTTCAATTTTTTTGCAAAGAAACATGAACTGGCTGAGCCAAACCTGTCCTGCCTGTTCAGCAGTTGTGTCATGGACCCAGTTCTGTCTCCAGCTTACTCTCCCACTTGCCCATTTTTGTTATTCTGACTCAGCTATCTTCCTCATGTTTATCTGTCTCACCTTCATCCTTCATAGTTTCCATATGTCTTTTCCACATAGAAATCTCCCCTTTCTGGTCAGCTCACACCTGTTCCAGTTGTAGCCTGGGTGAACAGGTGATGCTGCCCTTAATTGTGGCTGTGATTGCCAGCCCTACGGGCACCAGCAGGCCCTGCTGTCCCTGCCCACAGACCAGGCCCCATATCAGCCCATCCATCACTCATCAGACCCTGCCACAACGAAGCCACAGCAGGGCCTGTCTCCACTTCCCCAAGGTGCTGTTCTGCCTGGCCATGGGCCCCAAGCTGTGCCCATGCACAGCCCCACATCCTGGTATGGCCCCAGAGAGGTGCCTGGTGCTAGGGCTGAGACCACCCTGGACCCAGCCCTGCCTTGAGCTGTGCCTTGGGGAGCCCCTTCACCCACAGCTACCAACCCCCACGGAGCTGCTGGACCCTACTCCATCCCAGCAGCACTGGTTTTCCCATAGGAGTGTCATGGGAACCCCAATTAAAAGTCTAACATTTTTTCTGCCCACAGCTGCTGCATATTCAGTGTAGGCAGAGCTTTTAGGAAACATTTTCCAACTAGCAAATATCTGCTTTGGTTTAATGTACTAATTGTGCTCTCTGAAACTTTTGTCATTTGGACAAGGTATGTGTTTTGAAGAGTTAGGAACAGGACATCCTGCATCAAAGAAAAGCAACACTTCAGCATCTTAAATAGCAAAGGAATTTATCACTTTGGACATGAAAAGTTTTTTGATTTTCTCCCCTCACTTGCCCTCAGGAATGCTGAGCTGTTTTGACTGAAAATTCCCCAAATAGCTCAAATAGCAGATAGCTGCATAGAAGGCTTGTAGCTATAATTAGAAAAAAACTGAACTGGAAGTTAGAATTTGGCAAAGTTATAACAAATTACAACCAACTGGAAAGGGTCAAAGCAACTGGAAGAATATAGGTGGTGCTCCTTGCCACACCTATAATACATGCAGCTTATTTTTCTTAAGCTAAATTCATCCATTGACAAATTTATGAGCTGCTGAGTGTTGTGTCTGGGCTTCAGAACACTTTGAATTAATACAGGAAAGCCTCTTTTACACTGAGCATGAGACTTGTTTGAAATACTGGCTATAACGCATTTTCCAAAAATTGTTTAAAACAATATAGCCCTATAAACACTGGCTAACCATACTTGGACTTGCCTCTCTCCTTTTTATGAAAAAGTGTCTCAAATAGTTTGCTAGTATAACCTTACAGTATGTATGATGTTCAGAGGTAAAAGAAATTAGATTATATTTTTTGAAAATTAGATCATATTTTTTTTCTCCATTGGAAAAAAAACTCTGGAAGTTGAAGCCTGAAACTTCAGATTTTCTGAGAGTTACTTTTGCTCTGATGATTCACTGCAGTCACAGAACCAGAAGTATGGAAATTAACGCTTCCAGTCTCTCTCATTTTCCTCCTATGCCTGGGTACCATGACTCTGTACTTCCCTTTCTTCTCCAGCCCATGGATCCTTCTCTTCTGAATTGCCTCTGGTACAGCTCACTTTTGTGTAAATTAGGATAGCTTGAATGCTGGTAGACTGCTCATTCATATCTTCCATGACGAAGGAAGAGAAAATTATTGGTGTTCAACCAATTAGTACATATGAAGAGAGCCCACTCTTGCTGAAGGGAAGTATGTGTGTACAGGTTGGTCACAGCTATCTTTCAAAACCCTTTAGGCAGAAGAGCACATATCAGAAAAAAAAAAAAAAAAAAAAAAAAAAAAAAAAAAAAAAAAGAAAGACAAATTGACACAGATTAATTTACCTGCCTCACACTCCTTCAAAACCTGAACAAAGCCCAAACAGCTTGTTGTCTGTTGCCATCTGGTATAGGGCCACAAATACAGAGATATTCTGTTATAGCATGAACTAATTTAGCCAGAAAAATGTCCATATACTGGTGGTTATAGGCATAGGTGGTAGACCAGCACTTTTCTAGATCTGATTTCTCTAGGAAATCTTGTCTGCAAACAATTTTGCAGACAAGATTGTGAATTTTCCCAGCTGACTATGTTCACTCCATTTTCAAAAACACTCTTCACTAATGATGTCCAGAATCTGACTGATTCTGTCTAAAGGACTGAGAGCTGTAAACAGAAAAAGGGAAAGGTAGGAGACTGCTAAAGTTAAAGGCTAATGAAAGCAATGTGAGAGGGTGTTATGGCCTTCCGCAAACACTGAGCAACTGAAGAGGCAATGGAAGGGATTACTTGTGCAGCAGAGCAGTTTCGCCTGAGGTATGCCAGATGTCTGAACTGCAGCGGAGGACAAAGAACAACATTCAGAACTCACTGGGTTATTGAGAGTATCCTTCAGACTTTGCTGCCTCCCACACTACTTTGTGGAGAGAGGAGTAAATAAGATGGCTTATTCACTTAATGTCATCCTCAGTATAACCCCAAACCAAAGATTATTAGTATTGTTATTATTATTCAAGACTAAAATCCTTTATCTAGGAAATACTTCTTTTTTCTTACAATGAATGCTGTTAAATAGTATGGTAGAAGCATATTGCTTTGGTGCATCGATTTAGGTATAAAAATATTAATATCCCCTGAAGTCTTGCCTTTGGTGGTCTCAGGTTTTTTTCTGTCCTCATCAAATGTGGCAAATTATATTTTGATAGCATTTGTTAGGAGTATGTTACACAGGAATAATACTGTACCAGAGATTCAAGCAAGATCTTCTGAAAACTTTCTCGAATGGCATTGCTGACGTAAGTGAGCAAAAAACCTGGGACTACTGACTAGTGGAAACAGCAGTACTTTTGCAGATGAAATGGATTTAGCTGACAATCACTGCTTTAGACTATTTCCCTTTTTTTGGTTAAAAGACATGAACTTGCTACTGTATTTTGTTAGTAGTAGGTTACTTTACAAAACAAATGCCAAAAAAGCAAATGCAGAAACAGAAGACAGGCTTGGCCTTTTAGTTGTCATTCAAGCCCTTAAAAATGGGCTGTTCCTGTTGCACAACAGGAAAAAGTTTTAACGGGCTTTTATGACGTAAAGCAGAAAAATGCAGGTACAGCTTTTATCTGTCCATAAAAGGCCAAAACTATCTCTTCATTCAAAGGGAAGCTTTCATAATGAATTCAGTGACGTGCAGTGTTACGGTGAGCTCATGGCAAACTTTTTGCCCCTCTTCCCCCGGGACCCTGTGATTCTGATCAAGATAACCCCTAGATCCTCCTTCCTGCCCCAATGGGGTTGGCAGAGAGCCAGGAAAGCCCACCCTGTCCAAAACCTATATAGACCCCTGAGAATTCCTGTTCCTCTTTTGCCCCGCTCTCCCATGGATACCACAGAATAAAGAGAGCTGTTCCAACACCCTGGGGTAATAGCCTCTTTTGAATATTTATCCCTCTCCTAGTATTCCTCCCCTCACAGCCCCCTATCTCTGAGGAAGTCGGATTCTTTGGGGGGCTGCGTGGAGGTGGGGAAAACTACAGAAACGACAGTGCAGAAGAATTTTTATTTGTATTTAGGAATGCATAACTAGAAATATGATTAGCAATTCCTTGACAGTTCCTATTCTGCTTAGAAAATATGCTAACAGTTTGTACAGTCACTTTGTAATATCTTCCTGGATGCTTCGAACAGAAATATATGCAGGACTATTGCTCATGCAGAATGTTTTACTATCAAAATTTTATTAATGAGTTTTATGTTACTGAATTGTATTCTAAGCACACAATTTTTGAAAGTTTTGCTCAGAGATTTAAAAAAGATTAAGAGTTTACAAGTCCATATCAGTGTATATTTCCAGCCTGGAATGGCTTCCTTTTAGAAATTTATTCTCTACTAACTCTAAACATTATGGATCCATTAAGAACAAAATTAAAATTAAAAAAAATTAGCCTATTTTGCATCTTCATTAACAAGGAAGATGCAGATATTCATATGTGTAAACTTTGTAAAAATCCAAACTTTCTCTTAGAAATCTCTTTCCCTTGCTTACAGAAGAACTCACCTGAAAACTCATATCATTCCTCCAACAGAATAACAGAGACTGAGTGAGCACTGGTTTAATTGGAAGCAAGTCCATTAACATCAGTAAAAATTAGCAGTCTGGCATTTCTTCGTATCATGAAGAGCATTTCATAGTAGTTCGATATCTGGTCTGATTTTTGTTCCGTTTCAGTAATCAATAGAGAAAGATATTTTATTCTATATGTTCAAATAAATAATACTCAGAAAAAGGGTTCTGCAGTAGTTAACACTGTTCACAGTCCTGTCCATAAAAGTGCAAACTGTGCTGCACCATACTGGTACTTTCCTTGCTTCTTTAAGGGTTGGTTAGAAAAGCTCTATGGTCTCTTTGCTTCATGGGAAGGTAATTTCTACCCTTTCACCCTACTGTCTTTTCTTAGGACCTCTGCTACTACCATTCCTTCTGAATTGAAACTGTTTTTTCTGAATGATTACTGAAAATATTTCTAGATATTTCTTGCCCAAGGGCATATTAGTTTAAAAAAATGTTTTTGTTTGGTTGGCTTTTTAAAATTTCTCCTTCTTAAATAATAGACTCTAGAATATAATAGTAATCATGCTATGTTAATTTTCCCTCTGAAATACATTTCTGACTGCTTCAAGCTAGTTTACTGTATACTCTCTTGTCTCTTCTTGTCAGTAAAAAAGAGAATGTGACAGACTGACCCTGGCTAGATGCCATGTGCCCACCAAAGCCTATCACTTCTCTCATAAGGTGCACATGGGAGAAAAAATACGGCAAAAGCCTCGTGGGATAAGATAAGGACACTGAGAGATTGCTCATCAGTTACTGTCACAGGCAGAACTGGTTCAACTAGGGAAAGATTAATTTTATTGCCAATCAAAGAAGAGTAGAGTAATGATATAATAAAAGCCAATATTTAAACAACACTTTCCTTCCACACCTTACCTCCACTACTCCCTTCTTCCTGGGCTCAACTTCAATCATAATTTCTATAACTCCTTCCCTGCAGTGGCACAGATGGACAGAGAATGGGGGTTGTTCATCATCATTATCTTCCTCTGCCCTCTGGTCCATTGTGGGGTCCCTCCCACGGAAGACAATCTTCCATTAACTTAACATGAGTCCTCCCCTGAAGCTTAACATAAGGCTGTAGTTCCTGATTAACTGCTCCAGTGTGGGTCCCTCCCATGTGGTGCAGTCCTTTAGGAACAGACTGCTCCATCATGAATCTCCCACAGGGGTCATGAGTCCTGCCAGAAATTCTGCCGCAGCATAGCTCCTCTCTTAACACATTCACAGTTTCTTCCAGATGCCTGTTGCAGCAGGCTCCCCTTCTTAAATATATTTTCCCTGAGGCACCAGCAACATTTCTGATGGGCTCAGCAGGAGGTCCACCTTGGAGGTGGTTGGTATTGGCTCTATGAGTCATCGGGGAAGTTTCTAGCAGCTTCTGACAGAAACCACCCCTGCAGCCCTCCCACTACCAAAACCTTGCCATGCAAACCTAGTATAGACAATTAAAGTAAACATGAAATGTGCCCATCTCTGTTCCTCACAATAGCCCACACTGAAAAAAAATGTGATCACTCCACAGAAAGCCACCTAGAAAGAAGCAGGTGCTATGACTGTAACAGTAGTTCCACCATTCTTTTTTGACATAGCCTAGCTCAAGGCTATGACAATTTAGGGTCAGTCATTTAATAACTGGCTCCTGCACACCTCTGCTGGATAAAGGAAAAGATCATGGGAAAAAATAATAATAAACAACTGCTTTGACAGAACATCTCTGGGATGATGTAATGAATGAAGATGTGAGGAACAGAACCTTAATTTCTTTTCAGGTGGAAAAGTCTAAAAGAGCGTAAGAGCAATACGTTGATCCATGTCTGTAAAATTCTAGAAGAATGTGTGTGCATAGGTCTTGGAATATAAGGTAGCTTGGACATGGCAAGATTAATTAAAATGGCAGGAGGAAGGAAACTTTAGCTATAAAATCAAGGAAGGCAAATGAAAGCATGTAAATTCTAAATAGAAGAGTCATAACTAAAAATACAAGGCTCAGAGTAATCATAGGCATCTTCACTCTGATTAGAGCCTAAATATCTCTGGATTAATGGGAAAACTGATACAAAGAAAAGGACATGACTATGTCCATCTATTTTAGTTAGTCCTCTCTCTCAGTTTCTTTTCAGATTCCTGTGAAGAAATTCTCCCTCTGCTTAGATTTCTCTATGTTTTTACATCCTTGAAGAGTTAAAATCCCAAGGTGAAGTGTTAAGTCTGTGGAGCTCTAAGAGAAAGTGTATTTCCTCTTTATTACACAATCTATGAGAAGATTGTAACCTTGGCCCTCACAAATAGGGGACCCATGTTTCAGTCTGGAACTACTCAGAAACTGTCTAGTTGAATGAGAAATAGTTGGGTTTTTAGGATTGTGAGACAGTCTGAAGTCATGGATGCCATTTCCCATTGAAAACACAGGATATTTCTGGGAAAAGGCATGTGTCCAGTAAACTTTCTCTGAAGGGCTTGAAAACTGGAGCTGTTCTCCAAGTGTATGTTAAGAGGCCCCTGCCAAAATCCTGTATCTGGATGTTGTTCAGACTTTGCAGGCTCTAATGATCCTCTGAGTCAGTAAAGTAGATTCCAGCACTGGAGACTGAATACTGTCTATCATGAACATTCTGCTATGTATGTCTGTGTAGATCTGTAACTGACCCAGTTATGAAGTGACATACACTTAAACAGAATAATTGCTTGCTGTTTGTTACTGGTATTACCTGCTGTCCACTTTCTTATATGATGTCTTTTTTCTAGAGGCAAGTAATTTCCTCATTTTTTGCCTAACCACATCATGCATGGTGTGTTTCATTCATGTGTAGGGAAAGCTTTCCCTATTCACGTGATAGGGAAATCTCTTGCTTTCCTTTACCATTGAGAGTTGCTCTGAGTGCATTGAACAGAAAAGTGTTACTGCTTAGAAACAAGCTTGTTGGAAAAACACAGGATGGTTTAAACTTCTGTTAGAAAAAGTCAGTCTTACCTTTTTTGAAAACTTCTTAGGCTTAGTTTCACCCATCATGCTGTTAAACATTGTCACAAACCCCATTCATTGCAAATGCAGAATGATTAACAGGAAGAGCTTTATGAAACAAGCAGTTTTCAGAGTCCCACAGCAGCCATAGCAATGCCCGAATTTATTCACATGCTTTATTTCAGTATTCAGTCATTAATTTGTGTTTGATTTGTGTCAATCCTGCCAGAGAATGGACAGAGCATCATCCCAACAGGCCATTCAGGCCTAGATCTGTGTCTTTCTATTAAGCTGTTGTGACTGGGCTGGTACAAGTCCATACACCTGATATTATTCTATTTCTAGTTGTCTTTCTAAAGAAAATGGAACATATTACAGATACAAAGCAAAAACATTGCTTAGAATAGGAGAGTTTTGATATCAAATCACTACCAATTATTCATGATTGCAATTTTCCATGAATAACTTTGATTCTAAAATCCTCTTATGTGTTAAGTGAGTTTGCATTTGGTGGAATTACCCAGAATCACATCACTTTTTTTTTTCCCACTCAGACTTTTTAAAACTTCCCTTTAGTAAGGGATGAAAGAGCAAGCCTTAATTATTTGCATCTCAGAAATTTAAAAGAGATTAATATGATACAGACAGTTAAAAAGTTCATAAGATGAAGCTTGTATTGTCTCTTTTGCCCAAGTGCCAGTAAAACCAATGTTTTCCTGAACTGTATAGTTTGGTCTGCTATGCTCTTTGTCCAGACAGAGTTTGGGTGGCCTAGTGAAATAATTTCCAAGACTTTTTGTACTGTATGTGCTTTGAGCTAGAAGGCAATATTTTTGTGGTATTCCAGAACAAGCTTGAGTACCTCAGTCAAGTTTACAATAATTGCATGAATTAAAACAACTTGGCCAAATTCACTACTGACTTAAAAAGAGCCAAGGCAACTTGGGGCTGGCTGCTTGCTGATAAAGCATGCACACATACAAATGAAGGGAGAATTTGGGTTATGTTCAATAGCAGTACTGCATAAACTAGTGAAGCAAAATGAAAATGAAAGATAGCCTTATCCAAAAATATGTTTTTCCCAAACCAAAGTGGAACCTTTCCCCTTGGACAAATGACGAGAAGACTAGCAGTCCCACCCTTTCAAAATTCTGGTTTTCCAGATCCAGCCTAGATCTGATTCAGTCAGCTGATCCAAGAAGTAGCTGGAATTTATACACTGCAACATACAGTACATAGGAGGTCACCTTTAGGCTTTTATACCTCTAAGAAAATCTAATATATATATATAAAAGAATACATCTACTATTTAATGCTCTAGAACATAAAATGGCCCTCAGACAGAGTCAGGCAGAAAAACAGTTGCCATTAGCACTTTCCATGCAGACAGGCACAGTAAGGGGCTCTGTATAATACCATGAATGATCTGGCAGGAGCTGCAGAAATTACTCCAACTGTATTGCATCTTGGTCTGTTGAGCTGAGCCAGACTGAACTTCATCTCTCTCAGCCTCCAGTAACATTTCAGTAAATGGTAATTTTCAATAGTTGCTGAGACTTTGCCAACTATTCTGCTGCAAATTGCCTCACATCCAATGTAAAAGGCACATTGGTTGGGCTCTGCATTTCTATGGCATGGAATTGTTCAACTCATTGCTGTGTCTGACTGTAACTATTTGTCTGGCTGTACAGAGGAATGTGAAAGCCTCACATACAAACAACTAAGAATTACATTTTATGGCTTTTGTCTCAATAGTAGAAGACTTTCTTGAGAACAGATTTAAAGGATGGAGACCTAGACTAGAAGAATGGAAAAAAATAGAGGGATTTAAAAAATTATAAGCTTTCGGAACTTCTGAGGTTTTCCATTACAAGGGCATCTGTTTGAGGATAAAAAATATAATTTAAAAAATGGAATTGTGGGGCTTGATTAATTTGGGTTAAATAATAATGAATAGGCAACATCATAATCTATTATTAGTGATATCTGTCTCATCCAAAGCACAGGGTAGGGTAAGAGTTTGAGCAGTGTCTTCTTTTGAGCAGAGGCCCTATCTGTCTATCTGTTAGTCAGCACATACCAATAATACTGACTGTAGTATTTTGGAGGTATTCCAGTAAAGCTGACAAAGACAGAAGCCTATCAGTGCTCATAATGAAGTGATGCTTTTCCTAAATTCAGTGCTTTACCTGTAATTGGCTGAAGTACTGTTCAAGTATCTGAAAAGTAAATTTGCTTTTTTATCCAGGTGTTACACTACACTTTTATTATCCAAAGGATTTTTTTGCTCATTCTCTTCTGTTGATATATAATTGTTGTTCTACCTTTGGATCAACTGAACAAAACATAATTGTGACTTTGGAAGGTTCTGAGAAATCCTAGACATTTCTCAGACATGGCTGGAAGTGACCAAAAAATGGTTGGTTTTCCCAGGAAATGTATTTTTTGTGTGTTCAGTCTGATATATAACGATCTAAAGAAGGATTAACTAATCTCTTTCTAAATGCATAATATGGCAGTGTTTCTTTTTATTTAGAGAGGTATTTATAAAACAGTTACTGTTGAGCAGAAAGAATTTTTTTCCAAAGTTATGTTGAAAAGCTGTGCCATACTAGCTATCACTACTTCAGAGCTATCTGAAATCTAAGTATTGCAGAATATTTTCGTCACTAGCATATTCTGAATGTGTAGGGAAAAAAGTTTCCCAGATTAATTTTTGCATTTTTATTAAAAATTCACATTTTTGTAGTCAAAATTTGAAATTTCATGCATAATGCCAAGCATAGATCACTCTTCGGTCTACATCTTGCTCTAGAAAGTCTTCTGCTACTGGCAGCACATATAAATATAGGAACTTCATAAGGGCAGACATAACATTTCTGCTTCTTTATCTGCAGATTTGCTGTAGCATATTACAAGAAGAGAGTGCCCTTTTTCTTCCTGTTGAAGACTTTGCCTTTTTGATGTTTTTTTTTTTTTTCCTTTCCAAAGCTGGATGTTATACAGTCACTTAAGTCTCATAGGTTATGGTTAAGTGTTCATTTTTGTAGTCACATATTTATAGAACAAGTGTGGTAACATACCACATCAGGAGAACAAACCACATGCCTTTCTTGCTGCTGTCACAAATGCCACAATATGGTGCAACACATAGTTTTGAAAATAAATCTCTTAATGACAGGAAGAATAACTCGATGTAGACAGAAGCTGCATGATCTTTCGACTTTTAGTGGTATGTCACAATTATAGAATATGTTGCCAAGGAAGCTCCATTGTGGCTTGCAAGCTTCCAAATTGTTCATTGTGTTTCTGAACTTAAAGCATATTTCAGCTCATGCTTCAAATAAAGACAATCCTATTTAGGACATTAAAAATACATGGAGTTCAGCTAGAACTTTGCATCTGCATTGTTTCATGTAAACTTATCAAGCTTTAATCCATATTATACATAGATGAAATGAACAAATAGATTGCATTGTAATCTGATCTAAATATTCTATGGAGCTAGGGAAAAAGAAAATGAGGCCTATTTAGTAATCATAATATTAGTATTGTTGGACATAGCTCTGTCTGACACAGCTGGGAAATGTTCACAAAGTGTTATTATTGCCAAGGGCTGAGTATTCCTTTAGTGATAAATTGAACATGAGTTCTTGTTTTTTCAGTTCTTTTTTAAGTCTATTGGGCTGTCCTGCCTCTAAATATTTGATCATAACAAAATATTGTGAAGGCATTCAAGTAACAATAAAAATAAGATACTTGCTTTCTCAGGAGGGACACCAGATGATGCAATGTGCAGACAGCCATACCAGCACTTAAGTGCCATCATGGTAGGTGTCATATCAAATTCATCTAATTAGGATACATCAACATAAAAAACAAAAGTAAATCTAATCCTAAACTCATGTAAATCTAATCCTAAATCAGTAGCAATTCTAGAAATCTCATCTGTGGTGACAGCCATACACTGAGGTGAACTGTAGCTTATATTCCATGTCCTGCTTTCACACATAAGCTGCAGAAAAACTGGTGACAACCCGGGGGTTTAATGGCATCTTTATAATGTTTCTCAGCTGATGGAATTAAAGAAATGTAAAGCCATACTGCCCTTATTTTGTTAGATAATTCTTTCTCTGGTAATGTCCATACTTGGGAGAAAGGCAATTGAGCTTCTTCAGGCAAAAGGTTAGAATCTGACACTCCTTGCTGCTTAAAAATAAAAAGTAAAAATAAAAGAGAGAAAATAAGATTTATTATGTTTTGAATCTGCTACTGGGTGTATTATTGCCATGTTGTTTTTCCTTTCCAATCAAAGTCCAAGAGATTTTTATTTTTGTGTGGGTTACCACAAAAAGTAATACTTTTTTATTTTCTTTACAGAAAGGAAACAAAAAAATGAATCATTTTTAGAAACCTTCTGGTTAAAAATAGATATGTCCCAACCCTTTTTCTCTTCACAGTATGTGAAATCTGGTCAAAGTGTAATATTTTTGCCTACTGTTACCTAGATTAAATTTCCCAGGGCAGACAGAATGTTGGAAGCCAGAAAATGAGTATCCTCCTGCTGCTTCATAAACAATGTCACACCTAGCTGGGAAAGACAGAGCTTTATAGGAATCCTGCTTTTAATGGTGTGTCCTTATTTCCCCTGTTTTTGCTTTCAGTACTGTTACTGGAAATTTGCGTGGACTATTACAGTGACCATGGTATAACACAGGTATATTTGAAGTGTGTACACATAATATTGTTAAGCAAAACACCATGAGGAGGGAGAAAAAATTAAATTCAGGAGAAAAAGAAAAGGGAAAGGCTATCTTTGGAAAAAATCAAACACCTATCCCTAAAAACAACATTGCCTCAGTTCAGGAAAAACCAATGTAAGTTTATGTCTCTAACCCCTCTCTTTCAAAGAGCTAACTAATGCTGCAGTTTCTGATTTTTAGATCAGTTGTATGACTGTTTTGACCAGGTCAGAGGTAGCTTGAAAAGAGGAGTTGGGATTGATTCCATCATTTGTGTTGGTGCCCAAAGAATTGGTCTAACCCCAAAAAAAACGTACAGGAAAAGCCTGTCACCCAAAACAGACGTTTCTTTTGTGCACAGTGACACTAGAGATGTTGTAGGAAACTATTTTCACATCTATCCCATGCTGACTTGTTCTGAATGAAAACATCTAGTGCACATTGCTAACACTACTATATTAGCAGCTGGCATTTCCTTGTGTCTAAGAAGAATTTTCTTGGTATTTTCTGAATAACAGCTACTGCATTCAGTCCTTAATGTAGTCAAACTATCACACAATTTTATCACATCTCAATCACACAAAGTTTTGATAACATTAAGGACTGTGATTGATTTCTGAAACAAATATTTTATCAATTTACTGAATATGAGTTATTAACACTCTTGCCATATCTAACTGATGAACAGATTACAAAACTAAGACTCTTGTGAATAAAATTGTCCAGTGAAAAAAGTAAAGTACTATTATAACTAATCCTCATTTGAGTTGCAGCCTTTTGTTTAGAAACAAGATAACAAACAGACATTTACAGTGAAAGAAAATCTGCTAGAACATTAGATAATCCACTAGGTACTTACCCTCATTGCTTAATAATTTAGCTCTGTTTCAAGTAACTGATAGATTTTGCATCTTTATTGAATATATTTATACCTAAAGAGTCTCTAGTCACAATATTATTCAAATAAAGATAATCACACTCTGTGTCCAAGTACCTCTTTGATAAGATATCACAGTATTACTCTCTTTCTTTATATTTTCCCTATTTTTAAATTCTCTTATAACTGATTTTTTGGGGGGGCAGGAAGGAAGAAGAAAGGGGCAAACAAAACTTAGTAATTTATCTAGGTTCATGCCCATACATATTCCAAAAATCTGTAGAGCCTGATTTTAGGTATTATTTGAATTTTTAAATACACAAATGTAAACCTGAAGACTCTGCAGATCCCTCTCAAACATCCAGCATAACAAACTCTATAAAATCCAGGATGTTTTTAGGATTATAATGTCACATTTTTAGAGCCTTCCTATCCCTTTAAGGCTTATGAAAGAATCCAGGACTTGCAAGGCAGTAAGGCAGTATGCAACCATTCTCAGCTCTTCTTTCTCTGCTTCAGACAAGTTCATCATAAGCTACAATGGCTGTAAAAACAGCTGTACAAACAGCTTACCTGTTTATGCTGGTTAAAATATGCACATGGACCAAGGAGAAATAGGCCCAAGGAGTTAATTCAGTTCATGCAAAGAAAGGTATATTTCATCCAGATGAAAGTGTAAACTCTGAGCTATTTACCTGGGTGAAAGGGATGAAGGTTGTGCTGTATTAAATAAAAGCTCATAATTTTTTAATATCTCGTACTGGGGTTTTAGCCATTGTGCTTATCTGTTAATGCCTTCCATACAGGCTATAAATTAAAACATAAAACATCTTATGTCTGATCTGTAACATGAACATTATAGGGAGAAATGTCATAATTTAATATAAATCTTGTTTCAGTTTTTTTGGATGTTGATACGACCTGGCAGAGAAGCAGAATAAATGATGTTGATCATGGCATCTTTCTCAACAGATTGCTAGAAGTAAAATGCTTAAATCCAAGCAGTTTTTAACTGATTCAGACAGTTAAAATTCAACTGATTCAGATAGTTGACTTCACAAGACCTGCTCTAATGAAAATGTAATCACCTGCTAGTATGACCACTTTATGGCACAGAAGCTGATTTATGAAATTCAAGCAACGGCAGTCTCCTTGTCTTGTGTCCCCAGTAAAGACAGAAGTTCTGTCATTTTCTGGGAAGGTATATTAGGTAGCACTATTCCTTATCATTCAAATAATCCTTGGATATGTTCTACTAAGCATAAAGTTGCATGTGGCTGGGATTCAGTCCAAAGCTTCTGCTAGTGTTTAATTTAACCATGTCTGTTCTATTCCTCTGTGCTTTGCACTGTGCAAACAGGAGCACATCTTCATGGCTTAAGAAAACTCACACTGGGTTATTTCTTAGTTACTACAGCTGGGCAGCCTCATCCTGACTGCAATAGGGTCTTTTGAATACATGGAGGGAATGAGATACAAGTTCCTTCTTGACTCACTAACCATATGCCAAAATAGCATCATTTTAAGATACGTTCAGCAGGTCCCTGTTATCTCCAGAAGTGCATTCAACTGAATAAACTCCTTTTGCTAGTACTCTGTAGCAGATGTTGTTTAATGCAGCTGCAGGAGAGCACAGCTGCTCTACATTTGACTAAAATCTTTTTCCAGAAAGTCACAGAAAGTTTTGTACTGAGATAAATTCCAGTCTTAATAAACAAGTTAAATAAAACCTCCTAGAAGCTCCTTCATAGCTTGATGCACTCTCACTTGCTTCCAAATATTTCCTTCATCACACTCCTTTCAATGCAAAACAATAACAAAATTATGTTCTTGTTTATTAGGGCTGCCAGCACTTGGAATTGTTCTACAGTCACTGAATCCACATTAGCTATGAAGTTTGAGGTAGCAGGACCTAAAAAAAAGATTTTTTTTTTTTTTGGTATAGTTACTGCTTTTTGAGAAATTTGACATATGAAGAATTCACTGCTGGGAAACATTACTGCGGCTCAGCTGTTCTGCTTGTTTGCACGGTCTTATTCTGCAGTAAATGTGCAAGATTTTAGTAGAAGAGAAGTAAATAACCGCATGTTTATGATTCAGTGTCATGTGGAGAAATGGTGTGGGATTGCTTCCATGCTTTATCTGCTCCAGGGTGGCTTATTTGTGTTTCAAAACACTGAGATATCAAGTCTTCCAATATTCTGGCCAATAATCTTTTATTTTTGCACAGAAGAATAATTGCACAACAAAGTTTTTGGCATTCACACTTCATTGATTTATGTAAACTGACTAGAATATTTTCTTGTTTCACATACCAAGTTGCTGCTAAGCATCTCTGTATCAGAGGTGATAGACTCAATAACCTTTGCTTAGCTGAATGAGAGATTTACTTGAAAAAAGAACACTTCTAGACTTGATACAAATTTGAATGTCCACTCAGTAGGAAATGTCAACATTTCATTGCTTGACTTAATTTTTTATTAAATCAAGTAAGGGAAATACAATTTTCCTTTTTGTTTGCAATGAGACATTTCAAAAGAGATATGCAAAAATAACCACAGTTTGTAATGTTTTTTATTTTTAAATTGAAATGACATATCCTTATATTGACAAAGGAAAGTGTTTTGATTTGGTTTATTTAACTAAGTAGAAATATTTATTTTCATTTTCACACTGAAATATGCTTTTTTGGAGTTGTAAGTTATCTCCCAGGTATACAAATTACTTCTCAAGAATGGAAGCATTACCATTTTACACTCTAAGGTGGCTTCCTAGACCTAGAAATTTTCCATGAAGTATTAAAGCACTTAGTTGAATAATTGCATTGTATTATGTAGGACTTGGTCAGAGCTATGTTTCATATGTGTGAATTAGATATGTAAGCCTGGAATCTCTGAAATACTCTGTGCTGCAGTTAGCCTTATTATTTTAAGCTTCTCTTCTTAGTTTGATCCTTTTTCTGTGCTTGTTTAGTATTTTATTTTCTGTAAATTCAAAACTATTTCCAAAGTGTCTCCCTCTGTCCCTCTTCCTCTCACCCTCACCTTTTCCTTTCTTTCTTCCCTCCTTCCTGGTTCATTCCTTCGCTCCTTCTTTTTCCTCTTTCTCTGTTTCTTCTGTCCTTCCTTCATACAACTTCAGTGTTGATGGGGAATATAACCATTTGGCTGCCCTTTCTTGCTCAATTCTTGTAAAGCTCTCACTGACTGATTTTCTGTAATAATATATCATGACAATTGTTTCAACATGCACTGGTACCATGGCTTTGTCTGCTATGATCTGTTGTTGGGGTTTAACCCCAGCCAGCAACCAAGTACCACACAGCCATTTGGTCACCAGTGGCATCATGGAGACAATCAGAAAGGTAAAAGGTGGGGAAATCCATGGATTGAGACAAAGACAGTTTAATAGGAAGGGCAAAAGCCATGCACGCAGGTAAAGCAAAACAAGGAATTCATTTACCACTTTCCATGGGCAGGCAGGTGTTCAGCCATCCCCAGGAGAGCAGGGACACATCATCTGTAATGCTGACTTGGGAAGACAAACACCATCACTCCAAATATCCTCCATTCCTCCTTTCCCCCCGCACTTTATATACTGAGCATGATATCATACGGTCTGGAATGTCCCTTTGGTCACCTGTCTGGGCTGCGTCTCCTCCCAATCTCCCATGCACCCACAGCTTCCCCACCAGCATGGCCACAGGAACAGTGGAAAAAGCCTTGGCTCTGCGTAAGCCCTGCTCAGCAATAACAACTCATTATCAACTCTGTGCTCATCAGAAATCCAAAACCTAGCCCTGTACCAGCCGCTGTCTACCCCAGCCAAAAGCAGCACAGCTGTGCAGATATTCTCTTTATACCCCAGCATACTTCATTACAACTGCTCTCAGTGCTGCTGCCTGTTAACGTGGAGGGGGAAGACAGAAGTAACACAGTCTTTTCCCAGATCTTGAGACATCCTTCTTCAGCCTCTGACTCAGTTGCCCATAGCCTTGGACCCAGATTTTAGTACCCTCCAGTTAATTTACTGATCTGTTACACTACATTTCTTCCTGCAGTCATGATGGTTGCATATAATATGATACTCAGAATTAATAAAATATTGCCTGTTGCCTAGACTTACAGTCACAATATTAATGGGCAAAACTGAAATAACCATTAGATTTATTAGATTCTGCCATGCACATTTGTAATATGAAAACAAAAATTTGGAATATAAAAACCACACAGATGCAGAAAATTTTACAACATCTATTTGAGGCAGTTTAGAATTACTGCTAAAATATTCCAACATGTGGAAAAAGACAGATCGTCTAATTTCAAACAGCACTTATGAATAAAGTCATAAAAACTTCGTTATATGGACTGAAGGAAATCTTAGCCATGGTCTCCCAAGGACTAGTCACAACATAAATGTGATTAAATCTGGCCAGAAACTTCTGTGTAACTGTATCAGAGAACTAAGCAACCAAGGTCCATCATATTAAGAATTAATTCTGTGACAAAATGACGTTTTTTAAAGACCGTCAGCTGTGTGGCATGTCAAGGAAGCATTATTATTTTACAGCAAAGCAACCCAGTGGAGAGACTTCTATGCTGAAGCACAGAGCCATAGACCTGATGGTCCAAGGATTAAACCTTTTTTTACTATTAATTCTTGGGTAAGTAATGCCGCATTAGGCTATTTCCTCTGTTTATTTGGTTAAAATGAGACGGAGGATATTTTTCTTGCTGGTTTTAAATATTCTAATTAGTTAGTAATCTCTACCTTCTCATGTGTATGCCACTGAAAGAAAGAGTATAGTGATGAGTGTTTGTAGGAGCTACCTAGTAAGCAAGCTTTAAAACACAAAGCATTATCCAGCTATTGAAGCCAAAGGAGAACTTTAGCAAAAGACAGAGCTCAATTCAGCTCTCACTGGAGAAGGAAATACTCTTTCAGACTGTTGGTTTAAAAATCAAAAGAAGAATTTATCTGAGTTTTGGTTTTCTTATTATTAAGTCAAGATCCTAAAAATATCAGGGCACTGTCACAAATAGAGCTGGGCAGTCTATTTTTAAGGAAAATTTATTTAACAAAACCTTTGGACATTGGGACTGACCCTTTAAGTTCAGTCACCACTCTGCTGCCTTTCACAAGATCTCAGGAAGGGAGGGAGAGCTTAGCAGATGATAGAAAATGTCTGGAGCTCCCAGAAGTACTCTTTCAGATCTAGTGATTGGTAAAAGAGAAAGAAATTAGCAGGGCTATTTTAAGACTCTACCTGGGGCAATGTGAAAGCAAAAACTGAAAAACTGATTAAAAAAGCAGAGGAAAGAAAACTCTGAGGTGGAGAAATGTGTTATGCAAGGAAGACACTGGAGAAAACTTGCTAAAAGTTTGACAAGTAGGTGAAATCTGAGGAATAGAAACTATGATAGCCAATGTTTTCAATGGTTGACATGTAAAATGGGAAACTGGAATAAAGGCACAAACGGATGGTAGACTGCAAGAGCCTAAAAAGCATTTTCCCAGGAAGGGCTCCACAGGTCCTCAGTGTGGTTTTGTGTACTTGTAACTGTGCACTGACAACAAGGGTAGTGTCCACGCAGGACTGTCACACCATGCTTTTCCAGCCGATCTGTGTCTCATGGCCAGCCTGCTGTCAGGAGGTGCTCTCAGCTTGCAGCAGCCAAGCAGGACAAGGATCCTGTTTGCAGGCTGCCTTTGGGATCCTGGCTGCTGCCTGAGCGGACAGCTGGACACACTCTGTGCCTGGCCCAAGGCAGAGCACGATGTGCCCTCTCAGCAGCCATCCTCACCCAGCCTTTGCAGCACATCTGCTGCGGGGCTGGGGGCCCTGGCTGCGCTGGATGCAGCTCCAGATGGGAGCCCCAACAGCCCCTGTTGTCATCCATGGTCTTTGTGCGATGTCTCTGCAGGCTGAATGCCAGCTGGGCTTTTGTGTCTCTTGTGTAATGTTCAAATTATATTTGAGTGGCCCAGGAGGGGCTTGCTGATGGCTCGCCATCACCTCAGAGACTGCTATTTGTTACTGTGTGTTGGAACTAGACTGGCACAGGCTCTGTGTCTGCTCCTTGGCTTGGGAATGACAGGTTGGCCGTGCTTAGCTGTCGAGCAGTTCTTGTGAATATATGTGAAAAACACCTCCTTTCTGTGAACTGCCTTCTGGACAAACCCTAGCACATCTGCTCTTACAGATAATATATGCCATGGCATTTCACATAGATATTTTCGGAGAAGAAAAACAAAAGGCTTATGTGCTTCATAAAGATATAAAGGGAAGTATTTTTCTTAATAACTCTGAGTAGGTGATTTTCTTGAAACACACATATTGGCAGTTTATGTCCTACTATGTACTACAATTTCAGATCAGATTAGAAAATAAAAAGTCCAGCCTCTCTGTGAGAATTAATGAGTCCTTTAAACTCTGAGATCATATATTAGGAAAAAAGAAAAAAAGCAAACAAAAAATGCCAAACAAAAATAAAGGGCACCAAAAAGAGAACAAACAAAGAAACACAACTCTAGAAGACTGTCAGTGGGAAGTATGTGTATTTAATTTCTGTAGTACTTGTTTTCTTGTACACACAAAACTGTATTTCTTTTACTCAAAAGAGAGAGGGAGGGGAAAACCAAGGTCATCATGAAACTTTAAAGGAAAGGCTGTTCCAGAAAAAATATTCGTGCTGAAGAATATTAGACCTGTCATAATGCTGACACATTCTTAATAAATTTTAATGTGATGATGTTCCACACTATAGAGAGATTTGCCTGCAGCTTGTTGGGCCCTGCATTTGAATGCCCTCTGGAATGAAGGGCAGAAGAGGCAAAAGAGCAGCACAGGCCTCTGCCTACTGTCTATGCTGTAGGAGCTTCTACATTTACAGAGAAGCAGATAAGGAATGCTTGCCAGTCCTGCTTTGCTGAGAGTTTATAACCTCTGTCAAGAGAACCTAATAGGCAGCTGGGGAAACAGCTACATTTGTTAGGCATAGTGTGATATCCAGCTGTGTCTGATCAACCCTTTAGAATGCTGTGCACTGTTTTCACATCTGAAAATCTTTTCATTTACTTAAATTCTCTGACTTTGTCCCTTTTTCTACTGGAGTCTGACTATGCTTTGTGAGAGGTTTCCACAGATCCCTCAAAATCTAAAATCATGGTAGATTTCAAATCCTATTTCATTTGGGAACTTTCGTTCATAAAATGAATAATGTAATCTGTAATTTGTGTTGTTAGGATAGCCTATTGTTCAAACAATAATAAAAAACCCCTCACTCCAGAAAGTTTAATAGAAAAGGGAGGAAAATTAAAAAAAAATTTCTATCACATCAAGAGAATTGCTGTCCTGTTCCCATTCCTTCAGCATTTTCACCTTGGAAATACCTGGGGCATGTATGTCAGTTACTCAGCCAGGCCCCATGGCCAGTTTTCATGAACCTGATGCTGACCTCTTCCCATCCTCTCAGTGAGGGGCTGCCATTTTATTACTGCCTTCTCTACTGGGTAATCTTATATTACTCTTTAGCATCATGACCCCATGACCCTGCAAGACTGGGAGTAATGTTCTAGTCACGGTCTTAGAAATTCCAATGCTTTTTTATTATCAGCTTTGCCATCTTCCAGTGTCTTCACTTCCAATCTGAAAGTAACTGCCCTTGTAGTCCAATGCCAGCCTATAGGACCTTCAAACTCCTTGTCTCTAACAGTGTATAAATGCAAAACATACTGAACATGTACTTTCTGTGTAAGAACATTATTTCAGATGACTGTCTGGCAAAGAAAATGTTTCTGGATTGGAAAAAACAGACTAGCTTGCAAATGTTGCCAAAAGTACTGAATCTTTCTTGAGGGCAGACACTTTGGATGCTTCAGCTGGCAGAAAATCACTGAGGGATATTTTTCAAAATATAAAGTTCTGTCCCTTTGAAAAATGCTCAGTTCCTTATAAGAATGTAAAGTGCATTCACACAACACTGGAACCCAGCCATCTGACACTGCTAAAGTAGGAATAGTTCTTTCAAATCAAAATTGGACTTTGTATTTTAATGCCATGGACTGAAGGAAACACTTGCAATTGAGTAAGAGTTTATTTTTAGGTAACCTATTAGCTAAAACTAGAATTTCCTATACATAGGAAACACATATTTCCTCCAGTATGTGTGTTTATGTCTGGGCAGGCTTGGATGTGACTACTGGTGATGCATGAATTATTGGTTCTGCACTCATGGCAAGCCACACTCATATTGCGCTGGAAGTGTAATGATGAGCTGCTGAAATGCTGAACCCAGAGTCTTAGATATAAACCTAGAAAAATAGATATCTGTCTGTGTTGTGGGCACCAATTCTGTAGGCATTCTCTGAATTGCTTTTGGAATGTGACATCCTTGCTGGGTGCTCTCTTTGGGCTTTTAGAAATGTTTTCCGATTAATTATATAAAAGTCTGTCCTTTCTCCCCTTAGTTCATTTTTTTTTGTTCATGTATTTCCTTTCATTACACACCTCTGTGAGGAAGCTTCAAATAGTCTGGGGGAGAGGAGAAATAATATAGGCTCTTGAATTTGTGGACAGGAACAGTAAGGATCATGTTGAGTACTTGTCTGCCTGGGTCTGTCAAGCTGACCTATAAATTATCATTACACAACTTCTTATCATGAACTATAAAAATAAGTATTGAGAAATTAATAGGTCAGAGAAAGAGAATGAGTTCATTCTGTTGCGATTTCAAAACCACAATAGTTTCCCCCTTTCCTCTTGTCCCCACAGAAGCAGAAATGAAATGATGTCATTTTACCTTGGTTGGTCTGTCAGATTTTCCATAATTCTTTTATAGATTCAAGAGTTCAAGCAGTTCAAGAGTTGCTTACCCTCTTTATTCTTAACTGGTTCTGTTTTTTTTTTTTTTTTTCTAATTTATTGAAAAAATAGGGTTTTTTTCTTAATTGGGTTTTTCAAAATGGATTTTTTTGGTAGATGCCTTTGAAAGAGCTTTCATTGAGAACTTTCCAGACAGTAGTCTAACTACACAGAATATACAGTATATACATATTAGTATCAGAACTGCTGTACTGGTATGAACTCAGTTTTGCACAGTCTGGATGGACTCACTACTCAGAAAGTGGTTTTGTTTTTGGAACACACCCTTAACTTTCTAGCAACAAAAAGTGATAATTAAAGAAAGAAAGTCCCTTGTACATTTATGGTGCTTAAAACATGAAAACAAGAAAATATTACTGATTTAATAAATGGAAATCCAAAGACTCTGAAATGCTAAAATCCATAGGACTGTGAAATAGTATTATCTAGAAACCAAAACAAGGGAATTAAGTCCCTCAGACACACTCAGAGCACTGAAAAGATATCATATGCAAGTCACTGTAGCTTTTGAAGATGAATAATTTGGTGACATAAAACATTCTTCTATGATAGCCAGATGCAGAGAAAGCAGGACAGTGCAGTAATAGAGTCTGTTAAGCCGCTATCCACATAGAATGGCATGGCTCAGGGAGCACAGCCCTTGGAGCAGCACATCTGGGTAATACTTGACCTGTGTGGATGCAGCTGTAGTAATTCTGCTTTTCAAGCCCCCCCATATGGCAGTAGTTGAGAAATTGAAGTGCATAGCTGAAGATGGAAGATTGACGATGAGGAGATGGAAGGCTGAAGCCCTTATTTTGGAATATTTAGAACTGCTGGAAGCAAGCTGGGGTGAGGGGAAGTATCACTGCCCAGGAAAGTAATTCTGAATCAGAAGGAATCTAGACTATTAAAATTACAGTTTAAAAGCAGTCAGATAAATCTTATATTTAAGTGTTATTTTACATTAGGTCCTGATGTTTATTCAATGATTTATTTTCAAAAACTGGTTACTACCTGGAAATACAAATGTCAGTACCAAAGAGAGGCCCATCCCAGTGCATTTCCTCTGACAGTTTAGTTATACCAAGTCACCATCTAGTCTTGAAATGCTTACTTCTGTTCTTGTGAACTGTTTTATAAAACCATATTCATGTCAGAAACTTGCTTCAGCAGAAATTTAGTATTTTCTGATCCACTGAGTGCCATAAAACCTGAGATAATTTTCTCTGGTTTACTCTCTTTGCCCCCATGATTCCGGCCTGCACAGTGTGGGCACCAGGCTTGAATAGGACTGTCTGGGTCAAATGTTCCAGGTCAGGCACATTCCTATCAGTCATGGAGATGTACCTGAGGTCCAGGCTGGTGTTACAAGGTAGTTCTGAGTGCAGAGACAGCTAGCTCTTCCCAGGTCAAATCAGCCTCAGCCAGCAGAGAGGCCAACTGAGTGATCAGGGCAGCTGGGGCTCAAATGAGAGATCCTGTGGCTCATGTGACAATGTCCTCAGCTGGCTGAGCTTTCACATGAAACATGGAGGGATCAGTTACCCTGGGACTGAGCTGATGCCAAGAAACTCAGTGATACTTCTTAGGCACTTTTTCTGTAGTGGACAGTCAGAGATTGGCTCCTTCAGAGCGCAATTACAGGAATAACTCTCTGATGCTTTTGCTCTGACTCATTGTTAAAAGTAGTCTATTAGTCTCCATTGACTGTTTTAGGAGCCTGGCAATACACATACCCTCAAAAAAATCTCTTTGCTGAATGACTGAGGAGAAAGGTTCCTAACTGGCACTGGGAATCATCTTACTGTGGCCAAGCATCTTTCAGCTGTTGAAACACCTAAGGTGGATATGTCTTAAGCCAGCCTCTGATAAAATCACAAATAAAACCAAAGAATCCTAGTTCACAGATTTTTTTTCCCTCTGTAACCATTAGAAAACACACTATACTTTTCTACCTCTAGGTATTTTCCATTATTTCAACTTCTTTCTGAAACTCAGACACAAAGCTGCTTGCAGTATGTGACTTTCAGATATACAAGGATGTTCTGATATTGAACGAAAGAGGGTTTTTATTTTTTTAAATTTATTTAACTGTAAGGAGCACATTTGCAATAATTGAAGATTTCAATTATGTGAAAAACTCTTTTCCATAAATGACTTAACTCAGATGCCTTAAATCCTACCAGAGGGAACACATGTGCTATTCTGGGAGCTGTGCTAAGGACTCTATCTTCAATTTGTTCTTTGAAGAGTCCCTTCAAAGGGGAGAGACTCTTGCATGTTTAGAAATGGAGGACACTTGAGTGTTTAGAATTATTTTATATGATACAGCACCCTCTGATTTCCTTTGTCACTTTTAAAGATTTATCTCTTCATGTTCAGACTTTCTAGGTCCCCTTCTGGTCTTCACTAAGTTGAGAAATGGCAGTTTGATCAGGAAATATTAGCTCTCCAGAGAAGAAATAGAGGGACAGTTCTTCAGAATGCTTATATTTTAAATCTTTTACCCAGGCCTTATCTTCCTTTGACTAGGCTTGTGATTCCAGCCTAGAGAGCTTCTGGATTGTTGCCTATCATTTTCTTACAGGAGTAGTTGTTGTGAACCTCTTGTTTTATCTCTCAGTGCTGGGATGTCTTCTCAGCTTTTTCCAGTGAAACACGCCAATTCTTTACCTTAGTGAAAAGCCCAATGAAATGATCCAAGTGCCACAAACAGTAAATTGTGGCCCATTTTTTTCCCTTATGGAATACCACACTCATTGTTTCTGTACCATAATGCTCAAGTTTTCTGTACCAGGCTTCCTGTCCCTGGCAGTGTTTTTGCATGGCCTTTATATCTCTGGATATTTGTCAGTTCAACAATCACCTACTGTTGTAATTGGTGTTACTCAATGGGGAGCTGAGTATTACTTTTAAAATAGGTATAAATCTTCAACATATTTCTAGTAATGGGCTATAATAAGGTCAAAGTGAGAAAGGAGGGTCCCTCTATTGCTACTCCAATCACAGAAGAAGATTAAGGATGCATTGGCTGTGCAGCTGCTTTTGTATGCTGATACATTTACTCATTATGAAGTTTGTTCCTCTTCCAGTCCTCGAGGTACACATATTGCAAGCTTGTGTATAATTTAACCTCCCTACTAAACTTATGGTTTCCTCCTTAGATTTTAAATTTTTTTTCTATTTTCTTATGAATTCCAAAGGGCTACTTGCCTGCATACTCATATGTGTCTGTCTCATAGGAGACACAGATGGCTTGATCCGTGCAGTCTCACCACATATTCCTATCCCTCTGCATCCGGGAGTCTCACTCCAAATAAAAATAGCCTCCAAAAGAAGAACAGTGATAGTACATGTTCTAGCAGAGTACAACAGGTGCTATATATAATTTTTTTAAAAAATTAGTATAGTATTTTGGTAAACAGGGTTGATGCCTCTGCATATTTTCCAACAACACTGTCAAGGAAACAGGACATTAGACAAGGCCATATTTGGATAACTAGAAAGAAAATGGTCAATTATCTGAAAGAAATTCTAGACAGGATCTAGACTAGGGAGTAATTCCTAGGGGACGTGAACTTAATAAATAAATATCTAAGTAACAATAATTACCTAAACAACCTTTTTAGTAAATACAAAAGATAATTTAGATATCATTTTATGACACATCCTCACTTAACCTTTGATTGCATATAATTTATCTGGCATGAATTTCAGTGTGGTGGAAGGACCTGTATTGAGAATTTTAGTCCCAGTCAGCCATGTATAACAGGACACCATGCCTGTGAAAGGATTATTGTCATAAATGTGCTTCAACTACATTTAAAAAAATTAAATTGTACAGCTGATTTTTTGCAGTCTCTGATATATGTGATATTACATATGTATCTGTATTAGCAACTTAAAATTTTGCTAAGGAAATTTCTACAACTGGAAATGAATTAAAATACTAGCAACAAAAATAGTATCTGGATCTATGGGGAACAGAACTGTAACACTCTGAGTCTTAGAGGAGTTAGAGACTGTTTCTCAGAATCTGAGTATGCAAGATCTGTACTTGGGTACATGCTCAGAAATGTGACTAAATTTCCTTTTAATGGTTTTAAACATTTCTATTGTCAAGATTTAACTTATGGTAAAGATGATGCTACTTAAATAAGATCCATAGCCTCATGTAGTGAACAAAACTTGTCATAATTCACTGATAGTAACTGAAGACGTGAAGTATTGAGTGGTACAAAAATGAAACATTTCCTAAGACATGAGATCTGATCTAGATATGAGGATGTAAAGTCATTTCTGTAAAGTAAGCGTCATTTCTGAGGTTGTCTTGAAACATATTAACCTCTGGAAAAGAGTAGTGCTCCCACCTGAGTTGGACAGATGTTCTCCTCCCCTTCTGAGTTCCTCAACTTCTACCCTGATCTGGCTAATTTGCTTGCCTTACTAATAAAATTGCATATCTAGTTTAAAATCCTGTTTTGACTTCACATTCCTGCATTCAAATAAGTTATTGAAGATTCCTTTAGTAATTTATTTATTTTCAAAAGTTGGATGTGCAATAGATATTGGATTTGGAAAACTGCTATTCTTTTGAAGTGTTAAGGCACTCTGAGGAGAGTTGGTAGATGCTATCTGTCTGTACATGGTGCATTGCAGAAGGTTGGAGCAGTGTGTAGGAACAGCAGCTCACAAGGGCTGCAAAGTGCGCAGGGCCTACAGTAAAGGGAGGGAAAACTTGAATTGCTCTGGTACTTTGGATGGGTAAAGCAAATTTTCAGCTCTGTTTCAGCAAAGTTTTAAAACTAGTTCTTGACTTAAAGTATGTGAATGCCTTGATGAAATGGGGAAGATTATGGCTGAGAGAGAAATTCAGAACAGATTCAAGTGCTTTGTCAGACTGGTGCTTTGAGGTAGGCTATTCTAATGGAGCTCCAGAATGTGCAAATTGAATGATTTTCCACTTTCAATTTGCTAAGATTTCTACCATAAATGAAGAACTTTAGATGCTGAAAACCACTAAATAGCATAACTACTTTTGAAAATGTACCCAAAATTTCCAAGGGGAAAAAAAACCTCATAACTCTGAGAAAAAAATTAAGCTCAGAAATCTTGAGCTTACAGCCAAATAAAAAATGTTGACTGCTTCAGTGGTTGTAAATACTTTATGTAAAACTAACTTCTAAATACATATTTACCTTTGATAGGATTTGTAAAATGCTTTTATTTTGTATTTGCAATATGTCTTCTATTCTTGATTTTTGTCCCTAAAGTTTTTAAAAAGTGTTGTTGGAAAAAGTATATGAGCTTGAAGAATTATCTGGGTAATCAATTGATACTAATTTACATTTAATAACATCCTGTTCCTGGAAGTACATTTCCTGTAATAAAAGGGCACCTCTCTTTGGGTTTATATGCACCAATTTGATACAACCTTCCTCTGGTGTGAATAGTAACTACAGAAAATGCACATTCTTGGGTCTGTTTGTATGCACTTTAGTTTGGAACAGTCATCCCCATTAATTTTGGTTTGGGTTTTTTTTAGTCATTACAGTAGGCAGAATAATTTCTAAATCAAAATCCTATATATCAATTTTTTTACCATAAAAGCTTTATTTTAAAGCTTGCTCTCATAACTTCTTCTATTAACATGGGTATTTTTGGACTCAAATTGCAAAAGTGTCTGATCTTTTCTGTGTGTATCGATCACCTCTTGCTCCATTACTCCCATTCCTCTTATTAATAAGACAAAATAACAACTTGAAAGTCGGCTTCCATCTCTCTCATCACTGGATTCATCAGCTAAAATTTAAGAGATGCCTAGGAAAAAGAAAAAAATCTTTCTTCAGTTAATTAAGGATACACTTTCTGTAATTAATACAAATTATCATTGAATTTAAACAACTTTTACGAAAGGAAACAAGGAAAATTTCTTGGCTCTGAATATCAGAGTTCTGCCAATGCACTTAAGGAGGTCAAATGACCTGACAACGTGCCTGAACCCTCATATGGTAAAATAATAAAAAGGAGCAAGAATTCCTGTATAGCGTTCCAATTTAACTGTGCTGAGAGGCTTCTCAAAGAGAAATATGGTAGGAGGGAGGAAGTAAAAATGTAAGACAAAAACAATTACATTAAATTATTTTATTTGTGTCTTCCAAAATGAACAGCTGTAATGTGTTACTGCATATTTTCCTCTGTGTATTCTTTCTTGACATAGATAAGTTTCTGACTAATTGAAGGCTAATTAAAAAGATTTTCTGTTGTCTGCTTTTCCTTGCTACAATTTCTTACAGACATGGATATTCTGTGAAGTGATGACACATTATAAAACCTATTGATTAAAAAAAAAAAAAGGCATCCCTATTTTGTTTTGAAAATATCTTGCATAAAGATATCGTTAGCTTTTTTCAGACCTTCACAACAGGCCTCATCTGGTGAAGTCAGTGCAAGTCTTTCCACTGACATCAATGGGCAGTGGATCAGGGCTCATTTATGTCCTACTTCTAGCTGTGTTTTCTCCATTCTTTTATTCTACAGCACTTTCATGCTGAGATTTGCAAGAAGATACAGGTAATTCTTGCATTTCTTTGTAATTCTACACAAGTGGCAAATACTGTGTTTATAAGCGTCTTTTCATTCAGTGAGTTTTCCCAGTTACTTAACTATCCCATAGAAAGAACAAACAGAAGAGACTGTATTTGTAATGAGAGGCTATAGATCAACAGGATAACTGTAGGAATAGTTCTGGCTAAAGACCACCAAATCCCAGAAACATCTAATATAAAAGCTGCTGTAGGACTTCAAGGTTTCACTTCTGCACACTCTTTTGTGCAGAAAGCTGCTGCTGTGCTTTCAAGGCACACCCTATCCACCACATTTGACTTAATATTAACCCTAATAGGCACTATTTTATTTGGCTTTTGCCAAACTTTATAAAAAAGAGGCTTTCCTAGAGATTTTTGATACACAGTAAAGCACACTTACCTCAGTGTGAGTGCTCTGCCCTTTTCATAAAAGCAATATGGCCTGTAGCTGGCCAAAGCTACTCAACCTAATTATCTATTCTGGCATAATTTTGGTTTTAATGAAGGAAGAGCCTACTGACTGCCAATTTCTGCAGTGGAAGACGTTCATGTTTTTCCTTTGGAGGGTAACTCTGGAGTAGGGGGAAAGAAAGCATGAAGAGCTAGAGCAAGATACAAGAGAGCTGCAGCATCTGGGGCAGATTAGCCTAACACCTCTTTCCGTTTTTGCAAAAATGTTGATAATTCAGTTATCAGAAGAGCCTCAGGAATGACAGAAGGAGGAACTGAGATGGACTTGCTGCTTCTGTCACAACAGTGATGGGAGAGTGGTAAACAAAGGTCAATATGGTCTTCCAGGTCTTCCAGTCTTCCTGTAAAAAACAGAATCTTTTTTCACACTTAAATGTTCCTGTGTATCGCATTTTGATTGCCTCTAAAAAAAGAACAAAATACCTCCCCTCATCAATTCCCCATCAGAATAAAGTAATGAAATGCCCAGCTGCAGATACAGCAAAATTCATTCCAGTTCTGCTCAGTTATTGTCTGTCTCATCTTTAGCAGATGGCTGGACGATGATGTCTGCAGTAATAAAAATATTAAAAACAAAAACTGCCAGCTGAATTGGAAAACTGACTAATTTCTATTTTTACAATGTGGTACATGAAGCCATTACTTCTCAGGCCAGTAATGGCCATATTCAACAACAGCCATGTGAGAACATTTAGTGGAGAGAAGAAGCAGTACTGGATTTCTCCATCCCTTGACTTCTGGGAAGAAATGGCACCCCTCCCATCACATATAAAGTGTGTGTGTGTATATATATATATATATATATATATATATATATATATATATATGTGTGTGTGTGTGTGTGTGTGTGTGTGTGTTTACATATATATTCACACACACTTCTTCCATATGATATTAAGAAGGAGTGTCAGCTGTAACATACTGGTAGCAGTGAGACAGATTGTCTCCTGGTGAGACAGAATATCTCAGAGGTTTGTAAGAACTGTTTACACAAAGCCACATAAATTGTGTGGCCCACACTGTACATCGCCTCCATGCTAACAGTGAGGGTGATATCTTTGGAGCAGTCAGTAACATGGAGATGCTTTTGAAAGAGTATGGCCTTCCTTTGTATTCCAGGTTCTCCCCTTGCTCCCTAGTATGTACTAGCTTTTTCAGATGTGGGAACACAGTAACACAACATAGCATAACATAACATAACATAACATAACATAACATAACATAACATAACATAACATAATTAATATCATATAAAGCAAAATTGCTCAGGTAGACTTTTTTTTCTTATATAGGTTCTATGTTCTGAATTATACAAAGATAGAGGCTAAACTAGTCATGTACTGAGAAGTGACAGAAAGTGATGAGAAAATGATGCTGTCAGAATATTTGCTGGATAATAGTCCTTATTATCTTTGTACTGGATAGATCTCTAAATGACAGAAGATCACATGGCACTAATTCATGCACTCATGAACAATATTTCACTCCTGGAGAGTGAGGTTTTATCACTCTATCATTGAGATGCATTGTTGCATTGGGAACTTCTGTGTATTTTTAATCTACTCAAAACATAGGCTTTTGAAAGGAGAGGTGATTTTCAGAGCTCTGGCTTAATAGCCCATTGTTTGAAATACAGTACAGGATTCTGATTTTGAGGAATTACTATACATCCTTCTTGAACTCATACTCCACAGAGGTATCTTGATTATTGGAGATAATCCTGTGTTCAATATCCTGACATTTAAAGCATCCAAACCGTTTAGCAGTTGTTACATATGTTCTAGCAGTAATAGTCTCAGTTGAATGTCTGTCCTGAGATTATGTTGCAATTTGAGTGTTTTCTTTTTTAACTAGAGAAATTCACTGGCCTACAAAAACAACAGTTTTGTTTTCTTTGTGGAAAGCACATAAAGAACATCCCACATCTCAGATCTTATTTTTAATTAGCACAACATACATTATTAAATAGAACAGCCTCTTCATTTGTTTAATCTTTCAATTACAAATTGTGTTTAACAAAGGGGTATGAAGAAATGTGAAATATTGTTCTGTTGTATTGAGTTTTGCTCTTAAAATTTGTAGTGCATTAATTAATGATAGGTAATTTCAGCTTCTATGGCCAGGAAATTAATTAGTGTATTGTTCGGATGACAGAAGATGAACAAATCAATTTTCAAACATTTTATTACTTACATTTGGGGAAACAAAAACAACCTTTCCTGAGTGTCTGGGATAAAACAGAATTTTTATTTGTTCTTTTTTTAGCTAGGACTGTGCACACCTTATTTATTTGTTTATGTTCAGACCTACCTACTGAATAAGATTTGCTCTCCCCTTTCCATCCACTGTAACCTGACAACATATCATTTAGGAAACGTATTCTCCAATTTAGTGTTCCCACTGAAACTACTCAGGCTCATTCACTTCCCTCTCCTCCTCCCCCTGCCAGTGGCTGGAGAGGAGAATTGGAGGCACAAAATTTAAAGAGCACAGGTTGAAATAAAAACAATTTACTGGAAATGACAATGAAATAAGAAAAAGAGCAGTAACAACTCCTATGACAGCAGACCCCAACATCCTGATTTAGAAGTGAACCCTTCCTTATTCCTGAAAAATGATGTGAGGTTCTATAGAATAATCCAGGTCCTGGCCATACCTTTCCTGGCAACTGCAAAAAATTAACCCTGTCCTGGACAGAACCAGGACACAACTACAGTGACAGGTTTACCTTTCAGTGGAAAAGAGGGATGCAGCAAAACTTTAAAAACCAGTAATTCTTTTTCTTATTCATCCATTTTAAAAACAAATGCAGAATACTACTGGCCAGGTTTATAACAGTGTGAGAGAAAAACGCATCTGTGCAAAATTATTTCAGAACTGCCAATGTAAAGACTGAGAGAAAAGAAATTACTCTTAATCTTGGTTTTATGTGTTCCAGGTGATGCTTGCCATTTCATATTCTCTACAAGACTATAAAATACCTTTCTGTGAGGTTTTTTTCTGTTGAGGATTATGAAATTCCTTTAGAGAGCAAAAGATTGTAGTTCGACTTGTCCTTTATCAACAGAATAATGAACTTTTAAAATATGATACTCCCTGCCTTCTGCACTTCCTCACTAAAGGTTTTGCTGAGCTAGACATGAAATCCACACATTTAACAGCCATTAATTTCTCCAGTCTCCTGTTTATCTCACTTAAGCTTGAGACAGTAGGCAGGCAGTTCCACACCTTAGTGATGTGTTCAGGCAAGACATATCTGCCACTGCTTGCTTTAGATTTTGCCATCCATTAGGTTTCATTCATGATCTATACTTCCTATATTTGGAGAGATGATGACCGATCATCTCTCTTTTAATTTTTAATTTTTTTTTTCTACTCATAATTTTATAAATTTTTGTCATATTTTTGCCCAGCTGAGTCCTTTCCAGGCACAAGAGCCCCAGGTACTTGATGGCTTCATGTATGGCAGCTGCTGCACATCCTGTTGATACTGCTGCCCCTTCCCATACCTCCCCCACTGTGCTGGATCCATTTTGGAGACAAGGGACTCACCTGCACATAGGATTCATGATGCAGCATGGGTCTACACTGGGACAGAGCTCTGTGCTTCTCTTTCTCTGTTGTTTTTCCTTACCTAATAATTCCTATATTTTCATTCGCTACTTCAACTGCTACTGATCAGTAAGCTGATGTTTTCCTAGTTTTTACACCAGTTATAGATTCCAGACTTTTCCTGTGTTGATGGTGGTCATGTTAGAAAATTCTGACTTGGAATTTTTCCTCCTCATTTGTGAAGAACTGCTTACTCCTGGCTATTTTTGAATCTGCCACATACTAGTTTCTTTGATATTCTCCATTTCTCATATTGGAGAAATCTGAAGAATGAGTAGACCACAAAAGTATGTTCAATGTATTAAATTATCCTTTTATTCTATTATCTTGTTTAATAAACAAGTCAAGCCAACGCATTCCACTATGATCTGATGGTCAAACTGTGGGTAATTTTTAAGAAAACTTTTAGGATACTTTTTAAATAGTCAGTTTAATGACATTTTTATGCAACTCATAAAAGTGGCAGGAAATAATATTGGAAGGAGTAATTTTCATGTTTCTTAATAGAATCCCTCAAAGAAGTATAGGACAGAGTTCATGGTGTTATGTTATCCTAAATTAACGGCTTTGAGGCAAGAAAATTTGCTTGTAAGCTTTGAAGGACATATGGGACTCTGTGAGAGACTACTGAGAAAGAGCATTCTCAAATACACAACTGAGCCTGGCACAGAGTCATTCTAAACATCTGTTTGGACAAACATTCACATCTCTAGCTTGCAAAATTAATAAAAATATTTTATTCATTATTTTATCTTCATTTTATTTTTGTGAAGCTGAAATATTAGAAATTATTCAGGTAAGCTTCTATTTTGCATGCTTCTACTGCAACCTAAAAGCCCACTATATTTTGTAAAATGAATCTTAATCCTTGATACCACATTTTAATTTTTAATTTCTTATGTATAATTCCATCATTAATTGTAACATATTGTATTCATTAGCTATAGTCATTTCCCACAAAAGAAAATAACTAAACTGACAGACTCTATTGCATTTAGGATGGAGTTTGCAGTAACTCACACACAATGCACAACCTCTTTCCTCCTGACATCAAGTAGCAAGGAGACCTGCTGGGCTGGCGCATACTTCCTATACAGCCTCTGAGGGGAGCCATTATCCAGCGGTTGTGATCAATGCCAGGAAACCATATATGTCTGCAATCCTTGCAGGACTACATGGGCCTGATTCTTCTCCTGTTTAACTGATATGAATCAAAAATAGGCTGCAGCCACATCACCTTCACAGTATGTTGCGATAAAACAGACATAAAATGCGACCAAAAACTTTTGCAGTCCAATCTGTTGTTTTCAGTATGGTAAATAAATGAGAAAAAGTCAAAGGAAACTGCATAGAAAAAGTAACTTTCAGTTTTTCTTCATTTCAATATCTGGTTGGTTATGTATAGTTTGTAAAGTTCATTCAGGATAAAATATATTCTTAGCTACTCCAAAGTTTGAGCAAATATAACTAAACAGATACAGAACATTAAACTTAACTTCAACACTTGTTTTAATGGCACTCCACACCCTTATCTGAAGCTGATATCATATTCTGAAGTTTGAAATTTCATTTTCAATTGAAATCCTGAATGACAAGCTTAATTTTTTAGTTTAAACTTTCATTTGGAAAGGTGGAGGAGAGATGCAGAAGAAGGCAGAGAGATGAAACAATTCAACTAACAAATGGGTAAATGGTATATAATCTTTATTGCTATGTTATTACTGGTGTTCACAAAGAAAACATCCCATGTCTTCATACACCTTGCATTACTTTTTAGACTAGTGGAGTTTGGTTTGCAAATACTTTTAAGTGCTGAATTGTCATGATGTACTCTTAAAAATATAACTTGTTTACTGAGGAGTCCAAAACCAATACTACTGAGATTGCCTTCTTAATTAGTCCTCTAAGAAATACTTTCTGAAGAACTCTGTCAGGAATAGGCAAATTATGTAGTTAAAGATGGCATTATATGTGAGAGATTAGTGAAAGCTTTTCCTTTACTTTCAACTGTTCCCTTTACCATTGAAACTATTTAATGGGATATTTACTATAAATGCAGACTAAAAGTGTTTCATTGATTGCAGTGAAGGCTAGAGTGATAGACATAAAAAAGCTTTCCTTAAAAGTGGAAAACTTCATATGTTTTAAATATGGCAGTGTTTTTCGTTATATTATCTTCTAAACCTCTATATTTATTAATATATTTTATTTTATACTTCCAAATGACTGAAAAGTCAACTTTTAAGAAACTTTAGGGTATATGCTTTTCAAATTACTCTAAAAGAAGCCATAGTAAGTTGTTTCATCTTGGCAGTGTAGATCCTGCTGACTCAGCCAGGCTCAACAATAGTGTGACAATGCCACGAAGGGCTTGCTGAGATCTATAGGATAAGGACAGACACCTTAACAGAGTAGTTGGTGTGGTTAGTAGCTATTTTCTTTTTTTTTTTTATCAGAGATTTTTTTTTTTAATTAATGAGGGATTGTGAATAGATCAAAGGCAATTATGTAATTTCACATCCCCTTATTTCAGATGTGCACAGCAGACCTGGAGCAGACTAGGGGTTATATGTCTTTCCTTCTATTTTGAAACTGTTAACAATATTGAAAATTGTGGGTTTTGTGAGGAACGGATGCACTTATGTTTTGGAATTTGGACTCAGACCACTACTAGATCATTTCACACAGACTTACAAAAAACTAGAAACCCCAAAACCCAATCATATGATAACTTCTGGCTGAACTCCTGCCCAACTTGAACTAATGTCAAATATTGCTTTAGCTAAACTAAATCTCACTTGGTCCTGACTTTCAAATAAAACAGTTGTTATTTTTGTTTCGTTTTTTTTCCCTATTAAATGAACAAATCTGCTTGGGATGTCCTTAAATGTCCGTGCACTGATTCACCCCAAAGTAACAGTAGATGACTAAGACAAATGATCTGAGTTACTGATTTCATGGCTGGAGAAAGTGAGTAAGAAGTGCACTCTGTCCCCTGGCTGTCATACACTACTTTACCATATCTCCATTAACACCCCAGTGAATGTGTTGATTGCTGCTCTGGATTCTCTGTTTAATAGATTGCATGAAACTCTCACTGGAAAAAAAATTATTAGTTTGGCTTATCTGTTTTCATCTTGGCACAATAATGCATTTTTCCTAATCAGCTGATTTGAAGCGAAATGAGGGGACAAGTTTCATTTGAAGTGCACTGAAGTATCTCCTGCCTACAACTATACAGCTCTTTGCTGACAGCTCCTACACTGAAAATTTGGGCAAGGTTTGCATGGCCCAGTACCAAAATAACATATTACAGTAGGGGTTTTTTGAGTGCTTGAAAGGCATGGCAATGACCTAAGACTAGCATTTCGTCCAAGCCTAAAGATCTGTTCCAATGTATTCCAGTCAATCCTTACCTTGGGATTTAGGACTAAAGGCAGGGATTCAAAATCTGCTTTTATTGATAAACATTGTGTGGGAGACCTGCAGAGTTTAGAGCAGAATAACTTTCAAGTCTGTAGGGATAAACACACCATGTGCTTCTGAAAGAATCATGATGGTTTTCTCAGGAAACTGTTTATATACTCACAAATCCAGGAGTTTCTTCAAAGCCACCTTGCCATGAGACATAACAGGGGGAGAAGCTAAATATAAAAAGATCTAAAAATGTAACTTGCAGTAAAATAGATATAGGTGAGCTTTAAATTCAAGCTGCAACATATCAGCATTTTCCAAATTTGAAGAGGAAGACACTGTGCTTCAGATTGCAAAGAATGTTTGGATCAATTATGAAGATTTTATGGTAATTCCAAGTCACATGCCTGTAAATTGCCTAACAAAGCTTTTATTATTCCCCTTCTGGTTTGTTTTCTTCATGGCATGAAAATTGTAGTTGAGATGCTTTATAACTTCTTAAATGTTGAGATAGAATAACAGAATGATTTGGCCTCCAATTCACACAGACAGGTGGTATAGATTTATTTGGTTCCTATTGAAGTGCTTCCAGCAGCTGCTGAAATGGAAAGCAAATACATGAAGCTTGAGATGGAGGAATAGCTTAAGCCATGATTTGTAAACAAAAAAATTTATTTATTTTCCTTTTTAACTCAAAAATCATTCTTGCCTATTTCTAAAAATTGTTATACATATGCATAAAAGATATGTATCTGCTGATTCAGCTCATAAATTGCAAACACCCAACACATAAAACAAAAAGAGGTAGTAATTTCTTATAGTGTTATCTAAAAAGGTACAATAGTACTATTTTTAAGAGAGAAAATGGATAGGGTCAAAATCTATAACCAGCTAAACAAGATGAGCAAGCCAAATATTTTCTATCAAATTGAGCTTCACCTACTGGCATATTTAAAGACAGGTAAACAAAGATATCTCTATTAAACTAACTTACTAAAAGTGTTACAGTTTCATAGGTATTGTTTCCTCCTCCCTCTAATTCATTCTGTTCCTTTATTGTCATTCTCTTTTACTTGGTCATTAAAAACAAAGGGCAGGAAATAAAAATAGTAGGACAAAAAAAGGGGTCAAAGGAAGAAACGTAAGAAGAAGAAAATGCAATAACTGTAAAATCAAAGCCTGAAAATTATTTGATTAAAAAAAGTAAAGTAAACATTAAGATTTTGATTTTTTTCTTGAAACATACTTACCATTTTTCACCCAGTCCTGCTGCCAACTTTCTGACTGTGTAATACAAACAGCTTTTCAGCTACTCCTACAATGGTGCATTCAGAAAAAGATGCATGTGCTAGTGGCACCTGCACAGCCACTCATTTATGGCAGTCAAGGAGCAAGTGAACATGCCAATCAGATAATATATGCAGGTTGGATAACTATATATCTAGCTATCTGCCTGTGTGTGGTACCATAGCTAAAGTCAAGGCAGGAGGGTGACATGGAGGCTGATGTGTTCTCCAGGGTACATCCATTTTCTCCATAGCAGGAAATTGGTTTTGCAATGGTACTGTGTAATTGACACTGCCAGTATAGTATAAAATAAATTGCTAGCTTCCTTAGCTTTAGTTTCAGATTCAAAAGAAGAAAAATTAATCTGAAGCAGCAGGCTTCTCATCATCATATCTATTTAATTATTTTTCTTGTAATATAAATATATGCAAATATATTTATATATAATTTGCTTGCATTAAAAGGATAAGATGTGTGTATATATGTGTAAATATATCTATATGTGTGTATGGTGAGTATATTTCTTCGATGCAAGTAGATGACTACAACAAGAATGTTAATCTCTGAAACTGAAAATATTAAGGCCTAGGGGATATTGACTAGACATTCTAGTGGAGCTGTGAAATAACTCTTCTAGTATTTCTAATGAAGACCATCTGCAAAAAGCTTTGGGTTTTTGTTCCAAAAAAACATTCAAATTGTTTTTAATCCAGCTGAACTTTTCAGGGATTAGCTATTATGTTCTCATTACTCCTTTCACTGACAAATAACTTTCAGGAGCAATTCCATCATCAAACCAGTTCACCAAGCAGAATATTTTGTTTCATAAATTGGAAAAACAAAACCAAAGGAAAAACCCAAGCACCAAAACTTCCAAAGAAATCAAAAAACCAAAAAATCAAAGACAAACTTTAACCTCTCTATAAACTGAGCTTAAAATTGTTTTATTTTATACAATGTGCAGTTCTAACTAATAATAATAATTTTCACTGGGTAGGATATCTAGAATATTCTGGATACTGTACCATTTTTTTTTAACACTAAGCTGAAAAAACTGGGAGAGCCAAAAACATATTTGTGGTGTTTCTGATTGATTCATTATTGCCTTTTAGGAATTTACTTAATTTTTTAAATTTTCTGCAGAGGAAATGTAAGCAAAATTAGCAAATGAGTGTATGATGCATATGGAAAAAAGAACAGAAAATATGTAGGTATTTCTGTTCTGACCTTAAGGAAATTTAGATTACAATGTGACTAAAGGATTTTCTGGGTTCTCCATAACTGTATTCTTTCCAGGAGATTATATTCTTTTATTGATTCACAGGAAGCAGAGGAAAGGTGACATTGCACTAGAATGCATATGCAAGCAAAGATAATCAACTGATGGTACATTTCTCTTTTTGCCATGCAACTAACCTCCCATGTTCTCAGTTCTGCATCACTCTTAGAGAAAATACAGAAATATATACCCAGAGGTACAATGCTCCTTCATTCCATCTGTGCCCATTTTCAGGCAGGAGGTCTGACCAAGTTGTTATTATAGACCCTTTTGGATTAAGATCCAGAAATTTTAACTGCTAAACCTAAAGTATTATTTATAGTCTTCCAGCAGGTTTCTAATTAATTCAGCATTAAAAAAAAACTACTAAACAATAAAACAAAACAAAAAAGAAAACGAAATAAAACAACTCCCTGCCCCCAGCCTTAGCATCTCTATATGTAGGGAAAAGTTGTTATCTAATGAAAAATGCAATACTTCACTGAAGTCAAAATGAAGTTACAATGATGTATTTGAGATGATGGACTTCTACCAGACTGAACATCAAAACTGGTATTTCTGTTATGCATTACTGCAATCCTCTGGTGAAGTGTTTCTGATAATTATCCCAGTAAGATCCATAGAGAACTGAGAAACACCATGTTTTAATTTACCTTGCAGGTCCATAAGCCGTCTCTGAAGTTATCCAGGGTTGTCTATGCTGCATTCTGCCTAGTGTGCCTTTGAACAGTATCTGCTCTGCACTTCTCTCCTGTCCTTCCCCCTCTCATTCATGCAGCAAGAGATTTCTAGTAACAGCTCTGCCTGACTTGACTGTGTCATTCATGCCTTGCCACTCAGCATTCTCTCTCCCTGGATGCTGGTAGGAACTTGGTCCAGAATCCTGGACATCAGCAATGTTGTGTGGCAGAGTTCTGTGCCATTTCTGCTTGAAATCTGGGAGGAGAGAGCCCTGTAGTGTGCATGCTTGTGTGAGGATATGGGAGCCCAGTTCCTCCACAGTGCACTGTGCTGGGAGACAAAACACAAGTCAAAACCAGACACCTACTTATTGTAAAAATCACACAAGAAATGCTGTGACAGGTGAAGTAAGTGCTCTCCTTGTTTGTGTGCAAAACGCAAAACTCTTAATGCCACTTTCTGCAGACCAGTATTTGCAGGTCCATGGCTGCCTAGAAGCCTCCCACCACATCATATCAAGGAAATGCTCAACACTCATGGGATATTTGTCAACAGAAACCAAACCACGCTTTTCCACAGTAGCTGAGTTATGTGTGACCAAACTGTTTCCCCTGGTTTTGTTAGCCATTTCCCGGCCTGGAAAAAGACATATCTGTGGGAGGGGGTGGGGTCCCCTACATCACAGTATTGTGGATGGATGGCACAGGGAGAGAGAGGAGCCATGGAGCATTGGGAACCTAGCAGGGATGGGCTCTACACAGCAGGAACTGGTAGCAGCTGGTCCTGGCCCAACGCTGTATTTCACTGTGCTGTGCACAGGCTGTCTCACAGTGGCTGTGTAAAATTACTGCTGACAAAATAGCATTGGGTGAAGGTGTGTGTTGCCAGCCATCAATGCAACAGGGTGGTTGGGGCCTGCTGTTCTGGGTTTTGTATGTGACTGTTTGCTAGGCAGATTAGGTCATCGACAACCTAGAACTTGATATTTCAGTGGCAGTGATGGAGCAGAGTCTTCTCTAAGGGAGAGAATTCAGTGAAAAGCAAGAAGTGAGGAGGAATATATCACTTCTTTAACACAAAGAGCATGTCTGCTACTGCTCTGGAGCTTTCCACTGTTTTTATAGGTTACAGGAAACTCCAGTTCCTTCAGGACTCTACACAGATGCAGGACTAATGTGGGAGCTCATGCTATAGCAGGAAGGATACAGGTTGTGCCCACCATAGATGAGGTGTGCATGTGCTGAGGCATTTTGGAACATTTTTGAGAGTGTAGAAAATTATTGCATACAGTAGTACAGGCTCTGTCTCCTGTCTTATTTGATATACATTGGCAGACCAGGAAAATTCCTGGGGATCATCCACACTAGTGAGCATACAGAAAAAGAGGTTTCCTCCCTGGGATTTCAGCTAGGGCACGATACTGTGTGCAGAAAGAACCGGACACTATGTGCATTGTCAGAGAATTTGGCCTCAGGGGAGCTAACAGGGGTGCTGTGACAGGATACTGCAGACACAATGACTTATATTTCCAATCAGGATTAATAATTGTTCAGGCCATCAAACATAAATAGGTGGTGTTTAGACAAATGAATTTTATATCAAGCTTTTGGTCATATGTATTCACGCACTGCCACATCAATTGAAAGCGGGATGAGAGCCATCAAAGCAGCAATAGGTTATGGGCAATCTGACCTGATGGGTCCTGGGAAAAGTGTAAGTTTCAGTGCTGAGTACACAAATCAGCTATGCTAAGCCTGCATGGGAAAAGGACAGCCAGAATATATTGCTCATCAGTATGGCATGAGACTAGTCAGTCTGAAGTTTATGCATGCACACAGTGGGCACATGCATACTCTTCTGCATTTGGGGGTTGATTTGTTTACTGATGTTCTTACAGCTGTGTTAGGAACACCATGCCTCAAAGTGTCTGAATCTGTTACTGTCACTGAAACAATGATAACCAGGTACAGAACTCTTTATCTGGAAGAGATGGATGCCATAGGGGCAGAAATCACCTATCTACAATCCATCAAATAAGGCAGAGGAGACTTCACTGGTTCTGACAACTCTCCTCCCTGGCAAGCTGACTACTCAGTCCAGAGGTCTGATGATTATTTTCCTTTTTCTGCTTCTGAGTCATACAGATTCTTTCCCACTGTTATTAGGTGGAGAGCACGCTGCCTGGGCTGACATGTCACTTGTATAGGTGGCACCTCTTCGTGTGCCACCTCATGTACATACTCATATTGGCTTTGGAAGAACATTTGGCAAAAGCCATCAATTAATATTAATAGAGAGGATTCTCTCTTTAATAGAGAGAATTTGGTGTGAAATGCAGTTATGAGATAAGCTAAAATGTATACAGTAAATGAAAGAAATCTCCATTGCAGCAACATAACTCACAAGTACAAAGCTACCTATGCCTGTGAAGTCATTGTCATAGCAGTACTACAAAAATTGAATGTAAAAATTTGGCTCACACATATATATCTCATCTCCAACTTTTAGAATTCCATGGAATTAAACTCTCAGAACTTCTGTTAAGGAACAAAACTTAGAATTTTAGTTAGTCATGGTTCTAAACCAATTACAGATTATGCTGATGAAATTTTTCAAACTCCTGATTTTTAAAGTAAAAAAACTATGAGCAGCATCAAAAGTGGTTTTTACCTTCTATTTGCTATCTCATTCAGTAAAAAACTTGCCAGAGTTCAGACAAGCTGCCAAGATTGCAAAGGCTAAGCAATTCACAAATGTGGGCACACACCTGTGCCTCTTCAGTCCACACAGGGCATTGGCATCCCATTTGGAGGCAAAATGAGAGGAAATCATTTCTGACTCACTGAGACAGGTGGAGGAACAAAGCAGTGGTTTTGGCTTAATCATGGAATTGACTAGAGGAAAAATTTTATTGCCAAAGGATACATTCTATTTGTGATCAGCTTCACGGTTCTTGGCTAGAAAAAAAGAATATTTCTCCTTGATGTTCTGTTGACTTATCAGTACATGAGTGAAGCCTACTTCTGGTGTTGGCTTACTTAAGAGAGCTATATTTCTAGGCCTCATCCAAATGCTGCTGCAGTCAACCACATAGGAAAAAGAGTTAATAACCACACCAAAATACATAGCATTTGTTATAGACTTGAGTTATGACTCAGACTAATGACTAAGAAAAGTATCCCTACATTTCCATTTGCTCTTTAATTATTAATTTGCATAAGAAACTTTAAAAATATCCCTGTTTCAGCCTCTTGAATAAGAAAGCTTTTGTTTCCTTCAAGATGGATTTTTTTACAAAAGTAAAGTATTTAAAATATTAACAAATTTAGGTGAAAAATTAATGAAGAAAGATCAGCATGGAAATAAGATATGATTAAATTACTGAAATGAAATGCTCCATCTGCGCTCAGCTCACACATTTTTTGGATTTTCAATTGTGGAAATTCTTGAGATTTTTGACTTTCATCCTTACCAAGAAGAAAAAATACAAGCAGCTCAAAACTATCTGCAGTAGGAGAAGGGAGTTTTCTATCCTGTTTCAGTCCCACTTAGTTGCTCTCTGTTGTGAAGTTATTTGTGATGGGTGACTTATTCCTATAATTTATAAAGTCCTTCTAATAGAAGAGATGAGATGAGGCAATGGAAGTTGGTAAGGACTTCCTGGGTATGAAGACCAAAGCAGCTCATAACTTGTGTTCCCCCCTTCCCTTCTGTTCTATTCCTTCCCTAAACTGGCATTATTCCTTGTACTTTTAATAGGGAGAGACAAGCTAAGCACTTTGTAACACATAAGTCTCTGCCACACTCAGAGACCTTAATGAAGTTTAAACTTCCTGCAGACTAGGTTTCAAAACATAAGTGTATTTTTGAATGCAATTAAAAATCTTAATAGGTTTCCCAAAGACAATCCAGAATAAAGAACATTCCTCCTTGGCAACTTGCAAATAATGGAGAAAATTCTAACCACAATGTCTCTGAAGCTATCCCTAGAGTCAAACTGGAATTTTTATTGCTGCACTGCCTTTTTAGTCATGCCACTTTTAAACACTGTTAGTTTTAGAAGTGAAGGATAAATCTATGAGCAAGAGTTTCTGATGCCTTTAGAAGCAGCTTATTCAGCCTGTGTTGTTTATGAACTACAGGTCATTCCATTTCTTTCAAACCTCTGCATTGCTAAAGTTTCCAGGAAGTTGTCAGTACTATGGCACATATTAACAAGTAATGTTATAAACAGCACTAAGGATGGCTATCATTCCCTGCAGGTGGACCTTATCCATGTTCATGTGTGTAGTGGATTGACCTTGGCTGAACACCAGTTGCCTACCAAGTCACTCTATCACTCCTCAACAGGACAAGCAGAGGGAGAAAATAAGATGGAAAAAACCTCATGGATCAAGAAAAAGGCAATTTATTAAAGCAAAAGCAAAAGTTGCCATGCACAAGCAAAGAAGAAAACCAAAATATTTTATAGTCTACTTTCCACCAGCAAGCAATAGCCAGTCACTTCTGAGGAAGTAGTGGTTCATATACATAATGAATGGCCATGCTTCCTCCTTTCTTTTGTATCCAAGCAGATTTAATTTAGTATGGAATATCCCTTTGGTCAGTTTGGGTCAGCTCTCCTGGTTATCCACTCCCAGCCTACTGGGAGTGGATCTTGCCCAGACCTTGCCTACTAGTGTGGGTGCAGAATGTTGGAGAGAGAGTGTTGATGCGGTTCCAGTTGTGGGCATCCTTGCAACCAGCTCAGTACCTCATTATTTCTTTGCCATATAATTGCTAAGATCAGTTATAACCCCTTACATATATATATATATATAGCAGCATTTCAACTGCTACGCCTTAAACTTGGACTTTTCTGCATTATTGAATATACAAAACTGTGATTAGGCATTTGTAAGACTTTCCAGACTCAGAAAGGTGATGTCCCTTTAAAGTCTATGTGCTTATGAGCTGAAAGTTATTTAAAATGTAGCTATCTCTTCTGAAGAACAGATATAGAAATATGGGAAAAAAATCTTTAGTTGGTTAGCACCATTAAATCTGCAGGCACTCTCATTTCTGGCTAGGAATAGGAGTAACAACAACAACCCTCTCTTTCCTGGTCCTCATAAATCTGAATCCTATGTCCTGCAAGTAAACAGGTTATAAATAAAAGACGCATAAATATATTAGTTCTCTACACAGAATGTTTTGCTCCCATATGAGAATCAGTAATAGCCATCAAAGCACAAATAACATGATTTCACCCTTATGCCAAGCAGTGCCCTTACAGGTTATCAGATGCTAAACATGGTAGTTAAGATCTATCAAAGGAAGTCAAAGGGAAAAAAAACAGTGAGTTCTGCTTTAGGACCTGCTGATCTGTAAGAACATTTTAAATTATACCTAGAAGAGATTAGTTCCATGTGCAAGCTCACATGTATGTAATTCCTAGAAGTTTACATGGACAAGCACTCCCCAGTAGATACCAAGAGTCAAAGTACTTGTAAGAAAGTCTTAGATGACTAAACTCCAAAATTACATATGCTTACTATTATCCCCTGAGTTCAGATGATAAAATATTAAAAGGCAAAACCAATCAAGTCCCTCTCTGACCAAGGCTATCACTTTGGTGTGGTTTTGGAGGATTTTAAATGCTGTGTCTTCATGTGTACATGTATATTTTCATATGTGGCATATATGCACATACTGATGTGTGTGTGTAAAACGTGTATCTGCTACATATATTTGAAGTATCTATTTTGCATACAGTTTGTGGTTGGCTTTTTTTGCTTGTTTTTAAACCCCTTACAAGTTTTGACATTCTCTATTTTTGCTTTCAGGAGTCCAAGGATGAGTACTGAAAGATGCATGCAGAGTACAAAATTCATTTCTGGGAAGGAATAAAAGAAGAAAAACAACATTACAAAAGCAAACTTCTTCCATGACTTGTCCCTCTGTCTCCCACCAAGAGTTCCTGGCAAACACAACACACACATTTGTTGTAGGGCTATGTCAGGCATATCACAGTCTTCAGATCAGGACCTGTGCATACACATAGCCATGCACACAGTCAGAGTTTCAGTAGATACTGTGATTACAATTATGACAAGAGCTGACTTGGATGCAGAGCATGTCAGAACTTTGATGGGCCAGGCTGTGGCTTGGAGAGCTGTGTTTTGGTATGCAGAGTGTGGTTTTGCAGGGCTTTCGGAAGTGAAGAGGTGACTGCTTTGTGACTGGCTCAGAGCAACAGGGAAGAGCTACTCCCTCCCTTTCCCTCTTTGCAGATACTGAAGAAAGTTATTCCACATACCCTGCCATAAAGACTGCCCATGAGGACAGTCTGAAGAAGCAGATAGAAACTAGGGTATTCACTTTGGTTTTTTAAGTATGGGTATATGCCTTGTATTGTAATTTGTTTCCTCAATGAGATTTCTATTAGACATTCATGTCTCATTTGTTTTTGTTCTGAAAGCATTAGCTTAAACCTCTAAAATTTTCATTAATTTCCTTTGACCTTACAACTATCCATTATATTGGTTTTGCTGTATTCTTTCTTTGTTAGCTAGTTAGTAAGCCTCTTTCTTTGAGGCTTACTAACAAATTATCCTCAGGCTGATTTCATACAGAGCACCTCCCACCTTTCTCACCAAACATTAATATGTGTAGGTCTATTTTTGTATTCCTGACCTCTATGAAGCAAACCCATGGCCAGTTTGTAGGAACAGTCACCATGTTTCTTAGTGAATTGTTGCTTAAGGGGATAAATTTGGTGTCCTGGCAGTAGGGTTAAGTATGGTTTGGCAAATATATTTAGACTTTGATGCTATGAGTTGTCTTTTCCAAACAAGAGTTTCTGGGTGGTATTTTGAAGCTGTGTAGCCTGCTGCTGTTTTCCTGGATATGATAACACTGCAACATGCCTGTTGTGTTAGAGACCATGCTGTATTAATACTGCACATTTAATGATCTCTTCTTCTGACCTTTTTTCCCCAGAAGTAGAAATGACAACAAATGAGCTCACGCTTCAAGGAGTTGTGTACCTCAAGGTACCTTGGGGCACAGCCAGGGCCTAGAGAGGAGCAAACCCTCTCACAGTGGGAGCTGCCAGAGGAGAATATCTCACCCTCAGCCTCTCTCACAGATGACCCTTGGCCTTCCAGCTGGTTGGCTGGTGACAACCCGAAAACGCCACTTCCACTCTTTTGGCACAGGGCTTAGGTGTGAAGCTCCTGCTCACTACGAGAACTTTCCTGCATTTCTGGCAGGGGCCATGGAGGGGACACTGGCTCCCTCAGCCCAGTGCCTCCAGCACATCACTCACAGCCCTGTGGTTGATCACTGCCACCCAAAGATTTTGGTCCAGCTCGGCACATCATGGGCTGGAAGGGAGTGAAGGGGAAATGCAGGGAGCCCCAGGGCTGTCCCTACACCCACAGGAGCAAAGCAGGGCCTGCCCCAGAGCCCTGGCTGCTTCTGGGCCTCTAGGACACCTGGCCTCCCTGCCAACAGCCCTTGAAGGCATGACATGGGTCCTCATGTGGTCAGCAAGGAGCAGGGTCTGGGGGCCCAAAATGCAAATGTTCCTATTGACTGATTCCATGCTGACGTGCTGAAATGATGGAGATGACGTGCTGATGGTGGAGATGACTCCTTCTTGGCAGTGCCTCACTGTCAAGGCTCACTGTGCTTGCCCTTGTAGCTTCGGGAAACCTTCTCCTCACCTTTCCAATTATGCTTCCGCTTGCAGTACAAAAAATCTCACTCACCTAGTCCTCAGGTACTGAAACAACTTTGCCTTTTTTCTTTAAGTTCTGCCAGATTCAATTTTGTATTCTGTCTTCCAGACAGAGGTGAAACAACATTACTCTCCAGAGTAGGTCTTCACATATTTTGGTCTATCTAATGTCTGCCAAAAAATGACTACACATGGTCCTTCACTGCGGTGAGGCAGCAACATCTCACATAGAGGAGGCTGAGGTTGCAATAATGTATGCTGGCTTGATACAGGGACTCAAACTTCAGCAGTTAAGAACAGCAGATTTTTATCTTCAGAAATGTACATTCAAAGGAAACTGCTTTGCACAGCAGCTGCAGCCAGGAGTCTCAAAGGCAGAGAGAGGGGAGATAAGGTATTATACAAGAAATCTGAGGATTTCTTGTATAATAATAATAATAATAATGGCAGGTCCAAATGTTAAAAAAAAATAAAAAAGAAAGAAAGAAAAAAAGTCTGTCTTTTTCAACCCAAATCTTCAGGTTCAGCTTTAAAAGCATTCCATCAGAGAAATTCAGCATTTTACTGCAAGACAAGATTTTGCATAGAAATCTATGATGAAAAAAAAAAAGAAGTTTAGAAATATGAATGTTAAGAAGCCTCTAGTCAGTTCAAATATTCAAAGTAGTCAGTTCAGGGATGAAATAATGCAGGGCATTTTATGATTTTAGCCTATGAATTGTGAGATGCATCTTCACATATTAGCGTATTCATGATCTGTATTTTCAAAGCCTAGATGTTCTCTCTTTCTGGCAAAGTTTGAGCCCACATCTTGAGTAATATTGTCTTGTGAGTTTAATTTTCATATTGTATTCTTAAATGCACATACATTTCTGGATGGAGAAGTAGGGAAAACAATAAATTTCAATGCAAAATTTATTACAATTCTAGCATAAAATACCTAGTCATGCCAGAAACTTATATATTCAAGTTACTCTGGGGAAGTAATTTTCTCTGTTTCTGCTGCTGGTGCTCATGAGAAGATCTACAAAGTTCATGTCTTACTATCCAAAAGACTGCTGGCAGACATTTTTTTTTACATGAAACAGGCAGTCTGTAATTAAACACTTGTAGATGGCTGAACTCACGAGTTATGAATGCTCTGGGACATATAAAGATTCTCTACAGCAAGAATTGATTCCATCATTTGGGTCAACAAAGCAAATGAATTCTAAGCACAATTTAATGAAGTCTGCAAGACAACATAGCTATACTTCTCTCACATTTAAATGCTCTTATGAGAACACTGCACTTATACAATGTCTTTTAAAAGGTGGGGAAATGAGCAAGAAAGGGAAGGTTGACCAGCTGCTGACTTTTTGATTGTGATTTTGTCTTGTGAACCATAGATACTTTGCAGTAACAGATGAAAGTCACAGGGAATTTTTACACTGTTTGGCTGAGAAGAGTCAAGATTTCTGTGGGTTCTGTGCCATGATAATTGAGCTAGGTTGCTTTGGGATCTTCACATTGTGAGGATCTATCAGTGCTGGTCCAGGATATAGATCCTGATCAGTTCTTTGCATATTTAGCAGAGGTGCAAGTCTCCTATCCTGTTTCTAGTTTCTGAGCAGTTTTCCATTAGCTCAGAATCTAATGAGAAATATCTCTGTATATGTGAAATATCTGTGTTACTGTATAGGTGTAAATATACATATAATGCCCTTGCCACTCCCTACAAAGGGGGAATGACTCCAGTTCCTGTGTGACCAGACTTAAAATGGTTTGAGAAACGTGGAATATTTGGGTTGGATTAAAAAAAAAATATTTTTTGACATTTCTGAACTGATTTTTTCCTAAACATATTGGTCTCTGAAAATGCCAATTTGGGATGAAAATAGTTTGGAAAATATCAGCCTTTTTCCCTAGGAAGGAAATTTCATCTGTCAACTCACTGTATCATCCAAAACAAGTCAAGGGCAGAAATAAGCAGAAAACACATGTCCTAAATAGGTACCTTTCTGTCTATTGCTGAGCCCAAGGAGTTTAGCTCAAATGGGAACCATTTGGCATGGCTGCTTGCCTTTTTTTTAATGGCCTAATTTTGCAGCAGTAGCCATGACTATCATAACAATGAAAACAAAGGAAAACATGGAATTGGACTCAGACTTAGCAAATTCTGTCTGCCTGTTAGGGGAAAGTCCAACCAAAACCTTCACTTCCAAACACACGCTAAATTTTCAGAAGTTTTGCCTAGGGATTCATAGCTTCTAGCTTAATTTCATCTCTGGTAACAATAATTGTATCTGATCTGTTTATGAAAAACAAACTGCAGGCTTCCATATTTTTCTAGCAGATTTATATTCTACATCACCTTGGAGTTATTCAATTACAAAGGAAGAGAAAGAAAGTGTCTTTAAGCCAAATTCTTTGTCCTCATAATTTTGGCAGCAGCAGGGGCTTCTAAATTAGCTTTTGTAGTTAATCCCAACAGGTCATGCTGCTCCGGTTTCTGACTTCCTCTCACTTTGTATGACCACTGACAGTTGTTCATTCAGGAGGAAACCTGCTTTATCCTTTTAACCTACTGGAAGACGGCTCTGCTAAGTGCCTCCCTCCTATTTCTAATGCCAAGGCCTACACAGTGCCCTTCATCAGTTTCACTGTCAGCAGCTCCTGTCAGTAGTTGCAGCAGAGGACTTCTTCCTCAGACATATATAGATACTTACAGTTTTTGTTTATTAATTCTCTAAATAGTAGCCAGAGAAATAAAAATGTATGACTCACAATCCTGCCTGATCTTTCCTTAAGGAAACACTTTTTCTGCCTATCAATTAAAAAAATATTATGAAAGAATACACAAAACAGAGTAGGCATGATACAACCATTTATGGGTCTTGAGAGTAAATATGTTAATATTGGCTTGCCTGCTTAATAAAGGCCCAGGCTTTGATCCTTCCTTCCTTCCTTCCTTCCTTCCTTCCTTCCTTCCTTCCTTCCTTCCTTCCTTCCTTCCTTCCTTCCTTCCTTCCTTCCTTCCTTCCTTCCTTCCTTCCTTCCTTCCTTCCTTCCTTCCTTCCTTCCTTCCTTCCTTCCTTCCTTCCTTCCTTCCTTCCTTCCTTCCTTCCTTCCTTCCTTCCTTCCTTCCTTCCTTCCTTCCTTCCTTCCTTCCTTCCTTCCTTCCTTCCTTCCTTCCTTCCTTCCTTCCTTCCTTCCTTCCTTCCTTCCTTCCTTCCTTCCTTCCTTCCTTCCTTCCTTCCTTCCTTCCTTCCTTCCTTCCTTCCTTCCTTCCTTCCTTCCTTCCTTCCTTCCTTCCTTCCTTCCTTCCTTCCTTCCTTCCTTCCTTCCTTCCTTCCTTCCTTCCTTCCTTCCTTCCTTCCTTCCTTCCTTCCTTCCTTCCTTCCTTCCTTCCTTCCTTCCTTCCTTCCTTCCTTCCTTCCTTCCTTCCTTCCTTCCTTCCTTCCTTCCTTCCTTCCTTCCTTCCTTCCTTCCTTCCTTCCTTCCTTCCTTCCTTCCTTCCTTCCTTCCTCCCTTCCTTCCTTCCTTCCTCCCTTCCTCCCTTCCTCCCTTCCTCCCTTCCTCCCTTCCTCCCTTCCTCCCTTCCTCCCTTCCTCCCTCCCTCCCTCCCTCCCTCCCTCCCTCCCTCCCTCCCTCCCTCCCTCCCTCCCTCCCTCCCTCCCTCCCTCCTTTCCCCTCCCTTCCCCTTCCCCATTTGGGCCTCTTCTCTCACTTGAAATATAAGCATTTTTTAAGAAGTCTTTCTTGTTTATGGTAGGCTTAGCATTTGAACGGAGAAATACTTTAGGCACAAAATTATTGATAACAATCATTATTTTCTTAAAAAAAAAAAAAAAAGGTTCTTTTTTGGCAGTAACATCTGTGAGAAATAGGATCCTCGCAAACATTTGGGAAAAACTCTACTGGCAGCTCCACACATCACATTATTTTTTCCCTTTAAAACTAATAACTAAATATGAAGATGCAGAAACCAAAAGATTGAGCTGCAAACCTTACTCATGTTCTCACCATGCTGGAAGTGAGGGGCACAGCACTGCCAAAGTAGTGAAAAGCTGGGGGCACTCTGAGGGCCCCAGCACAGCGCCCTACTGCCAGCCAGGGAGCACAGATGTGTGCAACAGCTGGCACTGCGAGGCTGTTACTATCTGCAGAAAGCTGAAGGAAGTGGTTTATTGCACATGGGAAGAGTGATGCTGTAGATGATACATCTCAGTCAGATTTGAGACTGTTCATAATTCAGAGTAAAATGAAGGATAATATACAACATTGAGCTGAATGTACTGAGTTCTTTAAAGAATGTTTCTGGACACAGTGCTTGATATTAGTTTCTTGCACTCTGTGCATGAAATATTTACTTTTTGAAGCTTGAAACCAGTGAACTGTGCACGAGGGAGAGAGATGACTGACACAGCCACAACATATCCTTTTCCCTCTCAACTGTCTTCCTTCCAGTATAAAAAGCATACAAAAAACCCTAAAAGGAACTGGAAGAGCTTGCAGTGCCAGGAATTTTTCTTTTAGTTAATTTTCTTTGCAGAATTTGAAGGAAAAAATGGAAGTAATTTTTGTGGAGGAAAGGCAAGATCTTTTCATCTCCTCTGAGAACTAAAGAAAAATTGAGCTTTAACTTCTAGATTGGAAATATCTCTTATGTGAGTGATCTGATAAAATTTTAAGGGACAAATTTGAGCTGTGATGGATGACTTGTGGTCGTGACTTTTCAGCAGAGAGGAGGAAAGGACATTTATCATTTCAGACTCATGGAAAAACCTCATAAAATAAGGACTAAAGTGGTAAACATGAACATTAAATGACTCAGGTTATTTCAAATGCAATGCAAAGCCTAAAAATATGACCAGTGACAACCAGGCAGAAAAACCTCTAAATTTAAGTAGTCATGAGAAGCTGGACTGTTATAAATGGCTTTAGGAACCTGTGGGGGGAAAGTACATTAGAATTTTGAACCCAAGTCCTAAATAAATACTTGATACACTCACTGGGTTACATATTTCTGGTGCTATTTTTATAAATCTCCTTCTCAGAAGAATCTGTTCTGGACAGGATGTCTGACCTCCTGCATAACTCAGGCCATACAGTTTCAGCCAGCCATTTCTGCATTAAGCCCCAAAAACCTGCAGTTGAATCAGAGCCTGTCTTTCACAACCTCTTGCACAGAAGACTCTGCCTGATGGTTAAAAATGTGGCGAGTTGTTTTTGATGTTAAGAACTTCTGCCCTTTTTCTGAGTTGAACCTTGCTTCAGTTGGCCTTTATATTCCTTGGAATACTAAATTTAAGAGCTCTTAGGTCTCAATTAGTTATTAGGGATGACTGGTACTCCACATTCCATTAATTGAATGTAAATGCCAGTGAGGGTAGGTTATGGCATTAGAAACATTCCCACTTCACACAGTTTGGCACTCTGCAATATCAGGTTCAACAGACAAAGTAATCTGCAGAAGATGAAGGTTTGAGGAATGGAACTGCGGTGTATAGACATCTTTTCTCTACTTTTATGTGATCTTCATGATAATCAGAGATGTTTCTGGAACAAGAAAGTAGTTTCTATATACTTTGTAGGAAACATAGGTGATCATGCCTATTTAGAATCAATAATTGTAATTGTTTAGAATCAATAAGGGGATTTTATTTTTTTTTCACAAACTTTACTGTGCACCTATTTACATGCAAGTAATTAAAAAAAATCTAAGGATCAGTGAGAGAAGGAAAGATATGTCAAGGTCTAAACATCTTTTGTTCAGAGTTGTTTAAAAATTTAGTGCCTACCCTGCATTTTGCGTGGATTTGGACTCACACTTATCTTACTAAACTCCTAAATTGCCTTGTGATCTGCCAAACTGAGGAACAGACTGATTTAAGATTGCAGTCAGATGCATTTGAATTTTTCTTTCTTTTCACACAAGCTTCCTTTTTTCTACCTTTCCAAATCTGAAAATAAATAATTTCATATGAGCTAAGATTTTTTTAAAACTAAATTCGCAGTAATCTTGGGAATAAATCTACTTTAAAAATACAGTTCTAGTTTGGGCTACGCATCTCAAGGTTTTGCTACTACATATTTTTTCCTTCCAAGAAGCATTATAGTTCTCCTGTCTGTATTGCAACACTTGCAAAAGAAGTGTGCCTATTTCTTTTCTCCAAAGTCCTATTAGAAGTACAGCTCACATCTAACAGGAGTATTTTCATCTTGCTCTGTAAAAATTTCTAGTGTTGGTATGAAATAATATATCATGAGCTATTAGTGTGGCTGCCTCAGGCCCTGCAGGCACTGCAGCCTGGAAAGATGCCTAATGATATTCAGCCATGTTTCCTGACAAATTTGTACACAGCCACAAAAGAAGCCAAAAGAAAAGTGTAGGAGTGAATTCCTGCAGATGGATAGACGTAAAAATTAAAAACAGTATCTTAAGAAGAAGAGGCACTCTCAGGTGTGTATGAGGGTTTTTTTGGTCATTGATAGCAAGCCTTATGTGGATCCATAAATCGGGTCCTGTGAAACCATTTCCGCTATTTAAAGAACTTTGAGGTTTCTTCTCATCACACGGGAGGATTTCCGCTCTATGGATTTCATTATTGAAAGGTACCTCCTGCAGGAACTTTGCTTTGTTCACCCCTCAGCAAAACCTCCCCATCAGCATGTTACCTATTGTCAGCTTTCCCATAGAATGCAATGGGGGATGGGGAGAAAGCCATTTTCTGCCAGGGTAATCTGCCCCAGTTTTGCACCAGTAACACCCACTGAACTGTGGGCAAATTACTTATATGGAGGATATAGGATAACAGAATTAAATCAGGTTGATTTGGTGGTAAAACATTTCACATCAGTTTTTTGGTTGTTTAAAGTCTCATGTGTCATCATCTTGTTTTTCTGTTTTAAAAACTGTTTTAAGTTTTCAAATGGCTGGAGACCTGGACCTGGAAGGTCATGGATTTTTCTTCCTTAATGTTTTGATAGAGTTGCTACAGAAAAAAACATACAGGAAAAGCACAGTAACCACTTTTTCATGCCAAGTTTACTGATCCTTTATTGATTATGCTCACAAAGAGGGATGAAGTATTACCATGTTTGTTATTGTGTTAACTCTGCTTGCTCAAGAGTCACTGATTCTCTCTACTACCTATGCCATCTCTCTGGCACTGAGAAATTCTCTGAAACATTCTGTGGAATATTCACAGCAATGCCCATCAAGCCAACATGCCAGGAGTGTATAGAAAATCAAAATGTGTTAAAGATTCAAAGAAGCTCCTTGGGCTGAACCAGAAAATACACACAGGAAATATATGTGTTAGCTAAACAGCAGTTTAGAAACATCAATAACATAGTAGCATATTACAAACAGGAGAGCAGTTATACTGGGTAATGGAAGGCAAGACAGACCTGATGGTGTTTTTCGTCAGGCCAAAGTTGTCACAAAAATGATTAATGTTGAAGGTTGGAGCCGATGAAATAGGACATTTTGATGAATTTTATTTAATCAAAAGTACTGCAAAGTGCTTAAATAGCAAGTTAGAGTTTCTGGCTTCAGAGAACATTTTTAGAAGATCACCTGAGATATCTTAATGAAAAATACAGTTACCAGGACATTAGCTGATTTAGAATAATTCCTAACATTTTCAATAAGGAAGCTTCAAGTTTTTTGAACAGTTCGTAGGTCGAAAACAATTGTTGGATGTTCTTCTGGGTTTCACTTAATCCCTGGTTGGATTCGTTTATCACAATTTAGTAGAAATACATAGAGACAGAAAAAAAAAAAAAAAAAAAAGCAATGGATGTTCTATAATTACCATGTTAATCCAAGAGGGTTTTTAACCTTTTCCACTCTTTCTTATATATCCACATTATCCTGCCTTAGATAAGTGAGCACTTCAGTGAAAAGGCCTTTCTATTTCATATCTTGGTGTATGTTTTGTTATACACATTTTTGCTGGACATTATAGAGAATCATGCATAGGTATACCTAGATAAAAGAAAATAAAATATAATAAAAGAAAACATTTCATTTGCCTCTCCCTATTTAAAATACTAATTGTACTGCTAGTCTTTCTAGGGGCTCCTGATGTTAGCCATTGGCCTACTATTCTAAATAATAAAAAACATAAAGCAAGAAGATCTCTGTCTCAAAACTTAGAGCTGGGACGAGTTCAGAAAAAGACCAAAAAAATGGCATTTATTGTGTATGGCTAAATAGACAAATTAATCTATTGTTACACCCTTGTGTATGTAGATGTTTCAGATTTTTAATTTAAATTAATGTTCTTAAATACTTTGTAATGGAACAAAAAGCTCAATATTTTAAAGCCATATTTTATCAAAGTTGTCTGGGTTATTTCTGGGTATTTTAACTGTGAAACTTGCATCTATTTCTCATAGCATCTATTATATATACCTTGTTGCTATGTTTCTGTTTTACTTCTCATCAAAACTAATAGACTCTCTTTATTACCCATTTATAAGTAACACAGAGAAAGAAATAGGCCATGTTAATGGTATACTTTTATGGGTAATTTACAAATTTTTGTATGCTTTGTAAACCTCTTGATTCTCCTTTGGCTAACATGTAAATGCAGCTGCATGCTTCTATCTATAAACAATGGCTTGAGGCAAATAGTCCCAGGATGTGCTTTTGAGAAAAATTAGTCTTTGCAGCATGTTTTCCACTTTGACAAGGCTTGGTCCATGTTGGAACACTTTATTTTCTTTACTTGGCATTTTGACTATAATCACATACAGCAGAAAACCATTCTAGTAGCATTCAGTATAATTCTATACTTAGAGTCCACACTATTGGTCCTGCCTATTCCACATATGCAATATAATTCAAGAGGTCCCAGGGACCTCATGACAATGAAAAAGAGTGGCAATTAATATAGATACTCTAGCTTGATTGAAAATACTAGCTGTTATTGAAAAAACTAAGAAACTGTTAAATCTCTGGAAGAAGACCAAGGAAATGGTAGTGACCTTCAGCACAAATACTGTCAGTGTAAAGTAGGGAAAGAGCTTAAATAACGAGGTAAGTTTTATCTAAGCGCAAACAAAACATGACTGGAAACAACACTGGGTTGGAGATAGCAAAACATGAAAGAGGGGCAGGAGAGATGTAGTTTATTATTTGAGTCCTTCCTTATTCAAAGTAATGTGAATGCACTTTCAGAGTAGGCAGAACTTTTGGGAAGGAATGAAAGAAATGGGTAGTCAGTACTTGTTGAAGAAAAGGGTGTCAACACATTTATAACTAGCTGCCAAAAATGTTCTGTTGATAAAGAGCTTTTCATGCACATTTGATACTTCTACCCTCCAAAGAAAATTTACAGTGACTCTGAATGGGAATGTTCTTCTACCCTCCAAAAAAAATTTACCAGTGACTCTGAATGGGAATGTTCACTTTTCTAAGCTGAAAGAAGTCATAAAAATACTTTTATGACTATTCAGGAATTTAGTGAAAACTGTGGAATTCCACAGACATGTGAGGTGAAGGTGTAAAATCAATGCTTATTTTATTTTTCTGATTCCATTTAAATCAGACTTGCAAAATTAAAACATTTTTAAGACAGCATAAGTTTTAATTTTAGAAAGTTTGCTGAGAAAAAAAAAAATTTTATTGCAGAATATTTCTGTCAAAAGCTTAGAAAAAATAAGAAAACGCTCAAAATTTTGGGATAAGTTTCACCCTATTCAAAGAAATTCCACTCTATTGCTTTTTTTAAAGACCAAAACTAAACAAAACAAAAATAAAAACAGAGAAAGGAAAAAGGCATCTACCCTGCCTTGGTGACGTAGGTACTGAAATAAAGCTCTGGATTCATGTGATTGTCTCATTGGGAATCTATGATATGAGACCTCAGCACGTTCTAGTCCTGCTTTGTGCGTGGGGGTGGGGAACACCCTGTTCACGTAGGAGTGTTGTCCATATATGTCTGGAAATTCCGGCGTGTGCTGACATGAGCTGGCTCTGCAGGGGTGCAGCTCAGCTCTCAGTACAGAGCTGGGATGGACACAGCCGCCAAAGCCTGGCCAGGAACCTCCCTCGAGGAATGTCAGGAATGCCCTCAGCATTTTTTCAGCAGGAAGCTATTGGCTAAAAAACACGTCAGCAATTGCATAAGTTTCCTTAAGAAAGCAATCTGGGTTTCTTCAGAACAGGGACTGGCTTCTTAGTTACATGGGTAGATGATAATTTGCTTCAATTATATTAAATCCACTAAATAAGAGATTAGTTTTTGCATATCTCTTTCTGTTTGCTTTTTGCATATAAACTACTGTTGTCTTTTGGCCCCACTGTAGCTGATATGTGTTGCTGAAATAATTTTGATATATTTAAATCTAGCAATAGTCACAATTTCTTCTTAGAGTTATCTAGGTGGAATGGCAGATCAGAATGATAAGCAGTGATAGGTTTAAAGAGCAAAATTTTACTGGGATGCAGTTAAAAACAGTCAAGGTAATACATTATGCATGTAAATGCCCAGTGACAGACAATCAGTAGTGAAGAAAGACTACAAATTTTCTTTTGAGAAACAGTTACAAGCCATTCAGAATGTGAACATGGTTTGACAGTGAGAAAATAAACATAAACCTTTGACTTTGGAGTTTGGTTTTTTTTTTTAAATAAACATCTGTATCAGTAAACGGGTAGATTAAGTTAATAAGAGATATAAAATTTTGAGACTGCCCTTAAGCAGATACATTAGGAAAGTGGTCAAAGAAATACAAATAAATTTTCAATATCTTACAAAAGTGCCTTCCTCCAGCTTGCTCAAAACTTGTTACTGTGGATGCTGTAAACTTGAGCCTAAGGACACCAGCATATCAACTTCCATGGGTTAATCATGTCTGTAAATCTACATAATCTTTTAAATTCTTTGAATATTTGGCATCTTGGAACTTCAAGCATTTGCAGCAGCTGGTGTACAGCCTGCGACACAGAGAGAGCTATTGGCAAAACCAAGTTTTTCTGTCCTTTTCAGCAATGGTAGGATCCACAGAGACATTTTATGACTTAAGACCACACTCAAAGGCAGTGGTCAGTGAGGCACACACACATTGCTCCTTTCTCATCTCATGGGGCATGAGACTTCTAGCATATTATTTCTTACCATGATGGGAGTTTGTATTCAGTCTTCATGGTTTTTGTTTTCTAGTAAGTAGATTCCTAAGCCTGAAAAGAAAAGATTCTCCATTTGAAAAATATAGTACTCCATCATCATCTCTGCATGAACTAATCTTTAATTATGAATTTGACAACTGGTATATATGCATGGGATAGAAGAGTAGAGCCATACTCACTGAAGTGGGCTCCCACCACAGCTGCCTGTTGAAGAGTAGGATGATTTTGTTTCTTTACTCTGCAGCTTCTAAGTTTGTGTCAAGTTCAGGTGTTTCTTCTACTGCTTTTGAATCACATACACACACATAAACATATACACACACACACACACACAAAAAAAAAACAAACCCACCCCAAAACCCCAAAAACCAAAACCAAAACAAAAAAAACAAACCCCAAAAACCAACAAAACAAAACAAACCCCCACCAAAACAAAACAAAACCAAAAAAAAAAAAAAAAAAAAAAGCAAACACAAAAAAGAGCCCACATTTGCCTAGTGAAGGTTCAAACACAGCAAATCTTATTATGGTTGAGAAATAATGGTTTAATTGGGATAGCAGTTTTCTTCAAATCTTAAAGAAATGTATTACCTAGGGAATAAAGTGGCAGTGCAGATGTACTCATGGAAATCCTACACACCTTTACATATGTTTCTTTCCTATGTTTATACATAGATGTGTGCTAGTGACTGTATACATGTGGGTTTTGTTTTTCTCTGTAACGGGTATAGCTGAAAGGATATATATGACATTTTAGATGCTTTTACATTGCCACAGAAACAGCAAACAGTATTCTCTGCTTATACAAACTATGACTCAATACCTGACCTAGGGTTAAAACTTCAATGAATGTTCAGATATGTAAATATTAGCTTTATTTTACCTGGTCTGGTACAGTGTCAGTTTCTCATAATTTGACTGGAAGCCAGATATTTTCCACATTAGACAAAGGATGTCTATGTGTCCAAACACAAATAAAAAAATCCATTTGGCTTTTGGTCAGCAGTATTGACTGTAGAGATTATAGTTCTAATTTCTGCTTGGTCCATATTTTGAGGAAAATTATTCTTACTCCTGGGATGAACGTATGTATTTCACACTCATTTTCACCAGGCTGGATTTTTATATACAATTTCTAATTACACTGGACTTCCTCTAAGAAAGTAGGACAGTAGGTCATGAATGTCCTGAATTTCACTTACCCGACAACTGAAGTAATCAAATACTCTTCTATTGTTAAATTCTGTTTAGATTGACAGACCAAAAAGAGTAATTAGGGAGATGATATATTTTTAATTTACTTAATTATGAGAAGAGAAGCCAGGTTAGATAATCTCTGCTATCTCTCTTTTCATTGGTAGAAATTAATGTAGTTCATAATTTCTTAATATAATGGCAAAGAGTTAACACATACTTCTTTACAACAGAATAGTCTCACATGTTTTCTCTGTTTTAGGAACTCACAGAAGTATTACCACTAAAATATAATTAAAAAGACTGATATGTCCTCGGAGTGTAGCCTCTGCCATCATCTTTTACCAAATAACACTACAAATCTTGATTGAATACTTTTCATTTTCCTTTCATAGTCTCCACTTTTAGAGTAGGAAAAAAGAATTTAGGGCAATTATTTGAAAAGATAAAATACCACATGCTGTTTGCAGAAACTGCATGGTAACTCTAATGGAACAGCTTAACTCTGCAGGAAACCAAAGTAACTGAGCAATAAATTGTGTCATCTCTATCTCTGTTATCTCTAGATAAATTTCAAAGATCTTACTAGATACTATTTTTATTGAATAAAGTGAAATCACCATGAGAAGTGTTGCTTAATTTTACATTTTCTTGTGAGAGCAAGATTGTTCCATATTCTTAGCATAATTGAGATAGCAAACAAGTGGCATTACAGGAACAATAACACTGGGAATGGATCTAGGTTTGAAAGTAGTTCCAAAGGGTTTCTTAAAGGTAGAACTACATATACCATAAATACTCATGCATGTAACTGTAAGATGAATAGAGAGACACAGAACAGAGAGACACAGGCACAGAATATAGTCTGGAAAGGAAGTCTGGAATTCATCTAGCCCATTGTACTCAGAGCACGCCAATTGTACAATAGATTTTGGCAGCATCAGCAAGGCATCTTTAAATCAAAAGAGCACTTACAAGTCAGACTGAGAAATTGCTACTGCTGTCATGTTCCTTCTGAGCTACAGTATAGGTAAAAATTTAGCTTGTACCCAGGAGTATTATCCAAGCCAACAGTAAAAAACATAGAAACTCTTACTGTTTGTTAAAAAACAAAACATCAGTATCCCCATATACCAGATTAAGTATATTTTGACTTGTTCAAAGAACATGCATTAAAATAGCTATCCATTCTACAGTATAAAAGCTGAGAGCTTCTGAGATACATCAATCCATTCTCCAGCTGAGAGAACTAAAATAATATTTCTGATTTGAGGTAGGACCTTTTTCATTGTTTTGGAATGTTTGAGATACACTATTAATGGGAGAGATCCAGATGATCTTAGAAAATGGCATGGAATAGTAGTTTGTTATAGGTCTTTTATAGATTTGGCTGCCTCTCTTCATGTCATAAAAGACAAAACCAAAAATGCCTGGAACACAGATCAGTAAATTGGCTGTTACTTCTAACTGGTCATTGGTTACAAAACTACAAGAAGATAATAAAACCTATAAAACATCAGCTCTTATATGAGATCGTACTGCAGAAATTGCCAGAATTGACCAAAGTTGAAGGTTAGTCAAACTTTTTGCTTCTACTTGCTCAAAAGCTAAAATTAATAGAATTGCAAGGATAAAGGTAATGCAATAAACCTTTGTCTTGACTTTTCCATAAATTGTCCTTTATTTCTTGGAAATGTAAGTGATCATGCTATAAATATATAGTAGCTAGCATCTAATAAAAAAATTTACATAAATACCTCTGGTTTCAATATGAAAGCAACACTTATATAATTTCCAGTGTATTACTCAATGGAAACTAAAAATTATATGGAAATAAGGACTATAAAAATTATGATTTTGAGATATAATAACCTTTGATGAATACATCTTTTTTAAACTTTGCTCCACTGTTCTGTGTAGATTTCAAATAGCTGCTAGTCCCATTCATGACTAAAATTTGCATCACACTGAAATACCTATACTCATAGAAAAATTTGGGTTGGAAGGGACCTTAAAGATGATCTAGTTCCCAGCCCCCTTCCACTAGACATTGCTGCTCAAATTGCTGTCCAACCTGGCCTTGAACACTTCCAGGGATGGGACACCCACAATGTCTCTGGGTAACCTGTGCCTGTGTCTCAATGTAATATTAAATTCCTTATTGTATGGAGGAATACAATTGTATTGTCTCAATACAATAAGGAATTTATTTCTAGTGTCCAATCTAAACCCACCCTCCTTCAGTTTAAAACCATTCCCCCTCGTCCTATGCATACATTCCAATGTAAAAAGTCCCACTTCAGAGTTCTTGTATCATTTTTCAGGTTTTGGAAGACTGAAGTAAAGTGTTCCTCAACTGTCCCTTCTTCAGGCTAGATTAACACAACTCTCTCAGCCTGTTTTTATATGAGAGGTCTTTCAGTACTCACCATCTTCATTACCCTTCTCTGGACATGCTCCAGCAAATCTGTGTTGTACTTATGTTAGGAATCCCAGAGTGAGACACACTACTCCAAGTGGAGTCTCATGAGAGCAGCTGAATGGGAAAATCATCTTCTTTGACCTGCTGGCTACACTTCTTTTGATGCAGCCCAGAATGTGCCTGGCTCTTCAGGCTGCAGATGGGCACTGCCAGGTCATGCACTGCTTCAACTCAATGTCCCCAAGTCCCTCTCCTCAAGGCTGCTTTCAATCCATTCTCCACCCAGCCTGTACCCATGTTTGGGATTGCCCTGACCCAGGTGCAGGACCTTGCACTTGGGCTTGTTGAACTTCATGAGGTTCACACAGACCCACCTCTCCAGCCTGCCAAGATCCCTTTTGATGGCATCCCTTCCCTCCAATGTGTCAACTGCACCACACAGCTCAGTGTCACCAGCAGACTTGCTGAGGCTGCTCTGTCCCACTGTCCATGTCACCAACAAAGATGTTCAACAGCGCCAGTCCCAGTACTGACCCCTGAGGAACCTCATTGGTCTCCATTTGGATTTAGAGCCACTTACCACTACTCTTTGAGTGTGACCATCCAGATTTTTTATGCACTGATAGGTCCATCCATCAAAGGCATGTCTCTCCAGTTTGGAGAGAATCAAAGCACTGAAATGCTTAATGCTTTGAACAAGTCCAAACAGATCAAAACTGTTACCTTCTATATCCACCAACACTGTCACTCCTGTAAAAAGCTACTAAATTTGTCAGGCAAGGTTTTCTTTAATGAAGCCATTTTGACTGTCAACAATCACCTAATTTTCCATGTTCCTTAGCATAGCTTCCAGGAGGATGTAGGTTCTGTACTTCTTTGTTCACTTTAGGTAAGAGGCAATGCTACCCAAATTTGACATTATATGGAAATCCAAGAAACTCAAGGCTTTTAATTTAGTCTGTCTTAATTGGCATTTTTTTAATTATGAGAAAGTATGCACAGCAAAAATATCTTTTATTCTAGTGACTGTAGGTTACATTGAGGTGGGATGTCTCCTTCCAAGCTTTCCTCTCTTTCTTCTCCTATGTTCTTTCAGGGAATTATGTACTGTTTTAATGCTGCTTATCTAACTTATTTTTGCAGTACCTTTGTCCTACTGGAAGATTAAAGATGGAAAAGGAAATACTTGCTCCCAAGAAGCAGAAACGGAACTCTTCCAAAAGTTTGTAATGTAAGATATTATTATCTCTCTTTTACTGTGCTTTGTTGAAGCTTGTTTGCTTTCATGTTTTATAATAAACTGTGGCATTTAGCAATATCTTCAATAACCTAACTAAATATTTTCTTCTTTATATGCCAATGATTAATTTTTTCTATGTATTCAAATAATTTGTTTTTTTCCACTACCACAACTACACATGCTCACAAAAACAATTCCTTGTTAAACCCTCCTTTTACTCTTGCTCATTTATTCAATGAGCAGTTGTCTGTTGTCTTGCAAGCAACTAAGTGAGCATGTTCATAAATTAATGAATATATTTAAATATCTTTCTTAAAAACTTCATCCCCTTTGTGTGCTTATTAAGGAGAAAAAAGTCCTTTAAATTACAAAAGTAGTTTCTTTGATGACATGTTGCTTATTCTTTAAAATATGTTGGCAAAATGAGACAGACGTGTCAGGACACTGCAGTTACGCCAATCAAGGCCATTCTGTGTCCTTATATTCCCTGTAGAGAGCAGTGTTCCTCTGGGCTCATTCAAGGCAGGAATAGCTCTTATGAACATTTCCAGGTCACATATATCAGATGTTTGTGCCTAAATGATCAAGCATTGCCACTTGTGCATGTCTGATATTCAAACTTGGTGTAATTTCTCATGTTAAGCAGGTGGCATGTTCTGGGAAAACAAAACATAATGCTTCTTCAGTGCATCCTGACCTTTTCAGCCACCCTTTCTTTGGAAGGTCTGACACAGACTAACAGCGTCTGCCCCATCTGATATCACAGCATCAGTGCCTCTTTCAGAAGGAGTTTCTTCACAGTAAATGTGTTTCTGTTTGTTCCAGAAAATCTGGTAATGCCAGAAATGAATCTTTTCCAATCTGGTTTCCTAGATGCATGACTGTGGAGGGAGGAATTTAAACAGAAACCAGACCTGCTGACTATTCATCAAGGAAATATTTTATATAAACGGTTGGGATTCCTTTACCAAGCTTGTACATTAGTATATTCAATTTACTTTAGGTAGAGCTTGCTTCCCAAATATTGTTCAGTCCAGTGTCTGGACAAGGACTTCCCCTGCCTTTGTTTTTCATCAAGCAATAGAGTAAAAACTTCTCATCTCTCATATTAACTAATTGCTTCCTATATGGTAGAGCTGCAAAACTTACGTATCTTCACCCTTTGTTTCCTACAAGTTGCAAGAAATTTTCTTTATATTAAAATTAGATGACTTGAAGAAGTAGCCTACTAACAGTGTTTGAAAGGTTTTTTTCTGTCCTTAAAAATTAATAGGGTCCTCACACATGCTCTGTGGCAACTTATAAAAAGAATGTGCAAAATGCAGTGAGAGCAAAGCCCGGATGAGGTCCTGACATGTTGGATACCATGTTCTTAGCCAGAGAAAACTTTCACTGGCTTTCATGCACTAGAGAGAACATGTATGGTGCCAGTTTATCATCTCAGCTGCCCCAGTTCACAGTCCTGAAATTACACTTCTTTCAGCTGCGACTAGAATTGGAACTGATTTCAAGTATCAAGGACATGTATTACAGGCTTGTGATTAAAAATATTTCAGTAACACCACTTTAAAGCAATGAGATTTTGATCCAAAAGACGTAGAAAACAGAAGAGTTAATATATTTTACACTTATTTTCAAGTTCAGTGACAAGTAAAATCTGAGCTCGGCTGCCAAGCAGACAGCTCAGCTCTGTAATGATGAAAGATGGAACCTGTTCATTTCCTTGCATTCCTTATTATGTCCAACAGTTAGTTTTCTAAAAATATGACTGTGGAAAAAGTTAGAAATGTTTCAATTGATTCAGTTCTAATTTATAAGTCAGGAATTTACTCCACAGCTATAAACAAAGTCTTAGCATTTTGCAATCACGTAAATCAGACTATAACTTGTACTCTACATTTATATTGTCCTGAATAGTCTTAAATTACTTTAAATGGATACATTCATCAGTACTCAGATTTTGCATTGCTTTGCAGGACTTTATATCTAAAAACTACAGCAAAAAATTATCAGGGGAGTAAAAGTCAATATCAAAATTCAAATCATTAAATCTGAAAGGATCTTTTGCAGCTTCATTTAGTTTCTGTGACTTATATCCTAAAAATAAATAAAAAAAAAATAGTAGCTGCAAATAATATGTTACAACAAAGCCTAATAACTTTGCCTCTCACATAATAGCAATTTTGATGTTTTGCTTGGAGACTCACTATATGAAATTTCATCTATAAATCAAACTCCTGGAAATAAACTTGCTGAAATCACAATCAGAGTCAAATATTTATGTGATGATTTTTGTGAGAAGTTCAGTAAATATGTTGTCATCAGTTAGAGTCTCAATAAAACATCTCGAGTTTTTTTCTCTTCAGCTTGGAAAAATATGATTCAGTCATGGACAGGAAAATTATGCTTGAAAAAACAGCTTCCTAGCAGGTCTGCACAGGAGCACCTTCACTGTGCTGCCCAGTTTTTAAAAGTTTCATAGTGTGCTCATATTTCTTTGACACATCCCACAGCTGATACTTGGACAGTCTTTTAAAGACTCCATCTGTCTTCCTTCTCCATACTGATCCCATTTGCTTCTCTTCATCACTCTCTCCTCCCCGACTCCCTATATTTTGTGAAATTTAAGCTTGATTGTTTCTTGCTTTTTATCTTAATCATGCTGTCTTCTCCCAGCCACAAACATTGAGATCCCATTTCCATATCCATTTTAAATTACCTTTTTCTCACATTACTTGACTTCACACTTTTTCTTTCATGTCCTGCCTTGTTCACCATTGCTTTTCTCATTTCCATACTGTCAACTTTCCTAATTTGCAGCTATCTTGCCTGGACTAGGAGTCCTCTGCACTCATGTCCTTTGCCATGGAATACATCTTGCTTGTTTAGGTAATGGTACTTTGTGCCAACAGCCATTGTCCTGATACTGCCTGATGGAGCCCCTCAGTTCTCCAGTAATCTCTCTTCAATCTCCTCTCTTTTCCTACCCCTTGACTTCTGAGGTGTTTGGGTCCTTGTTTTCTACTTCCATACATTGGCTAGCAATTGTGTTCCCAGGGACTACTGCAGAGTAGGTAAACCCATGGCTAAACAAACAAACAAACAAACAAACTGCATATATAATATTTCATTGTGAGTGAAAAACAAGGTGCTTATTTTTAAAGTTTTCCTTAAAAGCCTCAAATGTCTATGAGTTAGATATAAATCAGAATTTAGAACACATTGGAAATTTGAGAGTCTAAGGACTTTTGTATTGAGTATTATAGATAGATAGGGAACCTTAGTCCATGCTGGAATCCTTCCAGTTTCTGTGACTTAACTAAATACCAAGGCGAACAAGAATTGATTTTGTATCATTTAGAAACAAGGACTGAAAAGGAAAGGGAAAAGATAAAATTACCGTGAAAACCGTAAGTTTGTAAATTTGTGCAGTAATATTCAGAACTTTAACTGCATGGTCAGAGATAACCTCTGCTCACGTTCAGCTGCTGACAAAAAAGCAAATAAGGTGCTGGACTTTATAAGGAATGAGTCAGGAACTAATGGGAAAAAATAGACAACTACATGGTCTAAAGTAATAGTACAACTTCACCTTACATATTTTGATTAAACCTTCATAGTCCATAAAAAAAAAAAAAAAAAAGAAAAAAAAAAAGAGGATTGCAGGATTATAGCAAGTCTACTAAAGAATAAAAAGTATACAAAGTATTTTTTTTAAGTTTATAGCCTGCACCCACTCAGAGTGGCTTTTAACTTCATAGGTACAGAAACCAGGATCTTCATGAGAACTTTTCCTGAGTGTAGTTTAGTTTGGATAGTAAGGTTTTCACACAGGCTATTAGTTTGGTAAAGTCTAAAGAGATTTTAAAGATCCTTTGAAATAAAGGGTGCTGTGTAAATCTAGATTAATACATTTTTCCTGCAGGTAATATTTATGTTAATTTTGCCACTTTTCAGGTTTTCAGTGAATGAGCAGCTACTGGCTTAGTGTTTAACTCTGCATATTTACATAAAGCTTTTCCATGTTACTCCTCATTCCAAAGAAATAAAGCATGCTTGTTTAAAAAAAAAAAACAAACTGAGGCACATTCCTGTAAAATTTCATTTTTAACCTTTTCCTTGCTTTCTATTTATTGCACAAATACGATAAAAAGCTCAGCAAATCTAGGTAACTGCAGTAAAAGCAACTGCAACATATTTATTCTACTTGTGTTCACATTGGCTGTTTCAGAAACTCCCTTCTTTGAGAGTGAGAAACTTTTTAAATTCCAGGCTAAATTAATGCTTTATTCTTCATGTTGTATGTCTCTTTCTTCCTCACAGATGCTTATACTGGCTGTGTTTCAAGAAAAGAACTGTCCATCTTCTCTACTTCTGTTTATCTATATTTGATAAACTGTGTAACTTTGTTACAGCTATCTAAGTTTCCACGGACATGGGAGAGCAGAGCTGTTCACATTTTTTCATTTTGGATATGTAATCCAGGCTGTGTAGAAAAAAAAAATTAATACATGCCCTTGAAAGTGCCCTTCCTAATACATCCTACATTTGCCTAGATGTTTGTTTTTTTTTCCTGGAGATTTGATTTAACTGTGCTGTTAAACCAACCGGAATGACTCCTACAATGGGACAACTGGATAGAGGAGAGCAATTAATGTTGTCTACCTGGACTTCAGCAAGTCTGACACTCTCCCATGATATCCTGACAGAAAAGCTCAGGAGCTGCGGGCTGGATGAGTGGACAGTGATGTGTTTTGAGAACTCGGAATAACAGCGCTCAGAGGCTTGTGATCAGTGGCACAGGGTCTAGTTAGAGCTTGCCACAGGTGGTGTCTCCCAGGGTTCAATACTGGGCCCAGTATTGTTTAACTTATTCATTGATTTCTTGGATGAATGGCAGATCCTTCCCCAGCAGGGTCACTGATGACACAAAGCTGGGAGCAGTGCCTGATACCCCAGAGGCTGTGCAGCCCTTCAGAAGGACCTCAGCAGGCTGCAGAGATGGGCAGGGAAGAACTGCCTGAGATTCAGCAAAGGCAAGTGCAGGGTCCTGCACCTGGGCAGGAATAACCCCATGGCCCAGCCCAGACTGAGGGCTGAGCTGCTGGGAAGCAGCTCTGTGGAGAAGGGCCTGGAGTCCTGGTGGACACCAAACTGTCCCTGAGCCAGCGGTGTGTCCTTGTGCCAGGAGGGCCCATGGGATCCTGAGCTGCATTAGGAAGAGCACGGCCAGCAGGGCAGGGGAGGGGATCCTGCCCCTCTGCTCAGCCCTGGTGAGCCTCACCTGCAGTGCTCTGTCCAGTTCTGGGCTCAGTACAAGAAAGACAAAGAGCTACTGGAGACAGTCCAGTGGAGAGCTGTGCTGGTGATTAAGGCACTGGAGTGTCTCTCTCATATGGAAAGTGTGAGTCCTCCTTCTTTGCTCTTCTTGAAAATGGGGACAATGCTCAAAAATCATTGAGAGAGGCTTTGTGATGACATCAGCCAGATCCTCAAGGATTCTCAGATCAGGCTCCACAGATTTTTAGGGATCCAGCTGGAGTAGCTCATCCCACACAAGTTCAGGGTCAGCTCTCTAAAATTCTCTTAAAAAAAATTGTAAGAACTAATGTGTCAATAATGTCTGGAATTGTATGGATTTTGAACGTATAAAAGAGAAACCAACTGCACCTGTGTGAAAAGTCTAAAGGAATCACTCAAGATTTAGAACAGAAAAAATAACCTTAGTCTGTGGTCTTTTCCATAAAGAATGAAAAGTAGTTTGCAACATTTCAGATAACTCTCTAGTCTTCTTTGATTTAGAATGCTAGTTAGTTAAAAATATTCATATACAACAACAACAACAACAATAACAACAACAACAACAACAACAACAACAATAATAATAATAATAATAATAATAATAATAATAATAATAATAATAATAATAATAATAATACGCACAAGAGGAATTCCAGTACACATCTGTTGTGTTTCAGATTTGAAGCCAGAATAACAAAGACATCAGCACAGTTGTAAAGGTCACTTACGTAGCAGGCTGAGTCAATAAACAGGAATATTTAATCATGGGTTGGAAGTTGTGAGTGACAAGCTGTATAAGGAAAAAGAATCCCTACATTACAGGAGGTGGTATAAAAGTACATTCTAAGAATTTCCTGATTCCCCTGTGAAAGAGTCACTAAACTTTTTATCAGGGAAGGCTGAGTCGTCTTGTTCTAAGTGAACTAAAGTTTGTTTTGGAGAAATTTGTGCCTGGTATTGTTTGTCTTTTAATTTTTCATATAATGGTTTTCAGTTTGGGTTGGTGATACAGCTGACAATTTGGAGATAGTTAGGGAATAAATGTATACCACTTGCAATTTGAGCAAAGAAGATAGAAATAATCACATTCTTTATGCCAGGTTTCTGATCTTACTACTACAGCAGGAAAGTTCAAAAGCTGATTAGGTAAGATCCAGGTGACACAGGCAGAATACCACAGGAAGATAAGCTTTATTAGGTCCATGCCTAAATCCAAAACTTCTATAAAATAGTATATATATTTTTTAAGAATTAATCTGATTTAGAATTTTTTTACATTTCATAGTTCATTAAACTAAAATAACCATATGCACGATCCTCAGGTACTAAGAACAAACAAAGACAATGGTACTGTAGCAAATTAGAAAAAGATCTAATGCAACCTCTTAGCAGTTGTTAAGAATTTGAGCTTCCGTTTCCAGCTTCAGAAGCTCACATATATTCCAGTAATTGCCATTAAAAACATTTACTGCTCGCTAACCAATTGTCTAAGACATCCCCAAGAACAACTGTTTAAATCAGTATTGATAAAAAATCCTTGCACAATAAAAATTGTTTTTTCCTAAAATGTAAAGTTGAGTTTGGCCTTAAAAAAAGTTCCACTACTGTATGGGTAGAACACAGGACATGGATGAAATCCATGGCAGAGAAACAGTCACCTGACAAAAGGAAGAAAGAAGCAGACATGAATTTCCTCCCAGCATTTAGCCATAGTCTCATAGTTATTTTAGTATATCAGTACAGTGTATTGAGGGATGCTGTGCAACTGGCCCAAATATAATCCTTTGACTTCGTACTGGTAGGGGGCAAGATTTCTCTGTCATTGCCTTGTGCTCTTCTTGCTAGAGGCAGAAAAGATTTCTGAGGTTTTTCTGGTCTCTCTTTTCACTTGGACCACATTAACTTTCAAACAAATAAAAATAAACAAATAAACCAGAAAGTTTGCTTTGTGCTTAAAAAAGCAGAATCTATCATAAATTTTATAACCAAACCATGTTGAAAATTCTCTAAGCATTATTGCCACATTTTTACTTGGTATTTTTTACTTGTAGAGGAAGAATCCCTGGTGTTTTGGTTCCAAATGCTCCAGCATTAGAGAATGTTAAAAATTACAAAGAATAGATGTTGGAAATGTCCAAGACATCCAACCCTAGAATAGTTTTTAAAAAATAATTTCCAATCTAGTTTGGCTTGCTGGTTTTGTTTCTTTTTTATGCCTTACCAGAACATGCATCAAACTTCTTGGTATTCACACAGAACAGGAAGTTTATAAGTTCATGTGTTCAAGGCCAGGCTGGATGGGGCTTTGAGAAAGGTGTCCATGCCCATGACAGGATGGGATTAGATGATTTTCAAACGTCCTTTCCAACCCAAACCATTCTATGTAGTCTAGAGGAGGACAAAAAGAAATACACACTTTTCTGCCTTTCACTGATTGGAATCAAATACTTTGGGGCCAGACCCATGGAATTACCACAGTGGAATTCAATATGGAAGGAAAAGAAACCTTATTCAGGTAAGGTTTCTGTTTCTTTGCATCTTTGATAGTTGAAGGAAGCATTTCAAAGATGCTTGATAGAAAGGGAAGACCCTCCAAAGTAGATAAGTCTCTGTGGAAAAAGCAAGCCTGCAGCTAAATGTAATGAATCTTGTTTCTCACCATGTAAGACCTTAAAGCTTATGCTACCTATCAGCCTACATCTGTAATATAAGGAATCAATGTCAGCTAACATGGCAGGCTGGAGAAGCAAATTCCATGATGTCAAATATACAGCACATTTTATAACTGAAATAAATAAAATTAATTTTAAGGCCAAAAGTTATTTAGCAGTTGTGCAAAAGTCATAGTACTAATTATTGTTTCAGCAGAGTGGTTGGAGGGGTCCAAGCAGTACTTTGGCAAAGACTTTGCATGGAGGGCTGACTGCCAAGAGCAGCTGTGCAATGACAAGTCTGGAATGTCCTCTGAGTAAGGCTGGATGCAAATCTCTAAGGTCTCTGAGAGGGGGAGGTTCTTTAATATCTTGAGAAATATCAAAGCTCCATTCAATAATTTAAAAAAAATCATTAGTCATAAAGGAAAGAAACATGAAAATAACCTTGTGTAAATGTTGCTGTTTATTCACCCTAGAAAAACAAATTTCATGTGTGTTTAGTACACTTCCTACAAGCTTCATTTTTTCTGATGAGTAGCTTTATGAGGTTAGGGTACACATAGCAGATCAAAGTTTAGTAAGTTAACTGCATTCAGGATTTTAAGATTTCTATAATGAAAAATAGCTTAATATTCCTACACAGTATTTCACAGTATTTCAACTTCCTTATTGGCCAGAATTAGAGTTTTCCATATATTTCAGAATTGTTACTGTGCTATGTGAACACATAATTCTGCTCTCAAGGGATCACTGATTGAGCAATGAGGTTAATTACTGTAACATCTATATTAGTCTACTTCTCAGATATATAAAAACAACTTTTGTACTAATGTCCTGCTTTGCTGTTTTGAAATCTAGTAATAGAACATTCCTAAAGTTGTCTTCATACAAAAACTTAAATCTACACCACAAAAATCTTTGGAAGAAAAATGACACAGAAGAGAGGATAATATATTTACCTGGGTCTTGCATAAACTCTTATTTTTAACTCTATCATTTAAGTAACAAAGCATAATTCCTGTTAAAGAACTGGAACCACTTTAGGATGCAGTAGTATTCAAATGCAAACCAGATATATTCAGGAATAAAGGCCCTATTTAGAAACTGAAGTTCAGCTGTCTAAGTTTGAAACTTCAGGTATTTAGTGCAGAGTGATTGTCCTTCTCTATGTTTCAATTAATTGTTCCACAAAAAAAATATATTACATTTTAAGGCATTTCTCCTACATTTGATAGAGTGATTTTAATAAAATTCTTCTATAAAATTATGTCCTACAAGACTCCATATATCAATTTAAGGCATTTGCAGATTGCATGAGCTGATATGCAATCTATTGAAAATACCTGGTTCATAACCAGCCTAAGAACAGACCCCTCCATCACAAGACAATGGTCACCCATCAAGACTATCAGCTCCAGCTCTTCTCTACAAAGTTCAGACTGACAGCCACTAAAAAACTGAGATGTGGCTTAGATCTAGATTACACATCTAGATCTTTACTGTGAGGATGGTGAGGCACTGGCACAGGTTACACAGAGAAGCTGTGGATATCCTGTTCCTGGAGGTGTTCCACCTGGAGGTCAGATGGAACTCTGAGCAGCCTGGTCTAGTAGAAGGTGTCCCTGTCCACAGCAGAGCAGTTGGAACTGAACGACCTTTAACATCCCTTCCAATCCAAACCATTCTATGATTCTATGAATTCTCTTTTAAAGCTGCAACACAGTTTGTTTGCAGATTTTTTTTATCTCAGATATATTTGTATATACAATGTTACAGAAGTCTGAAGTCCACTTTTTCATTGAAGAGAATTGCAATCTTTCTGCTTGCCTCCCACTGAGATTATTCATGTTTGAACTAAAGCCACATCTTAAAAGTTTAAATGCAAGAAAATTCCAAGTTACTATATTAAACATCATCTAATATCTACTGTCATCCTTGTTTATTCTTTCTAGAATCAGGGAGCTTAACAGGACCTTAACATCTAACAGGCAATGAAAGAGATTATATTCAAGATGTTGATCTCCAATTATGTTGAGCACAACCTCACCAGAATTGCCAGGTTTTCAGCACTGACATCTTCATGCAGGTGCTATAAGTGGGAAGTGTGTGGTCATAGTTTCAGCTTTGCAGAGAGAACTAATTGACTTTCACGCCGGATTTTGATGATTGCAAAATCTGAGTTTGTTTCACTTGGTAACAAAAGCCAAACATTTTGTAATTATCTGCAAAAGGCAGTGAAGCTTCAGTATGGGAGTAGGTCAGCCCCTGGGCTTCCCCGAAGCATTAGTAGTGTGAGTGCTGTTTTAGTAGGACAGGTTAGGAAAGTGATTTCCCTGAAGGCTGCTCCTGATGGACCTGTCCCAGAGCTGTCCCCTTCAGCTGCTGGAGCTCCAGACCCACCGCAGCTTTGCAGTTTCCAGGATTCTGAGACCCAGAGGGAAATAGCAGTGTCTCAGAAACAGATTTCAATCTGCCCGAGCCAGCAAATTCCACCAGAAAATGTTTTGTCAGAACTTTTTCAGTCTCTTCCATTTGTAATTGAAGGCTTATGCTTTACTATAAAAGAGATTATTTTGCTATGTGTACCATGATTCTGGGTATCAGTGCTGTCATTTGGATATTAGGGGAGGTGTGATGGTGTTGGCACTGATCCTCTCCATCCCAACTTTGAACCATAAAATACCAAAGAAATTTCCTATTGCTTTAGAATTCCTTTCCATAACTGAAATGAAGGTCAAAATTGCTTATAATACCTTTGACACTGGCACAGGATTCTGAGAAGGGAACACATCAGAAAAGCTATCAGTCTGTGGCAGGAGCAGTAATGGCCTAGACCAGGCAAGGCAGGTAGCACCTGAACCTTGGTCATGCAGAAGACTTTGTGCAATATATGACATGAATTTCTCTTTGTACTGGTGCAGGAGAACTGTTCCAAAAACAATTAAATGCAGCTTTTGTGAAACTAATTCTCATACCTTTTTAAACTCCTTATGCCACTTTATTTTTATATGAGTGATGGTTATGAAAATTTGAATATGCTTTTCCTCCTCACAGCTAGAAAATTTGCATGGCCCAATAGGATGCAAATGTAAAACACACAAGCCAGAGTTGGTCTTTAGAACCGTACAGTTCCTTCCATGTTCTTTTTAACCTGTGCAATGCGCAGAAAAAGAAAAATAGAGCATAAAATACACATATCTTTGGGATACCTAGCAAAATTCCTTATAGGCTGCCTATGGAATCCTTTCCTTTTGTTATATATTAAAAAATAAAAATACTAAGATGAATGTTTTAAAAATAGGAGATTTAATTTTTTTATCAAATAAATGTGGCAGTGAAATCTGTAATATTTTTTCTTTTTCCAGAACTACCTTATTCATTTTTAGTTTATGGACTTTTTTTTTCATGGAATGGGCAGTCACATATTTTTGTAGAAAAAAATCTTAGTTCATAGCCATTATCCAATTAATGTATGGTACTTGTAGTATATGGTGTCTATAAGATGTATACTGGGAGCAAAATTGCCAGTCACAAAACAGGGGGCACTAGAAGAAACTACTTTAAAGGCGCAATACAGCTCAGTGCAGGACACTGCAGGAGCTGCTCTCTCAAAATGCCCATTGCATTAACTTGTTGCCTGCAACAACAGTTTACATATCATCCCTTTGCTGAGTTGGCCAGTGGATGTGATATCACAATGGAAACACATTTTAGCTTGTACTATAGACTTAGTGTGGGACTCTGTGGGATCAGAGTTGCAAGAGACTGAGAAGAACTAAGAAAAATAGGGCCCCATTAATTTGCAATTGTTACATTGCTAATTGTTAAATTGCTAACATATGTAACTTTTATGACTGTGGTCAGAACTCAATGCTCCTCACATGCACTTGACCACATTTGTCACTTTCTAAGTATTAAGGAAGGGAGATGTGAAGAGACAACAGCAAGAAGTCTGGTTGTATCCTTCAAGTAAGGACCTGGATTTGATAAGGCTGAAGCTGTAGTGAAGACAGTTTTACTGGTTTAAACATTTTCCCTTGAGGTACCCACATAAAAGCAGATTTATTTTCATTTGTGAGCATATTGTGTAATGTCTTTCCCAGTGTGCCCTATCCACTGCTTTTCACCAAACAGATAGGTTCTTTTACCAGAGAATGTGCATCCACTCCCCTGTATGACTGGGATTCAGCCTGTCAACCTGCCACGGAGCTCTGTTCAAGAGAAAAAAAAAGGCGTACAATTTTGGGGAAAAATCTGAACATTTTCCATGGAGTTCAGACACTAACCTCCGAAGTAAACCCTTGTTAGATACCTGAGATGAATAAAAATAATTTGGCTAACAACAATTCAGTGTCTCTTATATGTCATGTCAAACCTTACAAAGTACTGAGGTCTCCCTAGAGGTGGTAGAGGTGATAATGAGATGAGTTTGGGCTTTGGTGAAAAGATAGTAAATCCACCATTCACCCAAACTGGTAGTTTTACTACTTTGCTACATCTTTCATGGCCAGGACTTCTTTTTAATGTGCTCATTGTGCTGTTTTTCATGAACCTTCCTGTCAGCAGCTTGAGGTGAGCTGTAACCTCAAGAGTGACAGTCACCACAGGACTGGTGGTTGTGTCTAAAGCAGGATCATTATTGGACTACGCTGCACCATAGAAGTTCATGGTAGAGACCTACTGAGGAGGTTTTTGAAAGGCATGTTGCATCCCAGTGCAATCCTATAAAGCTAAAAAGAAAGAGAGGTTCCTTGCCTTATGATAAATTACATTGGAGCAATTGCTGGTTGCTGAAAATGAGACTTCAGGCCAGCATGGGCCTCCAGACCAGCACGTACAACAGAGCTCGAGGATGACAGAAGTGAGTGAAAGCAGTTCTGCTTATTAGAGAAAAGAAGTTTAACTGTGAATCGCATTACTTAGATTAGATATTTTCTTCCACAGAAGTTAATAAACATGCAAATGTTTTGACTCTGTGCCCTGAGATCATCTGAGCTGAAATGTAGTGGATATAAATCCTAACTGGAGCTAAAAACCTGATACCCATGAAGTGCTTGACTTACTATATAGCTTTGTCAGAGGAGAAATGGGGTCAAAGGAAAAATATGGTAGAAAGTGTGGTAAGCATGCTGTCAAAGTGCTGCTGAAATGACGAGACACGGGTAGTCACCTTTGGCCTGGCCTGTTTAATGTCAGTGACAAGACAGACGTAACAACAATGATGTCAGGCTAACACGAGAGCAAGTTTGTTCACAGAACTGTGATAACATACACAGGGAATCCAGATCAACAGTGAGTCATTCTGTAGAAAGAAAGCAATGCTGGCAGAATTGGACAAATGGAAAGTTTCTATACAATTTCTTAGCAATGCAGAGTGGGAGGAAAAAGCCACCCCACAGGGTGAACCAGTAAAGACTCTAAAATGAAGAAGTAATGTTTAGTTACTGAAATCTGCCAATTGTATTCTAGCTTGGCATGTTGCTCCCCTTCAGACGCCTTACACAGACAAGAGCACTTTTCCTGTGATACACAGCTGGGGTGGGGAAAATACTGAAAAAAAGGAATAGAGACATAGAGTACCATATACTTACACCATTTTGAATCTGTTCCAAGAAAAAACCTTTTGATCTCATGCTGTGAGGCCTAAATAAAAGAATAAAATTCTCCCCATTCTGCAACAAATATAGTTTAAGAACAGGAATATGAACTTAAGAGCCTTAAAATAATTGCACTTCCATGGAATCAAGATCTTGCTACTTAGCAAATAGTATTTTTCAAGTTGTCAAGAAAATTGTTATTTAGAAGAATATATACTATTGATTTTTGTGAATAATGCCAACAGAAAACAGACAGACACACAAGCACTTATAACCTTCTTTTCCAGGAAAGCTGCTAACTGTGCAGATCTAGTGATTTATCACACTGTGCAATCTTACTTTCTTGTACGCCCTTCTCTACCTACCTGAAATCCTCTTTCTTACTTTATTTTAAAATTAGTATGCTACTGAGACAAGAAATAGCATATTCTTCAAGGATACAGAATCCAGTGGAGGGAGTGTGCTGTCCACAAAGGATTACAGTTTGTAGACATCACCAAGCAGACCATGAGTTGACAATAAAGCACACATGTTCTAACGAAATTTCTCCAATTTTGATGGCTATATAAAAAAAAAAAAAATCTCAATACTACTCTTCCAATATCAAAAATAACCACAATTTCCTTAAGGGGAGATACATATTTTCAAGAAATATAATAAAAATTTTGCATACTTACTAGACATTCTTCACACTCTGAGGGATAAATCTCACCCACCTAGAATGGCTGTGGCTCTCTGTCAGATACAAGACATAGGATGGAAATATGAATATAGAAATACAGGTGAATATAATGAAATCACTTTTGACTGTATTAGACTATATAAAGTTTATATATTATTTTTTACAGATTAATTGTTTATATCATCTGAATTTTAAAATTAGATAAGGAAAATCAGAGTGTTTGCCAAAATACTGGAAACCAGGGCTTTGGTTTCCAGTATTACAAAACATGGTTTTTGTTTTTTTTTTAATTCAGATATTTTCTCAATGGGTGTAAGCACTGTTACATCACCTAACAGCACAGATTTCATTACAGGATATTACAGCAGTGATGATCAACTCTGATAGGAGATTTCTATTAATGTGATGGAAATCACAGTACTGTGTTCAGTACTCTGAACACATTAGAACTTCAAGAGAAAATGCAACCAGCCTTAGAATTTATGATATGAGATGCTAATCTATAAGTAAAAAAGAAGCTAACCAAAATAAAGACATCCAATTGGAATCCAAGCCTATAATTCCTTAATATTTTTAAAAGTGTTGCTTTTTAAATACTTATTGAATGTGTAAATCCCAAATCAAAGTGTTTTCCTCTGGTGTTTTCCCTTTAAATTAGTAAGTGTTCCTCTCTATCTAGAAAAGAAAAAGAACTGCAGCCTGGACAATTTACTGAGTCTCAGAGATTAAAAGGATCCAAGTATACCAGCAAGGCAAAGACAAGTGTTTCTCCAAGCTGGAAATCAAGCACCTGCAGCTTAACACAAAGATGTTCTGATAGAATCTTTTATTTGACTTGGCTTGTAGGCTGTGATCAATCTAAAAAAGCCTGAATAGCAACTTTGTTCCTGTTCTAGCAATCCTTGCATGCTTTTGACAGGTGGCATTTTGGAGGTCATGAATGAATAGGCTAATGAATACTTTTATAAAAATTTGGTTTTTTTCAAATACCTTTGCAGGTTTGAAAACCTCAGTCATGGCAGTACTCGTGCTCCTCTCTCCTGCAGGATAAATTTTTTTGGCTTTGTATTTTTTATCTTCTGAGTTAAAATTCTTTCTCTCTTCTTCACCAAGACATAAATGTTGCAGAAACCTGAAGTACTGAATTTCTCTATCTTTTTTTAAAATCTAGATCCTCATATGAAAAAGGCCTAATACACTTAGCAAAAAGATTAGGCGGAGCAAAGCCAAGTCAAGGATCAAGTATTGTAACATTCACATCCAAATTAAGTCTCACTCCTCATCTTGCTTTTTACATCTGTTGAAATATGGTTTCTATTATGGTTTTGGAAGATTTCCATTTACTGTAAGTTTCAGACGGTATTGATGAGGTCACTGTTTACTTTGAATAGTTCTTTGATAGGAAAAAAGAGAGTACAATGGAACATTCAGGAAGCATGGCATGTAATACATTATTAAATTAATCATATGAGAGTTGTATTGAGACATAACCTCTCTTTACCCCTAGGGCAAAGCCTGAGGGGACAGCTGTCCCACAGCTCCCCATCACAGCAGGTTCTCATGTAATTGCAACAAGTGATGCTGATTATTGATAGATAACAGCCATGTGAATTCTGCCTGCTCAAGCCACTGTGTACAGCTGTATAAACCAGAGAAGCAGACTGGAGAACAATGGGCAGAGGTGTGCTACCCACACATGCCTTTGCAGAGGATATTTCTGCAGCTAATACTTTGGTAGCAAAAGACACACTCATAATAACTGGAAGTGTCTTTGCATGCTTTCCTGACAGGCTTCTGAGAACAGACTTGGATTATAGTCAAAAGCCTTATCTGGGTGTTAGTCATGCTTAGACATTCAAATTGAGACTTCAAAATCAATTTGTGGTTATGTGCCGACATTGAAGAGGTCACCGTGCTGTTTCCAGTGTGGAAACACCGCTGTTTCCATGTGCCCAGCATCATCTTTAACACTCCTCACTGGGAGCCCTCCAGCAGCTAGGCTGCTGTGGTGGCTCAGAAGGATAAGCTCAATGGTTTTTCTAAAAACCGGCCTTATTTTTTTTTTGTTTAAGCTTAGTATATGTGATTTATTTCTTTATTTTTAATGACAAACATGCTTGAGAACATGAATTGAATGCAAGCAGAGACCCATGATGTCACCTGGTAATGATATGGAAAAAGTGTGAAGCACAGCTGTACTATATTGCTCTGCTAAACTCCAGATACAAAAGGATATTCATGCAGCAAGCATATTTCACACAACTTCTGACTGACTCACACACTGTGAGGTGTACAATGATGATCCCTTATTTTCAGGGACTCATATCTTCTTTGAAGAATCAACATTTAACTTTAGCGATAACATGGCAGGCAGCTGATAAAGTGGCCAGAGTTGACAATCAAATCATAACAAAAATCTCCTTTGCGGGATTTGTAATTTTCTCTTCTCCCCGCCCCCCCACCCCCCTCCCCACTTCCTGCGCGTTCCCCCTTTGTCCTGCGACCCAGCCTACCCCTCCCCCCTCCCCCTGCGGTCCTTTGTCTGTCCCTGCCCGCCCCTCCCCGCCTTTCCCATCGCCTCTCTTGCCTCCCCGGGGTCTATGGGTTTCCCTGCCCCTGCCTCCCATCCTAGCCCCATTGGCTGTGGCTCAGGTTCCACCCCCCCATGGGATATAACCGACCCTCGGTCGGTGCCCTGGTGTCTCGGGAACACGCTTCTGCAATAAACACGTGTTTGCACCCAAGCCCCGTGTCACCATTTCATCTGTTCCCGTGCTAGAACTGAGCCTCGCAGAGCCGAAGGGGAAAGTGGCCGCTGCCTCTCCCCTCCTCCCGTCGTGCTCCCGCAGGCGCCCGCCCAGAGCCAGTCCCACACGGCAACAATACTTTCTTCATGAGACTAGGAATTTGGCTGAAGTGAGTTAGTGAGAATCTTGGAAGACAATGGCCTTTGAATTATGTATAAATTACCATGTTATAGGGACAAAAAAGGAGCAATTCAATCTGTTTCCTCTGTATAGTATAGTCTTACTATATATTAAAGCAGTTTCAAGAATATGATTTTTGGTTGTTAAAAGATATTTTAGGAAAAAATACTGGTTATCATGTCACTTTTGCTTGACAGAATGTTTCATGTTTAATATGAACTGCACTTGTTAAATACTCTAAATTAAATTTGTCTACAACACTTCAAAATGCTCCTTAAAATTTCCTTTTATCCTTTGTCTTAGGTACTGAAGTGTTTCTGTCAATATGTAAAGCATACAAAAGTATTTACACCTCATGATTATTTTTAGTGATGTTTCTTGCATTGTTTGGGATAGCCTATGAAGCGCTGTGTTTGGCAATCCTTCATAAAAAATAATTCTATTTCTTCATAACAATAATGACTTCTGATTTTGTCTTTCGCATGTTACAAACTGCTCAGTGCTTCTGAAGAATTTAATTTATACCGCTACAAGGAGAAAACGAAGTGTATGTGCATCAAACAAGAAAATTAATTTTTGTATTTAACATAAATAATCAGTAATGTAAATATAGAAACAGACTCTTAAAATGAAGGTAAGAAAAGTATACTTAGAGGCAAATATTGAAGAAGTGGTATAAATAAGACAAGGATATTTAACACAAAGCAAGGCTGTGAAGAAGTTCCATGTATAAAACTGCATCTTTTCTGGAAGACCACAGATCCCTAGGGATGTGCAGATGCTTGAAGTGATTTGAAAGAAAGGCTGATGGATCAGTTGGCATATACACAAGCACAGCTGTTAGAGGAAGTAAGATTGTTTTTATAACTTGAAACTTCAAGATATGCATTTAAATGATAGGGAATTTCCAAGGGAAAAAAAAAAAAAAATAGACATATTTCCTCCAAATAATATTATTACATCCTGAATATGTGCTGTGTATGTATTCCTATACAGTCAGAAGCATACACAGTTGTGCATAGCGAGATGTAAAAGGAAATAGGATCTTATGCATGAAGAAATATCACAAAGAGGTTTTGGAATAATGTACTTGATGAGAAAAATTGCAAAAGACCATGTATTTCACATGACACAAATTCAGTTTAAAATAATTTAAAAGTGACCAATACCTTCAGCAGAAGTAAAGGAGCACACAGCTTAAAAACATGCTGGTTTTGACAGTTTAATTATTTTTTAAAAATGCATGAAATCTGTCTGATTCTTGCTACTAAATTTGTCTTTCCCAGTCAGAGGGGAGGAAGAAAACTGGCATGCTTAAACATAAATTTGGCTGCATTAGTAGGAAATCTACTGTAGTCATAAATGGAAAATATTCAAGCTAAAATGTCAGTAGTAGAAGATGACAGGAGTCAGTGTTAGAGGTCCAGATTTTAAATATTTACACAAATATAACGTAACAACGATGTGGAAAGCAAAGACATCCAAGTTTGCAGATAGCACTTAATTAGCAAGTACTGCAAATAATGAAGGAATGTACAGTCAGAAATCAGAGGCTGAATGCAGAATAAAGTTTGAGCTGTCAGGTGAGAGTAGCTGTAATAAAGATGGGGTTTTTAAAAGACAACATGGAAAATATTTTTAATGTTAAAATTTAGTGAAAAACTTAACCTTTAAAAAATTTGGTAATGTGTAAATGTGTAGCAGCTGCTGTTTATTGTTTTAGTGTACTTGTTTTTCTTGTTTTTCAGACTCTTCCCTTCATGAGGATACTGAGGACCACAAGGAGGTCTCCCCTCAGTCTCCAATCTAATCTAATGGAGTTATCTCAGGTAATTGGAGTTAAATGGCATTAATTCCATTACAGCAGTCCAACATCCACAGTTCGAAGCACACACTGCTAGCACAACCCCAGATTCCCACTTCATAAACTGCTGAGTCCTTGCAGCAGAATAGGGTGCATAAAGATACATTATTATTTAAAAATCAACCATGCTGAAAACATGGACCACACAGATTTATTTGTGTCTGACCAATAGGAGGGGGAAATTTCCAGCATAAACTTTCATGTTTATGTTTGCTTTCAAGCTAACATTTTTCTAAACACTATGGTCAGCACAAAGATAAGAGAGTTTTAAACTATCCCATCATTTTTGCTATGGGGCCATCTGATAAATCATAGCAGAAATTTGTTTTTAAGCATTGTTAACAGTTAAATGTTTTTGAAGGCTTGTATGCTATAATACTTATATTACACTATTTGATGCGTACATACTGCTGCAAACATTCTTTTTAAATCAGAAGCAAACTGTAGTGAAAGATTTTCAAATTGCACAAAAGCATCTCCATATATATAGCTTTAGATATGATCAGCTTCTCAGAGACAGAGCCTGTGTCGGCTACAAAATTTCTCCTCAGCTGTTATTTTATCTCACCTCAGGAACAGATTCTTCCCTTTATGTTTATATTTGTGTAACTGAGCAAAGGACAGTATGGGTGAACTGCTGCTGCTTCGCCCAGCAGCTCTTTCAGTCTCTGTTGCTCTCTTTGCCATCCTGATAATCTGATGGGGTCAAACATTTAACCTCGCAGGTCACAGATCAGCTAAAACTTGCCCTCATTTGACCCATGTGAACAATAATAAGACCCCTTTTCCAATAGTCTTTGTCCTGACCAACCCAACTATAATGTCAATTAACTTGGCAAGGCTTAAAGCCACTTTGAAAATCATTCCGTTTCTGTGGAATGTTAATAGCAGAACAGCTGTTTTCAAGAATCTCACATTCTGTGTTTCTTGTATTAAGAATTTTACTAATTTTTCCCTCACTGTCTGCTCTCATATGACATAAGATATAAACTGATCTGCTGACCTCAAAAATGTGTTTTTCTTGCAAAGGGAATAATTTCTTATAAGAAAAACAGTATTTAGCTAAAATGTCTAAAAAAGTTTTGTTTTGTTTTCTGCATAAGAACCTAATTTGGTTTCTTGTATTTCTACTAATACATGCTTCTAGCAGAGGTTTGGACCAGATGATCTCTAATGTCCATTCTAACCTAAATTCTTCCATAAATGTTGCTGAATTAAAAGTTGGTTTACACCCTTTTCTGCTTGGTTCAGCCCAGGACGTGAAGGAACCAATCTCAGCAGGTGAATGGAGCTAGCTCTGACTTACTTTTCTGTCCAGTTCTAACTTGCTTCCCACAGGAGAGGTTTATAAATCATGTAGCTCAGCACTTTTAATTTCTTGCATCCTATAGGAGCCTTTCTCATATTGATGAACTGCTTCCTTCACTAGAGCAAACTCTACTTTAGCCTAGATAAATGTCTTTCAATTTAAATTTTAAAATAATTGATTTATTAAGCTTTTGTCTTTGGAAACAATATTAACCTGGAATTTCAGCCCAGGATAGCATTTTCTGTCATGTGTGAGATGAAGTCTGATGTATTGCCACTCAAGTGGGTTATGATGTGTATATTATATAAATCAGAAGGAAAGCCTACCAGTCATCCAGTGAGATATAAAGTACTGTTTTTCATATCTAGAAGGTCATGAGAGCCTAACACTGGAAACTGTGGAATACATTTATATTGCACACTAAAATACCGCATTAAAAATATAATACCCATTTCAGTAATAAGATTACACATACTGGTAAATGTCAAAATTGTACTTGTAATTCAGCACTGTTGAATATAGGCATTACTACAATATTAGTTACAGGACTACACGGTACTATTGTCACAGGACTCCTGCCTTCAAGTTCCTTTCATGGTCCTTTGGCATTCAACATCCAGTCCAAAAAGTTAGCCCTGCAGAGGACTCACCAGCGTCAAACAACTGGGTCATCCCACAGTCCTATTTTCCTATATCCTAGTTCCTGTGATCTCTGTTTCCCTCCTTACAGACAGATGCTTCAAGTCTCAGTGTGGTCCACCAAACTCTTTGCCCTAACACGCTCCTCCGGCAAACACATCTGGCCATCTCTGCTCTGAAAACAGAGAGTTTTGTCCCTTGCACCACTTGAGCAAGGACACCCAGAACTGACAGTGCTGAGCTCTCATCACATGCACTCTTGGTACCAGTCCCTGGTACCACTCCAAAACCCAGTTAACTACAAGCTGAAATCTCCATCAGTAGCAGCCTTTTAGAGCTGTGACTTCAGAAGCGTCACAATCCTCTAGTCAGTGTTTGCAGACTGAGATATTTTCTTTCTGGTCTTTCTGGGGTTTTTTTTTTTTTTTTTTTTCATCTTTGCCTTTTTTTTTTTTTTTAAAGTCTTAAGTTGCTCAAGATGCAGTTCCACATCAACAACAAAGAGCACAAGCTGGACACTTCAGTCACTCCTTCCAACTTTTATGTTTCTGTTTCAAATCATTAAAAGTTCACACAAAAGAGGCAACCAGAACATTTTGATATGGACAGAATGATGTATTTTCTTCTAGTTTAGTTCTTGGAAATAGTAATTTTGACTGAAATTTTCCAGAAAGATTCAGTCTGAGGCAGATTACCCAGTATGCAAACTTTCAGGCCAAATAGTTAAAGTTTGGCAAAGTTATGAGCTACAGAAAATGATTTTGTAATGGAATTTCTGGGCACTTTTAGTAGGTGGTGCCACCAGTCCAATTTACCACACATACAAAAGATACTTAAAATTTTATTAATTTTCTGGAAATCACTTACTTTTTTTCATCCTAGAAATAACTTCTGGATTTTCTGATGATTTCATTCACTGCAAGTGAATGATGAACACAACTAAATACATCATTTAAAGTCTGAGTTTCAAAGAAGACAAAGATGTCTTACAGGAACGAGCAATTGAGGGACTGCACACATGCAAATTCATACATGCACAAGCACTTTCATGTCCTTTACATTGTGACAAACAATTCCATAAAAGAAGAAATTACTTTTGATGCAATTCCAAAAGCAGCAGAAGTTTAATGTTATTGCCAGAGGCAAATGGACTAGAGGTAGCACCGAACATTATTTGCACTCGTATGAAGATGTCAGTGACAACTTTCATGCTATTTCAAGACATATTTGTATAAATGTCATTTCAATATTAGCAGCATTAATTTTGAAATTACAATTTTTGTTCCTACATACTTACATATGTACATGCACCCACTAATCAGAGCCTTTATTCTCATGTGTCATTGTGTAGCAGATTTGAGAATACAATTTAAAAAAATCAATCTCAGCTTCTCAAACAGGAGAGTTTATTCAGGCCTAAGATATTCCTTTTTCTTTATGATGTCGTTGAAATGGAGTTTTCTTGATAAACTCAGTACATTAGTGCTTAATTTAGTATGATCTGTAGTCCTTGTATATATTTTCAGCACTTGTCAGAGAATTGACAAGTTTGCTTTTAGTTGCAGAGAATTTCAGGTATCTTTAAATTGTTCAATATAAAGTCAGTGTAGTGAAACTAACTTGAATAATTTTGCATTCCTTGAAAATGAAATCTGTGGTTTAAGACCAAAGCCATGCATACTAATTATTCCAGTTGTGAACTTTGATTAGAAAGAGCAAGCTGTACTGATAGGATTTCTTTCTTACCTTGCCCAGAAATGTATTTTCTTCTCTTCCATGACATCAGATCTGCTGATGCCACATTCCCCTACCAAACAGCAGCTGAATCAAGAAACTTGCTTTGGTTTGCACAGGTTGGGTGGCCCTGAGGCAAAGCTTCCAGTTACTGAGCGCATGCAGTGACACTTTGGGTGAATTTATTCAGTATTTTCACTAATGGTTCTTGAAGCTAGCCAATAACGGATAAAATGTCACTTTATGCATTATTTTCTACTTTGAAAAATAGTTAAACCTATAGAGTTGCTAAAGTTTATTACAATGTACACAAAAGGAGTTTGGGTGTTTCAAAACATCAGCTGTTAAACAGGATGGAATACGCAGCAGGAGCCACACTCTGGGCATAGTTTTGTGCTGTATCCTGTGAACAACTGAACCACTTCAATTTCCATTCCTGTGTCTTCTTTTCACTTGTAGAGCCACTTTAACCCATTCTTTACTAATGCCTCCCAGCAGGAGCTGTTCTCACAGCCTCAAGAGACAGAGCTATGCTTGAAGAATGCCAAGCAGCATTGTACACACTGGCAGCACCTGACCCAGATGCCACTGCCAAAGCTTGAGTCAATGTTGTGCCATTTAAAAAAAGAAACAGATCCTTAACCTGGCAATGCTACTGAGAATCAGCTTGTGTTTATTAAAAATGGTAGTAGTTTTGTAATTTACCCCACAGAAACAACATGTTGTAAACTCTTTAAACTGAAGGAAAATGCTGTGTCCATTCAGGATTGAAAAAGATCAGAAAAATTGCAACTTGCTTTGAAGTTAAACTGACTTGTCACAGACAAATCAGTGAGGAGTGGTTGCAGGAACCTCACCTGGGAATATTTTGCCATCTACTGTTTCAGATGATAAAAAAATGGGGTCCAGACAAGAGACCAGAAGCTGATGTAGATGAAGAAGGATTAGCAATGCATTATCCCATATTTAAAAGATGCATGTTGCTGGCATAAATACACAAACAAGCACAGATGGCACTGAAGGCTGATTGGGAGGTTCAGTGGGTCTCTCACATCAAATACATGCAAAAAACCTTCCAGCAGAGAGCAGTGTGTGCACTGAAAGAGCATTATGACAGCATGGGAGACACTACAGCTGGGTACATCTCCCAGTCTGCTTTATAAATCAACAGCTTGAGTCCTGCAGAAGGAACAAACCTAGTCCCTCAAAAGAACTGCAGGACTAAACATTTCCCGCTCTTTCCAAGAAGATGAACCTTCAGAATGACAATTTTATATTCTGACATAATTGATACATTAAGATTCACTTAAATAATTTAAACACTTAATTTTTTAATTGAAATTATTGAAAATGGGAAATACAGTACATCTGCATTACATAAAGCGGTGTCATATTTGAGACCAGATTATCACCAGATAATCCAGATTATCACCATCCACCATGCACAGTGCACTGCAATCCTGCCCTCAAAACGCAGCAGCTTTCTGGTCATGCTCACTCTGATCCGAGGTCTAGCAGATTCTGTCTAGACTAGTGAATCTCAGGGTAGTACCAAATCTACTTTTCGGTGCCCTTATCTGTTCCTCGCCAATAATTAAGTTATAAATGAATTTTCAAAATTTACATTAAAATGTAGTAGAACGGATTTTTGACAAGGTGCTGTATAAATTTTAAAAACAAATGAAGACACTGCAAGGCAAGATAGTATCAGACAGGGAAGGGCTAAATGAGTGAGCTTTAAATGTTTATCCAGGTAAGACAATTACTGTCATCTTCAAAGAGTAGGTCTTGTCTTGGAGTAATTAGAATTGAATCTCCAAACAGTAGCAGCTGCATCTGTGACCTGAAAGCCCTGTTATTTTGGGAGAATAATATTTTTTGAAGTTTTCATTGTTTTGTCAATAGCTCCATAACTGCTGCTAACTGTTAAAAGCACAAGTTTCAAAAAAAATTCCCACTGACTGGCATTCTTGTAAGCACTTTTAGTGCAGCAACTCAGTACTGAAATCCACTTCTGAGGCTTGAGAAAGCTGCTAGGTATAAATTTTTTTTTGTGTAGATCTCAAAAGTCAATCTACATCCAGTGGTATAGCAAAGCAATCAGAGTCTGCCTATTGTAATTATTGGGGTACCTAGAAATAGAAGCAGAAAAAAGAGGCAGTTTCCAAAGACTAGAATTAAACAGAAGTATTCCTCTTCTCTGAGAAGGTGTTGCTGTGTAGCAACATGTGGTGTGAGTCATCAGTAGAAGAGATGAAACTGACTTCTGCCTTATCTTCTAAAGACATTATTCCTGATTTTTGGTTTTAAGAATCTAAAATTAGCATCTATCTTATTTAAAGTAGATAGTCGTTTTTGGACACAAGAATAGGATATTATTAATGGTGTGCTTTCTGAAGAATTTATTTCATTGTCACCACCAGTGAGAGCCTAGTGAAAGGGCTGTTTGTGTTGGAACTAACTTTTAATCTCTGCAGAAGTCTGTAAAAGCAAAGTGCTTGAACCACCATGAACTCTTGGCAGTTACACACTCCTTTAAAACTGCTCATTGTGACAAACTGAGCTTCATGATTCAGCCTGTTAATATCTGCATAAGAAATGAAAAATGAATCTATATCTGAACATAGTGAGTGCCCTTCTGGAAAACTGAGAGGGAGAACATAAAGTGAGAAATAAACTTGAGGCTGAATTTTCTGCTTTGAATTGGTGTAATGGAAAATGTTATTCCCCAGTCACCTTCTTGACTCCTATTTATTACACAATATCCTCTTGCTTTCCAGTTCAGCTCATGCTGGCTTTCATGTTTCTGCTGAACAATTTCTATGATACTGTAGGCCAAAAAATTAGATCTCCTTTTTTATCATCGAGCCAAGTTCAGCCTAGACACTCAGCTGGACAAAACCACAAATTCTCAGAAGATTCAGTATCACTGAATTGCACTTCCAGTCTGCCTACTGATTAGAAAAGTGCCAAATCTTTAGTCATGTTCATATATTTTCTTTATTTTCTAACAATGAGACACCATAAATCCACATCCCCAGGTTTTGTTCTTGAACATTAGAAGCCTCATGAATCTTGAGTTTCTGATGTTCGTTTAACACAATCTTTTCTCAAGCTAGATTATTCCTGGATAAAACGGAATAACGTTTTTCCAGGGCAATTGAAAACACTCAATAATTCCGAGGACTATTCCGTAGCAGTCACAGGAAGAAGGGTTCCACAATCTGGCTGAACCCTACAGAAGGTTCTATGTCACTTAAACATTTCAGATTATGATCTGATAGACATATTCCTTTTCTGAGATTTCAAAAAGACCTAGAAGTTTTGATTGGAAAGCTTCACCAAACCGATTTTTTTTTTCTTAGTCCAGTTTTTTCATTAAAAAAAAAAAAATACATTAAAGAGACAAAAGATAAGGGTTTTTTTGAGACAGTGGAGATTAAAGAGAAGTTAAAAGAAACTGCTATCTTTGTGGAAGGAAGGTTCCCTGAAAGTTACTTTTCTTGCTTAAAGTCTGATATACCAGCACTGGCATTAATCAGAAATGATGCATGACACCAAGAGAAACAGGATATCCATTCCTAAAAAACCTCAAGAGGAGCCATATCTTGAATCTGTGACTTGTGTGTGTGTGTGTATGTTTTTGTGTGTGTGTGTTTGAATGGGAAGATGTATAATATTCAAAATGTTTATTATTAAAATAAAACTAGGAAGGATCAATTAATACATAGATTTTAGTAGGAATCATATACTTATACCAACAACAAAAAATACTACTTTTTTCTCTTCTTTGTGGGGTTGATCTGGGAGTTTGAAAAGACTTAGATGGTCTAATTTTCCTCAGGTAGCAAGAGGGTCATCCAGCTCCTTCTCTAGCAGTCATGCTACCATATTACTGAAAAACCAGCCAGCATACAGGCATGACTACTATACTATAGTCAACATTCAAAAAACCCTCCCAAAAACCCATGAAAGATGACATAAAATTTTCTGACCAGAACAGAATTTAAATGTTGTGAATTTTATCAAAAGTATTGAATCTAAACATCAGGAGTTGCACAGGTGTTCTTTCCCTCCAGGAAGGGAGACAGCAAGGCACAAATTGCTCTAAGAATTGATAGTGAGTTACTGGCTGCTCAGAACTTGATGGGAAAATCCTACAAACTTCAGTAGGAGCAGAATTTCTTCCAGAAGCTATGACGGTTTATTAGGTGAACAGCCTTATTAATGTATTTCTTTGGAGACTAATCTGCACTTTTTGTTCTAGTGTGTGTAGAACTCAAAAGCACTTTTCCTGCTGACTCAGACTGTTGGAGGTTGTCTAAGGTAAAATCACTTCTAGTTCCAGGTAATGTAATTTCTCTTTGCAGTTCAGATTGATGTCAAAGATATGCAGCAATTTTTCTTCTATGCAAATGTTTTTCATGTTTGAGAACACCCCACCAAGAACTATTAAAGTGGCTCAGCTAAAAAAGGATTGGATTTTATTCTTTGTTTCTGCATTAGCTGGCACAATGGTGTTAAGAAATAATGTAATACAAGTTAGAAAAGCTAATGAGATACAGTAGTAGAGTTGGAAAGGTGTTTGCTGCTTTTGTAGGAAAGAAATGTATTAGCAGCCTCCATAGTTTGCAGTCTCCAGCTCCTCACCTTAATGAAACATCTTTAGTACAAACAGACAATTTTCCTTTTAGGAAAAACACTTCATGATGACTGTTGCCAGCTACAGTAAACATAGATAATTGGCTCTACAAACACTGTCCTCCATAAAGGTAAAAATTTCTTCTGCTGCAGGATTCCTGAGAGCCAAGATTTAATTTGAAGGGACAGGCCTGGTCTTGTATTCTGAAGCTTATTTCTTGGCTGTTCTGAAAAGGAACAGCATCTTCCCTTATCTAACAGACATATTTATGAGAAAGACACCTCCCAGTTCCAAGATACATAGGCCCTGTCAGTCACAGTGAGACAATAGATACTGCACTAGAGTAGCAGAGAGAAAGATTTCAGTCTAGCTGGTTTGCTCTGAATCCACTCTGCATTCTGCACCAAATCAGAGCCACAAAGGCTATGCCATCTAAGACTTTTCACTGAAAACATTTTCCACAGAAATAAAGGCTTTACTTCTGCCAAATTTAGGTGGAATAGAAAAAAAAAATATTTGGAAAACAGACCTGTTACTTTGTTTTCCCGTTCTTTAGAAGATGTTTCCAGTAGCTCAAATTGCTAAGGACCTATGAGAGAAAGAGCACTTTTAAGTGAGGGGGAAGAAAAAGTTGCTTGTAACCTATGTTTTTTTCCATAAAGATAAACAGTAATGCATGCTGGATTACTGCTTAATGAAATCTGGTGCACCACGATTATATAAGCTTTGATTGACAGTTTGGCAGAAAAGAAAAAAAATTCTAATAAGTAAAAAATAAAAGAGAGGAAGAAAAGAAGCTCTCTTCAGTTTAAAGTTGAAACCATGGTCATATTCAATTTCAGCATGACTAGCACAAGTTCTGCAGGACCATATTATACAAAGGTTTTTCTTCTTCTAGTTTTGCCACGTTTGAAAAGAACTAGGAATAGATGTTTACTTCACATTTATATTTTACAGTTGATATAAAGTGCTTTAAATTTCACCTGCAAATTATTCTAAAGCATTCAGTTTTTTTAAGAAGACTCTAAATCTACAGAAGCAGCCATGTTTTAGGAAACTTCTACATAAATTAGCTCTTTTTTGATCTCAGTGTGCCTAAAGAGCAGCAGGAAGAAGAAATTATAACAAATAACTCTGTTCTGATCAAAGAATTGGTCAGCTAGTATTAAACAATGTTGAAACTATGATTCTTGTCAGAGAGGATGATGTTTCAGTCAACAGAAGACACTCCTTTTCATTGCTGTTGTAGGGGACACATTTGATGCCTAACACTTTCTGGTACCCTAAGAGGAATAGGATTAATACAAAGACTCACAGGTATGCTAGCAGAACCCACCTCTATTCCATCAGCAGCTCATCTATACTGCTCATAAATAGCAGAAAATCTACATGCACATCTGAAATGCATCTACAGAAGAACAGGGAGGGCTGTTACTGAACTGACTGGTATCTGTGCTATGGCACAGCCACTGCCTTTGGAAATCTTCCTTTTCTTGTTTCAATTTACTTGCTTCAAATTACTAGAAAAGTAGTTGCCTGAGCAGGCAGCAGGACACAAACTGGAGCACTCTGTCCCTCTGTCTTTAACGTAAACACATTTGTATCTTTCTGATTGCACAGGGAATTTGAGGGATAGCCAGGTCTCCTCATCTCTTATGAATGAAGCTTTCCTTAAAGCTGATAAAAATGTTGAACCCACACGAAAGAAGATAAAGCCCTTAAGAAAAAAAACACTTCTGTCTTTCACCAATAGCAGACCTATGAGATGGCCTATGAGCTCATGAAAGAAGAACTCTGAAAACAGGAGGTCAGCTCAGTCTTTGTTGTTTCCTGCCTCTGAACTCTTCTGTTGTAGCTAACTATTGCCCCCTGACGATTTCCTGACCTGCCCTAACCTAACTCCCCTGCTCACTCTCCCTCTCATTAGAAGCTGATAGAGAAAGTCTCCTACTGGAGAGAAGAGACCTCCTGCCTCTCAATTCTTTGCCAAACTGAACTGTCTTACAAGCTTCCTCAATTTCTCCTACTATTCCCAGGGTTTAGTGAAGCCATGAATCCTTAGCTGAGGAGCCTCTAACTAAACCCAAATCAGTTAATATATTGACTTGGCAAATTAATGATAAGCGTTATAGTCACCATCTCTTTACCTGTGTTTTTTTCTTCAAAAGGTTGCCAAGTGACTGTTACTGGGTAACAGCAGAGATGTTGATTTCTTCATCAACTATACAAGTGCCTTAACCTTTATTTTAGTTAATGAAAACAGTAGGATTATTAGATTTTTGAATTGTCTTCAAAATACTCCCAGTCTATGGAAGATAATTTCAGCCATGCAATGGCAATTTGTTGTCTGTTGTAAAAAGATCATGTCACAAAGTCTCATTTCTAGATAAAAAAACATCCCACACAACTCACCACAGCGTTGCTATAAAGGTAGCGTATACCATGTGTTCTCTAGGTTGGTTTAGTTTATCAAGAAAGTATGTGGGCATTATGATTAAGTCTCTGTTTGGTGTTGTCTGGTTTTGAAACAGAACTTCTGACTTCTGGCAATTGCTGCAATGTCTTTGATTTACTCCATATTCATTGTCTTTATGGGTCATTATGTAGCTTTCTCCTCAAGGCCCCTTGACTTAGGTCCTTAATATGAAAAAGTCTTCACCTTTGTCAGTTCTCATTTTTCCAGAACCTCACCTTAGAGAACAAGTACATGGTTATATGAACAAGAGGAGAAAAAGAGGTAGGGAGTTGCTGTCTGCAAGATAGAAGATACCTGTCTCTAATTTTCAAATATTGTCTCATTAATACAAATTTAGTTAAGTTTGTATTTTGCTTTGACATCTACTACTTCTGCTTAGATCTAATATGTGGTTTGTGCATCTAATATTTTTATCTATTTCAGTTTCTCTAATAAGAGGTATTATTACAACTTACAAATCTGGTCTTGCTTAAGGCCTTGGACTATAATAGCTACACCAATAGTGCCTTTAAATACAATAACCTGTCAGAAACTACTGTTTCATCTTCTACACATATCAAACCAATAATTTCAAAAATATGTTGTTATGGTGAAAAAATAACTCATGAATTCACACAATCATATGTTGCATCTCAACTTGAAAATTGCAAAGTAATCTACCAGCTTCATTCCAGAAGGAGGATTGCATGAGTCATGCCTAAAAATGCAACACCACAACACTGACAAAAATAGGTGCATGACAATCCCAACACTACACTGAGACATACATGATTTTCTGGTAATTCACTGCCAGCCATAAATACAAATCTACTGCTTAAGTGAGTCTTATCTGTGAGACATAACTGTATATAAAAAGCAGCTTCTCAGACATCAGAATAGTTCACTGTCTATATTAGCATCTGATCTGCTTCATTCCCAGACAAAAATGGTATCTGACTGCACTTAGTTTCAGTTAGCCCTGCAGCATTAATACACAGATGAGGGCTCCTTTCTTGTTGCATTGTTTTTGGTGTATGTGAAGTGGTGATTTTGTGGGGCTTTATAGACTGTCTCCCATAGCTCCCTTTTAGAGACATAGGGATCAGATGAGTAAAATACCACCAGACATCAGGGATGGCAATATGAACAGGAGCCAGCAGCAGATCAACACCATCCTGGACTTATTAGCAAGAATGTGCAACATTCAGGAAAAGGGATTATTCCCTCTATTGGACACATCTGAAATTGTGTTTAGAGTTCTATGTTCAGTTGTGATCTTCCTTGCGCATGTTAGAGTAGCTCCAGTGGAAGACCACCAAGATTATCAGGAGAACTGGGAAGTACAGAGAGAATCAGAGACAGCTTCTACTCAGTCAAAGGGGAAATCAAAGGAAATCAAAGGGAAAATCTAATTGTATTCCACTTGCAGGGGAATGGATGGTTATAGAGATGATGGAGCCAAATTTTTCTCAGAGGTGTATACAGTGGAAAAATGAGATACAATGAACACAAATTGCAGCACAAGAAATTCTCTATGCAATCAGGGAAAAAAATGTATTCTCAGTAAAGGTGATAAGCCACAGAAACAGTTTGCTCAGATAGGTTGTGGGATCTCTGCCCTTAGACACCTTCTAAGTTCAATTGCATATGACGCTGGACAATCTGCCCTAACAAGTTTTGAATTGCTTTTGAGAGGCAACCTCAGAGAGAGATTCCAATGTAAATTACTAAATGATTCAACAAGTTAAGATATATTCTCTATTCAGCATCTCTTATTGACTATTATAAATCACTTCTACTTAAGCTCCTGACTCTTGTGGCTCCCATTTGGAGGAAGTGATACAGATCTTAGAGAGCAATGCAGACATCTATGCTTTATAATATTGGGCCTCTTGAAAAGCAGACCTCTAAGTTTCATAATATCCAAGGTTTCTGAGAAACGATATAAAATGTACCATAACCCCTGGTATCCTAAACCAAAGTAATTAAATAAATTCTACTATATTGTAGCCTAAGTACAGTAAGATTCACAGTGCAAGGGTTGTAGAATCACAACCCGTAGCATAATTTAATTATCAGCATCAATGCTGAGAATAATTTTTATTTTTCTGGCCATTTACCCTGTGATAACCAGAACATGGAGATTTAAAGCAGCCACAATGGTAAAAATGGGAAGAAAGAAAACACCTTTTAGTTTAAAAACACAACTTGAGAGTGTTTTCACTTAATTAAGAAATTGTTGTGGTTTTATCTGTGGTTTATCTTCTGTTTTCTTGGTTACAAAATTTACTTGCTACAAAGTCTTGGCAACTAAAATCAAGCTTGCAGTTATCTTTAAAATGTTAAATATAACACAGGAAGCCAGATTCTGGAAGTTTTAGTTATCCTGAGTAGAGTCTAGATAGGGCAATTAGAATTGAAGGCGTGCCTCGGCGAGGAAGGTGCAGTTCAGTTTGAGCCACAGGGGCAAAATGAACCTCAAAAAGTGAAAGAAGTAAGAGAAAGAAGTAAAATCTTGGCTCATCAGCTTTACACTGTATAGCAGCTCATATTTTGGGGAACATATGCAATTTGTGTTTTGGTTCAGGACTGCTACGTTTCACTGAAATATCTATGTTTTAAAAGTCAGTTTCCCTTCCCACCCTTTTCTGCATCTTTTGATTACAGGGTGTACCTAAAGAAAAACATTACCTATCAAGATGTTACAAAATTAAAACAAACAAACAAACAAACAAACCCAAAAAACCAAAAAAAAAAAACCCTTGGATTTTTAAAAATTATTTTGTGCTTTTTTCTCACTTAATTGGCAAAATATATGTATTTAGATTTAACATACAAACCAGAGCACTCTAGCAATTTAATTTTGAAAAGAGAGAGATTTTTTTGGTCAGTACATATTAAATACTAAACTGAGTAAATACTAAGCTAAGTAATGGCTGGGTGCCATTCAGACATGTAAAGGCAATGAGACTGAAATAAATAATCTTAATAATTTTATCAGGCATTTTATGTTGCAGCACATTTGAAAATACTGAAGAAAGTAGATTAATGTTTCTTTTTATCTAGCTGCTTTTAAAATAATTGCCACATAAAGTTAAATGAAGATTCCATCTTAGAAACCTGTGTTAACCTAACCATTTGCCTATTGTTATTCTTAACAAGACCAACAGTGATTCATAGCTAATTTTGCTCCTCATAATTAGAAGTGGAATCCATGTATAGCACTTGTACACAAATGGAAAACTCGAGGTCAGTTTTTAATTATTGGTTAGATTTTTCTGTGGTTCTCAGGCCAAGGATACATCATTTAAATCCATACTAAGCAACCTTTAAAAGAATATCAGACCAGTTTTGGCAATTAAATGTGAAGGTGACTATGAATCAAATGAACATCTACTTATACAACTGGTCCATCACATACTAATACCACAAGAGCAGAGATTTTGTTACAAGAATACAGAAAATTGACTGATGTTTAAACTGCTTCATCGGCACTGCTTTGTAAACTGTGCCAAGGGGTGGACCAAAGGCTGCAATAAATTTCTGTGTGTGATGCTTACCTGACTCAAGGCAGACCATGCTTATATTCCAGAGAGAATGTAGGAAAGACACAAACTGAATTACAACCCTGCTAAAACACGGATACATGAGTTATCCCATCAGCTTTTGCAATAAGCTCAAGCAGAAGTGCTAAGGATGGTCATGTCCCACAGAATACTTGAAGTCCATTCTAAACATGGGCGTTACTTAAGTTTTAGACAATTTGAGCTGAAGCTAAATGCAGACTTTTGTCCCAGACACCAGGCTACAAGAATATGAAGCATCCTAAAATTCATACTGCAGCTATGGTGTAGACAAAACTTCTGAAGTATGAATATGTGCCAAAAAAAGAGAAAAAACCATTTATTTGCTCAAAGTGTATTGAAACACCATGGAACAACATAAAAACAACTTGTCCCTTCATTTTTCATGTTTCCTGCTCTCTCCATTCTTGTGTATTTGGGGTTTTTTAATGCTTTTCCTTCAGTTGACAATATAATTATGTTTAAGCTCATAAAACTATTTAATTTGCATAGTAAATCTGAAGTAACTTAATGGACTCATTCTACTCTCATTTAATGGCTTGACATTAACAACCCAGTAAGAACAGAGCAGAGAAAGCGAGGGAAAGGTGGTGCCTAGACATTTGCTATTGCTTAAATTGAACCATGGATCTGGATTTGCATCCAGAAAAAACAAAGTTTAATTTTGTTTAGGTAGTTTGTTACATCCACTTTCACTGGTGCAAATGGCTCTTTCGGATGACAACCCACTTAACTGGGAACAACATGAGAGAGTTCTCTCGGGCAGAGACATTTGTGTGCACAACTCCATCACATGAAATCTTTCATGTGCATATACCTGTTCTCTAGTTAAGGAGAAGAAATTGAAACTTTCAACATGATATTACACAATTTTTTTCCTTTGATTAGAGTAAATGAAATCCTTTTCCAAGTTATAATTCTAAGAAGCATCACTAATATGCTGCAACTGGCTATGTTTTAAAGCGCCTTCTATTTTTTTGCTAATTAAAGTCATAGTTTTCCAGACATGCTACAATATAAGTCATTAATGAAGGGGAGACATGGACTATGTTTGGCAAGTCTCAGAGTGTAAAACTCCTTAACTGTATTTTACACCTACAGTTTTCAAACCTTGGCAAACACTTTAAAATAGAGAGATCTGAAAGCAGGTAAAATTTCTGGCATTAGACTAGAGTGTAGTGTTTAAAGCTCAGATCCACCAGCAAGCTGAAACATGGTTAAAGAAGGTTAAATTTGTTGTTTTTTCTTACAATGTCCTATAGAGCACATGCCAATGCATATAGAGTCTGATTCTGCTGTCAGCTATACTAACATAAATACAGAAGTGCTTCAATGAAGTTCACCGAATTGCACTATATCCTTATTTATGTTCAGAAGAAAAATGCTCCTTAATTTCTAAGAGAAGCTTGTCACAAAGTGTTATGAACACACAGCCTTTTAAAGGCTAGAGATTTATCAAAAAGGTAGGTACTGCAAAGTGCTAAAAGAGTTTCTTGGTCAGGGCCTAGACTGTAGATTATCCAGTTGCCATCTGTGAGTTAAAGCAAAACAATTATCCCTGTTCAGAAACTCAGATGGCTTTGGCTGTAGAATGATGTACCACAGTTTGAGCCTTTCTCGTGCAGGGCCTGACATGTGAGGAGTTGGCTAGGAGCATTCACAGAGACAGACACCAGCAGCTACAGATCCAAACTCCTCAGGTACTTTCTTATGTCACAGTGACTTTTTCATGCCTCTGATTCCTGAATTTTCTCCTCTTGAGATAAATGGTCTCAAGATTTACAATGTGCTGTATTTCTGCCTCTATGTCTCCCATAAGAAGGTTTGTAACCACAGTGCTTTGTAGGTTGTGGGTATATCAGCCTATAGCTGTACTACCTGTAAAAAGGTGAGGTAGGAGTGATGCTGTTAAATTGAATGCCCAGAGATAAAAATACTCCATGATTTAGGAAGAAAGAAGGGCCTTTGACTCAGCTGCTTTGCCTGAATGAGCTGCAGATCAGTTGCTGTAGATGCTTTGCCTGAATGCATTTGGTCTGTTGCCTGCTCAGAACTGGCCCAGCAGCACTCAGTAAAGTTCTGTGCTGTCTCACACCCACTGCTTGTGAGCCCCTGTGTGATTCATTAGCCTCCTAGACAAGCTGGGGGCTTCTTGCTGTCTTGGCCTATCACTTTCTGTTTCTTCCTACCCGTGAGGAGGTTATGTCCCACTAATCCCACCCCTGAGATGTCCCACTATTCTTATCCCACTACTGAGCATCATGTACACAGCATATAGAGACATGAGGCCAATCATAGAGGCATCTCTTTTGAACCTGTTTTAGGCAATGCACTGTCATGATTACTGCTACCAAAGTGTCAGCCCAGGAAAAGAGGATAAGCTAGGGAACCACAAACAGATTATAAGGGAGAAGACAGGGATGCCAGGATGAAGCAGATTGATGCACAGAGGCATTTGCAGATTGATGCATGCATTGATTGTCAGAGGCACTTTGAACCAAATCCACTTTGTCCCAAATACTGTTCACTGCCTTGCAACAATCCAGGTGGCAAACACTGGAATCTTTCGCCCAAGGGCACCCAAGCCTACTCTGCCTGGATAGTGTGCTCATCCTCTGACAGAGCTGAGCTGGGTTGGGCCAGGGAATGTAAGGACCCTCCAAATATACTAATGAACTTGGGCTTGTAGGCAGCCAAGAATGAAGAATTTGCAATCCAGCCCAGCCCCTGACAAGGCTCGGGGGTGTGGTGTCCAAGCCTCTGTGCCTGAGACTGCCACGATCTGCAGTGGATCCTCACTACCCATCTGCATCAGCAGACTAGCAAGAAAGAACCAGATCTCAGGGCATTCTCTAGGATCAGTAGTCAAACCACTAGCCTACAGAAATACGCTCCTTCTCTAATGCTTCCTTTCTCTCTGTTTACATTGCTCTCTGCACAATAGAAATGAGGCAACAACTGGGGCTCATTATTGGAGTGATGATGATTGCCCTGTCCAGGCAACATTCTCACAGATCTTTCCATTTTGATGGAGTCCCAAAAGTGCAACCAATATAATATACTACTTACAGCTATCTCTACAGCAACTCAATATCACATTGAGTTGCTTTCTTAGCACCTCATATTGATGGATTTGTAAATAACAGCAAGATTTTTTTAATAGACTGATGCAGAAGGGGCTGGTTTTGATAACTTCTCATTGAAGCCAAGGTGTTAAACTGGCCTGAAGGCTTTAACAAGAAGCAGCATTAGTGAACCTGCCTTACCTTTAAGAACAGGCAGAAGCTGCACACGTGGCTGCTTGCATTAAAGGGCATATGTCTCTGAACTCTGGTCCAAGACAAGTCCAGCTCAGACAATTGCCATTAATTAACCTCTGTCTGCTGTTAGACAGCTGAGCTCATCTAAAACATCCGTGCAATCAAAACACCTCCAGAGGGGTGGTTCAGCTTCTTCATCTCCCTTCATCAGGTTAGGACCTGTTTGTAGGTGCAGTGTCCTGTCCTACTCTTTGTGCCGACTCTGACTTACTGTTCAGTCAGTTCAGCTTATAAAACCAGATGAAAAAAATTTCATTCAGTAAAAGGTTGCATTCAATTGGGTGCCTAAACTGAGAGCTTTTACATAAATAAAATAGTGCATTGCAGTCTTTCTGAATGAAAGGTGTATAATCAATCATCAACAAAAACATCAGGCCAGAATAAGCAACAAAGACCTTATGGGAAGATCTAACACAACAACTTCAGTGATGTAGGGATTCACGTAACAGAGAGACCTAACAGAGTTTGTACACATGCCATGCTTCCAGACTTCTTTCATCTTACCCTGGTGGGAGATAAAAATAATATAGAGAAAGCCCCAACCTGTTCAAGGTGAAATTAAATCACTGCTTAACAACTACAGTTACTTGCAGTTTTGTTGGCTGGCTAGAAGTAACCCTATGAATTAGATAAAAGCACATTTACACTGTAAAAGCCTCTATTCAGTGCAAAAGAATGTAATAGTGAGCTTCTGTCTGAAGCCAAAAAATCTAATGTGTATAGCTTTTTGAATCCAGAGAGTCCTTTCTTACAAATAGAATCTGCAAAATGCATGAGACAAGTGTCTTTTTGACACTTCTTGAGGTATCCAAAAGATCACTCTGCACAGCAGTGGTTTTACAGCATCAGAAAGAGCCTGAGCTGAACTGGAAAACCATCAGGTTGACTCAGCACCCTTGTCATTTTATCTTAGATGTACTATCTTCTGAGAAGAGAAACCTTTTAAGATAAATCAACTGTGGTTTGTCTCAAATAACCTTTTCTTTTTTTTTTTTTTTTTTGGGGGGGGGTTACCTCCTTGTTATGTCTGGGAGAAACCTGAGCTGAGTGTGCAACTGAAGTTACAAAAATTCTTGCAGAATAGAATAGCATAGAAATGAAGGATTACACTTTAGGCATGACTGCCACATAAAACCCTGCTGAAGACAGTTGCACAACTATAACTGTCCAATGAAATTGTTGCAAAAGAAAAGGGCTGCAAATGTCAGTGCATTTCATCTTTAAGAATTTGTCACTGAGTGCACTGTTAAGGGATTAGTAAGCAGCATTTGGCATAATTTCCCATCCTCTCATTCCCAGAGGGGAATGCTACCAGCCTGCCTGCATCTGCCAGATTTGTTGGCAGCATCTTTTGTTCAGATCTCAGTCAGGACCTTAAGTTCAGTCAGCATCTCAAAAATCCCCCAAAATACCTTAAAATAAAAAATTGCACATTTCATTCAGGTTCTTATTTTCTGTCTGGACCATGAAAGTATCCTTTTTTTTTTTTTTCCTTTTTTTTTTTTTTTCTTTTTTAATGCAGTCTTTTTCCTGATTTAGACACTTCTGAGTGTTCCTACACAGAAAACCTCCCTAATCTATGCTTTTGGTAATACTACACTTTTTGGATTTCGCAAGTCATTAAGTACCATGTCCTACCTACCATCTCTCATTCAGTATTGAAAACAGGAGATCAGCTCCTTCTATCAGCCATTCCAGATTATTATATATATTACAGTTTAGAATTTAAATCAAGTCCCCTTTCTGTTTTCTCCCATTCTGCTTTGAGGGTTATCTTGTGCTGACCTGTAAAGCTGTTAGTACCATCCTTCAGTTCCTCACTTCTTGGCTAGTATGAAGCCTATGAAAAACTTGACAAGAATTAAGGTGCCAGCACTAGTGGTTGCACATCAATAGGACTGACAGCATGAGATTTGCTTACCCAAACATTGTCATTTTAGGCATCGTGTACTTTCTCTTGCTGCTGCATAGGGATGTCAGAGTCACCCTAAGTACCATGTCAGACTTGTGTAGTTATCTTGAAGGGCAAAACACATCCTAAGTGACACTGGACATCTTCATTTAGGCAACTGAATCCCTTGTATATTGTCTTGTTTCTTTATTCCATATATATCCTAATCATAGCATTATCAAATGGGTTATTATGGGTTTTTATACTGGGTTGGGTTGGAAGGGACCTCAAAGACCATCCAGTTCCAACGCTCCTACCATGGGCAGGGATACTTTTCACTAAACTGGCTTGTCCACCCACAAAAGAGGTTTGGGAAAAGAGGTCGTTGAAGACTGACGCAAAAAATTTGAGTACCTCAGCCTTCTCCTCATCTTTTATCACCAGCTTTCCAGCATTGTTTATCAGGTGGGTAAACCTTCTCTAACCTTCCTTTTCTAGTTAGCATACCTGTAGAAGTCTTTCCTGTTATTTGTTGCATCCCTTGTTCGGTTCAAGCTTCATCTTAGCCTTTCTCACCCCATCCCTTCACAACCAAAGTTCATCTTCTTCCTCTTCCAGAGTTACTTGTCCTAGTTTCTACTGCTTGTGCACTTGCTTCTTGCACTTCTGTTTGACCATCAGATCCCTGCTTGGCTATACTGGTTTTTTGCCTTCCTTGTCTGCTCTCTTGCTCCTGGTGGCTGTTAGCTCTTGCAATCTATGCAAGACTTCCTTAAAGATTTGCCAGCTCTGTCACACCCTGTTGTTACTGAGAGCAGTGTGCCAAGGGATCCTATTAAGTATCTCCCTGAAGAGCTGGAAATTGTTTTCCTAAATTTCAGGGGCCTAATCTTCCTCTTTACCTGACCCATATTCCTCAGGACTGGGAATTCCACCGCCATGTGATCACTGCAGCCCTGGCTGCCCCCAGTCTTGACATCCCCAATCAGCTCTCTGCAATGTTTGTGACCAACAGATTGCACCCCCTCTGCAAGGGTTGTCTATTACCTGACTCAGAAATTTACACATTCCAGGAGCTTCCTGAATTTCTTAAAGCTCCCTGTGCTTCTTTCCCAGCAGATGTCAAGGTGGTTGAAGTCCTTCAGCAGGACGAGATCCTGTGAGCACAATGCCTCCCGTAGCTGGAACAAGAAGGCTTGGTGGGTAGGCTCCCTTTGATCAGGCATGACCATTTTTGCACAATATTTTAGCAAAGTGTTTTATTGACAAGGAAAAAAAAGAGTGTCAGAGTATTTGAACAAGTGTTTTCAGAAAATAACCTCTAAATGTAAATACATCAATTTGGAATTAAAACCTGGTTTAAAGAGTGAAAATTATTTAGCCATAATTCAAGCAGAAGATATACAAATGTCACTTTTCCAAGCAAAGGAATTGAAAATGCACACTAATAGCAGTGCAGTGAAATTTACAGTTTTTCACCTACTTTGTAATCAAACACTCTTTGAAGACTATTTGTAGCATGTTTGATGTAAGTATTGATTTTGTTAAAACTGTATGCACAGCCAGTGCAAACAGTCCAATAATCCTGAGCCTTTATTTGGCTCCATAACCATTTTAATGGCTTTTTCCACATTTATTGCTGGCAACAGCATACCTTCACAGAAGCTGAGTTGTGCTTTTTGTGTTGGTTTTGTTCTTGATTTACAGGCAAGCTCTTTAATTGAACTCTTAAGAACAAACTGTGCATTCAGAACCTTTGCAAATAGAAGATGCATTTAAGAAGTTGTTAATATAGCCTGCATGGTGGAACGTGGCTGATCATTCTCTGGCATGCAGAACACTCAAAATAATAAAAATAATCAGAATATTTGCAATATGTTCAGGTAATTTAAGCACCAAGAAAATTAGAGAATGTCTTAAAGTCTCAGAACAAGTCCCTTTGATTTCCTTTCTCTTTAAGTATTCAGGAGTTTGCGTTATTCATGTCACAGATATATTTCATCTTTCCATACCAGAACATATTCATGTTGTTTACCCAAAAGTGTGCCAAAGGCACAGACTTCCAGTATACTGCAGGAAAATGAGAATGGAACATGTGTGAAAAACAGTACAAATATCCTACTTGTATTTCCAAATTGCACTACGAACTAGATGATAAGCAGAATGTTTGTTTTAATGTTTTTTTAATGGAAAAGAAAACACATCAAAAAGAAAAAAATCTGAGTAATAAAAATATTTTAAAGGAATATAAATAGCAACAAAGGAATGTCACAGAATTAAAACTACAGAGTTTACAACAAGTATTTTTCTATAAATAGTTTTCTTATTGCATATAGATCTAAACTGCAAATTGGTAGATGCAATTGTATCTTTTCACATATAGCATTTTGCCATTTTTCACTATCATGACCAGATAAGCCTCTAGGGAAGGAGTGGTTTGTAGAATTAAGGATGTAGTCTTCTGTAGTAAAATGCTGAAGGAAATTTTGGGTCACTAGTATTTTTATGTAATAGAGGTAGTTGCTTGGTTGTGATGGTTCTTTTGTTCATTCTTAAAGTACAGAACAGCAATTATACACATAAATGGACATAACTATTTAGATTAAATATGAAGTATGCGGTAAGGTTTGTACCAGCATTTTGGGGCTTCTTACCAAATCTTAGCCTTTTTGTACGCATAACATAGGTTAAGATCACTTAATTCAAGTTGTAAACCTCTATTTAAAAGAAATAAAATTTAAAATCTGATTCTAAAATTTTAATTTGATCCCATTTACTAAGATTCAGACTTTGCTTACAAGACCACACAATCCCTGCCCTGCCCCCGGCTATACCTGTAGAAAAATCCTGCTTTCTTTTTGCAGGGGATAGAGGAAGGAAGTGAATTAAAGTGTCATAAAAAAAGCACCTCATATGCAAAGCCCTCAGCATAATTTGTTATTAAGAATAAGAAACACTGGGAAAGGAGCCAGAAGTGTTGAAATTAACAAAATAAGGTATTTTGACTAAGGGAGTTACACATTTCCCTGGAGAATGTGTTTCTATCCCTGCTGCTGCCAAAAGGTTGCTGAGTAATATTTATATGCAAGCACTAAGGCTCAGATGAGACTTGGATATTCCTGCTGACACTAAAAAGGCTATAAATTAGGCATGTGGCTTAGGAGAGAAAATCTAAGTTAGGCCCCCATCATTACTCCAATGTCAGTAAAATGGGGAGCCTGCAGCAGCTGGGAGCAGGTGTCACAGCACCAGGCATGCAGAATGACACATCTTCCCCTGCAACCCAAATCTGACTTTCATTTTTTTGTCCTCTTTTTCTCCAACTTCTTCCCATTGACAACATCTCAAGATTTCAATGAGGATCAATTGGGCAAGCTTCGGTTTCTTTACCTGCACTTCAGGTTATCCCATTTGCTTTTGTTTTGCCTTATTTTCTTTCTTTTTTTTTTTTTTAGCAGTTCATGTCTTCAATTTCTTCTCCTGTCTCATTTTTTGTCTTCCTTCCCCGACTGACCTTACCCTCATCCCAGGTGTATTTGTCCAGTCAATTCTAGGTTCCAGGACCAACACCATTCCATTCTTAAATTTCATCCAGTAATTCATATCTTCAGACTTCTTAGCCAGCTACTACCCAGGCATAAATTTGCTGCTAAAACTTTTCCAGCCTCGGCTTGCTTCAGCTTCTGCAATATGCATTTCCTACCCCATGTTTTCTGTAACTAATTTAGAGGGGAGAAAAGAAGGAAAAAAGGACATCCTCTGAGTTCTCATGTACAAATATTTCCTTATAAGTATTTTGAAATACTGGGGACATTTTTGGTAGTATTTTAGACTGTTTAATTTTCAGCAGCCTGAAATTCCCATCTCTGTGGTCTTAATTTTTTTTTTTTTCCATTTCTGCAGGAATATGTTGGATTTGGGATTTGGGAGGAGAAGGATGTGTTAGTGTTTTCACAGAACAAGGAATTTGTTCATTGTGAGCATACAAGTGAATGGGAGCCAGAAAGAAATAAAAAACAAACATTACAACTTATGCTGCAGTTTTTCTAAAATAGCCATGTCATGATGGAAAAAAATCCATGTATTCTCACCCACTAAATGTGTGTTTCTGTGCTTATGATTTTCAATCATGGTTATTGTCAAGCAACCATAGAGTCAATGTCTATATGAGGCACATAGTGACAGGGTTCAGGGAAATGCATACCTGAGAAAATTTATGTCATTAGGCACCAGTAATTCTGAAGTGTCACTCCACCTGCAGTAACTGACATTGTACATGAGTACAGAACAAAGATAATACAGGCACAAGATGTGTGAATTAACATAGACAGTAAGTTCCAGAATCAACATGTCATATATTTTGTTGTGTTTTCACAGCTCAGTGCTCATGGCAAAGGAATCAGCCTTCCACAAAATATCTGACCTCAGGAGAAAGACAGAAAGGACAGTTTATTCCTGTCACAGAGTAGCAAACCACACTGCCATAATTATAAGGAAAAAAATCAGGCAATCCTTTGCTGTCTCACTTGCCTCAACTGCTTCTAAGTTAGGTTGAGGGAAGAAAGCTGCAAGATGGGACCTGCCCAGTATTGAACATTATTTCTAGGAGCATGCTTTCCTTATTCTTTCATCCTCAGTTGATCTGAAAACATACTGCAATAAAGTTTTGCTTCTGGGTGTTCAGCTCAAAGTGAGCTTCTAGCATTACTTTACACATTGCAAATTAGATTACAGGAAATGTAAATTATTTCTGCAGCCTAATCTTTTAAGTGTTCTCAAAAGAGAAATAGTTCAATGTATATTAATTTAACATCTGGCATGTTTGATCTTTCTGAGAAATCACTGTATAAAGCAATATGCTACAGAACCTTGCTATTTCTTATCTTTCACTGACTACCTTCTGCTGGGAGCTATTGGAAGCACCATTGCAAAGGGGATCAAATGATATTTCATATGTATAGAACTGGATAATTAAATTAATGTAATTCTGCTTTTCATGTGAGAAAACTGGATTGCCCTGCAATTCATAGATGGAAACAGAATGGTGAAGAAATCTCAGTTAACTGAGATGTAATAAATTTCCAGTACAAAGATGGCATGAAAACCATTTTGTCTTACTTCAATGGCAGCATGTGATGCCTTTCTAAAGACCAATTGCAGTTTCCATTTTAGGATTCATTTACAGAATACATTTATTAAATAAACCACGTTTCTTACACATACCATGAAGTAATTAGTTGTGGAAAACTCAGTTGTGCCAGCCCTGAACTACATTCATAAACATTGAAAATGCAGGTACCCATCTAAACAAAAGAAAACTAATTGTTCAGTTGTGTAAATAATTCAGGAAAGAGATTTCTAATAGATATTCAGACTGATGGCCTTTTCAAGGGAAACATTATGCATTGACACTATGACAAAGAAATGTTAGATGCATAATATGAAAATTAGTATTTTTATGCAATACATTTCAAAGAAAAAGACTTTAACCTGGGTCCTAGAAAAATGATGTTTTTTTCTTTTATAGCTATTTACCTGCCCTGGAAAAGCAGCCAGATTTCAAGCTGTACACAAGAACACAAATTATTAGCTTTCTGTTTGTGATTATTCTAAGTTTTGATATTTTTACTACAGGGCTTAGAAAGCACAGTCATATATCTCTTCTATTCTGTGACTGGTTATACATGAGAACAATGCAAAATCCATTAAATTTTTAGATCATCTAAGAGCTGCATTAGCAAGAATATCATCAATTAACACTCCAGGGAGATTATCAATTTGGAAATCAAAGTAAAAATAATAAATGCGTAAGCATATATCTCTATACACATACAATTTTGAGGTACAGCTTGATCTTAAGGTGTGAAATTAGATTTGCAGACAGATGTGCTAACTCCATAGCATTGTCTGTTCTCTGCTTCAGCAATGCCAAGTCTTACACAAAATTTGGCCCCTGAGCACTGTTTATCTGCCTTATGTTGCATTTTATCTCTGAAAAGGAAAAGAGAATTAAATTAGTAATTTTTTAAAAAGAGTACACATCCACCCAAGGAACAGACACTTTATGTATTCCCTAGTTATACTGGCAATTTCAATAAACTGCATATGGAAAAAGACAGCAATTAGTCTTTAAGGGCCATGTCTAAAGTCATATGGTTTTAGCATAATTTTAGAGACATTTTAAAAAAGATAAAAATAACAACTCAGCTATTTCTGGTAATATTATTAGAAAAAAATACTTTTGTGTTGTCATCCTAGTAAGGAATGTCTGTTATAGTGCTTGAACTTTATTTTACCATGTGGCTCACCAGTGCCTGTGGAATGATGGCCAGAGAGTCCAGCAGCATTAATTGATTTAGTGGACTGTCCCCATTCAGTGCTTAATCTCTCAGTGGATGCTTCTTGGACAATAGCTCCTGATGAAGATAAAACTTTTGATTTGAAAGCAGCAATTCTACCTGACACAAAAGAAACCCTCCCTTCCGATTGAATCAGTGAGATCTGTGTTTAGTGATAGCTTGTCTTACCTGGCAGTTTCTCCTTGAATATCTTGCTGGTCCCTCCCAGAAAACATAGAAATATTTTGGCAACGGCATGGGACTGAAGAGAGGGTTCTTTGTTCTCTGAGATTGTGTACGGCTTGACAAGAAAGATTTAAAGATGTCTGTAGGTCACTGAAGGTTAGTATTTCCTGACATTATTACTTTGACAAATGAAGAGAAAACAAACACCCTAACCATAGGAACAGAATGTCAGGATCATTGCAAATCCAGAAGCAGGGAACACTAACAAACAACTGAAGGTAAGGTTTCTGTGGCATCCAAAGCGACATCCGACTGAAGATCTGGATGAAACTTGCTCCGGAGATTTATGTAGGACAAAGAATTTTTCTCTTTTCTTTGGGCACCTGATGCAAAATCCAGATGGCTGACTCCTGGTACTGCATGCGGCGGCTGACCACTAATTCTTTGTGCAAATATTTTCCCTCAGTCAAAAGCAAGCCCACTTTGGCCCATTACAAAAGGCAGTTTGAGAAAGTAAGCAGCCATGTTACTGGTTCATTCATTCACTTACCCATCTGAGTAAATTAAGAAAACAAACTCAGCATATTTTCCTCCATCTAATCAACGTAAGTCAATAAAATGGTTTTAAATAAGATAAAAGCTATATCCATATTAAATACAACACTTTTAAAGACTTTATTTTTTCCTGTTTGTTTGGGTTTCTTGGTGTTGGTTTGTGATGAGATTCTTTTCCCCAAAAAAAGGGTGCTGCACATACTGTACTCTGTATAAAATTATTAGATTGAGTTATTTTTATTTGAAACCCATAAAAACAACTCCTGTTTAAGGAGATAATAACTGCTTCACCAGTTTTCATTTTAGCCTAGCATAATTGATTGTAAAATTATTGTAAGAAGATGTACTTTTTTAACTTGCCACTTGTCATCATGAGAACAAAGACTGGATATAGGTCCTGCTCCTATCTCAGGACTGTTTAGTCCATACATGAGGGCCACTGCCTAATCCTACCTCCCACAGATTCAAGGTTAAAAGACAGAAAATACTAAAGCTTCCACTATGCAGAGCCAGAATGTGTAGGGAAAAGGCATTTAGACACTTATTAGGAAAAAAAGTCTCTCATGACATCAGGTAGAAGTTGCCTGCTTCATCATCATCCTTATTTTGCTTGATCCTGCTCTTCATGAACCGAGCTCATTTTGACCCTTCTTTTGCTGAATTCAGAAGTCTTCTTTAATATCTCTTGTTCTTATTTTCCTGCACCTGTAACCTGCTCTCTGTCATGAATATTTGTCTCACATAATTATGGATATATGAATAGAGTTAGATTTGAAGTACATATCGAGAACACAGCTCCAGCAGGGTATTTTAAGAGTCATTTCAGCAGTTATTGAAGAAAGTTAAAGTAGAATTAAGAGCAGAGAAATCTGGTCACAAAACAGTGCTTCAATGTGGACATCTGACCACATAATTATAACCTTCAAGTGTCAAGTGGAAGGTGTCCCTACCCATGACAGAGGAATTGAAACCAGGTGATCTTTGAGGTGCTGCCAACCCTGACCATTCCATCATTCTATGGTCTGCTGCCAATGCTACAAGTGTGGACACTCTTTTTGACTTTGCTGATGAGTTTAAATCCAGAAGATGGACCTCAAGATTTCAGATTAATTGTTATGGGACAGAGTTAAGGAGAGGAGTTAAAGCATCAGCCCATAAGATGTGCCCTGTTGGACAAAGCAGAAAAGTCTGCCTCCAGCCATGGCTCAAGGACTGAGTATGTACAGAAGGGGTGTGACCATGCCATATTGTGGGGTGCATTTCCTTTGCAATCTCCCAACATTCAGAGCAAATAAAGCAGAGGTCAACCCTCTGGCACTCCTCCCTCTATTCTACATATGCACTGGCCATTTACAGAACCAGCTAATGCTCTCTGTATCCACACAACAGACTTTGGTGTCAGTGACCAGTACTTTAGTGCCTACAGTGCACTAAAGTATTTTTTATTATTTTTGTTTACTTGAAACCAGTCTCCTACTGTTCGTTTGAGAGGCCTCTGCTTCGTACGTATCAGTGACCGGGTCTGTTACACCTTCATTATTTTCATAATTCTTTGAAACTTTCCATATGATTCTCTCATTTGTCTCCTCTCTAAACTGAGCAGTCACAGATTTTCTCCTCATTTGATCTGTTATTAGAAACTAGGCAATGAGAAAACCTTATGACAATCCTGGGTGGCAAAGATATCGGAGTGCCTAAGAGGTCCTGGGAAAGGAAAGGGTTTGGAAAAATCCTCTTATTTCCCTGAGCTGGGCTTCTTTTCCAAGCTTGGGGAGTAAGGAAAGCTTAGTCATTAATCGCCCAAAAAACAGTTGTTCTTTCTTTATTGGACACTTACAGAATTGTCTGATTCTTTAGACTTTTCACTCATCTTTTTACCATATTCTGTTAAAGCAAGTGATGTCAGTGGAGCACATCAGCACACTTTACCTGCACTGACTGCATCTCTGGGGCTGGCCCCACCCAGTTCTCAGTGCTATGATGGCACTAAGATTTTTTGCTTTTATGTCTGTCACTAAAGCCATTATTATAGGTTGTTTCTGGGCCATGGTAATCAAAGGAAATATGAAGACTTCAAAACTAATTCTAAATGAATGGATTCATTAATTAAAAAAAAAAAAAATTAAATTCCCAGATATTTGTATTCACAATATTTCCTGAGATATATGGTTAATGGAAGCACTTGAAAGTTTTAACTAAAACTTAATTTACAGAATAAATCATGATTATTAGAACTGTTGGCTACAGTCAACAAACTACCTGGCCTAATGAGGCAAAACAGAAAGCTAGAGAAATAATCTGGATTTAGAGTTTTAATGTTGCTGTGAAGAGTGCGGATTTAAAAAAAATGTATTTGGGAATGTTGTTTAAAAAGACTAGTAAGGATGACAAAGTTATGGGAATATTAGGTCACTGCTAAATAGATGAAAAAATATCTATTGGCACATGTACTGAGAACTGCAGCACAGAAAGTACTGCTCTATCAGTTACAGCCATTCCATACTCTTTACAAATATAAGGGTTTAAAACCACATGGGGGGGGGGGGAGGGTTATGGTTTTTGGTTGGTTGGTTGGTTGGTTTTGTGTGGTTGATTGCTTTGGTTTGGGGTTTGTTTTTCAGAAGTCTTCATTTCTAAAATATACACCTAATGTTAGATAAAGTTGAAAGAAGTCATCTGTGAAAAAAAATCACTCCAATTCAGTAGAAATTTCTTAAAGACTTGGCTGGCATTCACTCTCTTGGTTCTCTGCATGTGGTCTCTCCAGCACTGCTTTGGGCTGTCTCCACAACTAATGTGAGCATTTTATGCTATCACTGAGCGGTCACACTGCCAGCCTACCCCATGGAACTGTGAGCTGGATTGATTGGTTCACTTATTACAGAAATCAGTGTAATAACTAAATCCAAGAAGGAAAAATCTACTATTTTCATTGTAAAACATTCATTTATTCAGGACCAAACATCTCTTGTTTATAATTTCTTCCATTTGAAATATTACTAATCTATAAGTTAAAATGAAAAGGTAAAAATAACAAAAATTTCAGCAGGACTAAATCTAAATATTTTTTAACAATTTACTTAAGACACAAAAAGCTCAAATTCCTTCATTCATTCTTACTTGGCAGGTAACAAAATATAGAAGGCTCAAGATTGTCTGGTACTGAAGTCCAACAGTTCACACAATACTCTGTAGCAAGGAGGCTATCAGGAGAGTTGTTTAGTCTTTGGTATGCTGCGGTTTTGACAGAGGATTTTCTTCTCTGACTATGATTAAGTGTATGTTTGGCTAACTTTGTTTTCCTTACCAAGCAATTGTCAGTATCACCAACATCAAATCTAGGAGATCTTCACTTTTCCAGCTGCTTTGAAACATTTGGTTTGTGTCTAGGCTCTATCAAATAATCTGTAAGCATCAGAAGACAAAGATGTGAGTCATCAGAAGCAGAAAGAGCACAAGCAGTGTGCCATCCTGGGAAAGAAGATTTTTCTGGGGCTTTGACATTAACAGCTGCAGCTGTCCACCTCACTTGCTGGCCCATTTATTTCATACTGATCCTTGGAAAGTGAATCATGACTCACTTCCTCTGGTCCTGATGCTTCTGCTGGGAGGGGTGGTGTCACTCTCTGCCTGGTGAACATGTTTGTACATGTGATGTCTGGTCACGCTTGTCACTGAGGAATTTTCGGCCGTGAATCCTAAGAAAATGTTTGAAAATAATATGCACTTCAGAGCTACCATTCTCTGGCATTGCTTTCATGTCTTAATTATGGAGTGATGGTTAATTAGACCCTATCTTACTGGAAAATTTTCAATCTTTCCCCTTACTCCACTCTGTATTTCAGTAGAAAAAAATAGGAACCACATCAAGAGGCTTAATTTTTCCTTTTCTAAACAAAATTATGCTGCCAATGACTCAAAATCTCAAAGAAAAGCATAGTGGTCCAAAGTTGCTATTTGTTTTTTTTATCTTGTGATGCTAAACTCAAGGGCACAGTATTGCAGGAACACAATCTGCTTCAAGTTTAACCATGAACAACAGTTTTCAGTTCAAGTAATACTTCTTCAGAACACTAAGCTCACTAAAATAATATTTTAACAGTTGTCCAAAATCAAATACTGATTCAGAAAGTTTTCCAGCTCAATTTGTTATTGGCCAAGCAGATACATTTCATATAATCATAGATGCAGAAAATCAGCATAGTTTGGGTTGGAAGGGACCTTTAAAGGCTGTCCAGTCCAACTTCCCTGCAATGAACAAGGACACCTTCATTTAGATCAAGTTGCTTAGAGACTCATCCAACCTGACCTTGAATGATTCCAGGGATGAGATGTCCACCACCTCTCTGGGAAACATGGTGCAGTGATTTAACACCTTCATGATAAAAACTTCTTCCTTTTATCTAGTCCAAATATACTGTCTTTTAGTTTAAAACCATAACTCCTTCTCCTAACCCTAAAGGCCCAGCTAAAAAGTTTCTAATTGTCTTAATTCTTAATGTCTATCTTTCTTATAGGCATTCTTTAATACTGAAAGCCACAATGAGGTGTCTCTGAACCTTCTCTTCTTCAAGATGAACGACTCCAACTCTCTCCATCTTTCCTCATATGAGAGGTGTTCCAGCCCTCTGATCATCTTCATGGCCATCCTCTGAACTCCCTCCTCTGAACTCCCTCCAGCAGCTCCATGTCCTTCCTGTGGTGGGCTCTCAGCAGAGCAGAGCAGAGGGGCAGAATCCCCTCATGGCCCTGTTGCCCACGCTGCTTTGGATGCAGCCCAGGACACGTTTGGCTCTCTGGGCTGGGAGTGCCCATGGCTGGGTCATGTCCAGCCTCTCAGCCACGACACCCCCAAGTCTTTCTCAACGAGGTTGCTCTGATCTGTTCAGCTCCAGCCTGTGCTGATACTCACAGGACATTGTCCTTTGGACACATCCTGGGCCCCTGACCACAGATGGGGCTGGCCAGCTGCAAAAGACAGAGCGGAGAGAGCTGCTGCACTCTGGTGCACCGTAGATTTGTTTCACACAGAATGCAGCAAAATTGATAAGGCTGGCTTTCCCAAATAACATTTTGGTTAGGAATTTTAACACTTGTAGTCTGAAACAGTGAAATTATTTTATTGGCAGAAAACTACTTGGACCTGCAGAACCAGTATTACTTTACAAATCTGCCAACAAACGGTTCATTAAACTAAAGGAGTTGGCTGATGTCATAAGAAAACATGGATTTTGTACAGGAGCATGACCTTTAGTCAGGCAGGTACTCTATAAATATTATTTCCATTTCTAATTACCTGAAATGATATCTTAATATGATTGACCATGATTTCAACAAAGAACCCTGATACTTGAAACTATTCTGGTGTGTGGAAAACAGGATGCAAGTACAGCACACCTGGGTGCTGGAATAGACGGCTGTTAAAAGATCATTTTATTGATGTGTTCTGCAGAAAACCTCTAGCTCCAAGGTGAACACATTCTGTGCTGGTAGCCAACATTCCTGAAATACATCATAGCTCACAAGTAAGAACTTCTCTCACATCCTCTAAGTCTGCAGCGTGGAAAATCATTGCTCCATAATAGAACTTATTTTCATGACTATACATGAAGTAATTCCAGAAAAGAGAAAAGGCAGTAATATGTATCAGCTGAAAAATGCCAAGCATTTGTACATTTTGTGCAAAATGTAAAAACAGCCTTGAAGGATAATTTTGTAAAACATGTGGGCTCTTGTAACTCAGTGAATATTTTTTTTTTCTTTAGAAGTAGCAATGTTGAAAAAATTTAGGGACACCTTCCAATAAGTTGTCATATGACTGGAACAGTTAAGTACCACTAGGATTTTTCAGTGTAGCTCTACTATCATAAATCAGCTACTACATCTCCCCACAATTAAACAAAAGAGAATAATGGGACTCTAGAAAGCTTTGCTGCGCCCAGAGCAGATACCTCAATGATGCTCAGGCAGGAGTCAGTGCTCCCAGATGACAATGCTGTGTGCTACACAAAACTTTCAAGCTTTCAAGACCAAACTCAAAGACTTTGAGACAAGTTCTGAACATATTTAGAAAGCAGTCAATAGCACATACTTTACATAACCAATAAAGGATGAATCCAAGCATAAGTACACAAAGATACTTTTAAAACTCAGTCATCTGGGTGTTTTGAAAATGCTCCACTCCATTATAGATAAAAGTTTACATATTTAGCATTAAGGGTTGAACATGATGATGTCTAAATTTAATTCATTATTAACAGTACATTTACAGTTAATTTTTTCAGATGTAGTACTCAAATTAGCTTGCACTATTTTAGGATTTTGTAGAATTACAATTTTGCCTCCATATCTCAGCCTCAATTAAACATCAAAAAATTTTACTTTTTTTTTTTTTCTAAAGTTAGAAAGTTTTTTCTAAAACTTTCATCTTTTTCTATGTGCTACTCTGTTAGAAATTATTCAGTTTATTTTCTTTGAAGTTATGTTCCCATTATTTCTTCTACATCATATAGAAAATTTCTCACAGTGTAAATGAAAGAAAATTCCAATCTTATTTTTCTCACTATATAGTAAATGAAATGTTCTGTCATTGCCTCAGATATCTATCTGGCATTAATGATTTCATTATGCATTCTACAGAAATGTTGCAATAACCCTGATGTCCTGATTTAAATTACTTTTTTAAAAATGCATTGAAATTAAAGCTTCTTTGGGACAGTTTTGCTGGAAACCTTCAAATCATATTAGAAAATATATTTACTTTAAGCTAGGGATGCTTAAGGTGTGTATTTTATCTGTAGATCAAGGTGCTGATGCTCCAGTGCCTCAGAGTGGAGTACTAATCAGTACTATTCATGCACTTTACTGTTCCTCTAGAATTAAAGTCCAATAGTTAAGCATTTTTAGAAGACAATTTGAATACATTTCAATCTATATTAATTTGAACAATGTAAAAATTTTAATTAAAATTGTCTTTTCTGAGCTCCAGGAACCTGAGAGTCAGGACCATACAGAGAACACAAAGAATAACAGAAGTAGTGTTAGTAGTCTAGGAGTCATCTGGAAAGTGAATAAAAGTTTGATATACCCTGCTCTTCTAGATGATGGTATTTATTATGCTAGGTAAAAGTAATGCTCTTAATTCCAAAACAAAAGGCATACCTGCAAATTTAGTCTATTGTTGTCAGCTGAATTTGAAATCCCATCTAGCAAGACTTGGGCAGTGAAGGAGAATAATCTCTGCTCATATCTGAGGCAAATCAACCTGTCAAAAGAAAAACCACTCTTCACAAGGTCTTAAAGAAGGTCTGTAGACCTTTTGCTGAGCTTTTGAGGAATGAGTTTCCACATGATCCCAGTGACAGAACCTTAAGTAGAGTGCAATTGCTTGGACAAGGAATTTGTGTATGAGCAAAGGCTATCTTTTATTGACCCCATCACCAACTGTAATATTTGCATTCTGTTTTGCAACTGAAATGGATCTTTTCTCTTAATGTACTTATTGTACCATGGACTAATATTTCGTATACTTTACTTTAAATGGAAATATTCCAATACAGTTTAGAAAACATCTTTCCTAACTTCCTCAACAGTCATTTTTTCAGGAGAGCCAACTGAAAGACAAGAAATATCTAGGGCCATATTAGCATAATATTGTCAAGGAATGAAATGGAAAGTTTAACCCCTGATTCAACAATGAGAAGAGCATCCAATAATTAAGTACATCCATCTAAATATTTTCATTAATTTAATTCCTTGCTTTGGAGAGATTTTTTAGTATGCATTAAAAATAATAATGAAATTATATCAGAATTTCTGTACACTGTTGACAATTTAGTTTTTAATTCATGGGTGTTATGTAGCATATCTTTTAATGACTAGGAAATGATTTTATTTTCTAGGAATGACTAAGCATAGTTTAGAAAAATAAGAAGTATCTGAGAAAAAGATCATAAATTGAAATCAACTACTTTTCAGGGATATGAATTCCAGACAGTTCTATAAATTCATTTGTTCACTTTTTGTTTTTCAAAGAGAATAATTATCTTCCTTCCCATTCCCATGTATGGCAGAGAACAGAAATTTTTCCATTTCCATGAGAAAAGCTATTCTTGAAAGTCCCTATGTACTCATCAAAAAGATTAGTAAAATACCAAAATTTAACAAAAGCAAAATAAGAAATATCTCAGTTTTCCTGAAAACAAGTCAAAACCTCCTACTCAGAAAAGATCTCTGCCAAATTACTGCACAAAATGGTCCCATGGTGAGAATCTTCAAAAGCAAAAGTGAAGTTTTAGCTTGCACAGAAAAAAAAAAAAAAAAAAAAAGGAGCCAGAGAAAACTTTCACATGATAATCTGGAAAAGAAGAAGTAATTTAAGCCAGAAGGTACATAAATTATAGCAAGTTTCCTTGTCCTAGGGCTCACTTTACTATGATCTACTTTAATAATGCTATGTTTAATAATTCACCTTAATTAATAACTCAGACCTGAATGCATCAGAAATCTGATTCAGATCCAGTGTGAGAACATACAAATATTATGTCATAATGCAAATAATTTTTTTAAAAGTGTGGATCTATCAAAATTACTGACTTTGTCCTAAGCTACTGATATCATCACAGAAGATTCTATGTAAAACTTAATTGTTCCCTTAAAGCACTTTCCTTTTAACCATTCTAAGTGAACAAAACCCATGATTTTCTATCAGGAGGAAAATGTACTTAGACAAAATCAGCAGAAATTTTTCAAGGAGATTCTAAGTACATGAAGACCAATTACAATATAAACTCTTAGATTTCCACAAGCTGAAAGTTTTCTTTGTATCAGTCTCTCAAGAGGTAGCAACTTGGGTTATTCCCTATTTCTGACCTATCTCATTCTGAACAAATATAATATCCAGATTTTTATAATTAATTTGTCCAGTAATTAAATTAAACTCAGAGCAGTTATTAGCAGCTTGTACATAATTTTAAGTGTGCTCCTTCTGTTGTGTATTAGAAGTGAGGCTTGTGTGCTCTTACTATTTTGGTTACTTTACAGTAGAAATGAATCTTTTAAAATACATTAACCTTCTCTACAAACCCTGTCACTCTCGTATCCCTATGTAAGAGGTACAACATTGCTTTAAGGACTTATTTTTACAGTTTTGCTAGATGTAGACCCATGGATATCTGTTTGTGGTCGTGAACTGTTCCTGAGTCTGTGAAGATGAGGGAAAAAAAGAGAAAGTCTATTAGAGGAAGTTTGAATTCTTAATGCAGACTCTGTGTTTCCACTATCTCAGGAAGAGCAAATCATAAAAAGTTGAGCACTTGGGGCAAGCTAATGCTTGTTCATTTCGAGCTGCAACCTGCTCACTGGGTGCACTCATGGCACCTCCTTCCAAGTGAAATGTTCACATCTCAGTCCCTGCCAGCTGTCCCCAGACTGAGTAAGAAGTTTGTGCATGTGCACGCAGCCACACGCACACAAACACAGATGGAGAAAGGCAGCAGCAAGCAATAAGGAAGGTCAAAGGCACAAACACAAGAGCTGGAAAGACAACTCTCTTTGGGAACCTCCCGAAATTTCCTAGAGTTGGCTACAGACCTGTGAACAACTCACAGAAGAGAGGCAGAATACAGATAGTTAAAGCAAGAGAAATATGTCACAACATTGTCACCTGAAATTGTAATTTCAGGGAAAAAGGAAAGGAAAGGGGAAAGGAAAGGAAAGGGGAAAGGAAAGGAAAGGGGAAAGGAAAGGGGAAAGGAAAGGAAAGGGGAAAGGAAAGGAAAGGGGAAAGGAAAGGGGAAAGGAAAGGAAAGGGGAAAGGAAAGGAAAGGGGAAAGGAAAGGAAAGGGGAAAGGAAAGGAAAGGGGAAAGGAAAGGGGAAAGGAAAGGAAAGGGGAAAGGAAAGGGGAAAGGAAAGGAAAGGGGAAAGGGAAGGAAAGGGGAAAGGGAAGGAAAGGGGAAAGGGAAGGAAAGGGGAAAGGGAAGGAAAGGGGAAAGGGAAGGAAAGGGGAAAGGGAAGGAAAGGGGAAAGGGAAGGAAAGGGGAAAGGGAAGGAAAGGGGAAAGGGAAGGAAAGGGGAAAGGGAAGGAAAGGGGAAAGGGAAGGAAAGGGGAAAGGGAAGGAAAGGGGAAAGGGAAGGAAAGGGGAAAGGGAAGGAAAGGGGAAAGGGAAGGAAAGGGGAAAGGGAAGGAAAGGGGAAAGGGAAGGAAAGGGGAAAGGGAAGGAAAGGGGAAAGGGAAGGAAAGGGGAAAGGGAAGGAAAGGGAAAAGGGAAGGAAAGGGGAAAGGGAAGGAAAGGGGAAAGGGAAGGAAAGGGGAAAGGGAAGGAAAGGGGAAAGGGAAGGAAAGGGGAAAGGGAAGGAAAGGGGAAAGGGAAGGAAAGGGGAAAGGGAAGGAAAGGGGAAAGGGAAGGAAAGGGGAAAGGGAAGGAAAGGGGAAAGGGAAGGAAAGGGGAAAGGGAAGGAAAGGGGAAAGGGAAGGAAAGGGGAAGGGAAGGAAAGGGAAAGGGAAGGAAAGGGGAAAGGGAAGGAAAGGGAAAGGGAAGGAAAGGGGAAAGGGAAGGAAAGGGGAAAGGGAAGGAAAGGGGAAAGGAAAGGAAAGGGGAAAGGAAAGGAAAGGGGAAAGGAAAGGAAAGGGGAAAGGAAAGGAAAGGGGAAAGGAAAGGAAAGGAAAGGGGAAAGGAAAGGAAAGGAAAGGAAAGGGAAAGGAAAGGAAAGGAAAGGAAAGGAAAGGAAAGGAAAGGAAAGGAAAGGAAAGGAAAGGAAAGGAAAGGAAAGGAAAGGAAAGGAAAGGAAAGGAAAGGAAAGGAAAGGAAAGGAAAGGAAAGGAAAGGAAAGGAAAGGAAAGGAAAGGAAAGGAAAGGAAAGGAAAGGAAAGGAAAGGAAAGGAAAGGAAAGGAAAGGAAAGGAAAGGAAAGGAAAGGAAAGGAAAGGAAAGGAAAGGAAAGGAAAGGAAAGGAAAGGAAAGGAAAGGAAAGGAAAGGAAAGGAAAGGAAAGGAAAGGAAAGGAAAGGAAAGGAAAGGAAAGGAAAGGAAAGGAAAGGAAAGGAAAGGAAAGGAAAGGAAAGGAAAGGAAAGGAAAGGAAAGGAAAGGAAAGGAAAGGAAAGGAAAGGAAAGGAAAGGAAAGGAAAGGAAAGGAAAGGGGAAAGGAAAGGAAAGGAAAGGAAAGGAAAGGAAAGGAAAGGAAAGGAAAGGAAAGGAAAGGAAAGGAAAGGAAAGGAAAGGAAAGGAAAGGAAAGGAAAGGAAAGGAAAGGAAAGGAAAGGAAAGGAAAGGAAAGGAAAGGAAAGGAAAGGAAAGGAAAGGAAAGGAAAGGAAAGGAAAGGAAAGGAAAGGAAAGGAAAGGAAAGGAAAGGAAAGGAAAGGAAAGGAAAGGAAAGGAAAGGAAAGGAAAGGAAAGGAAAGGAAAGGAAAGGAAAGGAAAGGAAAGGAAAGGAAAGGAAAGGAAAGGAAAGGAAAGGAAAGGAAAGGAAAGGAAAGGAAAGGAAAGGAAAGGAAAGGAAAGGAAAGGAAAGGAAAGGAAAGGAAAGGAAAGGAAAGGAAAGGAAAGGAAAGGAAAGGAAAGGAAAGGAAAGGAAAGGAAAGGAAAGGAAAGGAAAGGAAAGGAAAGGAAAGGAAAGGAAAGGAAAGGAAAGGAAAGGAAAGGAAAGGAAAGGAAAGGAAAGGAAAGGAAAGGAAAGGAAAGGAAAGGAAAGGAAAGGAAAGGAAAGGAAAGGAAAGGAAAGGAAAGGAAAGGAAAGGAAAGGAAAGGAAAGGAAAGGAAAGGAAAGGAAAGGAAAGGAAAGGAAAGGAAAGGAAAGGAAAGGAAAGGAAAGGAAAGGAAAGGAAAGGAAAGGAAAGGAAAGGAAAGGAAAGGAAAGGAAAGGAAAGGAAAGGAAAGGAAAGGAAAGGAAAGGAAAGGAAAGGAAAGGATAGTCTTCAGGACACTCTCAAAGAACACTACTAAATTTTTACCATATTTTCATGTCAACACTTTTTTTTTTTTTTTTTGCTATTTTGTGCTGAACTGTAACACAGAAGGTTGCTGAAGCCCTTTCTCTATCTCTCTTTGCTTTTGGTGTGATGACAAGGCACTGTTCTGGATTTTTCTAAATTGGTTTCTTCTGCATGGTAAAATGTAGGTTTTGTAATTCTGTAGGTTAAATGTAATTCTTCAGTTGTTAAACCAAAGAGCAAACCAGTTTGTATCTGGGAGTGTTAACAAGACACAGAAGACACTGATAGCTTAAACTCAAGTTGAATTCATACTCCCTGTGGATGCTAGCTGCTGGGAACAAGATTCCTTTTAAGAAGGTCTCAAGGTGTTCCCTGCTGCCTCCTGGTTGAACCAAAAGACATAGCTGCTAGGCTTCACCTGTACTGTGAGGGCAGTTTTTGGATCATGTTCACCGGGTCGATTTTCCATTTCCCTGGAGAAAACCTTCAGAACTACTATCAAGTTAGCTCCAGGGTCACTCGGGCATGGTGGTTGGTGCTGTACATGAACAAACAATTTTGCCATCTATGCCACACTGACAGCTGCTGTCCAGGACAGTGTAGATGCTTGCCTAATGATCACTGATGAGGGATTCAGACTTATATCCCACCTAGAATATGGCTGGAGCTCTGAGAGTCTTATAATCCTCACTTTCTCCTTCACATATTGCTTTTGTTGACTTTGACTTTCCCTGACATTGGAACGTTGACAAGACCAAGGTCCTCTGGATGGTACTTTCTTTCCTTGAAACAGTTATTGATAAAATTTTATAGCTGTGTTAGACTCTATTCTCAGCAAATGTAATAAAAGGGGCCTTAACGCCAAGGGATATCAGGTTAGCTTGCTCTGGTGAGCGACAGCCCAGATGTGCAAAAGTTGCAGAGATGGATAGGATGGATGAAAGTAGCATCTGAGAATGATAATGCAGATGCTTTAAAAGTGTCTTGCTTCCTCTTTGTCATGCAGCAGCATAAAAGAGACATACATATAAAAGTATAAAAGAGACAGTACATATATCCAAAAGGCTTTTGGCATGAATTCTCTGGAAGTGTAATGAAGTTACAGACATGTTAAGTATTACTTTATACCACAGAGCTGATGTTAAATACTCCAGAAGACGAACAAAGAACTGGTGTTCTAATAACTAAACTAAGCATTTAAAAATAAATACAAAAGCATGAAACACTTTCTGTGTGGTATTTGGTCCCTGAGAGGTTGCAAACAGACTGGTTTTGTCTTTATTTTCTGGTTGTGCAGACTGTGCTCTAAAAAAAAAGGACTTGTCTCAGAGTCCAAGAGCAAGTCATCTGTAAAGTTCATTTTGATGATGGAATGCAGATTGTTGTTAATTCATTTTCTGTATAGGTTCTGCTTATCTTCACAAAGGTAAACATCTCTGGAATGTCACTATTAAAATATTTAGAATGCTATTTCTAGTCATTATTGCCTATGATATGACTGCTTTGTTTACATTAAATTTCTATTTGCTCAAGAAATCAGAAATTTCAAAAGTAAATGTCATGTACATCAAATACACTGGAATAATAATTTAACCATTATCATATTTGAAGAAGTCCTGTGAAAAATATAAATCTTCTGGATTTTCTACTACTAAGACTCATCTTTTAGTTTTCCTGTGTTGTGACTCAGAATTTTTATAGACAATGCTTTCATATCACAACAATAATTTTATTTTATTGGACAAAGTTTCTATTGGAAAAGGGGCAAATGTAATTATGTCCTTTTAAAAAGTCTTTTAATCACTCACTCCAAGCCATGGGTACATAGTTATCATTATAAATCATACCTTTCATAAGTAAAAAATAGCTACAAATAACAAATTGATGCCCCATCCTTTAAATAGTACCTCTCGCCTCTCAACCCCCAAAGCTCAAAAACTGATGAGTTTTGCAGAAGATTTCCCTCCTATAATAAAATTGATATAATAGCTCCCTTTAGTCCATGGCAGCTGGGCACATGGCTGGATGAAATGAGGGTGTCTGCTAGTTACTTTCTTTTTGTTGCCAGCTCTTCTAGGTGTACTGCAGCACTTCAACAAATGGGGAAATCCTGGAATCTCTGCACCTGACCATGGATTTCTATTACTGAAATAAACAGACTGTCCCACACACTTGTACCAACCCTTTATCTTCTGAGAATGTTCACAGTTTAAGCCAGAAATTATCAAGATCAGAAAAGGAGAAAGGAAATGCCCTGTCCTGTGCTCTCCTGATTACCCACTAAATGCAGCACTAATAGTCTTCATGCCAGATTCCCATTTTTTTTCCTTTCATTTTCCACTTACAATATTGAGAGTTTTTCTGTTTTAACTATGCTCACAGCCCATAGATGTCTCTCCAGGTACACAGGAATGTGTACACCCACGTAGTTCACTGGTATTCCTCCAGGAAAACCCTGGTCTGAATACCTTGCACTTTGAAATCTGCACAGGTATGCTCACAAAAGCATGCATATCTTCCCAATCAATGCAGTTGTGCTCCACTTAAAGTACCCTAAAGGTTTTCTACGAATTATTTCTGACTGAGTGAAGCAAGCACAAAGAATGAAATCTGTTCTGGGCTTTGATCTGATAACTCAATCCTCACAGGTGTCAGAAGGACTGATATGCAATTGTTTTTGAACTATGTTATGTACAGGAATGCCCTTTGCCTCACTGGGATTATCAGTAAACCTCAGGACACAAATAGAAAAGTTTTCCTTTACCTGCAAGCAAACAGAAATACTGTGATATACCATAAGGATATTATAGCTTGTGCATAGAAGGCTACAATGGGACAGCCTTTCTGAGCCTGAGCAGAGGCACACAGAATTCACCACCACATTTTAATACAACCAGGCAGTCATGAAACAGGTAAAGTCTCAGAATTCACTCTATCAAAAACTGAGGTAGGATACAAGCACTTGAATTCTGAAAAATACAAAGTAAGGAAACTTGAAGTATTACAGAATTGCTTTTTCCACTCTGATTCACTCTGGGATTTTCTAAATCACAAAGAAACTTTCCCATTGAATTTTCCTCAGCTGAGCAATACTCTGTCTTAGTTATCTGTCTCACAGTGCCCTCAGCAACATAATACCTTATTAGTTCTGCAGAACTACTGTAAGATAAGGTTTTAATCACAAGTCATTCAACAGAGCTGGCATTGGGCACAGAGGCATGGTGGTCAGATTTTTGGAAGCAAATTAGTTACACCCCCAAAATCAGTAATGTGTACATCTGAGGATCTGAAAAAATGACTGCCTAAGATCAATGCAGGTGATATAGAGTGCTGGAATTAGGATTTCCCAAGGCAAAGTTGGTGCCTAAAAAATGGATCTTCTTTATCATCATTGGACAATTACTTGAAGGTAGCCCATTAGTTCCTGTGAAAATAATTTTATGTTTATTTCAGCCAAACTCCAAATTAATAGATAACAATTGCAATTCCTTCTGAACAAGTTACTCTGTGTCAGCAGCTTTCTATAAATCATCCAGCCATGTTTCTTAGCCTCAGGTAAGTACCAGGCAATTCCAGGTATCTTACCTCCCCTACATGGGAAACATAAGCTAATTCAAATTTAACCCAAAATAAGTCTTGACAAAGAAAACCTTTTCCTTAGGTAGTTGCCTAAATTCACAGCTGATCCAACAGTTTTGCAGCCCATCCATATGGTCAGGTTGTAACTGCAGTTTCTACACTCTTGGAGAGCCTGATGAGGGGAACAAACTTTGTTTGGGGTAATAGCCTGCATTTGTCAGGAACTTCTTAAGCGATCACCAGCCCTGTTTTGTGATTTCAGTCAGATGAGTGCAATGCCTGTGTGTGCCTTGGCCTGCTCAGTGGAGGTACGAGGTGCCAAACTCCCAGCGGTGATTGGTCTCCAGAGAAGAGTCAAGCTGCTAAATACTCTTCTGTCCATGTAAACCTGAGCTACCAAATGGAGTCGTTGTGGTCTACCCCCTGGCTTAAACAAACATTAACTGAAACTTGTCACATATGACACCTAATTTTGTCAAAGTCTGCCTCAAAAGTACTCAGCCTTCACTTTATCAAAAAGGCTTTTGCCAGAAACAGCAGGTTAGAAATTGGAATAAAATGAATCAGAATATCAAGAAAGAAGTAGTGCTTTTTTCACAGTGAATTAATAATTGCCATTTTCAGAGTTGTTGGAACATTACCAAGGATAAAAGAATAACACAAAGACTACTACAGAGAGACCCTCTTTCATAACCCTAGTAGGAGCAAGCATCTAAAGGAGAGGTTGGATGCATTTACTGGATGTACTTTAGCAAGTTTAAATAGAGAAAGCGTGAAAGGACTTTTATAACAATTTATATGAGCTCAACAGTGATTGCATTTTAACAGCTGCCCTTGGTCCTCTGGGACACTGCAATCTAATGGAGTCAGTTTTTCTGCTGAAAGAAACGATTAAATTGTTCTCATAGAGTCCTTGAAAAGGTGTCAGTATGGGCAGCTGGAAATTTAGGATCTAACAACTTCAGCATTGGAAAAAAAATCATCACTGTTTTATATTCCCTTATGGAGATAAAAAATTAGAAGTTAAATTCTGTCAGAAATCCAGGCATTTTCTACAACTAGACACACATTTAATTTCAACAAACTGGAATGTATATCTAGTCTCATTGTTTTCCATGTAAACTTTGACTGATGCTATGTGACATTTATACCATGTGTAGAGCCATAGGTCCCTTATGAACAATTGTGACCTTTATTCAGCATATATTGTTCTCTAGAGTTTGTGCATTGCTTACTACTGAAACACAGCTACTAATGTGGGGCGGTCGAGAGACTTGGGTATGTTTTGGAGGGCTCTGTGGAGCAGGAAAGGGGCCCAAATTCTACTGTTACCTGAAACTCCAGGAGACATTGAAGTGATCATTGACTACATTGCATTATAGCTCAGTTTTGAAGGCTAGTGTTTGAATTGTAGCAAACAGCACCTTGGGGCCTTTGCTCATCTCTTGGGACTCTCCCTCTCTCCCATCTGACACAATGGGCTTGTGACAGCACACAGCATGCCAAAAGCAGACTGAGATGACAGATTACTCCATAGAATTTGCTGTTTGGGAAGTGACTTCATCCCTGCCTAGTCTTGGACTTTCTTTAACTAAATCAGAATTTGATGTAAAAGACTATCCATTCATAGGCAGAAATTATTTACAGCTACAGAAGAAACCCCAATAATTTGAAAACTCTTGTGATAGGTAATTATATTTATAGGACTAGATAATATAGTGCTATGTTTTATTGACAAACATTTTATTTCATTTCTGTCATAACCAAAGATACAAATTCCGAGAGATTATGTAAACACATGTGATAGAAAAAAGAATAAACTGAAATATGTCCTCACCAAAGGTAGAATAGACCATACTTAGTACAGAGCCTTTCCTTAAAATCATTTTCTCTGCATATAAAGTAGATTAGAACTCAGTACAACACCGGATATAAGTGTGCTTATTAGCTCAGATGGAAAACTGTATTTCATTTTCTAGACAAATGAAGTAGACCTGATACCTTTAGGTTTAGATGTCTAAGTTAGGTGAAAAACCGCTTACTTAAAAGAGGAGGGAGGACTAGTGGACAAGGGAAATTCCAAAAGTAGCTCCTCAGGGACTGTTTAAGTACAGGGTCTCATCTGTGCTGTTGCAGGAAGAGCCTGGCCCAAGGTTCTGAACCATCATAAACGCAGAGTAAGGGATGACTTCTGGGACTGGAGTAACAGAAATGGTGTAAAGTCAACAGCAGAAAATGTAAGGTCCTGAATACAAACATAAATAAAAGGAATTAATTATATAAGCCAAGAAATCACAAGTTGTTAAAGACCTAAAGAAAGACTGCACTGTTCAATACCAGAATGAGCAAGACTTAGTGTGATGCAATAGGGAAAAGACAGATCAATACAAATGTTCTCTGGGAAAATGTTTCCAGTGCTGAAAGAAGTGTACTTGGGCTGAAATCCTGCATACTTCTGCCATCCTCCTTTAAGAGAAATATACTTTAAGTACAAAAGGAAATGAGAGAAAAAAGGGATGACAAGAGGATGTATCAGAGGATGATCAGAGAGTGTATCTGAGTTGACAGAACAAGCATTGAATGAGGAATAGTTACATGGGATTTGGTTCCACCCCATCCAAATGAACACCTGCTCATGCAATGAAATATTTCTCAGAATATTTTCCATGGTTCCCACAAATAAAAATAAAAAATCTATACAGAAAGACAAAGAGATTTTTGCTGTTGCTGTTACAGAAAGACAAAGATTTTTGCTGTTGTTCTTGCAGAAAAGATGGAAAATCTGAAGAGAAAACAAATATAAAATTTTCATCAAGGAGATGCTGAGGTCTTTTGCTGTTCACTGTGGTTCTGTTCCTTATTTTCTGATGCACACTGCCATCAAAGGCTTGATGGTTGCCTATCTACGCCAGCCATAGAACGTACTTTGAAATATTTTTAGTAATTTTTTTCCTTGAGTTGAAATATTGCAAACAATGCAACAATCCAGTTTGTTTTTTCTTTAAATGTAAAGTGACAAGAATAGAGGTGATTGCAAAATATGTATATGGAAAGTAAAAATTTTATATTTCCGTTAATTTCTTTTGCATGTGCTCTCTGATTATCAAATTACAAAATATCTTATATTTGACTTTGGAATTGGTGGTAAAGCAAACAAACATTGCATAAAAATACTATGCTTGGGTTGCTAGTAAGTAGCATAGTAGTTTGCAAGAAATTTTTTTTCAAAAAGGCAAGAAGATGGACTTCTTGTTGGTAAAGTACAATGTCATGTAAGTCAAAAGCAGTGAAGAGAAGCACCTTATTTCAGTTGTGCAAGGAAAAATATTGGAAGACAAAGTTGGTAAAAACACTGTCATACTTTGTCACCATTTTTGACTTGTTTTTCCTTTTTTTTAGAAATTATTTTTCTATATGAACTCATAAACACCAACTAATATCAGCATACTAGAAAAACTAAACAGCATCCTTATCCAAAGTAACTCTGTATAATAATTTATTTTGTAACATTGTAAATCCTAATCTGATTTATTTATAGATTTCAAACTGAAGGCAAATGCACTCATATACAAATAATGTATAGTATGCTTTCTATATGGGTAAATATATTAACTGTTACTAAATATGGAATAATTACATACTGCATATAAAAATTATTTTAGCGTGTTTTCAAAATTTGACAGAGAATAAGAAATCATGAAACTTTTTATTGATTAACAAATAGCTTCTAAATGAATGTGCAGAGATATGTAATTACAATGTCTAGAGGAAAAGAAGTCTGTTTTCCTCCTATTTTTAGAATTTCTCTAAGACTAGCTTCCTCAGCAAGAGGAGAACTTAGGTACTGTGCAGAAGCACAGATTCTGGCAGGAATCATAGACACGTACATTCCTTGAATCACAGTGTACTCAGTAAAGATCAGGTGTCAGTCATTCCTGGATCAGCTTCTGGTCTTAAGAGCTCTCAGGAAACTTGAAGAGGTTCTAAGAATTCTAGCTAACAGATAAAAGCAGACTTCACAGATAGTATCTACTGTCTGGACCTTCTCTCCTACGTGATACCTGATTGGCTGTTGCAAGAAAGGTTTTTATTTTGGAAATTTTTGAAGCTATTGTATATGTATAAAACTGTGGTTTATCAATGAAAATCAATTTAAAATTGTCTATAAATTTTTTATAGACTCTTTTTGTAGAGGCTAAAAAGAATATTAAAAAACTTCAGAACAAACACCTCTTAATATCATTTTTATAAAGAAATAGAAGTCTCACCTCTTGTTTGAAAACAAAACTAATCAAGAAAAAGTCTTGAATAAACATTTCTCTCTTTAGGTAAAAATAGTGCAGCCAAGCAGCAAAAAAAGCAAGCAGGCAAAGTCAGAAGGCATACACGTGATTCCTTCTGGTTCTCCAATGATTTAACAGTTGAGACATTTGTTCAAAAATCTCCAGGGAAACAAAGATTCTCTACAACTATATTAGATTTTTCTAATTGCTTCCAGAAATATAGTTTAAATTAACAATACAACCATAGAAGTCACACAAGTCATTAATGTTCACACTTCCTATTATTTAAATATCTTAAAATTCTATATATAAAAGCTCTACTCTTAGAAAGATCTGCCTTTTTATCTGCTCTTTGTAAAGAGCAGTAATACATTCCCTTCCATATTTCCATAAATAAGTGTATATTTATGCCAGGTGTTTCTAAATTCACCACAGCTTCTGGTGAGTGACTGAGCAAAGCAATTCTGACAATATTTAATGTTTATTCTTCCTTTATATTTCCACCATGTTCCAAAAAGATTCTCTCATTCATCTACATGAAGAAATGTCCTTTCCTTAGCTAGCTTTCCATTAGAAGCAATCTCCCTTTCTGCAAGGTCTCTAGTCCCAAACTAGAACAGGATGCCTACCTAAGACAATAATTGTCTCATCACATCAACTCCTTTGGAAGCATAGCCCACTGTAAGTGCTGCACACTTCACTGCTGAAGCATCTCACACTGAAAGACTTTAATATCTGCTTGGCAAGGGAAAGGATCTCTTGCCTCTCCACCTAGGAGGCAAAACTGAATGAAAGGTGGTAAACCATGGTCCATTACTTCCCATAAAAGCAGATCATTGTTGCCTTGCTATTTTCCATAGTAGTATTTGAGAAATATCAGTCACCATAGATGTTACTGGCACCATACCCATTCCTCAGATTGCCTGAGCTTTTTCAGCAATCCTCTATGGCGCTATGTATTTTTTATTTTTTTTGCATTTTTGATCACTTCATCAAGACTTGCCATAGGTCATTATACAATAGTGCTCAATGGATCTCTCCACAGATAGTGTTACAATGCGAAACAGAGATGGATTTCACAAGGGGAGACTGATCTTACCAATTTTTATCAGGTTATGCTATATGAGAATTATCTGATACCAAAAATTCAAAATGTAAAATTGTATAATTTCCAGTGGAATTTTGCCTGCTGTACTCTTTTGAAGACTACTTTGAGCAGTGTGGAGTTTATTTTATTTTATTTTATTTTATTTTATTTTATTTTATTTTATTTTATTTTATTTTATTTTATTTTAGTGTATTTGAGAATGATTTGCACATTACATATGTGGGGTCACATCTCTCACAGCTTTACATGTTGATCCAGCCCATGGATTCATGCTACTTTTTCCAGCTCAGGCAATCCAGAAATTAGAAAAAGGCAGCCACTGCTTGTAGACAGCCTGAATTTGTCTACAACTAATGGAAGTCTCATTCCAGAAGATTGTTTGTGCAGGGAGATGGCGTAATACTACCTCAGTTAATTGACATTGTACCATTTCTTTATTCTCATTCTGGTACTGGTCACCAAGGCACAAGCTGTTCTTGGCTATGGGATCCCATACCATTGCATTTTGACACATGCCAGCTCAGATTTACACAAGGAAATCTTTGTGGTTAGAACCTGAATTTCTGTGGATTAACCTATCACTATATTTAAATCAGTGAAAACCAAAACCATACTCCTCATGTCTGTGGGCAAAGAATAACACACATCTTGATTTGGTTGCCTTTGTAATAACCATAGTTCCTTGCAGGCTTACAAAGAAAAACAGACACCTCATAATCTTACAGACTAAAAGCAGAAGCCTATGCTAATGAGCAGGGAGAAACAAATTCTACTTACATTCTTAACTATGCCTCAGAAATTAACTGAAGGTGTGATTCAGCTCACCTAACTTAACCATCTAAAAGTTAAGCATCTATTTTGCAACTATCAACTAGGCTACCTCTAGAGCAAATAGATAGTACAAAAAAGAATCTTTTAAGACAGTATTTAAAATAGATAAGGTGAGGGCTGTCTAGATGTGCATCTCTTTTTACCCTAGTGAGTGGGATTAGAGGCTCAATAATAACATTTATTCTCTCTTTACTAGTTTTTCTGTGTCTAGGTCTTCTCAACAGTCAGCAGAAAAAGATAAGTATCTTCAGCATCTATCTCATTCCACTTCTTTCCTTCAAAATTGATTTTGGAATAGGATAAATCTCCGAAGTTTCTTCTGTATCTTCATTGACTTAAAGAACCAATAGAGAAAAAACTCCTAACAAAAACTAATCCAAGCTGTCTAGGATAAAAATCACCTGTGGACACATCTTTTTGAATTGGTTAAACCATATTTGCCTTTCAAGAGAAGGGACAAATTGTTCATAAGCATAGTAAAATGGTGCCATTAAAACAAAAGAAAATTTATGATGGAAAATTTCATATAGACACTTTTCCTGCCAAACACTCTGTTCATCTGATCATTTTCATTTGGCTTTTCATTTGCATGTTCTAAAGAAGATTTTATTGTTGCATAATGACAGCTATGTGAAGAATGGTCACACATACCTAGGCAATGAAAAACTGAAAGGAAAGATGCAGATCATTTACCAAATACCTAGACTGTGAGTCAATATACTTTTGGATGCCTCAAGTTTTACCAGTGTGCGATGGAAATTATGAAAATTGAGGTCAACAAAACTACTCCTGGTAAATTATGGTTTAGAATTAAACCAAATGATTCAAAACTTAAATCAGTAAAATAACAGAGTCCGTCATGTACAAACAATAAAGAAAAAAAAGACAAAAGACAAAAGAATAGAGTGGATTTGAAAAGGAATTTGCTTGCAGCAAGGGGATTAAAAAACTCTACAATCTATAAATTTAGCTTGTCAGAAATTGTCTGAAAGGCTATTTAGTGACCAAAGACACTTGTCCAATTCAGTCGCCACTTTTATCACTTGACTCTTACGCTGCATTTCACAGCTGGAGAGTAAACATGCCAAAAGTTGACATTCTAAGTAGCTCTGAAACTATTTAAATCCCAGACATATTTTTTAAGCAAATTGCAAATTTGGCTTCCCTACTTAAGAAGATACCAAAGGGCATGTGGCTCGGCCTGTCTCCAAACTGGCTGTGATGCCTAGGGCAAGTTTACCTCAAACTGATTCTTTCATAGGGTCAACAAGCAACTCAAGAATGGTAGTAATATTTTTGGAAATTCTGGTTTTGATCCACCATAGGAAAAAAAAAAAAGTAATGAGTTTAACAGAGCTAAATCAAATGCTGCTGGAAAGATATCCACAAACCAGTTCAGTGTAGAAATATTTCCGTGTTGGCTTAACCTCTTTATCTCTTACTGAAAAGGGAAAAATATATGACCATTCATTTATACCATAAAAAGAAAAGCTAAAAATTCAATGAATTTTGGTCTCAAAGCATATCAATTGCTTTTTGCTATATTACAGACAAAATCACTCTTGATTAAATGGGATTTTTCTATAGTAGTATTAGCACAGCCTAGGCTACACTTCATAGCATGAAGAGAACTAATTTCCACAACTTTGAATGGAGAGAAATGTATAGATCTAATGGTATATTTTTTCCATAAAATAGTTTAAAAATAAGCAAAGTAATGTTTAACCCATTATTCAAAATTATCTAATGAAAATGGCCTGGTAAAATGCCATTCTATGCCTTATTCAACCATTGGAAAAAAAATAAAGGGCACTGTATGTAAATTATAAAATAATTGAAACCCTAAAATATGTGACACTTGCAGAATCACTGAGTCTGGTGGATGAAGTTCTCTAAAGTCTCTGAATTCAAATTGTCTGAAGGAAATAGTAAAGAGAAAATCTACACTCTCAAAAAGATTAGTCTACAAATTTTTACCAAGGAATGGAATAGGAAGGTTTCAACAGACAGAGCCTGTACAATAAACTTTTTTACTGAATGAGTGTTACTTATTAGTGAATATCTAATAGCAAATATTTATTAAGATATTTTTGCATAGTTCCATTTTTTTTTCCTGAATTATATGCCACAGAAATTCAAGTAGGGAACAACCACCCAAATTATCCCCTGACCCTTCACTTATTCAATCCAACTATCCCCGAGCTAAAATAAGAACACAATATCTACCAGAAAGTTCTTCAATTTTTAAAATTTGTAAAGCTAAACACTTGCCAAAATGTGTTTTAAATACCAAAGACCTTAACTCTGAATGTGTTTAATGCCCACTGTCTTCTCCTCCAAGTTTTCCCCAGAAGATAGTACTCAAGACCAATTTGTCAACAATTTTCAGATTCAGTAACTTGTCTGAAAAAAAATTAGAAGCTTTTAAGTAATTTCAGAAAGGAAGGCAGATAAATAAGGTATAGTAATGGCTTTTAGTTCCGAATGGTGTTTGTCAGATTTAATACAGCAAACATTTTTACCTGCTTTGTGTCTTACACTTGTGTTATTTTTCTTACACTGACTATTGATGTAGTGGAATGACTCAGCAGAAAGTAGAAATGCTGTGAACAACTATGATTTTATTATTCTTTCATTTTAATTACTGTCATAGACTGGTATTTTGTGGATTGCTTCTTCTCACCAAATTTTAACTTCTCCCTTACATGCAGTAATATAAGTGATACCAGCAACTGATAGATTCACACACTGCATCACATTGATTACAGTGTCAATAACATTTTTCAAATCATTAGGCTTCTTTCTAAAATTCTGTCCAGAGTCATGTACTTAGTGGGAAGGAAAAAAAAAAAAAAAAAAAGAGAGAATGAGAGAACAAATAAAAGAAAGAATGATAGTTGTAAATAGAAGACATGTGAGCTGAGATTTTTTAGGGTAATTAGAGAATTTGATACGTGTGAGAAACAGGTCACATCAGGATTACCTACAGGTGGCTCACTGTAGTGTATCTACACTATCAGCACTTCTCTAATATTACCGTAGATGTCCTGAGAAGAAAAGCAATAAATTAAAGAATTCTACATTTGACAAAAGGAACAGAGTACAATAAACTTGTCAAATCAATCCCTCATCCTGTTCATTTCATATCCTGAAGGTAACTATCATCTATCTCTTTTCTAAATCAGCACACCATCTGGAGCTGGGAGCAGACAAAAAATGCATTTCTTTTCTGTTTTGTTTCACATTCTGTTTTCTGTGGCAGAGGCACTACTCATACTGCTATCAAGTAACTTCAATATTTCTATTTTAAAGACACTTAAATCATCTAAGTGTGAATATATTGACTGTAGATAAAAGCAACACGACGCAAGTTTTTGAAAAATTAATTCCATTAACTTTTCTTTATTCTATTTATCAGATATAAATACTTTCATTCGCATTTAGGTAATAAAGACAGAGAAATTTTGGTGAATCAGTAGTGTTTGTTTCATTCAGAATTTAAGAAATAAATTTTTAATTGGGTATTTCTGATCATTCTTCCCAGTATTTGTTATTCACTGAGAGGAAATGAGCTTTCATAAGACAATTTTTAAAAATGTATTTTTAGAGTAAGCCAGCCACTGCTTTTCTTAGCAGGTTTTTTTTCAGATAAACATAAAGTAATAGATTTTGACTGCAGTACTAATTCATAATTTCATATTTAATTAAATATGAAATGATATATTTTCTTACAGAAACTGCTATAAACAGCCATATTACAAAATAAGTTCTTGTCAGCCATAATGTGACTATAGTCTTAAAATGGGACTAAACATTTTTATAAGTTGGTAATTCAACATATCATATACTGATAATATTATTTGCTTAATGTCTTAATTAATTCTGGTCATACTATAAACCTACTAAATGTACTACAAAGTAATCTGAATTCCACTGTGAAGAGAGAAATCCCAAAGAATTCATTGGTTTCAATGCAGAAGCTCGATAGCCATTCCAAACACTTGCTCTGGGAGTGTTGCAGTTACAAGGATTAAAGGGACATTTCAGTAGTGGAATTTTGCCCTTTAAAGGTAGTGCAACAGCTTTCTGGTAAAATACATGTCAAAAAGACAACGGTGAGTAAAATAGGAGCCCAGGATCCTAGGCACCCCAATCCTCAGTGAGGGCCACCTGAATAGCATCTGCAGAGGGTGTCCCTGGGTATCCCTGAGCATGCCAAGGGAATTTGACACTCTGTGAGTTTTGGTGGGCACCTCATGGACTTGCTTTGGACCTGACAATCCAGGGCCAGGCAGAGATGAAATTTTGGATTCTTAATAGCTTAGAATAAAACAGTTGTCCAGAATAGTTACAGAAATGAGGAGTCATGACCAAAGAGTCACTCACAATATCCAATGGGCATTAGAACAGCTCAGTGCTGCACAACACTTCATGCGGAATAATTTGATTTCATAGCTAGTCAAAACGACATTGGAAAGCTTTGTACCAATCAAGTGGAACAGATATGCTGAAATGGTCCACTCACTTGTCAGCTCTGCATCTACATCTAGCCAGCTAAGAATATCTGTCTTCATGTCTTCATCTCTAGCCCTTTCATCTGAATACGTCTTTTACAAAGTTTGGTTAATAAAACCAGGCATTTATGTATGTTTGCTAGGGGTGGGGGGAAATGTAAAAGGATTTGCTGGTGAAGCAACAAGAGGTGGATGCTCTTGGGGGCTGATTTAATGTTCTGCAGCTGGGCTTCAGAGATAAGAAAATGCTGCACTGGATTACAAAAGGCATTGCTTAGTACAAATAGGCATAAGAATTTCAATAGCATTTCAAAGGAATATTATAATCAGAAGCATGCTAAATCAATTCTTGAATGCCAGTTTTTAACTTGCATAGTTCAGATGTTTCTCCTGGCAGCCTTCCCTAATGTCATTATCACTTACTAAAATTTGATACCATCTACAACCTGAGCCTGAATTCCTGACACACACTACCACAGAAGTAAATATTATGCCAGATTAAAGAGTAGCATGTTTTGACAGTTATGTAGACAAACGTTCCTCTTTTACAACAAGGAAGTCTCAGAAAATATGTAAATACTTAGGCAGTTAAATTGTGCGCAACTTGTGCACAAGGGAAATAATTTAAACACACAGCCCCAAGCTATTGTAATGCCTCTGCTTCTGTATAACTCAGTCAAGCCAAGAGAACACATGCAGCTCCTTCCAAGCAACTTCATGTTCATTTCTAACTTGAAGTCATGTAACTTCAGGCTGTGATACTCTCTGATCTCTAGTTCAATGCATGTGAGTAAAGAGCCGCAGCAGAGACCTCCCATGTGTTTTGAAGTACGAAAGAGACACTATTATTTTGAGCCAGGATTCAATCCATCACTAGTGAATCAATGCTCCTGGGGATATAAAACTTCTGCTAGAGCTCAAGTCTTGTCCTAAATTCCCATCCACAGACAGACTGGCCTTGTATTACTAATTCCAGTATGAGGGTGCTTGAAATTTGCTTTCTGCTAACTAAAATCTGTTAATTTAAAGTTTAATCACAATTTAAACTGGTTATGATGCATATTTTGTTTCTTAGGCTAAAATTTTCTCTAATTTATCCACTGAATCCTACCATATATGTGTGGTGGTTGTGGTTAGAGTTATTTTCACATACATGAGTAAAAGCAGAGGTTCTTAAAAATTTTTAAAAGCTTTTAAAAACTAAGGGGATAAGACAATAAATTTAGAACACATATATCAGGTTTTTTTCATGTCCATAGGTACATACTAGTATAACATGATTTGGCATTAAGAACAGCAAACTGAAATTTAAGTAGTTACATGTCAGCTTTCTATCTTTTTAATTGTGTTTTTTTTATGGAAAGTAAAGAAAAATGATAAAATCCTAATTCACACTTCACCTTGGCTATGTGTCAGCTAAGTATTTAACCACCATTTACACTGGTTTTCATTCTGTTTGTTGGATTCCTTCTTGATTTTTTCGTTCATTGTTCAGTGGAAGAATTATTAAATTTATGATGATTATTCTTCCCTCAGGTGAAATCAAAGAACATAAAAGCAGTAAAACTAAAATGTTATACAAGAATGTGCAAAGGTAAGGCTAGTTGATACAAAGACAACAGATGACATCATGTAGGGAGGATAAAGAAGAGAATCAGATAAGAAAAGTATGAAGTAAAGGGAATTTAGAAGGAATTTATCGCATTATTTTTAATTATTTTTGCTAGGCACGTCTGTTGAAATTTTACAATGCATCCTTAATTGTCTGTTCAGGGTTGCTCTACTGGGTCAGAACAAAAGACATCTTAGTGCGTTTTAGTGGCAACTAGTGATAGTAAATGTTAGGCAATGGTCAAACTGGATAGGTCAAAAGAGGTAAGACTGTCACAGCTTCATGCCCCAGGCCCAACCAATAAGGAGTGTGAGCATGTATTCTTCCCACTGACACACATGGAAACACACATACAACACGTCCTCATGGACACACAGAGCCAGCCGCACAGATCAATACAGACAGGGCACTCACGCAGGAACAAACTACACAATGTCCCTCTGGCCACCCACAATGTACCTCTGTTCCAGTCCAGGGTCCCTCTACAGCTGGTCAGGCTGAAGGTCCATTTGCGGGAAATATATTGTATGGACTATGCAGATTCCTCTAGTGACTGAGCTCAGACCCCTCAAAGGTCTGAGCTCATCCAGTATCTGGTCTCTGGATCCTTGATATCTCTTGTTGCTGGTACCTGGACACATGTGCTGCTGAGGCTGCAGCCCCATCTGAAGTGCTGCTCCAGACCCCTCGCAGACCCTCACACAAACCTTAAACACACACACACACACACACACACACACACACACACACACACACATCCCTGTTGGCATTCAGACCTCTTGGTGTCTTCAGCACTTGGCCTGGATCCCCCGATCTCTTCAGTCACAATTTCTCTAGTCATTGCACTCACACACACACACACACACCTCTGGGTTACAAATCACTTCATCTGCTCATCAATTAGTTTGGTGATCACACGCTGACCTAAGCCCTCATTCTCACTTCTGGCACCCCAGATATACAGCCCCCAATGACCCACAGTCCCTGTTGCAGCTAGCTGCCACACCTAGATCTCCATACACACATGTGGAACAGAGAATTACAGCTCCTCACTCACAAAAAGAATCCAGAGTGGAACTTGATGAGAAGATGGGTCAGAATGAATTGACCAGGTGCTGGACATGACCAAAGTGTACTGACCATACACCAGCTGTCATTTGTTCCCTTTTTCTTCTAGTTTTCCTTACCCATTCCTTCTCAAAAGACCTTGAATTCTCCCTTTCACCATTTTGATACCTACCCTAAGCAGCACATTATAAGTTACCCTGGTAAGATCCTCTCTGTAACTCCCTTATCCCTGGGCTAAAACCCCCTAGCCTGAAAGGGGACTTGGAGAGCCTCTGGCACAGAGTCATGGATGGGGACCACACATGGGGCTGAAGGTCCCCTGGTACAGCCTGCAGAGGGTTTGGGGCAGGGGATCTTTCCTCCAAGCAGGGTATTTGTGTTCCAGCACCTCCCGCTGTGCCTCTGTTCTGTGTTCATAGAGAACAGCCTGTAATCCCCTTACCTAGCAGTAAATAGGACAAGGTAGTAGTGAGCCTTCCTCCTGTCCACCCTTGTATTTTGCAGAAATCATTGATATAGGCTTTTCCTGAGACAAAGATTGCTTTCAAGTCATTATGTTCAACAACCAAATATACTTTCTTCCATTAAGTCACTTCTTGGTTTTCCCTTTATATTCTCCTGAGGAAATGTATTCCTAAATCTAATTACATATTGTGTGACACAGTACTTAGTTTGGTTTGAACAAAATGTCATTGGTATCCCTTACTTTTCATGGTCAGTGAAAAGTGAAAGGTAATTCTTTATTCCCTCTCATTCATTGACTTGGATCACATCTCTCTCTGTTGTCTTTTTTTTTAATACTGACAGTCCCTACCTGCTCAGCATTTCCTTCTACAAAACTGTTCCATTCCTTGGTAAACTTTCTCTGATCATTTGGGTATGTGTTTTTTTTTGTTTGTTTGTTTCTTTTTTTTTTGTTGTTAGTTTTATTATATACACATAAGTCTTAAACTGGATGCGTGTAGTATTTAAGATCTGGGTGAACCATAAATCTACATACAAACATTATGTTTTTATTTCATCTCCAAGTGGCATTTGTCTTTCTAAGCACTGAAGAAATTGAAACTGGTGATTGCAGAAAATAGCCCATAATATCCCACAGAAGTAACTCCAGAATGCTTTGTATCTTCAGAGTGTAGTCATCACCTACTAGAGTCAATGTGACCAAAAAACCCAGGGAGTAGGTATTTTTTCAGCAACTAATGTTCAATATGGCATTATTGTTCTTCATTTTTGTTCCAGTAGACATAAGAATATTATTTTAGCATCTTCTTGATACTTTCATAAATTACCTCTCATTTAAAGTACGACTCAAGTTTGTTAATAAAGGAAGCCACAAGAACAATCAAAAGTATACCAAATATATAGCATGTTTAGGTATGTGACAGAAATTACATTTTTCAGATTCCCTAAAGAAGAATAAGTGCCTTCATGAGACACATACCTGATTTCTACATAGCTTTAGCATCACAAATGTTACCAGAAATTAGAAAATATTAAGATCCAGATGGGATTTCCTTTAATATATTTAGTGTTCAACCCAAATTTGGACTTCTTAATTTTAATTAGAGGTAGCAATAGCATTCCTTTCTCTGCTTAGTCCATTGAAAGTCAGACTCAACCCTTCCACATTCCTGTTCAACTACGAAGTGTCTGAGTGGCTGCACAGATAACAAGGTACAAGGATAAACTAGACAGTGGTCTGCTTGTAGCACAAAGATGTACGACAGTTAATAGACAATCGAAAATTTTCTGTCCATGTCATCTCATACAACCTAGCTTATGACAGAACTAAAGGGACCTCTCCTTATTTTGGATCAGGAATTGGCAGTTTCTGCAGAGCCATTGGCACACGGCAATTTCACACTACTCAAAATGAACTTACACAGGCTTGAAGTAAGCTATTAAAGCTAGCCATGGCCAAATGAGGAAGTCTCACTTACTTCCTTCATCACTTCTTATCTTTTTCTTCCTCATTTCTCATGAGGGTATCTCATGGATCCTTGGGGCTGCTTCTTATTGAGACTCTTCACTGAGTAAACTTATCCAGCATAAAACTACCCACACTTTTAATCCCCCAGCGAGGTTTTTCTGAAGTTAGTAAATTGAGTCAGTTCCTGAAGGTGTACCATTGATTCACAATTGGTTAAAGTGTGAGGATTTTCCCTTACAGAATCATCAACTCTATTTCTCCTATTAAAATACATTTTTGGTGACTTTTGGAGATGATTCATGGGAAGAAACTTCATTTCCCGCTATTACTGAGGCCGTATTATTAACAAAATATTACAACTGAATTAATTCTAGTCTACTGCTGCTGGGACAGAGAAACTACAGCCTTTCCTTCCGAGTCAATTTTATCAGTTTCTCACAGCCTTTGAGGTTTTCGTCTTCAGCTGACTCATTGTTAAAGAAGGTCAAACACCTATTCATCATATCCTAGGGAAGGGACTATGACTGGAATGACTGCCTTGGCACAGCACAGAGCAGACACAAACAGAGCTCTAGAGGGACAACACACCTCTCCAGACTGCTAGCAGTGCCTGGGAGGGAGGTTGGAGCAGGCAAGATGTCTTTGTTTGCAGGAGACATGACCTGGCTGAGGAGCTGTGTTGCCAAGTCGAGGGACTGTGTGAGCAGCTGTGCAGTTGTACAACTCCAGGGAACTTCAAAAATAGATTGACAAGGTCTTCAGAGAGACCCTGCAGAAATAAGGGTCTTACATCTTAATTAGGATGTAACAGCCTGGTTAAAAGGGTAACTAGATAAGTTAAAACTGGATAACTAAGTTCTATGAGTAGTGCCACTGGGCCAGTAAGAGCTAGAGTATTGTAGAGTATTTCTTGGTGTTTAGCATCATGGTCCTGTTTTACATGAAGTAATAAAGAAGAAGATTCTCTAAGAGCGTGTCCAATGCGTGTGTAGAACAAAGAAGAACAGTGACATTTTTCTTGTCATCTGTGCTTACAACATGCAGTCTGAAAAATTAGTGACAAAAGCAATCACCAGTTTCGAATGACCCACTGTTTCAGAAGAACTTATGCTTTTAGGTCTATTGCTTGAACTGCCCTGTGCAAGAGAATTTAAAAATAAGGTCACATTAAGCATAAATGAGCAAAAGAAAATTACAAAAGGAAAGTCAACCAAACCAAACCCCACTACATTAAGATGCTCAAATGCAGCAAATAAAATGAGCTAATGTTTGTAATCTTCAGAGTTTACAATAAGTTCTAATTCTGGCACTCCAAACAGAAAAATACCTAAGAATCTAGTTCCTAGATATTTGTGATGAGTAGACCCTCTCTGGGTGCCAGGTACCCAGAAAAAGTGGTCTATCACTCCCCTCCTCAGCCAGACAGGGGAGAGAAAATGCAACAAAAGGCCCATGGGTTGAGACAAGGGCAGGGAAATATCACTCACCAAATACCATCAGGGGCTAAACAGACTCAGTGCATTAAACCCCATTTACTGCCAATCAAATAAGAGCAGAGTAACAAGAAATAAAAGAAAATCTTCCATGCCCATCCCTTTTTACTGCACTCAACTTCAATTCCAATCTTCTCTACCTCCTCGCCCTCCAGCAGTCTGGAGGAAAGGGTATGGGGCTGTGTACAGCTCATCAGACACTCCTTCCAATGCTTGTTCTATAGGGGGTACTACTCATGCACTTCCTATGCTTCAGGGTGGGCTCCTTCCCAGGAGAGACAGTCCTTCTCAAACGTCTCTAATGTGAGTTCACCCACAGGCTGCAGCTCTGCATGAACTGCTCCAGTGTGGGTCTTTCCCCACAGAGGTCAGTCCTTCAAGGACAGGATGCTCCAGCCTGCAGTCCCCAAGGCGTTTTCAGTCCTGCCAACAAACCTGCTCCAGAGCAGACTTCTCTCTCCACAGATTCACAGCTCCAGTATGGGCTTCCCATGGGGTCAGAGCCTCCTTCAGGCTTCCACTATCTCCGGCATAGGTCTCCTCCACACGCTGCTGCCCTGCTGTCCTCCGTGGATGGCAGGTGCACAGCTGCTTCACCATGGTTTGCACCGTGAGCTGCAGGAGAATCTCAGCTCTGGTGCCTGGAGCACCTCCTGTGCCTTCTTCTGCCCTACCTTGGTGTCTGTGGAGCTGTCTCACATGTTCTCACCCCTCTGTTCTCTGGCCACAATTGCTCTTGTGCAGTATTTTCCCTGCTCTCTTAACTGATGTCCTGGACGCACTGCCACTGTCACTGGTGGGCTCAGCCCTGGCCGGTGGTGTGTCTGTATTGGAGCTGGCTGGCACTGGCTCTGTTGGACATGGAGGAAGCTTCTCTCAGCTTCCCACAGAAGCTGTCCTTGCAGTCCCCACCACTACCAAAACCTGGCCATACAAACCCAATACAGTATGGCACACAGAGAGAGGATTTAGAAGTCTCAAACCTGTGATAGAAAGCTGTGATAGAAATGCTCAAAGATGCTCCCAAGAATTTAGAAAACATTGCAACATCTGTAGTCTACCTCTGTTTTTCAAATGCTCCAGAAGCAGCAGCTGCTCTTAGTCAGAAGTGACCATTAAATAAATCTTACAAATTGTCTTGGATTTTAAATATTCACTGTTCAAAACCACGCAGGCTATCTTTCCCAAAATGTATGGTAAAATAAATATAAAACTCATATGCTGTTCAGTCAGAAGATAATGCCATGGGTTACAATTATGTGTTTGTCCAGAGACAGTTCTGGTTTCGGTTCAGAATTATTTTATATAAACAATATTTTTCTTGGACTACTTTGAAAGCTTACCTCTAAGTTCTGTGATTTTATGTTTATTACTTGCTTCACTTTCCTATGAAGCCGAAGGCAAAAACAACATCTGTCAAAGAGAAATATTTCCAAATCAGGCCTTCTACATCCAGGCAAGCTACATCAAAATAACAGGCCTTGCAGGCTTGGCATCTTCAGAGAGATCTGTGCTTTAAAAGTATTTGGCAGCCATGATTTTTACTGCTTGTCAGCAGCAGATCAGTGGACAGATAACCTCAATGAGTAGCTGAGTAGTCGATCTTTCAGAAGCCATCCCACAAAATTGCCAGCCATGCCAATTATCACCTCTATTTTTTCTCTATGTATGGGGATTTTGGAGAGCTACAGCCATGAATCTAAAATCCAGCTGTGTTTGTTCTGTCAGATTTTCTTATGGCCTAATCAAGGAAAGGTTCTTTGGATTCACTGAGAACTTGCTCAACCACATTTGATTCCTCTTCAGTAAGTGCATTGCATCACCTTAGACACTACTGAACAGAACTGCTCAGTTATGTCTAATCCCACAGACTCTATAAATTACTACATCCACTGCATGTAAATTCTATTGATTGGCTGATTTTATTGCAGGGTGTGTTGCAAAACTACTGAGAAGACTGAGGAATGACAGGGACTTCACAAGCATAGTGAGAACTCTCTCTCTTTAAAGACAAAATCTTTGATCTTCAGACCTGCCTGAAATGGGAGTGTGAGTTGGAGAAAACTGGATAAAGGTCAATTAAATAAAAAAAGAAAAAGAGGCGAATAGGTGGAAAATATCTACCCTTAAATCACAATTAGAACTGAATGAAATTGTTAAGACATATCTAAAGGCCATGCTGGAATCATGCATTTCCTTCTGATTTGCCCCTCCTTCATCTAATAGCAAGTTTCTTTTTATTTTCTGGCACAGGCTGGTTGAAGTGTCTTTCATTCTCTGTAGCTGGTAGCCATTTTCTCTACAGTTGTTCCCATTCTTGGGCTTCTCTCTCATAGGTAGAATTATTTTTGCATACTTTTGGTTTCATTAGTTGCAGCATCGCCTTTGAGACTCGACAGTTCTGTCTCTGCAAGCAAATGGTTTCCTTTGCAGAAATATCAGCACCACAAATGCCAGCTTCTCCAACACCTGTAAACACAACCCAGAAGATAGACCTTTTAAGATATCTTCAGTCTAAATCATCAAAACTTCATAATCAGAATATTGCTTTCTCCTGGGTTTGGGGTTTTTTATATGATATAGAGTAATAATTTGTTATGGAAATCTAAATAGTACATTCTTATTTCACCCTGATTACAATTGTAACACATTAAAAATTTTTTTGTACATTTCAGTGATGGAAAATTGTTTTATAAAATGCATGCTATGCATTAAAAAAAAGACTGAAATTTCTTACAAATGCATGCAAACAATACAGGAATCTTCAGAAAAGAAAAAAAAAAAGCCACACCAGAAAATTTGACCTTTCTTATTTTATGCTACAGGTATTATGACATATGTATTTATGACAAATGTATTTCTGGTTAAAAAAAAAATACTTGAAATAATGAGAAAAACCTTCTCATGGCGTTCAAGCATTTTTTCCCCATAAGTCCATAGGATGCAGAGCAATCTCTGGGCCAAGTTCTGAAATTCTTACTTGTTTCTCTAGAAAAGATATAATACATTCCTTCTGCTTTTGTATTACCAACTGAAAGAGGAGTCAATTTCAACAGAGTATAACCATGAATGAATTGAAAAAGAATTTCAGAAAAGAAAAAAACAAGGGATCTGACTAGCTGTGAGCAAATGCCAAGAGGACATGAAACCTTAGAACATATCACATTCAAATGCACATTCAAAGCAAATAATTCAAATTTCATTAACTGGCCAAGATTTCAGCATTCTTTGTCCCAATTCAAAGTACTGATTATAGCATAAAACTTCCGTCAAGCAGAGATTTTAATATGGAATGTCAATAATCTCTGTTTCAAATAGGAAAACCAAGTTCTTCACAGGACAAAAAAAGCTCTCATTCTTAGGATTTTGTTAGACCACTGTCTACGGCAAGCTGCTAACAGCAGTATTAATCAGTCGCCTGACAGAGGGATAGGTAGTACGTTGTCATTTCATCCCCACCAAAGAGCATAAGTCAGATGATCGCAAGATCCTCTGTAAAGTTTTGGGTTCCTTTTTTTCCCATAAAGGATATGTCTCCCTAAAGATAAAGAGACTTTGATACTGGAGAATTTTAAGCACTTCTATGTCTACATCTCTTTGTGGAAGGAGCATCATGCCCACTGACCTCAAGCCTTTCCGTCCATTATTGCAGTAGGAGACATATGAATGTGTCAAAAGCTGATCACATTTAATTTTTGAAAAAATTGTCATCTGTCAGTTTTAAGTAAGTTATCTTTAGCCCAAAGATAGCTTTTGTTTTCACTCTCAAATTATCTCAGGTGCTAAATTTTAATCACAACTTTTTACTTCATTTTTGTTCCTTAATAGCATTTCATACTATCTGGTTGGAAATTCTGAAGTGGTTTAAACAAGTTACAGTACATGACTGTTGGAACTAATTATGGGGTTATTGTGAAATCTCTTCATTCTTTAATAAAGGTATCACACTGTGCCATGCCCAACTGATTTCAAGACTCATTTACTTGGTTTTGAAACACTTTAAATTTTTCAGGCAGTTTTGCCATCAATTCAAAAGGAAAAAATGCTGATTCTTGTAATATGTATAGACATACTAACCTTTAGGATTTTTTATTGACAAAATTGTTACAGACTTGATTTCTATACTCTGCAATACTGGATTTTATCTGCATCTTCTGAAGAAGCTAAGATTCATGACATAACCATTTAAGAAGTCCTACATATTTTAAGATAACTTGTGTCTCAAGCAAATGTGAGATAAAATAATTAACCCATCCTTCTAGGTGATGCTTTTCTCTAACAGAAAAGTGAAAAAAAAATCCTAAAATAAATCGCTTTTCTTGCTCTCATATTTCTCCTCCTGTGAGTACTCTGCTGTCAGGCACGCTGCTGGCTCACATGCCCTGGTGAGACCCTGAGGTCCTTATAGTAAAGGAAGCCTCCTTCTTCTAATGTCAGACTGCTTGCTCATGGTAGAAATACCCTTCACTCTACCACTATTGCTGAGCTTCTGGAGTTAAGCTGCCTACAGGTGTGTTGTTTAAACAGCAACCCATCATCATCAACACTGTTATCAATACTGAGCATAGGAAATGTGCCAAAGCTAAGTTTTTTTTTTTTTATTAGTTCATTAGTTTTATTAGTTTTCTATTAGTTTATTAGTTTTTTTATTACCTTAACTCCCACAATGTCCTATTGCTTGGCAGGCTGAGGTCCCTATTTGTGCATTTAGTAAACCTCAAAGGACAAAACAATATACCTTTTAGGGCATCATCAGAAGAATTATTTTCAGAATACACAAGTATCTTCAAATGCCAGAAAAGAAAAAGTGGGAATGCTGGAGTCCACAAGCCTAAGTGAGAAATTAAATAATTATCTGAATTACTGTCTGCACTAGTTATAATCTGAAAGATGGATGCTCTCTACACAGCAAAACAGTCGAAATAGCAGACACTCAGATTCTTACTGAACAATATTCAGCTGTGAAATAAAATAAACTATTCAAAGGAAATACTGGGTTTTGGACTACATCTTTCATCCTCTATTTTGCCCAATAGACTGCAATGACCTTTACTGCTGTTGTAGACACCATGGTTTTTATCCCATGAAGGTAAGATTTGCCATTAAATGGAAAAAGATTTTGATCCTTCAGAAAAATTTGGCATATCTATAGTAATTCAAATGTTTGATGAATCTGATTCAAACATTTGATTTCAAATATTTGATTCAAATATTTGAATTCCTCCAGAATTAGGAACTAGGCATTATTATAAAGCCTTTAGTCAGATATGGCAGGTTAATTCAATGATGATACTCACAACTATGTGGAAAATTATTGAGAAATCCCAGTACATAGTCTAACAGGAAATAACTTGAACAAAGAAACACCTGTTTTAAGAACTGCAGTATAAGATTATCACAGTTTAAATTGTTGACTGGAACTGAATTTGACACATTTCCTAGAATGTACTGTTCTTTCTTCCTCAAGTTGTTGTGACATTAAAATATGATCATCTCCTAAAATAAGGGAGCTGTTTGGTGCCCAGGAAAAGTGAAGCAATTTTGGGGTCAGGGGTGGGGAGGAGAATGGTGATACATTTTCATTAAGGGATTTTAGTTTCAAAATCATAGTTTTATCATCCTAACTTAGAGGGTAAACAAATGACCTTGTCTTTTCCTGAACTTTCTACAATTAAGACTTGGTGGAAGGCTCCAAAATTTTTAATTTACAAGCACAGGCAATACAAAGTCTCTGAATCCTGAAGTTTTAAAAATTCTATCTGGCAAGTCTCCTGAAATTTGAGATTAATTTGCCAACCACTAACTGTGGCAGCTCTTACTGCTTTAGGCACTGACATGAAAACCCAAGGAATGTATCTTCTGCCAGAAAAGGATCTTATCCTATAATAATTGCTCATCATTATAGTATTTTTATGCTACTCAATATAGCATATTCTTTTTAATTAATACTTGGACTCCTGATATATAGTTTTCATCTATGACTCATTTAAAACAATGCCTTTCCATTTAATAAAATAACATTCGGGTTCAACTGGTATTTTAATACCTACAAATAAAGCATTAAAGCCTCCAAGCAATGAATAAAACTGGGGTGGTAACAAAAAATGCCTTGAACTTTACAATCTGATCTGGAGTTTTATCTGAAGGAAAGCAAATTAGGATTATATCACACTATATCAGATGTGACTCTCTAGCTATTAGGCATAGTTTTGTCTAAAGTAAAGTTTAATGGCTACCTAGTTCAGATAAAATAATGTCCAAACTGACTTTTTGTTTAGTGTTAAAAATTAAAATTCTTCAAGCACTTTATTTACCTACCTCTGGCATCTCTAACTTGTATTAAGAAGGCCACAGATGAAATTATGAAATTTTCTAAAATATTACTGAATCAATCCTTTTAGGTAGCTCTAAAAATTGCACTTACTCAAGTTCAAGTCTTTTTATTCAGATTAATGGATACTTCCTTGAAGAAAACTTCTAAATTATTTAATGTTGTATTCAATCTTGCTTTAAATCAGAGTTCCTTGAAAAACTCTCAATTTAGTGTTTCTCCTGTATTAACTCTAACTCATATTTTACTAACATTACTGAAATATGTCTAGCAAATTTTTTCTTCTATTCTTCTATATTCTTCTTCTTTCCATATAATGTACAGCACAAGGTGCCAGAAGTTTTCCATTACAAATGGAAATGTCAGGACGTGCGAGCACCTCGGCCTTTCTTAGTGTTAAACCTTCTCAGCCTTTCTTCTCGTAATGAAAGAATGTGTGTTCCACACTATAATGCAATATGCCTTCCTGCTCTTTATTCAGTGGAACCCCCACAACTCCTACCAGAAAAGCTGCAAGGAAGAAGTTTAGCTAACTTGTTACCTTTTTCTTGAAATTTTGGAAGGCAGACTCTCATGATTTCTACATCTCCGAACACAGAGCAAAACAAAGCAATGCTGCTGTTCTGGTAAATTACTGGCAAAATGGCAGCTGGACAATGCAAACAAGAGGTAACATAAATTTATAAAGCACTTCAGCAAAAAATAATCACTTCCAGAGTGGTAAACCAGTTCAATATATGTCATGTATCTTACCTACGCATTTTTATTTGTACAATATACTGATATTAGATAAAGAAGAAGCAAATGTACTGTTTAGAAAGTGTTGCTTACGCTCCATATTAAAATGGCAAAAAAAAATTAGTAGTCATTTAGTATAATTTCCTGAAGAACAAAGACTCAGTTCATCAAAGTGTCTTAATAATTTTTCCAACCTGATTTCTGACAAAACTAAAAGGGAGTAAAGACATTGAAAGACATTACATATCTACAAATTTTACAGAGGTAGGCCAGTAATAGAGAGAACAGATCTTATCAATGCATTATTGAAGAACGTTCCATTTACATTAAGGAAATGAAAGACACAAATAAATTACTAATTCTGCTGCTTATGTAGCAACTTTTTCATGTTTCATTATCAGACTTCAGCAAAGTGACATGAAAATACCAAATATCTCATTGTCTAAGTATGCAAATATTTGTGTATTTAAGTTTTTTACCTGTCAAGTTTAGAAATTTAGTGCAGAACTTTATGTACATGGTGTGTCACATGTTTGAAGTTGAATGAGGAATTTTACTAGCACTCATATCTTAATATATTACATAATTTTTGAATCAATTAAAATGCTAGGGAAACAGTCACCCTTTAAATAAATACCCTTATAGGATATGCTTTAAATACAGAAATATCACCATGAATTTTATCAGTTGAGAAAGAGGAATTACTCAAAGTAATTGATTAACAGGAATAATGTGGTGTCTCTTATGTAACTATGGTGCATTTTTATGCACTGTCAGCAACACAGTGGTATTTCTGCGGAACATCATTATCTGTGTTTACGGCATGCCACAGAACTGCAGGAATATGCAGCTTCAAGGACTGATGGATCATAACTATCAGATTAGGGTGCTGTGGGGATCCTTCTGATGCCTAACACCTCATAGCCTTCTGAAATTCTGAGTGTAAAAAAGAGCATGGATATTGCAGTACTGAACCACACACAAGAATTAATTTTAGGCAGAGTAGATTCTACTCTCACCTGAGGTAGTTATCATGAGCCAGTATTCAGTAATTTCATGTGTAACTGAGAACACCAATTAATTGCAACATATTTCTCTCAGGACAGACACTTAAAAAATATTGATTGATAATAGAGAGCTTGATCTCAAGGGATTACCAGTGTTCAGACATTTTCAAGCCACCACCCTAAAGTAAAAGGGGAAATATAAAAATAAATGGATCAAATTTATGTAACTCTTTTTAGTAATTTTGAAGAAACACAAATAATACAGAACCATGAAATTTCTGATATATATATTAATAATTGCAAAAGGAAATTAATACCCAGAGAAAATTCAAGGCCTCACAACACAAGATATTTTGAGGCTTGTCCCAGTGTGAGCTACTGTTATAAGGTAAAACTCTTCTCAAACATATTTTCTGAGTCATATAATAAATATTTCAGCTGAGACATAATTTACCAAAATATGGGATTATGTGGAAAGTATGTGAAATGTACACAAGGCAAGGCCACTAAAACATAAGCTTCTTGTCTCAACAGGATTTTTCAACCTGGCCTAAATCTGGTATCCTGACACTGATTCCTTAAGCGGAATCTGTCCAAAGGAGGATCTGGGCTGCAGATTTTAGTCTTTTTTCCTTACATATAGAGAAATTTTAATCACCTGTAAATCTCAACTGCAAAGTGACTAAGACTGAAATTTGTAGAAAAGATTCATGCAAAGTTAATTTTGGTGGTCTATGAAAGAAAGTCTTCACAAATTTCTTTTGGTGTTCTTGAATGCAGACTACTGAGACTTGAGATTGATTTGATTAGATTTTAGCTGTAAGCCTATTTGCCATTTCTGATTAAAAAAACAAAAACAAGAGGCTAAGTAAAAACTAATAACACGTTGATGTGCCTTATGGGTAATACAAAAGCTCTTCAGATTTTGAGGACCATTAAACCTTTATATAAAGTCTGTGCTCAAATTTTCCCTGACCTCTCTTTTTACCTCTGGAAAAATATGATTGACTCATCTGTAACATGCACATTTATTTAGCACCTTATGAAGGTTTAAATTACATAATGCACTTCAAAGCAGTTTTAAAAGCTCTACTTTTTATTTGGCAAATACACATATAAATAATCATGTGGGGTCTGATTTAACCTTTTGTGTTCAAAAGCTGATGCATCAGAGAAAGAAACACAGATCATAATTGGCAAAAGTGCACACCCAGGATAATTGGATTATTTTAATTATGTTCAACTATGATTCCTCATAAATCTCTCAAAATTACTACTAAAAATATGTACCATAAAAGAGCAAAAATCTGTTTTCATCTGGAAAAAATCATGCTGTTGTGTAGGTAAAGCCAAGCTGCATTGCTTATTTATCATTAGTCATTCGCAACAAAAAACAAGTATATTTTTCTATCCAGGTGATTTAATTTGGGGTATTAAGTCTTTTGTTAATTTAAAAGTATCTTTTCCAAAAATCATCGCATTTCTTCTATTAATAGATAAATATATTATTTCACAAGACTTGTATTAGAATACTCATAGTTTCTTTAATCTTCTCCAGTTTTGGGCCTAAACCTGTTCCCATTGAATTTCATATGTTTCACCTAAAGAATTTTTCCTCCCAGGTACTTAAATCATCATTCTCACAACTCCCTGAGTGCAGTTCAAATCTTCTTGTGACTGACTGCATGATTTAAATTTCAACCTCCATTGAAAGGCAATGCTCACAAATCAATCCTGTTTTTTTCTCCTGTTTTCCTCTTCTTTAGTTTTTAGAGTCCTGCAAGTCTTCCAAGGCTGACAAGACCTCTGTGGAGCAAATATAAGCTTTGCACCAGTAGGCTGCTTTTTTCCGTTTTTAATTGCCTTCTGTAGGCTTGAAGGCAGAAACAGTTCATGAGCCATAGGCTGTAAACTCCAGGTCTAAATTCCTGATGGAGTGGGAGTCTGAGCCCTTTCTCAGATACCAACTTGCCCAGCAGGCAAACGTTCTCACACCTGGTTGCAGCCTGAACTTGTTAGAGGGTCTCATGCACCCAAATTCTCTCTTGCATCATTCCTCTGGGTCAGGCAAAGATTCTCAGACACACAAAAACCTACTACAGCCCAGTTTACCAGCAAAAAGGATGGACTCAGCACTTCTGAAGCTTAGCTGAAGGCACGGAGAGAGACAACAACACAAATGTTAGAAGAGTGCCATGCCAAGGACTCAGGGGCACAGACCCACTTGCTGGCCTCTCTTTCATTGCACAGGGTCATGTTACATCTCTGTCTGTGCCCACACATTGTGTAGTGAGAGACAATTTAGCCAATTACTAACTCTGGGTTAAAGAAACGCTGTCCAAAATTATGTGTGCAGTTAAATAACTTCCTCACACAGAATGTTTGTGTTATACACTTCCCCTTGGGCACTCCAGATTTTTTCTTTCTAAAGATTACCTTTTATTAATCTCACTATTTTGTATTTCAGTATTTTGAAGTCCTCCAAATCTGAGGAAAAATCTATTGCAGCCATTACTTTAAAAGAGCAATCAACAATTATAGTGAGAAAAAAACAACTGAGCTCAGAATTTTCTTTGTATACAGCTATTACAGCATAATTTATTTTCTGGTTCTCTTGCCATATAGAGAGACAAGCTCTTAGATAAGGTTTAAATAACTTACACACAGTCCTGTCACCATTCAAATTAGAGAAATATTAGCAAGCAGTTTTTGTCTCACTATTTTCCAATTACAGATTATCAAATTAATTTACACTTTTCCACTTCTTAAAATAGAAAGTTATTTTTAAATACATACCAAAAATTGCCACATTTGCCTATGAAACTTTAATTAGAATCTTATTCATTCAAAGTATTGTTATAAATATTCACCACTTAAAAATATCAATGCTTTTATGTTTAATGTTCCTGACATTAAATTTGTGTTTCTAATATACATTTACTATTGTGCTTGCCAAGGGAACACCCACAGTTTGGTTTCAACAATGAAAAGAGCCTGTTCCCTTGTCTGCAGGTCTTCACTTCTCATCATCCTATTTACATTTTAAAATATAACAAGCTAGAAAATGAACTATTAAAGTGTTTTCTGGGTTGTTTCAAATAATATAAGAATGTGGGCAGATATTCTGCCATGGGGTGGTGAATTGCAAGATATTTATATTTTAGTTGCTTCCTCTCACACCCTTCCACCATATCACAGAGACATCATATTTACTAATGGTAAGAGAAATAGGAAACCTCTGTCCTCTCCACTCGTTAATTTCTCACAGTGTGGTACATGGAGCCTACCTAAACTCTTCACACCTACAGCACACCTGACACAGACCACGTATCATATGCATAACATTAACTTCCTCCACCTTCTCTTTCCCCCATGTTGCCATTGAGTTGCACAGGCCTCACTTCCAAAAGGAATTTGAAAAAGTAATTCAGACTTCAGAGCTTAAACCTATTTTTGATCTTTCTAATGAGACCATCAAGAGCTGTGGCCATTAAAAAATGTGTTTTGTCATGTAAAGACAGGAAACAGGGACAAGAGGTGAACCATACTTTGTCTTCATTCCTAACTGAAGGGAAATAACTGTATTTTTGCAATGCATGTTGCACTATTAATCTGGACTGACACCAGTTGGACCTCATGGACAAACCATGACACACACCCAGGCCAAAGCCTATGGTCTTCTGCAGCTGGGGCTCCCAGAGAGATCAGCCTTCCACTGTCCACTCCCATGCTGTGGGTGTGATGTGACTATAAGGCTATAAATATGTACTTCTAGGTTGACCATGTGACCATATGCTTTTCACCAACATAAGAATACATTCTTGCATTCTCATGGTGCTTATCAGCAGATAATTAAACATTTAAACACAAGTCAGGACATTTGATACTGTCAGATTCTGGTGTTGAGTTTTACGGCACTGGCAGCACCACTTACCAGAGGCAGTTGTCTCTTATGGAATTTGCTCTCATGTGCTCCTTGCTAGATCCCAGCTTTATTGACCTTCAGAATGCAACATAAATCAGCACATATTGTTTTGTTTTCATTTACAATTTTTTGGGAGGTTTTGTATTTCACCCCAAAGCAGCTGCAGCAGTTCTGTGAAATGTATTGATGTTACTGCTCTGTTATTTTTAAGTCATATTAGTGTTTTGTGGCAGCAGCTGTCAAAGTAGCATCAACTATATAAGTAATGAAACAAATAATTAAATCTGATTTTTGCTATAAAGAAAACATGAAGCTCCAACAGAATTTTTGAAGATTGACTTTAAATGTGACACAACGCAGCAGGTTTCTATAAGTGATGTGTAAAATTATTTCCTGACAAAATAGCAAAAAAATTAGCAGTAAGTTGGACCATGTCAGTGTTTAGCAGCTTACCTCTAAAATTATATTTGTCAATTTTTCTGCTAGAAGTTTGACCACTGTCCAGGCATGAATAAACACCTGCCAAAGCCTCTTTTCATACCAAGAGCTCACAGAAATGGTGGTAAGCAGCCTTGCAACTACACATGCATAAGAAAAAAAAATTGTTTATGACTGTGCTCTTTGCCAGTAGTCTGACATCAGCTGTTCATCCTGCACTAGTGTACTATTTGAGTAAATTCAATCCAGAGATTAATTATTTTATTAAATGAAAATCTTTTGAATGAAACTGTTTTCTCCACAGAAGAACAGAAACTTATTTTACTGAGCAGAGATACTCATTTGGTAAAATATATTTCTTTTTTGTTACTCTTCTGTGCTTTCTTGAAGACACACAAAGAATATACAAATTATCTCATGGCTGTTCTCAGGAGTTTAATAATCTGGCCTTATTGGTGAGTTTGTTCTGTAGCATTCAACAGACAACAGCTGTTGATATACAAAAATGAAATAAAATGGCAAAACTGCAGTGGAATCCTTTCTGATTTAAAAGTCATTGCAGTAGGTAGTAACTAGCTGCAGTTTCTAGCACATCTCAGAGATCTTCATCTAAATGCATCAGAAAGACAATGTGTCAGTTTAAATTCCACTACAAAATATAGTTTTAGGGTCTTACTTCAGAGGCCTACATGTTCTAATTTTTAAAAAAAGCCAACAAAACCTGCATTGTCTCTCATAATTCAAGATAGGTGTATACTGTAGTAAATGCAAGATGGCTGAACCCTTCAAGCAAAAAGTGCAGTGCTCTCTTGCAACAGAAAGAGGGTTTCCAACATGAGTGAACTTCCATTTGACCCTTATGATCACCAGCTCTGGTTCATAAATAAGGAAATGTCTTAATCTGATCATTCATCACATGAACAGAGAAAGGTTGACTCACTCAACCTTGTAACATTTCAACACTGAGGAACACAATGGCAGATTATGCTTTGTTCTCAATGCAGAATTCAGGCTGAAGAGATTCAGTCTTTCAGCAAAACCTGGCCATGGAGCTCAAAGCAATCTGAATCTTATTTCATGCCTTTTTAAGGTTGTGCTGAATTGTACACACAAAACTTACAAGTGTTTTTGCTTTGAAACTGCTTGGTGACCCATAATATTATTTTATGTCTCTATTTTTGCACTTGAAGCTCAGGTAAGGAAATGGCCTCTAAAGGAAAAACCCTGTAAAGTTTCCCTTTGGATAGCTAAAAAGAAATTTTTTCTATATCAGCATTAGTGGCTGAAGTCGGAATGGAATATAGTTACAGATTTGGAAAGACAGAACACACTCATTCCTTTTGGCAGGGCACAGAATTTGTAAGGTAAAGCCTTTGAGGGGATCTCAGGAAATGTTCATCCCAGTTCTACAGTCCATTAATACAGAAGATATTGGCCATTGGGAGCTTGTGATTTTGCTTTACTGGCATATTCTGTGCAGTGATCATCTCTAAAAGGAAGGAAAGATGAATTGTCAGATGAATGAGCATGTGAGCTTACAGTTGGGGCTGGGTAAGGTTCAATACAGATCTGAGGTGAAAGTTTGTCATAATTTCAACCCATTTTAATTGAGATTTAATCTGATCTGAACATGAAGAGCAGCTAAGAATAACTTGACTGTATCTTTTATTCTTATTCCCCGACAGGTTTTCCATCACTTGTTTTAGAAAATGAAATTAATTGATTAACTCATCTGCTTCCTTAGAGCAAAGCTGAAATGTGAAGAAATCATAAGCAACAAATCATAAGTAACAAAAAGGAAAGGTCATACTATGTGAGAAAAAGATACTATATAAAAAGACAGATTCCACACATTACAAATATACATGCTTCAGTAATCACTTGTGAGTTAACTCCTCAGAAGTGACATTTTTAATTATTCAATAAAAACTAAGCAACACTGATATCTAAATATTTTTGTAAAAATATATCTTTACTTTGATATCTTAAAAGTAAACTTGCATGCAACATTTCAGTTAGTTACAGAAATGTTTCTAGCTTGTTTAATACGAAGTATTAGTAAATGCCCTTAAGCTAAAAACTGAATCAGAGGCAGTGTCACAGCATCACAGTGTGTACACTATGTACACTGGTCTTTCAGGCTGAAAGTGTAAAATTAAATTATTTAGAGGCTACTAGGAATTAAATTTTCAAAGATGTGTAAATAATTTGAAAATTTACAGTCAATAATATTCATATGACATAATCTGTACATGCATGGATGTAAAGAAGCATGTTTATGACCTTGCACGTGTTCCTGGACAGACATAAATCAAGTTCAGCCCAGAAGCCAGGTTGGTACATTAGTATTACACTGCATTTCCCCTTGTCTATCCTGCCAGAACAGGCAAGCAGCTCGGCCCACATCAGCCCAACGTGGTGCTTGTGTGATCAGACACAAGCACAGGCAGAGAAGGGGACTCTGACCATCTGTCAGCACACCCGCTCAGCACTGCTGAAAACTTTGGCCAAGGCTTACACACCTCCCAAATGTCTTTCCAAATGCATTCCCATGTGGTGCTTGAGTGCCTCCCCAGGCTCCTGTTTGCCCTTTAGCCAGCAGTTATTCTGTAGGCATAAACCTACTCTTACCTCTGCCCAGGCCTGCCATTGGTAGGGAAGGAGGCCAGTGGCAGCTATAGGTGGGCTGTGGATACAATCCAGCATTACAGGCATGTTCCAGGTTTGGGGTTATACAAAGTTCCCATGTGTCCAAATGACTCTTCAATAGGTTATTATCATACCAATACTAATTTGTAAAAAGAATGTTGGCAAGTAATTTAGGTTTTTATCATAATTCATAAAAATGAAAAAAAATACTCACATATAATTAAGTAAATGGATGTTTTACTCACACAGGAATTGTCAACAAACAGATAAAATCATTAAATATAAATTGCGTTAGAGATCAATGTCCATCTGTTTGAATATATATTGAAAGGCTTATATAACACAAAACAGTAAATTAAAACTTAGTAGAGGACTTCTAATTTTTCCTGCACAGTTCAAGAATTGTCCAGGCCTATGTTTAATAGATATTCCACCATAAATAAAATATTCTTTTCTGTTGAATCAATCTTCACTCAAGATCTAAGATGAAGCACAAAATAGTACAATGGAAATTGCTCTAGCATAAGGCAGTAAGTAGGGAAATATGAATGTTCTTCGTTGTGATTTTGTGGCTCTGTACAGACACCATTCTCATAAACAGATCAGTCCCTCAAGTTATGGTTATTGTTCTGAGATAATATGATATGACAGGTCCAGATGTTTGAAACTTGCAGCAATTCACAGAATAGGAGCAATAAATTATGCTAAAGGACATATTTAATTCAAATGATAGTGTATCTGGCACTGTCAGAGCTATGGAATTTTTAGCTGAGTATAATACAGAAATCATTACGTGCTCCAGCAACCTTTGGAAGTGAGTGTGTGAAGCAGAGGACATTGTTACAAAGCTGGTATTCTTTCTCTCTGTTAGTCAGCAATCTCTGTATTGCATTGCTATCAGATGTTGCATTAGTCTGGCTTTTCCTAGTCTTGAAATAATTAACAGAAAAATTCTTTACAAAACATTCACCCATGTTGTGCAGACTCAAGCTCTTTCATCCCATTCTGAATTTCAGAAGTCCATGTAGCACAAACCATGGAGAGCATGGTATGGACATTGTTGCACCAAAACCAACTTTTCTAAAGAATACACTGTATATCTATTTCCTATTCAGTCACCCTTCATGTCAAGTTAATCCATGAAGACCATTCATCCAGTAATTACTGATCTAAGTATACTTTATATACCTGTGCACTGTGGCACCTTAAGACAGCAATGTAAGTTTTATTGTTACTAGAGCTGTAGAGCCATTAAAAGTGAGCTGCTTGTTTTTTCACTTAAGGGGAGTTCTCAGTGTCCCTCCAAAGACATAACTCTTATTAAAAAAACTTTATATGTGTATATATTTTTCTGTTTCAAGTTCTGTCATAAATAAGGACTTATTGAATTGTCTGAGCCACATGTATGCCAAGAGACATGAAAAAGGAGTCTTATTTTTATGGTCGTAATCCTGACAACAATCATCTTCAAACTCTATGCTATTCTAGTTTCTTCATTCTCGACATATGAAAATCTCAGCTCTATCTTACAGATGGGACAGTTAACAGCACTATTTAACAGACTTGTTTACATTATTTTCCATCTGGAGGGATGGGTGGTGTAACAGACATTTTCCACTACCTTTAGAACTGAAAAAAGAATCTCATCAGACCACTTTTCCCTGCCTTCACCTCCTTCCTCTGTGTATGAAATTGTGCTGCCTCTTAAAATTTACTCTTCTCATTTACTAGTTATATAATACAAGAAAGACAGAGAGCTGAAGTTTGTTAACAAATCCAGTTTGTTATTTTGCACAGCTTCTTAGCTGCCAGCACGTCTGCTGACATTTTTAAAGCACTTGTGCATAAGGCCTTACTGCAGATCAGTCAGAAGAGCCCGGATATTTACCTGGCTCAGAATCAAACTGTTCTGTTTTCTTCGTGGATGAGCAAGTCAGGCACCATCAGAGGCCTCTGCCTTACCTCGATTCCTTCAGTACTTTGTAAAGGATATCAAGGACTTCTTTAGCAATAGAAATGGAATTCTTTGGAATTTAGAGTTATCCAAGACTCTGTATTCTTGATCAACATTTTCTTCATAAAACATAAAATTCCTTATCTACTGAACAGTCCATCCCTCAAATCCATATCACCTGTTCAGAGAAAAGGACTTTGTGTGAGAGAATGTCAAAGGCCTTACAGAGCTCTAAGTAAATGACATCTGCGTCATTGGTAGATCATCAGCGTCATTCATTTCCTAGCCTGTATGAAAAAAAAAAAAAGTTTTATTGAGTTTAGCTTCTATTCCAAGACTTAAATCATTACAATAAAATATTGCTTAAAAATTGAGACTGAGTCATTTAAATACTCTTCCAGTTTTTCTGTGAATCAATAATTTCTCACTGAGTCAGTTGTGCAACAAAACTTGTGGAGAAAACTTTACACAGACATGACCTCTCTAGCTTAATTCTGAGAACTGATGTGACAATACAGAATTTCTAAGCTCAAGATACATCATACCTGCAAGAAGCATCCTACCTCCATTAGGCAATTTCCCACTAAAAAAACCATAAAACAGATAGATTTACTGTGATGTGTCTTAGACAATTTCACATTGTTTTGCTATTTTTTATTATCCCTATTGTTACTAAGTAATAATTTTTTCCAGAATATTGCTTGAAATCCATTTCCTTTTTTAAATAATCCATATTCCCAAAGATAATTATTCACCCTTCAGATACTAGTTTTTGTATTTTTTTAAGAATGCTGGACTAATTTTCATTAACAGACTTCATTCACATGCAGTGTGACTGCACTTATTTTATCTAAACACCTTCAACCTTTTCCTTATGTATTCATGATAATTTTCTGTTTCCTTTTGAAAGTCTACAATAAATTTTCAATTACATGTAATGCTTGAAAATGGAAACAAAAGAAATAATTCACTCCTTTTTCAATATCAACTGTACTTTGCACACTTGTCCTGGTAAATAAATATTCCTTTTTCTTCCTCTTATAGGAAAATTCTAGAACTTTGTTACATCATATGCTGTTTCTTTACCTTCTGTATAGTATGATCCCTGCTTTCATTAAATGGCAGCCCTTCCTCACTTTCTTCCCTGTCAGTTTGCCTTCCCAAAGGCCTTTACATATCAGCTTCTCATGTTTTCTAAAGGTGGGTTATCAAGTAGATTTTTGAGACATATGTATTTTATGACTTCTTTACTTTGAAGTAATAAACTATTTCAGTGTATGATAATTTCCTTTTAGATTGGCATCAGTTCTTTCCTAAAGAAGCAATCCCTCCATTGGCATTAGCATCACCTTCAACCCTATGGAGCCTGTGAGATACATCATTAAGCTTATTTAATAGGGAAGAGTGAAATCTTTTGTATCATCTTGAATTTGTAGAAACAGTACCAGCCTAAAGTGAAAGATATTTCTATGAGCAGTTTGTATATTGCATTCTTCTCACCAAACTGTGAAATTCCATATTCCTCTTAAATTCACTGTGTCAAATATCATGACCAAGATGGAGCTCAGCATCCCCTCTGATAACCCCTGACTTGTATCAAAATACAACTTCATGAGAAGTTTTTCTTCCTTTCTCATCCTTCCCACTGTTTATGAACAAATGGATGAAAAGGGAATTAAAAAAAAAAATTACTCTACAGCCACTGAAGTACTAATTTTACTGAAAAATAGGACTAGGAGTTCAATCTGTAGGTTCCACAGCAAGGCTGACTATTCTATCACCTTGTTATCTGGGGAATGGCACACACTGGCCATCAGAGAAAATCAGAAGTTATATCCAAAGCCAAATGGCCACATTTTCACACACATGACTTTCTAGTTATATCAGGTCAAGAGATACCATTTGCTCTTTTTACCAGGGAAAAGCCTCCTTTCTGGCTCAGAGGTCAAGGATCATAACATCTGTAGCAGCAGATTTTCTCTTTTCTCTGAGCCACTCTCCTCCTGCATACCTCACATTGCCTTAGCAGCACTTCTGAGGCATAGCCTGAGGAAAGCTGTGAAAAAACCACAACATCCCACTCACAGCCCCCATCCTGCCCTAGGCTACATGTTTCTTCATATCTCTGTTCTGACTGGCAAGCCTATTCCAACTGGAGAGGTAACTACGGCATTGATTAACCATTTCTGAGCTAATCAGATGGAAAATGTGCATTGATGTGGAACGGTAAACAGACACATACCTATCTCAATATGTGTATATACAAAGGAGACGTACACACATTTTTATATTGCATAACTCCCCCTCGAATGCCAAAGAATTCTCTATTCTGAAATCAGATCTACCTCAGAGCATGCACTCATGACATCTGTTTAGAGAGAGCCTTGTTTTACTGTCCTCTGCCTTTTCTACAATTATGTGGGAATGAGTTTTTCAATGTTTTTTAAGGCAGCTTTACTTGCAAAACTCTATTTAAGTGTTTTCACTCTAACATCCTAATTATTTTCAGCTATATTTTTCTATTCTTTCAGTATGAAACATATCATAGTTTGATGATCAGAGGATATAGAGGATATAGTGGAAGAAAACCAAACCACAACATCCTTTTGAAATGCTGCTAAATTAACATTTTTTTTTTTTTTAATTAATTGTCACTGACTACTTTTTAATCAGTTTCTCTGTACCTCCCTGGAATCATAGTGTCTGTGACAGTAGATGTTTCCCTGAGATGTAGACTTTTTCCTAGCTTCTCTGTTTGCAAATGGGGATTAAATGTTTGTGGGTTTGATTTGTCTTGTAAGCTCCGCAATGTAAGATGCAGTCACCTGAATTTGCAGCTATCTTCCTTTGGGCTGCAAAGTGGATGAAATTCATTCTGTTCAGAATTTCTTTTTCTTCCAAACATACACAGTTTTATAAAGCCCTTTTAGGCTTGAATTGACTTCTAGTTTAAGATGAAGAAATTAATCATTTGGACAAATTTATTACAGTAGATTGTGACTTTTCTTGCCTGTAGTAATCAGTCTCCACTTTTCTGCACCAAACAGGCAGTACATGTCAAAGTTGATAACTGCAAATATCCAGATTTTAAAACTCAGGTGGTCTTATCTAATATGAAGAATGTGAAGAAATAATTTTTTGAAGGTCAGTACAATCAAATGTTTTAATATGACATCATTAGTGAGGCAACAGAGCTCAGACCTTGGAAATTCCCTCAGGAAATTCTAATAATTTTACCTTAGCTCTTGGATTGGAATGGGTCTTTTCATTCATTAATATTTGCTGTCATAATTAATTTGAACCTATTTGAACAAACTACCCCACAAACACCACTATCTGGCTATGAAATGAGTGAATATGAATACACCTAATCTATGATGATAAATGAATTTCATCTAACTGATTGTTGCCCCTACACAGGAGGCTCTGGGTTAATGTATACATTGCTGTAGGGGCAGATGCATCTTGTTGTTGCATGAATAGGTACTCCACTGATTCACGTAATAAGCATGCAAAATTTCCTTTACCCTCTTCCAGTAAGTCTGTATTTGTATAACCACAGCTCAGAACTTACTTCTCCCTTCTCAATCATGCTACTCCAGTCTCTCCAATTCATTCACTGGTTCCACCACAGGAAACTAGAGAAGCGGGATATTTTTTTTTTCCTTTTTAAGCTCTGCACACAAAACTTACATGTTTGTGCAAGACAGCTGAGGATAATGAAGAGTTACATATCAAATGGTGGTGGCTTTGACCACGTCTAGATGCCAGGTGCTCAAAGTCATTCTATCTCTCCCCCTCCTCAGCTGAAGAGGAGAAGCAAAAATATAATTAAAAGCTCTTGGGCTGAGATTAGGACAAGGAGAGATCACTCACCAATTACTGTCGCAAGCAAAACAGGCTCAACACTAGGAAATCAATTTCATTTATTACCAATCCAGTAAAAGTAAAGAGAAATAAAACAAATCTTTAAAACACTTTCCTTCACCCCTCCCTTCTTCCTGGGCTCAAATTCACTTACGATTTCTCTACCTTCCTCTCTGCCAGTCATGCAGAGGGACAGGGAATGGGGGCTGCAGTCCATTTAGTTGCATGTTGTCTCTGCCTCTCCTTCTTCCTCAAGGGAGGATTTCTGAACTTTGCAGTTCTTCATGAATTGCTCCAGCCTGGATCGCTCTTCCATGGAGTGCAGTCCTTCAAGAACAGGCAGCTCCAGCATGGGGTCCCCAAGGGTTACAGGTCCTGCCAACAAACCTGCTTCAACATGGGCTTCTCTCCCAACAGGTCCACAGGTCCTGTCAGGAGCCTGCTCCAGTGTGGGCTTCCCATGATGCCACAGCCTCCTCCAGGCATCCACCTGCTCCTATATTGGCTCTTCCAGAGGCTGCAGGTGGATCTCTGCTCCACCATGGATCTCCATGGGTTGCAGGGGCGCAGATGCTTCACCATGGTCTTCACCATGGGCTGCAGGGGAATCTCCGCTCTGGTGCCTGGAGCACCTCCTGCTCTTTGTTCTGCATTGACCTGTGCGTCTGCAGAGCTGTTTCCTTCTCATACTCTCACTTCCCTCTCCAGCTGCTGCTCTGCAGTGGTTTTCCCCCCTTCTCAAATAGGCTATCACTGAGGCACTACCACCACCATTCATGGGCTCAGGCTGGGTCTGTCTGGGAGCAAGCTGGAATTGGCTGTCAGACAAAGCTTCTGGCAGTTTCTCATATAAGCCAATCCTGCAGCCCTCTTGCTACCACAACCTTGCTACACAAACCTGATACAAATACACCCTGTGCCAATTTTATTACTGGGACAAATTCTGCAAATCTTGATTTGGGCAATTCTCAGTGAGAAATCTACCTCCATGAACTGCAGAATTTAACTCACAATAAATTCAAGGTTTCTTTTATTTACAGATAAATGTATACAACTTTTTAAAGGCAATAGATGTTTTATTTGTCCCATAAAGGGCATTTCTACATCCACAAGTCCTGTATGTTTGCCAGTTAGATGACTCCAATCATCTCTTAGAATTGCATTCAGCTTAAATTATTTTGCGACAACTTCTTTTGGAAAAGTTGAGATGATCTAACTGAAGACAGCTTTCTTAAAAACCTCTCACACTCCATATGCACACATTTTCATCTTTTGAAGGAGGATAGCAAACACTTCAGAGGAAATTCTTTGCTGATGACAACAGTGCAGTAGCTTTCCCAATTCCCGTTCCTCCTCCATCATTCCTTACAGGTTGATCTTTACGGCATGTCTAATACATTAATTTAGTCTCCTTTTAGTTCTGGTAACCTCACTGCCTCATTTTTGGAGGAAAAACTTCAGCAGCTACAGCTGCCACATTTTTTGTGTGTTTGGTTTTACACATCCAACTAGATTAATATTTCCTGGAACCTCTCTTAAGTGTCAGAACTTCTTAAATATTGTGTCATAAAAAGTACTATCAATCAGTGCCACAAAGCATTTTTTTATCTGCCAAAGAATTCTTTGTGCAAGCTGGGAAAAAATTACACAAAGATGGGAAATGATTAATAATATATCACTGGGAATAATTAAAATATACTTCTATTCTTCATCAAAAACTATTTGCTAATTCAGATATTTTGAGGGCTTTATGAGTCATAACTTTCCCCATGCATGAGATGACCTTTAAGTAGTCTTTTCTTGGTTGGTACAATCACAGACATGAATTTTATAACATATAAGAATATTATAAGGTATTTCCACTGGTCATTGTTATAAGTCAAAGAGATAAACAGGATGATGCAACAAAATCTTCCTTTATTGAGCAACCACTATGCTGCATATTACTTTCATGATATGAAAGTAATTAGTCAACAGGTAGATCCTATTATTTACAATTTTTATCACAAGAAATCTTATCTCAATGCCTGGTGTCATCACTTGCAATGGCAGTATCAGTTGCAGAAAAGAACATAGACAATTACCAAGTCAAATTGCATGACTCTGGGACTAAAGTTTTGAGGGAAAAAAGAGTTAATATCATCACTTTTATTAACCCACTAGTATTTTTTCCTCTCTTAAGGCCACCAGAACTAGAATATCACTGAATTAAAGCTGAGATTCTCCCATATGCAGCAAATGTTGACATGGCACTGCAACTGACATCTGCAAAAGGGATCAGAGATTAGGTGGAGTTTATTCTAGGAACAGATACTGAATTTACACTGAAAGAAAATTCCCAGACCACAATTACATTCCTAGTTGCTAGGTCATAATTCTTATCAAGATGAAAGCATCATCAGCTTTTGGGTGACAAGTTCTTGTGAAAACCAGAACACATTTAAAGTCTAGAATTTACTGCACAAATCCTGTGATGGCAATGAGGAGAATTAAACCTTAGTCCAGATTATTTCATAACTATCAGTATTAAATAAAAACCTCAAAACCCTGAGACAAGCCTTGGAAGAAGACACTGCTTTCAGTGTAGCAGAGGCAAGACCCTGTACTTTGGATCCAAAGTACCTTTGTGCTTTGGAGCCTCCAGAGGTCCTTCAAACAGGAGAAGCAGCAGGAAATTAGGAGCCCCTTGGCTTTGCTGGTGTTACCACACTACTCAAGGTGTACATTCTGTCACTTTTGTCCAAGTTTACCTCCACCTGTTGATTTGGAAATCACATATATAAAACAGGAAATCACACAGTCCACCTTTCTTCACCTCACAATCCCACCCCCACTGCACAGCCTGCTCACCTTTCCTTCTTTACAACAAAATCCCATCTGCCCTTTTCTCCCCTGCTTCCACTTTACCCCTATTCACTTTCTCTGTTGCAAAGTTTACTTTTGCTCATGGAAAATTTTAGAAATAGGTACATATTTGAGACTCAGTCCTTTCCAGATCCCTAGAACACTGTTCTCCCATTATATGGACTAGGGATTTGCTGAAATACTGCCCAAAGTTTTTCCCAGTCCATGCAGAGAAATTCTTTTCCACAGGAACCTAGTGTAAGCACAGAGGAAAGGACTGGTGGACGTATGGATCTGTCCTTGGCACAGTGCTGGAAAACAGGATAGGTCTGCACTCTTCAATCAGGAACATAAAGGGTATTCCCATAACTATACATTTAGACATTATTTAGAAAACAATTATGATTATGAACATCTACATACTCCCCATCAAGCCTACCACATGCTATTTTCTGCATACTTCTGTCTGGAATAAAACATTGTTGGAGGGATAACTAAAGTTTTGATGCCTGCCCAGTTGTTCTATCTTCAACTGAGAATATTGTACAGTTTTGATTCCAAAACTGTCCACTAAAAATAGGATTGCAATAAAAGTGATTCACAGTCCTCAACAGCCTCCCATCATCCTGCCTCCCAGCTTGCATTCAAAAGTTAAGCATAGAAAGGAATCCAACACAATTTATTTTTCATTGTTTTCATTCGCATCAAGATACGGGAAGCAAAACACCTGCAAGACAAGTCCATGATAAGAGAAAAGTTCACTGTATGAAATACCAAGGAAGCTTTGCTGTGTTCTGAATTTCTCACTTGGTACGTCATCACTATGTGAGACAGGTGAAAAGGAACAAGAATTAATTTCCAGTGTCTGGAATATGGAAACTACAAAAATGAGCAATTTTTACAATCTTCTTTGCACTTTTTGCAAACAACCTTGCTTCACTTCAATTGCCACTTAACTTACAGAATTTATGACAGAAAAGATATAAAAGCAACACATCACATGTTATATGGTCCCTTTTCTCAGTAATACTAAGAAATATTCATAATATTGTCATGTGTGTGTTTTAGCATAATAAATTTTGGCTTGGACTAGTACATAACTTCAGTAAGACAGAGACATGCAAAATGATGAAAATAATTCATGTGAGCATCTGACAGAGACTGCTGCCAATCTACAGATCTGTGATAAAAGAACCGCTGCTACAGTAAACAAAAGGAGATATATCTGCTGCAAAAAGATGCATTCAAGTCTAATAGTGTAAAGCAACAGTGTTCATCTTAGAATTTCTCACCAAGTAAAAATTTGGCATAAGGAAAAAGAAGGCATTCCTATATGGGGTTGGGTTTTAATAACAGACCTGGAAACACACATGACACCATTTGTACAAATTCAAAATTCTAAATTATCACACCAGGAAAAACTGGGCTCAAAGAACAAAAATGGAGGTAGAATGTTCATAACCAAGGAAGATAGTCAGCTCTATACTGACTAGCCAAGCAAGAATGCTTAAAATGTTTCTTCTTTTCAGCCTTCTGCCTTGCATAGCAAACTGTGACTTATATTGACCTGGAAACAAGTGCAGGGAATAAACTTTAACAAATACCAAACACCAAACTTTCTTTTAATCTGGATGTCCTGAACACCGGTGTAAAAATCTATGCCAAAACTCTTAATTGCAGCAAAGCTTTTTCATCTAAGTTTGTTTGGGTTTTTTTGGGTTTTTTTTTTGTTTTGTTTTGGTTTGGTTTGGTTTTTTTTTTTTTGTGGCTGAACTGTTTTCAGTGACAACAGAAGACAAGCACAAACAATCTCCAAAAGAGACACTACTGACTTCACACTGTGAAAAATACAGGCTCTGTAGGTTTATTAATTCTTGTGAGCACGTATGTGTAAACACACAGAGACAGAACTCTGTTAAAAATCTGGAAGACAACACACTAAATATGTAATGGAAAACCATGCTAGTTCATTCCTTACCCATTCATGAATAAGAGAAGAAAAATAAACAAAGTCCTAGCTTCTTTTTACCACCAGTGTTTCAGCCAGAGGTCTACAATAAGGTGGCTTCAAAGGTCAGGCACATAAACTACATTTTCAGAGGAGAATCCTACATGAGGGCATCAGTTTTGAAGAAATTAATCCGCTTTCTAGATTGCTAGTTTTCCCTGAAATAAACATAAGTTCAGCTCCTTTTGCATGATTCGAGTATTTTTCAAGAAGTAAAGCTCAATTTTAGAAACATTTATTAGCTTTGTGTAATTCAGGCATGGCAGAATAAGAACATGTTCGTGTTATAGCAGCAAACTTTTCCGGCTTCCCTAGGTCACAGACTGGAACATCTAAGCTGAAAATCCAATGGGAGAATGACAGGTCTGTGAAACCCAGGGAGAAATGTAGCAAGGAGATGTGAAGTGGACCTAATACTAACATCTGCTCCTCAAAACTGAAAACAGTCTGGACCATATCTGAGGAAAATAGCTCAGTCCATTTCACATTATAACAGGTCTTTGGTGAATAAAAATCTGAAGGGTTATTCTGGCAGAGTTAAGAAGGGCACACAAGTAGCTGACACTAGAAGTAGTTTGAGGCGTGGACATTTTACAAAATAATTTACTACAGCCCAATTCAAATCTTTAATTCAGTCTAAAAATTTTGACTTTTTGGCCCTCTCTACTGTACTGTATGAATCCTAGTGTTCACAATGTCTGTTGAGTGTTGAGACTGTGCATAAAGCATAAGAATTTTGTGTTCTTTTTGTAACTTAATGGATAAATTATCTCAGGCTTCTTGAGTAGTATCTTTTAAGGGGTTCAGTTTTCCAGACTGGATTATAAAATTTTGTTGTTGTTATTTTTGACATTTTTAATGATTTTGCATTATATGTACACAGCAATGGGAATTTATGGAGCCACAGAAATAGCAGACAAGTATCTGAGAAAGTTTACAGATACAATTAGATGTAAGTCCCAACCTGGATCTAAAATCATGTTTCTCAGAATGGCAGATGAGATTCTACTGTTCTTCATAAACAGATGTTAGGTGTGTTTCCCTGTCCCTTTAGGCCTTACTAACTTCCATAATGTCTAAGTGTTGCAGTACAAAAATATTTTCAAACTTTGTCACATATGAACTTGGACTAAGGAAATGAAGTCTCTTGTAATAACTTGTCACCAGACTCTTCCGCTATCCTGGGAATTTTAAAAAAATATTCCCTGGACAACCCCTTGAATATATTACAAATGGAAACAAATTTTATGGGAAAGTCCCTTACATTATATTATTTTGAAGACTGACTAGTCCTGTTTTTGGCATGGAAGCATCTTCACTGGGATACGCTAGAAATTAAGGAATAATCCCACCTACAGCTTTTCTTACTCTTCTGCTTTGTGGAGGTGTTGGTGCAGAGCAACTGCATCAGCACACAGGAATACAAGTACTGAATATTGTGGGTTTATCCGGTATAGCTATCCAACACCTGCTATGAACTACAAATTCTTTTGGATTTTCTCCTGAGTTTTCTTTCTTTTTACAATTTCCCATTGTAGATGGGACTGCAATATCTCACTTGCAGAGAGTAATATGATTCACCACAGTTAGATTCAATTCATTATTCCTTTTAATGAGTATTAAAAACAACACCATTGAAGGACAATCTGATATTTATTACATGTAAGTGCTAGCCTTGCAATGTGTGAGGTATGCATGTGTATATCTGCACATCTGTAGAATTTCGGGAGCAAAAAAGATCCTTCTCGTCAGCATTTCTGAACATGATTTTTAATGAATGCAATCTGCTGTGTTTGGAGGGTAAACACTAACTGCTGCCTGGAAATAAATTCAAGATGAAAATCTTTATTGTCACCTCTGCCAGAAAGAGAGATGGAGCTTCTTCTTGGTAGAACATCCTGAAGGGTGCTGCAACTATTATTCAGTGATGCTCTGCCCTTGTCCTCTTCAGAAAATACTTGAAGGAAGTATTCCACCAAAATGAGACTGCAAAAATTTAAATTCTGACTCCTTCATCAAATCACTGTTTCAGTTTTGGTAACAGCTGTCTGTATCCTTGTTCAGTTTTACCAGAAGGCATAAGAGCAAAAGGGAGGAAGTATTGATTTAATGCATTTTCTCCTGTGTTATCTTTGACAGAAGTTCTGCATATTTGGAGGGAGTCATGACATACAAAACTTTCTAAATCTGTATTCTCAAGTAGAAAAGTTCTAATATTTGAATGCTAAAATTAGACTATAATTAGAATTATTACAACTCTAGCCCTTATCATTAACCAGGGCATAATTTCTGTTGTGATTTTTTTTCAAGGATACTGTGGAACTTTTCCAAAAGGTTCTTACCTCAGGGCAGGACTTCTATATAGTCAGACCCATCTTGGCTCTTCTGTCTCTTAAATCCAGCTGCATTCCACTGTTATTTCATTGTTGGATCTAACTAGGCAAACGGAAGATCCCAGTATGCTGACCCTGCTCATTTTTTTTTTCATAGTTGCTCAACTGATAATGAAGAATAAAGAGAACTGTCTTATAATTGCCTAAGATATTGGTAGGAATAAATTCTTATTAGTGCTTTTATACAATGAAATAAAATTGGTAACTTTGTAAGTGGCAACATCAGTACATATTCAGAACTATATATATATATATATATCAGAACACTTTTTCTCCACAAAAACACTAAACAAAATCTATTTTAATCACTTCCTCTCTACCTCTCTAGCATTGTCCTTCCTTAGTTCAAAATATTATTGTTCCTGTGGAACACAGCCCCTAACTTCTTCATTTCCAGTCTGTAAAATTAAGATTAAAAGAGCTGCTTACATGGCAAAATATTCTGAGGCCAGTGAATAACAGATTACTATGAATTCACTCTTACTACAAACTGCCTGGTGCATTGCATCGTCCGTTGTTCATCCCATTAACATTTCTCACAAAGTTTTTAAACATTTAAAATGCACCTAATGGGTCTGTTAACAGATATATTCTATCTGGCAGGATTTAGCCTGGATGAGTTTGCCTACTGGCTGGTGCACTTAAACCTCCTGTTCTGAGCTCAGACTGTGAGCTTACAGTGCCTTATTGTTTGGCTCCTTATAGGTGACAATGAAATTGGCATTCAGTTCCCACTCCTGAATGGTTTCCATGCGACTTGGAAAAAGTTATTTGCTGCTCCTGGTATTATATAACGATCTCAGTTTCAGCATGCAAGAAGGCATGCTCTAGTCAAATACCTTATCTCCAGGATTATATTAACAACTAAACATGAGTCATGCTGGGTAACAGACATGTTTGTCTATGCACAATATGTAGTTAGAACTATTTTAAAAATTAAGCTAAATCTGTTAGTTAAATGTATTGACAATACACTACCCTGTGACTTGAGCAGCCCTTCATTTACTATGCAAGTGGAGCTGTTGCACTTCTGTCTACACACAAGTTAACATGACACTGGAAATTGAAAAGAGCAGATTGCATTACAGGATAGAAATCTGGCCTTGTCCAGGTTTAAATTAAGCTCTAAATTAAGCTTTAAAACTGCATGTTCAGTAGTGCCTAATAAGCCAGGCTGAAAGAGCACTGAAATTTCTGACCCCAGTCCAGCAGAATACTGAATCACGTGTAACCCTATGGACACAAGTAGTCCCAGAGACTTCAGTGGAGTTAAGTAAGTAGTTTAATGCCTACCTCTATCAGAAAGCATTCAGCACTTGCAAATGCAGTCACCAAAGCAAGCTCAGAAGCACTGAACAATGGATACAATGACCTTGAATGTATGTCTATTATAGGAACTGCAAGTAACTACAATGCAGTACTCCTTATGTGAGTTGTGAGTGATTGGAAAATAACCAATAATATTTTTTAATTGCTGCTTAGTCAGAACTGTAATATTCTATGAGGGGAAAAGAAAGGCGTCTTTCCCCAGTAGACTAAAAATAAGAGAAACAAATTATCTGACAAACAAAATATAGATACATCACTGTAAAATACAAAGAGAAAACAGAACATTTACTCTGTCCCTGAAAACTTAACAGATATAAGCCATGTGGGTGGTCCCAGAAAACTGAACAACAACGATTTCAGTGTTCTGGATGATCACATTGATATTTTATTGCTCTTTTTTGTTACACTTATAAGCTGGGAGTATTGAGTGCAAAGTCGCTTCTGTGAACATATTCACCCATGCACAAAAATGTTTGCCAGATATTACTACAGGCGATGAAATTATTTAAACCTTCAGTAACTTATTTTAATCTATCATGTTTGATAGAATAAATTACCAGGAAAAAAAGGATATCATAAAGCTCTTCTAATCAAGAAATATCTGGAATCGCGAACATTTTGTCTATCATAAAGCCTTCTCAAAAGGACCCTATTCCTCTACAGTATTTTTTCATTTCTTTCTCTATTTATTATGAAATTATTAAATTTGTTGCATTTGTAAATTCAAGCCCTTTGATGCTTAAACCAGGATTTTAAACCTTTAGGACCAACTGAGTATCTCAGAATGTCCCAGACAGACATCTATGTCATGCTCAGTGCTTGAAAACTCTTGGCTTGAAATGTACTACATGATTAGTCTCGTGCCACTGGCATTCCTGGAATATTATGGCCTGGCCAAGGGACATTACTCTTACATGAGATCTCTAGAAAAAGCATGGTTAGACATCTCACACCTAAATTCAGTAACTGAGCTAAAGACATGCTAAATGACAGGATTAGGCTCCTTGCAGACACACAGTCATGCTGGTGACTGACATCACTTTAGCTAAAGCTCTTCTAATCTGAAAATAAAACTTTTAGATTTTAGTCAGGATAGGCAGCAGAACTTGGGTCACTTCTCTTGTGGACAAATCTCCAAAATAGCTGAGGAGCCATCCCCTAACTCCACACAAAGAATGTTTTCTGCATGAAGTTCTGTCACCTTGAATAGCAGGCACATGCTGGGGGTGGAGAGGGTGGGTGTTGGGCAGCAGGTTCCCACCTGCTGCAAGCCCTGCCTGGCCAGGGCTGCCCCTGAGGGGCTGCAGAACCTGGCAACCCCCAGCTGGCCACAGATGGCCCTGAGGGGCTGAGTGCACGGCAAGCTACACACAGGCAGGGAATTGGTTAAAAGAACAGCAGCAGAGGTCCAGTCAGAGGCTCAGAGCTGCAGACAAAATCTGCACACATAGCACCAGCCTCCTGAACCACTCCTCACCCCAGTGGAGGAATTTGTATGGACCAAGGGTAACCCTTAAAAAAAACAAGAGAAGCTGAGATTCAGAAGTGGGAGGATAGGTGCCTGCCTGGAGTTCAACTTGGGAAAATGGGAAGAAGAACATTTCTTTTTTTAAATTGTTTGTGTTCTTTTCTTCTTAATACACAAAACATTGATCAGAAATTTCTGTTAATGGGCAATAAAGTATAAATTTCCCATGTTCATTTTGCTCATGGTGTCCACCTGACCAAAAAGACCAAATTCCTCCATAATTGTATTAATGTCCTATGTCCATGAAGCACCATTTCAGGGAAGGTGAGCACTAAAGTAACCATCATTAACACAGAAGCACTGATTCACACATTCCTGTCCATGTTTATGAGTAAAGAACTATTAGACTCAATGTGTTCCCATAACAAAGATGTATAAGAAATGTAGGCTTACTGAGTCATTTCTTTCAGGGTTTCTACACCACTTGCAACACAGGATAAAGAAGGTGGTGTGTTGCCAGAAACATGTGACAAGCAGGCAGGGCTGCAATACTTGAACTGGTCTATCTCTTGGATTCATGTATCTGGACCTCACTTTCTCTTCCGGAGAAGACCCCAATATTTGGTGATTTTAACGTTTTTTGACCTTAAAATCTAATCATTTTCTTGCTGGGATTCTCTAGTTTTGACTTTCTAATCCAGTTTTAACATTTATTGAGGTCTTTATTTTTTTCAGGAGTCAGTTATGTTTAGTAGTTTGGTACTGTCAATTATGTCTTAGTTTATTCCATACTATACTGAGTATCTTAAAAAAAAAAAAAAAAACCAGTATAGCAAAATAAAAATAAACCATTCAGACAAATAGCTTTTTTATATTGATAGAAAAGTTTGAAATCTTTGAGCTCATCCCTGAAGTTTTGGGTTCAGATAGTGACTGACTCTTTTTATGCAAAGGAACAGAAATTTATCTATTCTAGAATCTGTACCTCAAAATAAAATCTGTAAGCAACACAGCTTAAAAGTTTCTGTGAAATATAACACACAGCTGTGAAAAATAACATATCATTTCACTTCTTGTAGTAATTTCAACTGCAAATGTTAGCAGTTGTAATAATACAACTGTAAATGGTAAACAAACCATGCAAGTCTAATCTGATTGTGCAGCCGGTAAGCAGGCACATAGTCCTCTTAATGTATATTAAAAATTCTTGGCTCCTTAAAGCAAACAAACGGCAATGAAAAAAAATACTAGCATGAGTAACCCTCCTTGTCTTGCTTAAGATTCCCTTCATTGCCCCAGGATCAGTCTTCCTTGCTTCTTGTGCTGAAATTCATACAATTATTTATGTAAGCCTGTGTCAAGGAAGAAATCAAAACTTGCTGAGAACATTTTCAAGCAGCCTTTCAGAAGTTTGATAAAGACACAGTACCAGCTCCCTTTGAACAATACCCATTTGTAGCTGCCTCTGCAGCTATAAACATGCTTAAACATCTCTGATGAATCTGAGGAACAACTGCATCAAACTTTCAGGGTAGCTACGTGTCCAGTAGTGGAATTGAAGCTGCCATTTTAAGGAATGAAATGGCCAAGCAGTCAGAACTGCCCTAGCTTGAATTTGGTAAGAGCAAGCAGAGAGAATAAGTCATAAGCAGAAAATTTTCCTTTATAAAGAAATTCAGTTTTATTTAGCAATTGACTTTAGGGACATATCTTCTCCTTAAAACACCATAGCTCTGAATGGCTCTGGGAACTCTCTTAATGCCAGAAATGCTTTTACATTTAAAGTTTAATTATAGACCTTATTTTTACCTTCTTATGCCAAACTTTTGGTAATCAGTGAGAGTCCTATGCATCTAAAGTCACCTATGCAAAGGAAACACAAGCAATTAAAGATATACCGTCAAGCAGATTTGAAATAGCACTTAAAACATTTCTGCAATTGGAACTCTAAAGAAAATATCAACAGTTTAAAATACAGTTTCTGTAAATGGCAGCATGTTTCAAAAAAAGGTGATAGCATCTTCCATGTTCATCAGGAACTTGAGATATGTCTTTAGAGCAGCAATTACTCAGCAATTCCAGTTTAATGAAAATAGAAATTTTTCTGTCTGTGTCACAAACACGGCACTGATGGCTGTTTCAGATGTCAGTATTCCAGGTTTTTCGGTCACAACCATTTAACTAATGATCAAGTTGCTACCTTATCAAGACTCTTCTTTCTTTTCCTTCACTTCAAATTCGTTTAAAGTAATTTATCAAGTTATAAGCCTAATATAACTTCATTCCTTAACTTTTCTTCTGGTCCCTGCCAAACTAAATTAGTCTATAATTTTGTCTTCTCTGAATGAAAATTTGTATCTGAGACAAGGTTCACTAAATATTCTGCATCTGTCCATAGTATATTTGTGTATAATTTATCATTACATTATAAAAATAGTAGACACAGTTATTGGTGCAATAAATTGGTGCTATGACAGGCAGATGACTTGCAGAAGGCAAGTGTGCTACAGATAGCACTGGAAAGGATTTTTCTGATTATTTTACTCATAAGTAACAACTTTTACCATTAACTAAATAACATCCTTTATCATATATTTCTTTTTTCCATGGCAATTCCTTAAAAAATCATATTATTTCATATATATGCTATATATAACTTAGAAATAAATAAATAATATTTTAAATAATTTTGTTTGTCTGAAATCAACTCTTTCCTAGCAATTGTTGAGAGATAAAACTTCCCTGTAAAAGAATATAGTAAATATTCCTGTCTTGTAGCTTTCTGACACCAGGTTTTCTCCAACAAAAAGCATTAGGATTCAAAATGTGTAACACATATGTGCAGTTACAGCAAAATACAGTCACCAATTTTAACTGTTTATTTTAATCTTGATTGATACATTTCTCTTGCCCCTTCTTCAAAACTCCATCTAGTGAAATATAACATTTCTTCAACAATAGACAAGTTGCCTTATCATTAAGAAAACTTACAACCAAGAAGAGAAGATGACATAATGCAAAAGAGTTTGTTTTTGACAAGAGGGAAACTTTTGCCCCAAAAGAAAACACTGACCTTACTACTTAAAGATGCTTCCTAAATAAAACACTTTCCTAAGAAACACTTAAGATTGCAACACTCAAAAAGTCCTAGAACTCCCAGGAAATATATTGCTAATGCCGCACAATGACTAAGCTTTCTAAAAATGGTCCCGAAAGAATGAAGGTCAAAAGGAACAGAACGAAGACACAAACACATGATGTGGTTTGCCTTTCCTCATCAGACAGCACAGCTCTACAGGTCCTTGGCAGATATTTGTCCTGCCCCTTGTCTCACACCGTACTGGGACAAGTTATACCTACATCATTTTCTCACGGCCTTCCAGTTCCAATCCGACTTGTAATCCTTGCAGTAGACCTTTCAAGGGATCTCTCTTCTACTCAACAAACACCCACTCTCACCCTGTCTTCTGCATTTTTCCTGGTTCTTATGCCAGGAAACCAATGCTTTCCATGACCCAGTAGCTGGATTTAGAGAGAGACCCGTTCAAACCTAGCACTGTTTATAAGGACAAATTATGATCTTTGTACATTCAAAAACAACCTCTTGTTGCCTCTTAACCTTGCCCCAAAATTGGACTTCTCCTCGGTGAGGTCAACTTAACAAAACATGACCAAGTCATGTCAATGATATTATAAGCCAAGAACACAACAAGAATTTTGAAAAAACAGAACTGCAATTCCATTTTCAAAATGCTTAAATGTTTATTTTAAACTAGTTGCTGACCAAATTTCCATGGGAATTTTAAAACCAAAGTGACATGAGGTGTACTACGTTATTGGAAGTTTGTTTTCTTTCTGATGACATTGGGGATTATCTGTAAATTCCTGGCATTTAGTGATCCTTGCATTGATAATATTTTAAATAAAAGACTGAGAACAGTCATGGGAAGAGGAAGAGGCATGAGCTTAAAGCAGTGTAATGGGCCTAAGGAGAAATAGGATCACTTTTGAAATTTAGAAAACATATAAGGATGGTCTTCAACCATAGACTGAGAAAAATGATAGAGCAGACATCCATATTAGATTTTGGGCCCATGATTATTTTTTATCATATCTGTGTCAAGTACAATGTGTTCACAATTTCAGTAGAGGTCTCCAGGACATACTGATATATAGAAACCAGCAGTAAGAAAAAGCTATTAGCTATTAGCTACTAGCTACTAGCAAAAGTAACAATTATATTACCATACTGTGATAATAATTTAATGGATGAAATTGCTCAGACAAACTTTTTTATGTCCTTTAATGATTGTCAAAATTTTAATTACTTCCTGAAATAAATATTCTTCAGCATTTCACACTTCTGTAACTGTTCTAGATTTCAGCAAATATTAACTTTTTGGCTGAAACTTTGAAGGCTTCAGGATGATTCAATTATTACCATGAGAGATTCTGATGCCTGCAAAACTTCACCTGAATAAGGCCAGTCTAACCTCTGAAAAACATGTGTTGTCTTACAGCGAAGGAAGGATTGCAATAACACAACAGATCCTTACAGTGGACTCAGCCTGTACTGGGCGTACTCAGTTCCCACAGAGCATTCACCTTTTGGCTGAATTGCTGCCAGTACACTGTGGTTCATGTTTTAATTGATTTACTGTATTTGCTCTATTTCCCACACTTGCAGTCAGTTACCACTGGGGGGAGAGGACAAGCAAACCAAAGGCAACCAAATGTTCCTATACACTGCTGAAATCCTGCCAATCCTAAAACCAGTGAGATTTCATATCCCTTCTTCCTCCTAGGTTTAAACCTGTTTTCGCATTTTAACAATCTTCTCTAGGATGAGATGGATTGTGTTATATTTCATTAATTCCAGGATTTCTCTTTCCACAGAATATTATGGGTGGAGGGGTAGACATGGGGATACAATGTCAAAATGAAAATTTATTACAGAGCTGTGGCACAGCTTCAGTTACTAAGTGATTACTGCCATTCCTTGGTAACCCACTTTCCTCCTCATTTTATGCCATTAACATTCTGGAATATTAATTAATGTCTTTGAGGTCATCTCCAGCACCTCAGCTATGTAAGGATTTCTCAAAATTTGGAAGAAAGAAACATGAACCTTGTAAGAGTCCAGGACTAGAAATAAATCTGTTGATGCAATAACATCTCAAAGAAAAAACAAGGTATTTTATTATTTGCACTCAAAATGTCTAAATTTTTAACAAATACTTCAGCAAAATGTGTATTTATCCCACTGGGGAAGAGAGTTAGAGAGGTGTTGTCTCTTGAAAATATATTACTCTCCACTTCACCTTGTGAGCTTCATGATCTTCTAGGAATATCCTCCAGACCGACAGAGCTGCAGCATGTAATGGCAGGAATGAGAGGGCTCTGTGAATGATCCAATGCTGGAAGAGCAATTCCTATGACTGCTTCAGCCTTCTGCACCTTAGTGGGCTCATTCCAATTCAATGGGAGTGCATTTTTTGTTCTTAATTAGTATGCTCCTGAGAACTTAACAAAGCCACCTTTCCAAGCAACTTCTGAGAGCGTGTGGTGCCACCACTGTGGGTTCGTGACACCTTCAGAGACCAGAATTACTCTAACCCAGTTTTCTAGTAGCTGCCTCCTGCAAGGTGAGGAGCTCCAGACCCTGTGTCTCAGTTCATTCTACTTTTCATCCAAAATTCTAAACGTTCTACATTTGGTACCTTTTCCAGAGGTCCCAGGCTGAGATCAGGTATTTGACTTCCTCCTTCCATTTTCGAACGGAGGAGGATATGAATATCCTGAGCATATGAAATACTTGATTTCTTGCTTTCTATTAGTTTTTAGAGTGTGTTTTATTTTGTTTTTAACTGTGACTGAGAAATTTCTTGCTACTAAATGAACAAGAAGAATGAAAGTATAAAAAGGTTTTGCCTAAGATTGTATGAAGTACTGTCAGCACAGTAACACAATTTTAGGGCAACTAATTAATGAGCTGAGCTGTGATGTGATTAAAAAAGCAGTAAGAATTTCAGGATAAAAAAAAGATTCAAGAAAATGTTGACTTTGGTCTCTCTGACTATGATTTTGAAAAGAATTTTTAAACTATTGTATTAACCCTGTAATATTTTTTTTTTTTACTCTGAAAAGTACCTTAAAAAGCAAGGGACAAACACTGAAATTATTTTGAATTACTTTGATAAAATACATTACTTTTTAAAAAATATAATTAATCTTCAGTTTTCTGAACTATGGGAGTGGCTTATTGCCATCTCCCAGTGTTTTTCAGTTGTATATGCACAAAAGCATTTGTGGATTCAAGGCCATTAATAGTGGTTTACTCTACAGACAGCTGGAGCCAACTCCATCTTTTCTTCCTTGTGTTATTTTGTTTCTATCCTTTTGGCATTTTATCCAGCGCATTTGCATCTATGGTTTATGATAAACTATATTGCTAATGGCACTTTTGATCTTCCATTCAACTTGGCAGGCTTGAGATGAGAAATCCAACATGGATTTACAGGAAAAGTTTGTGTAAAGGCACTATATAAGTTCTATTTACCCATTTTTAAATTATTTAAGTAAAAAAAATGAGACTTTGCTTTTTGTTCACAAACTTCATTAAAAATAATTTAACAGCTCTCTATAATGAATTCAACAAGGACACTACTCTGTATGGTTGCTTCAAGTCTGAAGTACCTTTTTCAGACGAATAATAAACTGAACTTATGATTTAAAAAGTTAGATGATAGATAGATAGATAGATAGATAGATAGATAGATAGATAGATAGATAGATAGATAGATAGATAGATAGATAGATAGATGCATGACTTCCGCAGTTTCTGGAAATTAATGTTATTTTACCTGTGAGTATTTGAGTAATTTTCCAGGAGATAGCGAAAATACACCTGCATCTAAGACAAAGAAAAAGAAAAACCTTCTCAAAGACAATACTACTTGTAACCATTCTGTTTACCTAGTCACAACTTACTTGATTTCATTTGGTGAGATCTGAAAATGATTTCACTCCAACATAATTTCAGCTGCTGAGTTACATATTACTAACTTTTCTTCTGACAGACTTAACTCCTTTGATTTCATGAAAACTATGTAAAGCAGTCTGTTTTGCTACTGTGTTGTAAGCTAAATTCACTTTTCACAGAAATGTACAGGAACATAACATGAATATTACAAGAATGTAGTGTACAATTAAAATTCCATAGAACTAAAATTATTAACTTGTTTATAAAAAATTATCACAATCTGGGACAAATTATTAATTGTAGCAAGACCTGGTTTGTGTAACAAGAAATAACTGGAAGCATGTACACTGATTTAAAATATAAAAAGGAGTAACTTTCTCAGCAGAAAGCTACAGAGGACACATTTTAAAAAAATTCAACCTATTAAGAAAACAGCTGAAATTATCTCCAGGTGAGAGGATAAGTTTACACCTACCTGGGAATGAAATTAATAACAGTTTTGGGCTTTTCTATCTACTACTGAACACTTGCATAGCAGTGATAAAATTGTACTGGGGTTATCTCACAGCAAACCACTCTTGACTCAGTAAACTATGTACAGACATGCTTTATTTTTAACATGGACTTGAACCACTCTGTTTCAATGAAAGCACTTACATGTACTCTTATCAGACTGGAAGGCAGTCCTCTCTTGAATACAGGCTCTGGTCCCTTTTCAGATGGAATTTCAAATGACATGAAGGACATATACTGCCTCTAAAAACCAAGTTTACAAGCCCACCTTGCTGCCTGTCTCTCACATTTTAATAATCCCTTAAAGCCTGAGCCCAAAGCTTGGAAGGAATGGCTTTCTTAACCACTGATTTGACTGAAAACCTGGAGAGGGATGCAAGTGTCATATTTTTCCAACCACACTTCCTTTTTTTTTTGTTTTGGGTTGGGTTGATTGTTTTTTGGTTTGGTTTTGGTTTTTTTAATTTTTTCACCAGAATGTTTGAAATAAAAATTGTCCTGAGCACAGAAAAAACCCAAAACACATCTTATACAGGAACAGGATGACCCAGCTCAAAAAATCTGATGGGCATTTCAGACTACACCTAGGTGCTAATTGTAAAACTAAAGTGCTTTCCAGAATGGAAAAAGAAAAGCTACCTCAAGAGGCAATAACAAATATTTATCTACTTACAGAATTAGACCATATACCAGAAGGTTGAAAATGAGTTGGAGGAAGACTGGGATTCTCTTTACAGTGTTATGCATCATCAACAGAATTATTTACCACGGAACCGATCCACAAAGGTGTTTACCAACACTGTCACAACACTCACCTTGCCACCACCTCAGGGAGGTTATAGCTGTGAGCAAGACAGCTCAGTTCATGTTCCAAGGTGTTGCAAAGCTAAGGAACAAAAAAAGTGTTCCACAAAAGTTGTGCATTATGTGGAAAGTTTTCTTTTTTTTCTTCTCTTTATAAAAGGAGAATGGCATTCACAGTTTTTCAAGATTTTTCTAGGAATTTTAAGGGTTTTTTTTTCTTGGAATTAAAATGTACGTTGATGGTTTCTCACAAACCACAGCTAGAAAAGGCAGTGGAGTAGCATGAGAGACTTTTTTTTTTTTTTTAATGTTTGCATTTTTGGTATAAAAATTTGGCTTTTTTACAGAACACAACGCATAAACTGCAAAGTTACAGTGATTTGCACAGTCTTGAATGAATTTGTATGGTTTTAGGGAGAAAAACTGTTAACTGAGCAGACTCAAAACAAAAGGGAAGTGGAAAAGATGAGCTCAGTAATACACTTAGTGTCATTTTTACAAGTGGGAACACATCTAAATCTCATGACATTTGAGAAAATCAGTGTTGCAGGTAACTTGTTTGAATGCTTGGAGGGAAAAGGTGCTATAAATAAAACAACCTTCAGCAAGTGCATATGTTAGAAAAACTTCTTTTGAACATTCTTCTAATCAATCATTTACTGTCAATTGCTTTTCACAGCAGGGTGACTGGATCAGGAAGTTTGTAGCACCTAATGCATTTAGAATCATACAGTCTTCTTTGTCTGTAATCAGATGTAATTTTTTAAATATACAGTGTTCAAATACCTGATTAGAAATCTTAGTAGTGACTCTCTGAAATTAAGACTTTAAAGATTTTGGCTAGACAGGCCATGGAATCATATGGCAAAATTGTAATGGACTCTCACCACTCCTTCTGTGCAGTCTGTGCAACTTCTACTGTGCTTAATGAAAGAGTTCAGAAACATATCACTGAACAAGCTTAGAGGCTGTGATTGTGCTATCTCTAAGATAAGGCATTGTGCATACCTAGCTTGAGTGACTGGATCCTGCCACTCAACTATATAGCAGCAGCTATTCTGCAGCACTTCCTGCTATCACAGTCAATGGAATTTGACAGGAACAAAGTCAGGTCACCTTCAGCTATGGCAAGCCTAGCCAACTTGAGCAAGGAATGACAAATCAACAAAGGAAATTCCAAGAAAGCATACATTTCTCTCCCCAGTCAGAAAAACAAACATTCTCTTCACAATTTCTTCATACACTGAGAGTACAGTGATTCAGTAAATGACACATGAGGTAGAATGAAGCTTTGGAATACGTGTTAGCACACCAGAGGCTGTTGGGACACTCAGGCACATATGCTTTGGCAGAACTTTCCCTGCAATATTTCGCCCTTATTTTAATGTGCTGATCATGTCCACATATCCAAGCAGTACCTCTACGGAGAGCTTTATTTGGCCTGCTCTCTGGATTAGCCTGAATATATACCTACATCATAATAGAGCAAAATGCCATTATGGAAAAAGAGAGTGGACTTCATTTAATAATTCACTTATTCTTTCAGTTATTTGATCTTTTACACCTCCCACAAACTCACAACTTACACTTACTCACATTTTAATTTGAGATAGTTCTTAGCTGTGCCAAGTGTTACTAAGCTGGTGAGCTGACAAGAAATATATAGGAAGATCCAGCTTCAATCCTATATAAAAACCACTCTGAGTATATACTTCAATTGTAGAAGTTAATTCTTATATCTTTTTCCTCCCCAGCTCCCCCCCATCTCCACTGTTGCAAGTTAAAGTGTCTTCCTCTTCCAGCGTAACCTAGAAGCAGAATGAATAAAATTTAGACTTAACAGATTTTCATCAGACTACCCAAATATGCTGGAAATTCTTTGGAGCATTTCATTAGACCAGTTACCCAAAATTTAAGGCCCTGTAACTAGACATTATTTCTGGCAGGTATTGTCACTATCTGGAAATTTGCATATTGCAAAACAAAAGGGATACAATCCAATTGTGGGGTAAGCATGATCCAAAACTGTTGTTTAAGTCATCTTATTTGAAGCAGAAAATTGTGCTGTAATCCTTTGGCATAAAAATCAGTGACCCCAGAATCCCTGTCCCCTCCCATCTTTTTCAACAGCTCTTCCTCCAGCTTCCCCTATGGACAGTCATTTCATATGGCAGAAAAGATGGATTTAGAGTAAATCATTCTTTTCCACAGGGAAACACTGAAATTATAAGTAACTGGTAGCTTACAATGAGAACAAAAAGGAGTAAATGTGATAATGTTACACACAATACTTCCAGATTAATAAGCATAAAATTATATTAAACGACTCCTACATATAACTAATGTATTCCACAACAGTGCAGTTTGCAATCATGTAAGGCTCTACATACAGAGGTTGTATGGCATCATTTCATTGAAAGATATCCTAGAAATACAAACAATATTGAGTCTTACTTAGCTTAAAAACATACTCTTTTTCATTTCTTTTCTAATATAAATGAAAGTATTTGTAATTCTACTGGTTTCTGACAGCTATCTAATACAAAAATTACCTTTGAGGTGAAATACTGCAAACTGATGGCCTTTCCAGATGTTGCCTAAGCAAATACACAAAAATGAGATTATCAGAAAATGATAAAGATGGCAAATGTAAATAGTTATTTATAACCAGATTCTCCTACTCAAGCTGCTTAAGCCAAATAGAAAGAAAAACAGCATATTCACAGACACCAGGCTGGATTAGAAAGCATTTAAAAGGTGACTGGATATCTAATTTAGTCTCTCATTTTTTGGATTATAGTAATAGCCAAATAGATACAATCTACAAACTATCAATTTCAGCATCAGAAAGAATTATGAGCCTGAGGTTTTGTCAGTGGCCTAATGATATTATCTTTCCCTATTTTTCCTGACAATTAAGGGGAATAAAAATCATATTACATCTGACCACACAATGTAGACTGCTTCAGATACCAAAGTGCCTTTCAGCTGAAGTAGTCAAAACAATGTGTTCATTTCCACAGGGCTGCTGATGTTCCTTTTACCAAGCCAGGTTAATATTTCCTTGAAGTTTTCACACATTAAGAAAGGTTTTACACTCTGGTGCATGAACTGAAAAGGAGACAAGGTTTCATTCCATTCACACTACATATGGCTTTATGTCCATTTTAGGGCACTAGGTCCCCTGTCACACAAAACATGACATGATAAGAACCAACAGTGGTTGAAACAGAGCAGATGGGGCATATTTGTGCTGATGAATTTGTTTGTTTCTTGAGCAAGGTCTAAGAAAGAAGTGTTTTAAATGAGTCACTACAGAAGTGAGCAGTTCAGCTTCTATGTGTGATTCATTCCAAAAGAAGCTGGATGTCTGTATATGCCAAGGCCTCCTTTTACAAAAAATAATGTATTTTGTGATTTATGTTGTTTCTCTGTGTAAGTATTGGGCAATATGTTGATCTTAACCAGATCCATTTTCCAGACTTTAATTCCTTAATAAAGCATTAATAGGCAAAAAATATGTAATTCAGAAAATTGTCCACCACAGCACTTAACTTGAAACAGGAATCTGAGATTATCAAGTACTCACATGATTTGAGCAATACTGCTTCTTTTAAACTGTATGTGAGTTATGGCTCTTGGAAGCATCTGTTTACTCAAATGCAGTGTTTGGTAACCTTAGCAATAGTTTATTTATTCATTTAATGCCCCACAGGTCAACGCCTTAAGCTTGTCAAACTGAGGGCAATTTCTTAAACTGCAGTACAGTTCAATAAAGAAAAATTTAACTATATCTTTGGGTTCTGAATGGTTCAATATATGTTCAGTAATAAAGAACTTCAGTTTCTGAAAAGTTGGTAATCTGGCATATTTGAGCAGCACTTGAAAATAAAAACAAAACAAAACAAAAAGCCCTTGGAAACAGAATCAATTTGTCTCATTGCCTTACTGAAGGATCTCTGAAATTCTTGCCAAACATTCATGCCTTACTCTGTCTTCCAAATTTTAAAAGTTTTTAATCTTTTGAAAATTACTCTATAAATGACAAAGCACATCATTATGTTGGTTACCTCATCAACACAATTGTGTTTTGGGAATCACTAAATTTAAAACTGTTGCATGGCGCTTTGCCCTTGACCTGTATCACTCAGAAAGCCAAGATGCACACATGACTGGGAGGTCTGGAAGAGAAAGAAACACTGAGCAACATCTCAAAGTTGCATGATTGATAAAAGCAGACACTTGAAACTTCCTTCTCCTTTGAGACACCTCCTAAAGTGCTTGTACACTGGTAATTCTTGAAGTTCTGGTATCTTTCATCCCCAAATTGTGAGGAAAAAATATAGCAGCTTATTGATTTGTTCTGATTTCCTCATCAGGGAATTGTTCTCCCCTTCCCTGCAGTAATTATCTGACTTTTACTTTCTCTCTTAGGACTTTGAAGTTTTCTTCTCTGCATTGTAACAGATTTAGAAGCCCCATGGTTTGAAAACCAGCAGTGCAAATGAAGCAGGATTTCCATTTTATTTTTAAAAAATCTGACACCCCTTAACTGGATCTGCAGAAAGGCTGTCATCTGCAGTGTCTGTCTGATGGCACCAGTCCTCTGGTTCTGCCGCCAGCTCAAGGGCCTGGTGAGCAGAGGGGCAGCACAGGTTTGAGCAGAGAGAAGAGAGGATGGGAAGGGGCATGGCCAGGGCCACAGAGAATGGGTTGAGCGTGAGCTCTGGCCTCTCCTGCCCAAACCACACATCTCTCTGGTCAGCTGGCATGGTCCATCCATTCTGGACTTAGGAGATAAATGAGTGGCAAGGGTTCTGGCTGAGGAGCTGGCTTGGCATGCAGACAGCAGAACAAGATAAGGTAGATGTCTCTACCATGGGGTAGATGTCTCTACCATGACAGGAAGAGTCAAGTCACCAACATGACCATGCTCCTCACAGACCCCTGTCCTCTGCACAGGCCCCCAGAGAACATTCCTCAGCACTCCTCACAGGCTGCACCCAGGAAAGGCTGCTACAAGGGAGACAAACCAAGGAATTAAGATCTGTGCACAGGAATGGCTTCCCACTCCGACTTCTCCTACTGTAGCAGTTTCTCCACTACACCATGTCTGGCAGCCACGTGAGGCAGGAGGCGTTTCTTGCCCTCCTCTTCCCTACTAGACCCAGATGAAGCATGGTTGAACCTTGCTGCCTGGACAGAGCCAGGGAACAGAAACCCTCTCATTTCTCATGGGTTTTTTTTTAGGAGATCCTTTTATTATGACTTTGAATGGAATTAGATGACTTCTCCCAAGGCAAAATATAAATACACAGCTCCTATTTCCTGAGTTGGAATGCTTAGCTGAGCAGACACACTCCCCAGTACAGCACTCTCCTCTCACTGCTCTGGACACCTTCTGGACCCTGCAGGACCTGACACTGCAAAGGTGGATAATCACTGAATGGCATCTGGATACAAACTGGCAAGAGAGATCAACGTTAAAACTGAGTGAGAAACGCAAGACAAGAATTTGGAAGTGACAGTAAAATGAGCTGGGTGTTTCAGGCGGAGGCAGTATCTGACATAACCAGATCAGATAGTAATGACCAGGCAAGGGCTGGGCCCAGAACAGAGACTTGGATTTGCCTGAGAAATATATGACAAGACTATGATGAAAATGATACTGAAATGAGAAAACTGGAAAGCAGAAATTGTGTTTTCCTAAATGAGAGGAATGGAACTGGATGATGAATTGTAGTAGGGGAGAGACAGGACTACAACAAAGACAGCCAGAAGGAGATGAGCAAGAGAGTTGATAGCAAAACCTGGACAGAAAAGCAAATGTCTTTCAAAGGATGCTCCTGTATAAGATGTGGACTGGAACCCTGGCCTCTAAATACCACTTTTTTCTGAACTTCTGAACACACTTATTGGGAAAAATGTTAGTATCAGGATGGTGGAATATAAAATTTCTGTATTTACACTCTGTTTTGCAAAGATCCTACTTTCCCCCATCCATGTCAGATAAGTACTAGATTCATCTGTAGGAAAAATAAAAGCACATGTTCTCAAACACTGTGCTCATAAAGAGTGGAACTTTCTAATTTTAACATTTCCACATTTCAATTTTGTTTATCTGATAATACTCTCCTCCCCTCTTACTGAGATGTTGTGAAAACCAGTGAGACATTCCAGGACTACAGCTGTGGAGAAAGGGAGAAATACACTATGAAAACAACCACAGAAGGAAATGTCAATAACATACACTAAAATAACATGGGGCCATCCATTTAACTGCGAAGTAAGAGAAAAATTAAGATAATACTCTTATTAAATGAAGATCGGTTAGGTTTTACTGTGAATGACACAAAAAACCTCTGAAGAAAAATACCTGTTTCCCTGTGACAAATCTGTGTGCAGGTGCTCACAAAAGAAACTAAAATTTAATTCTGGTGTTACCTAACTTTTCAAATATCATAGTGCTCCTGTTCATCAGATATCCTGCATATAGGTGTGTGTTTGGACTTAGATGGAGGAGTGACTGTGCCATTCCATGGTGAACAGTACAAAGCTGAAATGTTAATCTTTCAAAGGCTCATGAATAGTGACTTACATTAGCTTTCCATTTTCCAGGAAAAAAAAATAAAATAAACAGTTTGCGAGTGTTAAGAAAATACACAATGCTAAAAAGGTTATGCTTCTAAGCAAATACTAGCAAAGTGTTTATAACACTTGCAGGAACCAAGTGACCTCTGTTTGCTAGAAAATAGGTAATATTTAATGACAGATGCTTGTGCTAGACATTCAAAGAATCTGTGGGTCTAGCACATCATAATGGTTTGCAGTGAGTTACAAAAAACTAATCTTGAAGACAAAGATTTATTTCCCAAATAAAAATATTAAATTTTACTGAAAAATGAAAATATCTATAGCCAAGAGCTATTTTTAGTTGAAAACAGCGCACTCTAAGGAAGTGCAAGCAGATGTGTGTCAAGAATGATAAATGGAATAGGGTTTCATGTGTACCATGAATGTAAAGCAAGGATTGTACTCTAATGTGATAACAAGAGAAAAACAGATTAGTATGTTTAGAGGTGTCAGTAAATCAAGTATGATTTCCTGTACATAAAAGTTCTAAATGTTCTAAGGTTATCGGCCTTGAAAAGACCGAGTAAATATTTCAGCATTTTCAGTAGATGAAAATGAAAGAGCTATTAAAGACATTATTGCACCTGGTGTAAATATCACTCCTACAATGCAATATTTTTGTTCAAGAATGTCCTACGGAAGTCATTCAGCCAGAACAGTACACATAGTGCTGTATATACACATATCTGTACAGTGTTCTACAACGTTGATATAACATGTAACATTGGTTTTGAGATGATCTGCATTTTTTATTCATGCTGCATTCGTTTAACATCTTCATCTCTAAAATGGCACATTCAACCAAAAAGCTTCTGACTGCATTGGATTTAAATATATGTTCTATGATGCTTGTAACAAAAGCATGACAAGGGATATGAACTCTTGTCATAGAGATAGTTCTACAAGGACTGTTATAATCAGTTACATACAGATGAAGGAATTGAGGCACACACTTGAAAAACACCCAAGGAAGGAGGAATTAAGGCAATTCCACATTCTGCACCCTTATTTTTAAATAGCTTCCTTTAAAAGAAATGGAATCAGTTGAGCCCTTATTCTCTGTAAAACAGCTACTGTAGGTGCCTGGCTAAGGGCTGGGCTGTCCCAGAGCTGCCACTCCAGCTGCACCACAGCCACAGCCCAGCCTGGCAGCATTGCAGACCTCACCACACCGTCACATTGATTTCTTGTGCCAGCCTGGGCCATCCCTTTCTCCAGGGATGGTGTCTGGGACTGGGTCTGCTCCACGGTGCCAATCCTGGCTGAGGCAGTGCCACTCCTGGCTAAGACATCCTGCTGCTCCCACAGGGGTGCCCACTGGCTCCAGCTCCCCTGTCCACAGGGAGCAGCACTAGGAGAGCTGCCATGTAGCTACTAGTCCCTTTCTATTTTGTTGGTTTAAAGGCTTTGTGAAAATAGATTTTTCCCAATGCCAAATTAATGTGAAATGCCAAGCAAGGCAGATGTTTTTTTTTTTTTTCTGTGAAAGTCAAATTTGGATCTAAAGAAAAAGAATAGCTTAAAAAAATATATAAGCATTTTAAAAATGCTTTATAGAAGTTGTCATTTCACCCTCCCTTTCTCTTTTATGGCACTATGTTTTGCTTCCACAATGCAAGAAGTATGACAAAGCAGTTTGTTTGTCAAATCAGTTTGTCATAGGAAGCAATAGTTGCAACTCATCATGGGAGATGCAGCTACGGAGGGAATTCTGGTTTAAATAGAAAAATGAGGAGATGTACCCTTAGACCTTGACAAAAATTGTCACACCTGATGTAAATGTAGCATGTCTAGATGAATGATGGCCTATTGGTGATCAAGGATTCTGAATTCTGAGATGGCTTTCCAAAACTTTAAAGTATTTCAATGCCTTAAAACCTCTTTTCTTCTGGTCTTGAAACAATTCAGGCTTAGCATGTAAATCCACAGCAGGCAGAGCTCCTCTGGCTAGCTGGTGTGAAGATGCACCACACCTCTGATGACACTGAAAGCTCCAGGAGACAGAACAAGGAAAAATATTTAAAAAGCAAGAAAATAATAACAAACTGAAGAAAGCAAGTTGCCTGCAACCTAAGACTCCCTAAAAACTGCTGCACCTGTTTCTCCTTCCCATACACAGAAGCTTTAGCTAACAGACAAGTACACTGGAAAAGAGCCTTGGAAGTTTAAAAGTTGCAGAGGACCAGCGAGTGGTAACATAATGACTGTAGTGCAAGCGGTGTGCAGGAAGCAGCTGAAGGCTTCTGCAGGTCAGAAATTTGAATGAGACCTATCCATAGGCTTTTCAGAAATTAAACCTCTCTTACCTGAGATAGCTGTGTCCATGCACTTTCTCCTGATATCACAGCCTTTGGTTCACCCTGAGAGAATTCCTTCAGGCTTCAATAACTAGAAGATTTGAACTCATGCAATTGAAACGTGAAGCAGGGCCTTTGACTTATTACAAAAATCTAAATGTTTCTCAAGTGCTGGGTGACTTCTGTACCTCAGCCTCAAAAAGTAAAAGGCGAAAGGAATAGAGGAAAAATACTGGAATGGCTGATGGCTTTTGTGGTGAGATGGCATTTGCATTCCTAGAATTTCCAAAATCCCCTTAAAGGAGCATAAGTCTTCAGCAAAGTCTTTCCTCAGAATTGCACCAAAATAGAATTTTGCATTTCAAAAAAATGTAAAAGGATCACCATATGCCTTTGAAATACTGAAGTATCGATGGATGAATCTGATAGGGGGCAAGTGAATAAAAGGAAACTGATTGCTTCTGGGGCTTTTAATGAAAAACTAAATACTTTTTTTCCTGTGTCAATAAACACCTGCAGGGATGGTCAGATTTTTTGTGTACGTGCATGTGGAAAGAAAAAAACATTTTTCAGGAAAAGACACTAATTTTCCTATGAAAATGAGTATTTTCCTTAAAAAGCCTTGTATCGTTCTTTTTCCAAATGTTATATAGAAAAAATACTTGAACAAGCTGGACTCACACTTAAGATTGCATATAATACATGCAGAGAATATATTTCTTAATTTCTCAGCAATCTCTATTTTTTATTGCTTCCTTTTACTACGTTTGAAGAAAAATATTTTGAAAATTCTGTCATTCATAGCTGTGCATGAGATCTTTTTTGTTGAATATATAAAAGCATAGGAACAAACTTTATAAATATGTCTGTCTTTTCACCCTGGTCTACTTGTACCTCCTTTCCACTTCAGATCAAATCCAGATGGATTACAGTTGTGAGAGTTTTTCACATTCTCCTTGTCATGTATCATTTTCCAAGGAACCATATAGCAATTAAGTCCCTGACAACAGTTTCACTTAGAAAAAAATCTATTTGTTTCTGAAGGCATCTATGTGGGACTGCAGCATTTAAGTATAGCTGCTCGGATTGTAAATTTGTTATTCTGGGCAGGTGTCATTAAAGCAAAGATATATATTAATTTGCAGTGATATTAAATAAAATCTGTCACTTCTACAGATTCCCAAATCTGCTTTGGAAAGTGGTTTAAACAACTTTACCCTAAAACTGAAAATACCGACTTCACTGACTATTATTCCAAAGCCTTCAAAAGACAAAGAGGATTTGATCCAAGATGATATTTAGCAGAATTTAGGGAAATATGCCTAGAAATATTAAGGGCCAAGAAACATTAGCATCTTTGTTTGAATAGTATCTAGATTTGGTTCCTGTCCCTTCCCCAACCAGCATGCTGAAAAGTGAGCAGCAGTGGTTCATCAATTAATGTGTGGCTTAACTCAAAAGACATTAAAAATACCATTAGTGACTTTCTGGAAGAAAACAGCTAGAAAAGCTGTGCTTTTCAGAAGGCGAAGTTCTAAGTCTTGCACTGGGGTCACAACAACCCCATGCAGCCCCACAGCCTGGGGGCAGAGTGGCTGTAAAGCTGCCTGATGGAAAAGGACCTGGGAGTGCTGCTCAACAGCCAGCTGAACATGACCCAGCAGTGTCCCAGGTGGCCAAGAAGGCCAAAGGATCCAGGTCTGGATCAGCAACGGTGTGGCCAGCAGGAGCAGGGCAGGGATTGTCCCCTGTACTCAGCACTGGTGAGGCCACACCTCGAGTGCTGTGCTCAGGTCTGAACCTCCTCACTACAAAACAGACATTGAGGTGCTGGAGCAGGTCCAGAGAAGGGCAACAGAGCTGGGGAAGGTTTGGGAGCACAAATGTGATGAGGAGTGGCTGAGGGAGCTGAGGGGTTAGTTTAGCCTGGGGAAAAGGAGGCTCAGGGAGACTTATCAACAGCTATCTGAAAGGAGGTGGGGATATGGTACTTGAGGACACAGTTTAATGGCGACCAGAATGGTGGTGTTAGGCTGATGGTTGGATTTGATGCTCTTAAAGGTCTTTTCCAGCCTTGATGATTCCACGACTCTATGATTCTATGAAATCAAATTAAAGAGAGGTATGTGAATCAAATTAAAGTGGAGTAATACCAAAGTGTTAGCAGGTCTGCATAGCTGGTTTGCAATCTCAAACATGGTTTCTGCAGAGTCACACCCGTATTTTCTCTGATCTGAAGAGGCAGCCCCTGGGGATACAAGAGTCTAAGCACCACTTTGCTTCACTACAGTGTTCATATTGTATTATTTGCTCTTTTCCCTCACTGTGTGCAACACAATGCCTGTTTATCACCTAGTGAGAAAACCTAGATAATCAGAGAAGCCAGATAAGGATAGTCTGGTTCCTCACAGCAGCATGTTTCATTGAGCACAGTAATTGTATTGAAATGGGACAGGAAAGTTGACAGAGCTGGGATTTTTGCAAGTTAACAAACTTGTATATCCTCAAAGATGGATGGATCCATCCACCATGATATAGCAGATGCTGTTTAACACTGCAAAGCAATCTGAAAAATAATGCGGTTTCAATGTTTTAAGTAAAACTTAAGCGTGCTTGTACCAAGACACCATCACATTTCCTGAGCAATTTTTGAGTCTGAGATTCAAACTTAAACTACCAGAAATAAAAACTGCTCTCCTTTTTTTTCCTTCCAAGTTCTAAAAATTTTCCTCATGAAAACATAAGCAGACATTATTCTGTTATTAAAATAATTACACCAAAAAATTCTGATACTTTCAAATTTTGCATGTGATTGCTTTTCTCACATTTGATACTAAACAACAAAGCAAAGCCCTTCTTAAGCAACTATACTCTTCACACAAAACACTATTCCAGTTATCTAACTGAAGAAGACATTTGAATATTGTAATAGAGAGCAAAATGCCTCAGTTGTCTCACTTTATTGACTATGTTTCTGGTTTGAAAGCTCAAGAATTTTTCTGAGGATTTGCTTGCACTTGTAAGTGAAAAACAAACAACACTTGTCCAGTGCTGTTCTGATGCAATTGTGGTTGGATTTTTACTTTAGCAATCCGGTTGCACTTGTTATTATTCCTATCTCCACATGTAGGTTTATGGAACTAATCTATTTCCAATAAGATCATTCCCTGAAGCCCCACCAAGAATCAGGCAGGCTGGAACTTCCACTGTTGTATAAACTAGAGCTATTGTGTATATTAGTCATTTCAAAACCCACAGCTTTTCATCAGGCAAGTCAGAAAAACATGCTGAAAAAACATTCTGCAAATCAACTTTATTGAGAATTCAATTTTTTTGTTAGCCAAAAAGTTTCACATTTTTCTAGATATGCTGATAATATTACAGGAATTTGACATCCGGCTTCTGGCTATGGCAATCAACATTTAAAATGTACATTTTGGAATTGGACAGCCTACAGAGACAACTCTATATTGCTGTACATTAACCAGATCCACAGGTGTGCTAGGTACAGTGCAAATCAAAATGCCATGTCACTAACTACACTAGCACATGCCTCTGACCACTTTGCCTGACTTCTGCCAACAAATCCATTTTCTCTCAGACTGCTTCTGACATTCCACTCCTCTAAGCAATTCTAAACAACCATTGTTTTTCAAACATCAGCATGCCACAAAAATGCTTTCTACTTTCCCCCAAATACAAAATTTCTCTCAGAAAATAACCCTGGCCTGATGCTGACACTGAGCAATATTTAGATTTGCAGAAACAGAGAGCTCTAATGCCATTTTGTGACAGCAGAAAAATGAGGTTTAAACTATAAAAAGCCCAAGCCCTTGGATGTAAAATATTTTTAATAGAAAAACATTTTATTTTTAACTAATTTATCAATCAGTGTTTTGGTTTGATTCCCCTTCTCAAATTCCCCCACTCAAAAAAAGAGATTTTGAGACTTTGTTAAAAGTGTAGAGGTTCTAGTGTCTTTTCAAAGATGAAACTGGAGAATTTTCCAAACATCCTTTGTTTTACTTATATTCTCTCTAGATATACTGAAGACATACTTATTCTGACTCAGCTTTTCGTTGCTCTGAAATGAGTTATTGTTTTCATCAAAGCCTCTTTGATAGACCACATTTTGCAAAAAAAAAATTTATAATTGTTTGGCGATGCATTATGGACTATTAATATTCTTCATAATCTCCAGAAGCCTTTCTTCCCATCCATTCTCGGAGTCCTTTAGACCACTAGAGTGATGCAAAGGCATTCAAATGTAAATGACAGTAAGGCCCTGGTCTTCCAATCTAAGAAGAAAACAGAGTTTTCTGTTAGAGTTCAGTTCCATTAGAAAATAATGACAGTGACATAATCCTTATTTTTATAAATGGAATAAAAGAAGCCCCAGGGGATCACAGCAGCTCAATGTCCAAGTGGAGAGTGGTGAGGAGTGGACGTTCCTCAGGGGTCAGTACCGCAACTGGCGCTGTTGAACGTCTTTGTTGGTGACATGGACAGTGGGACAGAGCAGCCTCAGCAAGTCTGCTGGTGACACTGAGCTGTGTGGTGCAGTTGACACATTGGAGGGAAGGGATGCCATCAAAAGGGACTTTGACAGGCTGGAGAGGTGGGTCTGTGTGAACCTCATGAAGTTCAACAAGCCCAAGTGCAAGGTCCTGCACATATATTGGGGCAATTCCAAGCACAAATACAGGCTGAGCAGGGAATGGATTGACAGCAGCCCTGAGGAGAAGGACGTGAGGGATCTGATTGACAAGAAACTCAAGATGTCCTGACAGTGCATACTTGCAGCCCAGAAAACCAGTTATATCCTGGGCTGCATCAAAAGAAGCATGGGCAGCAGGTAATTCTCTCCTTCTACTCCACTCTCATGATATCCCACCTGGAGTGCTGCATCCAGCTCTGGGGCCCCCTACATAAGGAGAACATAGATCTGCTAGAGCAAGTCCAGAGGAGGGCCATGAAAATGGTCAGAGGGATGAAGCACCTCACCTATGAAGACAGGCTGAGAGATTAGAAGTTTTCCATCCTTACAGCACCTTCCAGTAACTAAAGGGGGCTACAGGGAGCTGAAGAGGCTTTCTACAAGGGCATGTAGTGATAGGGCAAGGGCTGAAAGACAGAAGGTTTGGATTAGATTTTAAGAAGAAATTCTTTACTTTGAAGGTGGTGAGGCACTGGAATCAATTACCCAGGGAAGATGTGGATGCCCCAATCCTGGAACTGTTCAAGGTCAGGTTGAATGGGGCTCTGAGCAACCTTGTTTAGTGTAAGATGTCCCTGTCTATGGCAGGGGGGTTGGAGCTAAGATGTCCTTTAAAGTCCCTTCCAACCCTATGCCCTTAGTGTCACTGGGGCTATTTTTCATTGAGGATTTGCAGCCCTTTAGGAAAAAAACCTTTAAATTATAACCTTTGCCACAGTCTGAACTTGCAGAGGATGTGATAACTACTGGCAAGATTTTCTCTACTGAATTATTTAATGAGTTCACATTTCCTTTCTTAATACCCTAGGTTAACTCAGTCCTGTTGAAAGCATCACTGCTTTCAACAAAATTCAGCATATACAGAAATTTCAGCATATACAGAAAATGTTATACAGTAAATATACGTATCCAGATGGTCTATCATATTTCTTTAAAATCTCAGGAATAAATCTGTGAAGATTTGATATCTCATAGAACTGAGATAACATAATTAAGAAATTAATTTCTTCCAGTTTCAATGCACTTGCAAATGTAAAATTGCAGATTGTGGCAAAAAGAAAGATCAGCTAAGGTAAATGAGTAAGTTTTAAAGCATTTTTACAATATCTAGATCCTTGAAGAGCTCTACTACACAGTATCGTGAAAAAAGAGAAAAATTAAGGACCATGAGAAATTAAAAAATGGATTTTGCCTTGCAGGTATGGCACAATCTTCATTAAAACAATTAGCAAAGGCACAGCAAATATCTTATAGGATTGCTACTTAGATACTAACAGGGATAGATACATTAAAAAAAGCATGACTTTATTAGTCTTTTTGCTCCAATTTCCAAAAACATATTCACATTTGGAGTACTGAACAGAATGATAGCTCAATGTGAGGAATTTTACAACCATAAATTCCCTATAAAAATAGCCTAAGGTGAAGCAAAGTATTTTGAATTAATTATTTTGTCCTGAAAGAGACATGCAAAACTCAGCAAAGACTTTCAGTTTGCTTAGTGTAATGCAAATTGACAAATAAGAGTGTGACCATGAAAAGAATTATTTAATAACATGGCCAGGTTCATATTTATTTCTTCCAAAGTTTTAAGACTCAAAATATATTAATTTTCAGTGGCAGGCAAATAAGTAACTTTCTTTCAAAATATACCATCAATCCAAGAAAACATACTGAAAAAATAGCCATGATGTTATAGAAATTTGTACTGAGGGGAGAATGCCCCTGAAAACTTGCTAGCTCAGCATAGCAGAGTGCAAAGCCAGCAGAGCATGAGGATATTCGCTGGTCCAAAACCAAGAAAAGTAGATGCAAAATACTCTAAAAATGTCGCACTGTGTAGGAAGTAGTGCGATGGGAAGAGATGGAGTAAAATGAGCTAGGACGAAAGTTAATATACAGAAATTTAAATAATGAGAAATTTTTGCACACATTTCTGACAAAGATCACTCTAAAAAGCAATGTAAATATCAGCTAAATAAAAAACACACCCAAATTTTTAACACTCAAATTCAGAAAGATAAATATTTAATATAGACCACAGCATATAGGATAGGTTGACTTCTCTTTAATTGCTGCAAGATAAGCACTTCAAACTCCATTTTCAGGGCTCCCTAATATGTGGACTGAAAGAAGGTCCAAAGGACCTGACTTTCCAGATCTGATGAGTAATCTTCCCTAAGAAAATTAGTAGGGGAAGGATAAGTTCCTAATTACTAGTTTCTAATTCCTTCCTAATAAAGTGCTGTCTTTATCACATAAAGTGACGAGTTAAAATGGGTTAAAGGGTTACTATTCTATAAATTAATTAGGTGTATTAAATATTAAAAACTGTAAAACACACATACTAATAAAAATATAATTAAATATTAGTCCTTCTGTGTTATCTGTGTATGAAAGCAAATATGCACTTAAAAGAAAAGTACCCTCAAGAGATTTAAGGAATATCAATAAAAAATAATGGATTAAACCCTAAAGATCCTATTCAGCTTGTCTGGAGGGAAAACTTTGAACAGTTTTAATTACAAAAGTCTGTAAAATCCAACAGAGATTGTAAGTAATAAGATTAAATCCTGGCACTAGAGTGAAGCAGTATTTGACAAAGCTTTTGTTTCAGAACAAGATGGAGTCCAAAAAGTGCAAACAGAAAAGATTCTCTATGCTGTTCAAAGTTTCTTTCCAAGCTTCTGATTTGCTTTCCTTTAGTAAGGACATAGAGTTTTCTGAATTTTACAGATGGAAAACTGGAGGAAAAACAAAAGAGACAAAATAAAACCCAAAACCCTGTTGTTTAACACTAGTTAGGCATTACAAACTTAGGCTGGCATGTAAATAATATTAAAATCTGGTTCTATATGGTTTACTGGGAATTTTTCACACATAGGACCACGTTTACTTCCATGGCCTCATCTCCGAGAAGAACAAAGGAGATGCACCAAATAATGACAGATAAAGAGCAGATTTAGCATATCTTTGGTTTGTTTTCTTTTGCAAGAGACTGCAACATGGAGCATTTGGAGTTCTCCTATTCTTCTTTTATACATATTAGTATAGAAGATATCCTGGTGAACTCGAGGTTGGATTGTTGGATAGATAACCACCAAGCTAGCCAAACTAAGGCATGAATAATTGTGCTGCCAAAAGATCACACATTAATGCTCTTGAAATCCATATGATACTGGTAAAATGTCTGGAAACCTACCTTTATTTTTTAGCAAAACTAGTGGCTTTAAAATTTGCAATGTATTTGCTTAGTAAAGACTTCAACCTTTCTCATGTTCAACATTTTTTGATCATCAGCCCGCAATGCATCCTTGCAGTGAAGAATGCAAACAGCCTCCTGGGCTGCAGTAGGAACAGCACCTGCAGCAGTCTGAGGGAAGTGATCCTTCCCCTCTAACCAGCACTGGTGAGACACATCAGGTGTGCTGAATCCAGTATAAGAGGAACATGAAGCAAGTACCACAAAGGGACACAAATACCACTAAGAACTTGGAGAATCTCTCGTGCAGCCTCTGGTCATACAAGGAGTGGCTGAGTGAGGGGACTGTTCAGCCTGGAAAAGGGCAGATCTAGAAGAGAATCCTGTCACAGAGTATGCAAATACCTGAAGGTGACAGAGCCACAGTGGAAGGACTTAAAGCAATGACCACAAATTGAAACGTCTGACTTTGAAAATTTTTAGAACAAAAGGGACACAACCTTGAACAACTTTCACTAGTTGACCTTGATCTGAGCAGAGGCCTTTGAATTAGATGATCTCCAAAGGTCCATTCCAAACTCAACTATTTTATGATTATTCAGAGAAAACAGCACCACAAATGTGGACTGTGGACTGTCACTGTGGACACCTATATGCCCAAATCAGTTTTTTTCACTGAAAATTATTATTTTCTATGACAATAGCAGCTAAACTCGAATTTACGTCCCAAACAAGGTCAGCCAATCCTAATTTAAAGCACCATTGTATTTGAGGAAGAGCAATCTTCCTCTGTGAATGGCAGCTGGGTAAAAGGGAAACCTAGAAAAAAATTGTTCAGGAAAGTTGCATGTATTTCTTCCCTGAAAACAAACTTAACTACTGAAACAATTCAACTACTAATGTAAGCTAGCTAAGAGAAGTTATGCTGCAGAATTTCACTCGAGGTATGCTGCACAATGGTTTTAGTGCTAGCAAACAGTTCCAAGGCAAAAGTGCAGCTTGAGCAGCTAATACCCTTTGTGTCCAAATGGCCAGCTTATTCCTGCTTAGATGTATATGAGTGGTTGCATAAGGACAAATCTAATGCTCAAGGGAATCTTTGGGTCATAACCACAGTCAGCTCTGCAGTGGGAGCACCCTTGGATAAAAAATAGCTTATATCGACACCAAGGTTGCAATTCCACTGTGGAAGTGCTGGATATGGTTATTCCATCTTTAGAATATTTCACTCATAAGAGAATTCCCACACCACAGGCTACATAAGATCTTGTGAGTCAGCTTTATAAATTGTTTGGTGAGTATATCCATTTAAAGAAAACGGACAAAACTACAATTAGCTAATACTGGAGCCAAATTCTCCACATTGAATGGGCTAGTTTTGATCAGAAGGTAACGAAGCCACCACCAGTACACACCAAATTTTTTTACAAATTTTTTACACCATATATAAAGAGGTGTTATGCCATCTAGAGCACTTCAGTTTTTTCCCACCATAATTAAGATACTGTCCTCTTTTTCCTCCTTCATAAACTGCATGGGTCCCATGAAAAATTTCAATTAAATTGAACAGAATGTAACATGATGTTGTAAACATTTGGTGGTATATCGTCAAATTTAAGAATCATATAATTATAGAACATCTAAATGATGTAGGAAATTGCTAATGAACACATTTGAAATACTTTATAATGGATATATACAAATAGAGACCTCATTAGCTCTTAGAATCACTAAAGCTAACTCATTCCTTCTGTTGATTGCATGTGAACTACTTTCCATTAATCACAACACCTTTACCCCAAATATCAAAAGCTCTGAAAAATTAAAAAAAGGCCTTAAGTGAAAAGCAAAGCTCGAAAACTTTTATGTCAAAGTCAATTCTGTCTGCCTTGTGATACACTTCTGTACTTTTGACCAGCATGAACTGAGCAAAGTTGCACTGATTCAATCAAACTTATCTTGAAATTTCTTAGCTTTTGTTAGTTTTGGTCAAACTCCATGATGCTTTTTAAACTGTAAGAGTTTGCTTTTATTTAAAGAGAAAGAAAATTGGTTTTTATTTTGTCTAGACAATATTGCATATAACTAAAAGCCTTTGTAGAAATAACTGCAGATGTTGGGTTTATATCCTGAAATTGCCCTTGTGTATAACTTCTTACATTTTCCTTTTAGCTGGAATTAAGATGGAGGAAATGAAGATAAAGCAGATTTATGTAACAATTCCCAAGATGTTTAAGCATTCTCTCACCCACTGCATAGAACTGAAGCAAATGAGCTCAACTCACCAGGAAGATTTGCCAAGTGAAAGGAAAAAAGGAAGCTTTGTGTATTTTTCTAAATAAAAAAAGCTGAGCTATATAGCTTAGTTTCAGTAGTTTGCAAAACTAGCAGATTGCTGCAGCCTGCTGTGTTTCAAAGTGTTTATGTGAGGAGATTGCATTGATTTAATCTCAGATTTGAGATGATTTGAGGGTTAAGAAGATTTTTGGTTCTGAGAAATAAACACACTTAATACCACCTACTAAGTATGGTTTCACTTTCACAGGACTGCCAGCTTTTGCAGCAGGAAGGCTCTGAGCAGAGCCTTGACGTTTCCAATGCTGCTCTGAGTGGCAGCTTTGAGCGGTTTGCAGCCACCTCAACAGGTGTCACAGACCTTGCCAGGGACAACCCAGTGGGGAGAATATGATCATGGACACATACTCCAAAGCAATGTAGTGCAAGAACTGCATTAACACATGTTTAGGAATCCTAAGTCCAGGAAGACTCAAATCCAGCAACATGAGAGGTCATGTCTGGAATGCTCTGTTTTCAACTCTGCAAGTTCATAGATCCTTCTTAGGAAAATACATCTTTCAGGTTTTGTCAAAATGATATGGTTTACTGAAAATAGACTTAGAATACTTGGGATGGAATATCAGAGCACATGGATAGAAATAGGTGGTTATATGAGGGAAAATGATCTTTGACATAATAATTTCACATCAAACCGCTTGTCAATTTAAAATAACAGCTTGTTCATTTTCATCTTTAAAATTGCCAGTATTAGGTGATGGAGGCTCTGGACTGGAGCTCCCAAGCTCTAATGAACTTAGGACATAGAAAGCAGAAAATTGTGATGAAGTCTCAGCTCCCCTGACTAGGCTAAAACAGAGGTAGAGGACTAAGATGACACCACTAACAACAAATTAAAGATCTTCTTGTGTCACTCTAAATTATCCTCTCTTTATAGTGGTTTTAAAAACACTCACCCATAAATGTTTCCTGTCTATTCAGACTTTTTTTTTTATTTAATGGGTTAAATCTCCATTTCTCTCTATAATTTCAGTTGTTCTCTGCAATTCTGGCACTACAGGGAAAATCAGATCATTCATGTTTAATATAAGTAACATATATATGGATAAAAGTACCAAATTTTAGATTCCTACTTAGGGACCATTTTTTCCTAGTTTAATCCCCTCATAATTTAAAATCCTAGTTAAGAATGAAAACAGTAAACAGAAAAGAACCAACACCTAGAGGATTTTTGTATAAAAGACAAGCAACAAGAACTATTTTGAAGTAGAACACAAGGATATACATAAATAAATCATAAGGGTCCTTTTAAGAATAAACCCCATTCAAAAATTTTGCATTTCCTGAGGTAGAAATAGCTCTGTAGATATATTTATTTTCAAATCAGTCAAAGACCCGTCCTTCTGAAAAAGCTGGGTTAGTCTTAATCAGGAGCTCAGTGACACATTAGAAATATCAGTGTGAGTTGGTTTAAAAAAGTAAAAAGTATTTTTTATTGTGAAATGTTCCTTTGGACTTATAAAAGGAAAATGCTTGCTTTTTTTTTTTTTTTTTTTTTTTTTAATCTTCTAACAGAATAAGCCCCAGACATTTGGAAAGTATCTGCTCTGAGTCACAGGCACAGGAGTCTGCAAGCACCCCTTTATGCAATCAAAGACACCATCCCAGCGTTACGTGCACGTCAGTACATCATATGCACCATTTTGGTTGTTCCACAGGCACTCTGAGATCAGACACAGTCTTGGCAAACTTCGCAAATCGTGCCTCAGCCTGACCCGACACTTCAGTCTCACAAAGCTGGAGCTCCTAAACACTCCCATGTCACTGAGTTGGGATCTCAGCACAGAGGCTCAAACACATCAAAGAATCCTTTGACTGCCGAGTTATGAGGAGACTCCCTTCGCCCAAGCAAAGGGTCCGGGGAGAGGGACAACACACTTGCTGTGTTAGCTTTAGAAGTCACACACTGTTTGCAGAAGAGGTTATCTTGTAGCCACACTCTCTGATCTAAGCTAATGTTTGTTTACAGAGCCTGCAAAGCCGGAGAGCTGGAATGTTTCACAGTGTTACTTGTGGTCTCCTGCATAAAGGGATCTTTGAGACAGCCTTTAGGGGTGCAGAGGGAGAAGTCACCTGTAACAGCCACATCAGGAGATGCCTATTTCCAGGAAAAAGTCTTTTTTCAGTGTCTGAGAAATCATTTCAGTTTATATTTTGCTTTCAATGCTTTCACAGAAAGAAAATAAACCATGAAGTGTATTGTAGCTCTTTCCAATCATCTTTACAGCTACTGATCCCAATAACTAAAATCAAATACTCGAAGCCATTTACTGGTTCAGTGACTTCCAACTGACTTTTTCCTTGCTACTAATCACCCTATGTGGTGTCTGGAATTTTTGTAGCCCACATATTCAGACAAAAATGTCTCTCAAAAAGTCTTGAATAAGAAACTGGTAATACTTAATTTAAATGTTGCTGACATAAATGACTTCTTGACTACAAAAAAGAAAATCCTCTATCTGCATTGTACTTTTCAATTTCTACTGCTCTAACATGTTTCAAATTTCTCCTTCAAAAAGCTAAATATACTTACCAGCAGCATGGATGCACTTACCCCAGTTCTTGCTAAATTATCTTGAAAAATGCAAATTCACAAAGTAGAAGACTGTTCAGGCTCATTTGGAGTGATCCTTGAACCAGTCTGAATTATATACGAAAATATACTTAGTATTCTGTTACTGTTAGCACCCCTCCTGGATAGAGAAATTAGAAAAATCTGTTAAAAAATTCAATACCAAGAGCAGCCAGTCAAGAAGATTAGAGCAGATAGACACTATTGAAACAGGTAACAAAATATTTCTGGTGTGGAGAGAAAGCATTTTTGGCTCTAGACTGCTTTCAGTTTCTGAGGTATTTTCTGAGTATACAGCAAATCTGCAGTATGTACTGCCAATTCAGTTTGTCGCCTAGGAAAGATAATTAGGAAATGCTGCTTTTCTTGATTTATTGGTGATTTTTTTACCCTGAAGTGCAGCCAGGAATACAGGCCCAGCCATGTACTGGATGCATTGGGACACAAAGAAGCAACATGGATATGGTTGCTTAGCTTGCAACTGTATAAATCATACTTGAAAGCCCTCAAAATAGACCAAAGCTACCATTTTTGCAGACAAGTATGTTTGAATCAGGGCTTTGGGCTATTGCATTCATAAAGTGTCAATCAACACCATTTTGTCCTTCAATTTTTCATCTTATCATGGTGGTTCAAGTGTGCACACAGTATGTGTCTCATACTCTATTATTCAATCAGGCATAAATTTATAAAAAAATTTATAAAAAGAGCAGGGAGTCTCAGTACTAATTTACCTATCATATAATTAGCTGCTAACTGCTGTTTGGCTATCTGTGATTTTTCTATGTTAGCTTCACTCACTGGTTCATGAAACACTCCATGAATCTTTTTTTTAATTATTGTTTGAATTATTTAGATTAAATTTCCTTGTGTAATAAGAAAAAGGTTACAGTCTGTTGCATGTACTGATAATGAAACAAGGGTTATTTACTTTTTAGTTCTCCATGCCTGTGAACATTGGGGACGCACTCTTGTGTATGAAAAATATTGCTGAGAACATAATACTACCTGACCTACCTTGATGCTATTGCACCACTTTCAGAAACACAGAGAAGAGAGTTGTTAAAAAGTGGTAAGGAAATACGACTTTAAATTTTATTCTACTTGGGCTAATTTTACAAGGAAGTTATGAAAACATTTCAATTAAAAAAACCATTATCAGTGTCCTTTCAGAAGGACTAGGCAGGCGCCATGCCTGATTTGGGTATAACATTCTGGTAAGTCATTGAAAGGTTGAGAATACAGCCACGTCTAAGAACACTTAATACTCTGTGAGATCTGTTATTACTTGAAGCAATGCTTTTGAGACAGGTCCAGCTCTGAGAACTGCAGAGCACTGAGAGCATTGAGGTGTATGCCAGTATTTACAACAAAGGGCTGATGCGGCTGGAAATGGCCGTCTCTGAAGAAAGAGCTGAAGAGCTCCTCAGAACACCATCTCTGAAACTGCAATCCCTGGTTGCTACTAATTTCAGTGCCTCTGGAGTGCTGTATACATTTAATTGATGGTGGTTTTAATCAAACCTTATCCAAAGAGAGTACTAAAATTAAATACAGTGCTAAATTTTTCATCCAGTTTGAGATTCCAGCATTTTAGAGGAAGAGAAAGAGAGAAGAAAACAAAAAAGCTGTTACAATTTTCTCTTGGCAATGTGCTCTGATTTTAATTATGCTATTAACATTTTTTAACACAGTTGTTTGGAAAGCTGGCTAGTATAATGTGGAGTGAAGTCAGTGGAGTTATTGCACTAACTCTAGATTTCATCATCTGTGGAGAATTTTTTCATTTGTTCCGTACTCTCAGACATAATTTAACATGATCATTTTTTTATGTACATTCACCATTGTGCCCATTCCTTTGTTTTGCAGGGAACAATATCGACATATTCCTCTCTCTGGCTCATCACTTTAGAGTCTGAATCTGTGCCGGATGTCCTGGTGGTTCCATGGCCTGAGTTTCAACACACAGGGTAGAGTTCCTTTTACTGGAACCTTTGGCTTTCTCCAAGCCCTATCTCTTCTCCTAATCTGAGAGTCATACCAGGGGCCCCAGGAGCTCCCAAAGCTAAAGGCTGTTCAGAGAAGAATTCTAGTGAAAGTAAACCTCTGTTAAGAAACAGGAAGACAGTCCAGTAACTGATGTCAAGATAGGAGAAGGCATAGAAACATTAGGTAACAGGTTTCCATAAGATTGCAGATCATCCTCCTACAAATTGCTGTAGCTGGTTTTAGCAGTTCAGCTAAATTCTGATCTGTGTAATAATCACCTCCTCAGCATGTGTATGGGCATTTAGATTACTGCACCTATTGGTTTTCTGGGTGAAAATCAACCTCTCCCATACTCCCCTATTCTCCAAGGTTATTTTAACCTGCATCAGTTTGTACGTGTGGAGAGCCAGGCCAAAAAGTTTAGTAAGCACAGTGGAAAGGTAACACAGGCTGGGTCACCTCAGCTTAAGCTGAATAGTCACAACTTCTGTTAGAGAGTTTGGGGAATTACATTAGACACGTATTCCACAACAAATTTTTTCATTGCCTAAAATATTCACAGGAGATTAAAAAAAAATTTAAAATTTCAGCAAACAATGAGAAAAAATGGGTAAAATGCCTAAATTCATGGTCTTCAGAACCAGAAACAATTTATCATTCTTGAACCATGATTTATGCAAAGATTTGGGATCTAGAATGGAAGGTTTATAAGACAGTCTTAATTTTAGCATGCTTTGTGATGACCCTCTTTCATCAACAGAATCCATGCCAGTCCCAATGCAGCATTCTGAATAAATAGTAAAATAACAAGACAGTTAACTAGTGTCCTGTTCATCAGGCCACTCCTTAATTCAAATACCAAGTACATTAGGAAGATATTTAGCTAATTTTCTCAAGTGCTGAGTAGAATCTTTCACAAAAAATGTTGAATACCAAGGTGACATGGATATTTCCAAAACCATAATTCACAAAGGAAATATAAAGGTTGTTCTCCTAAGACAAAAGCTTTCCATTTGTGAGATAAAAAAATAAGCACAACGTAGCCTTTAGAAAATTAATTCCTGAAAAATCCTTGTGCAATGTGCAAGGCATTTAATGCTGCCTTGAATATGTCTGATTGAGTCAAAGATATGTTTGATTTTCTGGGAAAAATAGGATCATATTTAAAATACTTCTGTTAAATATTTCCCACTCAAAAGTATCTGAGAGCAAGGTTCTGCAATATTTAGTCAAGAACTGTAATTTATATTTTCAGTCAGCCTTTAGATCTCATAGGATCTACATCTAGATTTGGTCTCAAGTTGTTCCCAAGACATATAAACAACTGAAATCCCTACTGAGTCAATTTTTCCTATCCATATCTGCAAAGCAAGATAAAAATTATGAGTGAATTCTACATCAGTGGCCTTGCACAATCATACTTTCATGATTAGGTCCTAGAAAATCTAAACATGTAAGGAAGGCATTTTGATTATCTTAGTGAAATCTTATTCCTTACCCCATTCCATTACTGGTACAGGTAAGTGGGTGTAAATTATTCCTTACTTTGACTGTCGCATGCTTAGGGTTAGCTCTCTCTATCTCAAGAAAGAGCCAGATGTCTTCGATCAGCTCAAGCTTCCGTTTAAAACTCTCTGAAAATGTCTTTATTTTCTTTCCTCTTTCACAGTGTGATACTATGTATTCTGTAGCCATTATTTGGGGATTTTGTGAAATCCACATTAAAAGTCATCTGCAATATTGCTGGTATCAGAAATGTAAAATGAAATTCATAATTAAATTTATAAATGCATACCATGTACATATTTTGCAAGGAATCACAAGAGCTCTGTGTTAACTTGTACTTTTGTCTCCTTTTTACTATTAGTATCTCCATTTTCTAAGTTTTTTTTAGTGCTGCTTTTATTTTTTACTGAGATAATCAATAGGTCCTCAGAAAGGAGAACTGAAGACTCAGAGGGCTTTACACAAGTCATGGGAACCTAGTGCTTCTATTGGTTCATTAGTTCAATGAACAAAGTGTGAGTTTCATTTTTTCAGCACACAGGGGTAAGATCCTCAAGAAAGCTTTGCTTCATTTCTTGAGCATGTGCTCCTTTTTTCCTCTGCTGTATCTGGACCAAATTTCCTGTATTTTGCCCTCAGTAGCTGAGGGTGAAAGCACTCCAGACAGTCTAACTGATAGTTACAAGAGTTTCTCAGAAATGGTTTTGGTTTTATGCTGGAGAACAGCCAGGAATTGCTTCTCCAATTTGTCTCTGAAGGCTGACATTCGTGTTGTAAACACAGAAGTGCAATTAAATCACAAGCGTTATTAAGCCTCCTTAAGAAGCATGTTAACACTCTGTTAAAATAAGCAACGTATGTAGAAAATCCTTTTTTTTTCCCCCAGAAAAAACATATTTTGCAGGCAGTAGAAAAGTAAGCCTCCTTAAGGTATCACTTCAGCTATTAATATGACAGGCTACTGCTAACCTCTTTCTGGACTGGTGCAAGCCAAAAAAGACCTTCTCTAGGGAGTCTACAGTCACTGCTCTCACCCATGAAGTTTGTCAAGAATGCCAGATGAAATACTGACATTTAGTATTGTAGACTGTCTTGCTCAAAGTGTGGACAGAGAATATCAGATTAACCATTTCAGACTGAATTCAGGGCATTTCAGCATCTCAGTTAACTCAGTCAACCTCTCCCCACCACCAGAAAAATAAATGGAGTACACTATAAGAAACACTTCCAGAATCTTGGATTGTATTCATGTACAAAATTATGTTGAACATCTGGGGATTCCAAGTCAAAAGCCTTTCTGTATCTTTTGTATTGTGCAGTGTTTGTTTAAAATCTGTTCAAAGTTCAAAGATTAAAATGTGTAGATAGTTCAGAAGGGAATATCCATACTACTATTTAATCTATGTTGATAGCTTCTTGAAATGGTTCAAACCAATCTCAGTGAAGGGGGTTTTGCAGTTTTTGTTCAAAGAACAGAATGTACTGGGTAGATCATCAAGTTCTAGTGTGTCTCCCACCCTCCACACAACCCTTAGCCAAAAATAGGGAATAGCTTATAAAGGCATGAGGTTTCTGAATGACAGCATTACTGAAACATGCATACCCTTTTTTTACATCACAAAAATCCCCAGCTAAAATATAGCATATTAGCTCAAGTCAAGCAAGGTCACAGCAGCAGCAAAACACTCACTTATTAGCTTACATTTAGTCTGAGGAAGCAATTTCTTTTAGGCCAAATCTCTTATGGTAACAACTTTTGAGCTTCCAATACAAGAAAGACATGCAATGGCAGCAAGTTCAGCAGGGCCACGAGGATGGCTGGGGGCTGGAGCACTTCCTGTGAGGAAAGGCTGAGGGGATGAGATTTGTTCAGCCTGTGCAGGAGATGGCTTTGGGGAGACCTTAGAGCAGCCTGCCAGTACCTGGAGGGGGGCAGGTAGTAGGAAGAAAAAGCCTCCCTCTGCCTCTTCATAGAGGCACATGGAGAAAGGACAAGCATTGTTTGAAGTAAGAGAGGTCCTAACTGGATATGAGGAAGATCTTCTTTACCATGAGGACAATTGGGCAGTTGGAGCAGGTTGTCCAGATATTTTGTGTCCTCTTCAGCCTCAGGTTTTTTCAAGATGAAAGCTTGGATAAAGCTCTGGGCTACTTGGTTACTGGTAAGTGATTAAACCTTGAACTTCTACACACAACACATACCCATGTTAAAGAAACAAAGAAATAAGTTCTAAAGTGATTTTGCTTAAATAAATATTTAAAAATAATAAGCATTCTTATATTACTCAAATATTCGATATAACTATCACAGTTCTATAATATCTATTGGCTCCTGCTATTATGTAAGGGCTCTTTCTAAATCTACACAGTATCTACCTCTTATATTACTACTCAATTCAAACAGTCCCTCCAACTACTAGTCCTCCAACAGACTGAAACAACTGTACAGGAAAAATTTAAAACAGTCTCCATTCTGTTTTAAGGCTTTGCCTATCAAAATTATGTCAAATACGTGGATGGAATTCAAGCTGCAAAAATGCGAAATTGAGTCAAGTTTTCCCTTAGACCTATGACAGCAGCTGGTTTCAGATACTAATGTAGGAAAAATGAAACTAATTAGACAAGCAGCACAGGAGACTGTTTCCTTATCGCCCATTAGCTTCCCTTCACATCAGAACCTCCCTTCCCAGACCTCCGGAATAAATACATTAATTAGAAAGATATTTGTCCTCAGAAACAAATAATCAGCAAACGGTAGCCAAAAGAGAGAATGGCCAAAGCTTCAGCTTTAGATGAAGCAATCAAAATTCTCTGAAGAAAATAGGAGTAAGGGTAAATGATCATCTAACCAAGCTGTCTAACTCCCACACTGGACAGCAACTTCCTTCAGACCATTTTCTTCCATCAACCCACACACAGAGCAGTTTTAGTTTATAGAGGCTTTGCTATGAAATAAGCATAAAGTTTACTTGCATTTCAGGTCAAATCTCACCGCCAAAAAAAAGGGAAGAAAATAAAAAGGAAAAGACTAAAGTAGTTGCTGGTTGAGATTCACATCTCTAAAAATAAAAAGGATTACATTACATTGCAGTCTACAATAACAGATTACATTCCTTTTGCAGAGTGGGATGCAAACAAGAAACCACAAGTATAAAGATAATTTGATAGGAAGATTAATTGGACAGCTTCTAGAAAGAAAGTATTTTTAAAACCTCTAATAGAAAAAACAAAATCTTTCTTTATTTCAGATTACCTATGAGGGCTTTTTGTTTCCCTGAAGTTTCTCAATACAGAGCAACTGGCCAGATGCTACAACATGTAAACCAGCTAGGTGCTATGTACACAACGTGGTCGTTAATTTTGCAAGACAAGGGAGAGGGGCTTGTCAACTCCACTACTCCAATAAATTCCATTTAATATCAGTTGCATAATGTGAACTTGAATATAAAGGCACGGTTATCATCCTAAATGAAGGAGAAATACCAACTAAGGACTCAGTTAAGCTGTACTGAAGCTTTAAATTTCTGGAAAATTAGTTGCATTGTATGCATTTCTGAAATTTCTGTAGCATTTGTCAAATTTGTATCCACCTTAGAGAGGTTAACATTTGATCCTAGAAACACTGTCACAATGGGACCACTCAAACTGAGAACTAGCATAGGCTTTTAAAATATGGCCTGGAGTGAATCAGCTAACTGCTGTGCTTTGTACAATATATAAAATAGGAATAAGAATTGCAATCTACCTGACATGGATTGTTGGACAGCAGTCTTAGTCTGTAACACCAAGAAAGCCAAACAACTACTGACATCCTTGGCTTTATACCCACTGGAGCTGGCTGCTGTTTTTATTTGAGAGTGTTGGAGTTCTTTTTAGATTGATTACTTGAGGAAGATTTTTGTAGCACTTGGCTACTCCAAAAACTTATTGTATACTAAGTACTGAATAAGCAGAAGCCATAGATCATTTATTTGATGATTGCTCTGACAACTTATTAAATGCAATATGAATTATTATGTACACTGACTTGTTTCCTTTCATCTCTTATTTTGTATAAAAATTTACAAGTAATGTCTTTACTTGTTTAGCTAGTGAGTGACAGTATAGACAGATATAGCTGAAGGACATTGTGCATAATCTGTCACAGAATCACTAATGGCAGTGAAATTATGACAGTTTACAATCTCTATCTGACTCGCATCACAAACACAATTCTTAAGCTATTTAAAATAGATGTTCTTAGATTGCAATCAATTCATTAGACAGTGGTAATACCCTGCCTACCCAGAAGATTTCAGGTACCTTCTGCACAAATGCTACTCAAAGTTTGTATTAATTCATATTAAAATTTTGACAAAGTGCTTGTTTTTACGGGATAGTAAGATCAGCAAACTTGAAAGACACCCATAAGATGTTTAAATCCTTTCAAGGAATGAATGCAATTTCATTAGTAAAGGAAGCACCCTTCAAATAATCTGCCAAATTAAGTCTTGTCCAAAGACACAGACCTTCAATGCAAACAGGGAGATCTTATACTTACCTAAAAAGGGATAAAAAGAGCAGGAAAACAGAAAGACTTAAATGTGATGAAGTAGGCTTCTTTACTGCCCAAGATTACTGTTTAGAAAAGACTATATCAATTGTGCCAATGACTGCCTTTTTACTTCAACTGTGCTTTGTGATGATATTGCAAATATACAAAATCAAATAAATAAATAAATTAATAATTTCCCTTCCCATTTAGGAGAGGAGAGCTAGTTCCATGGATTTACAGTGGTATTATCTCTTCATATGAGGTGACAACATTCAGAGGAATCCAGTTCTGAATCACTTTTGCTAATCTATCATTTTAGTACCTCCTGAAGAAAAATCAAAAGTTAAAGGAAACACAAAATTTATGGAAAGTAGTGGAAAATTATGGAAAGGAGTGGAATTAACATATGGCTTTTCTTCCCATATATTAGTCACTTATGGAGGTTTCTTATAAAAAGATATATTTAAAATAATTGCTAGATAGATATTCTAATCATTACTGTAGAGTGTGGAGACAACAAAAGGGGAATGCTAGGAATACAATAAAGCAATAAGAATAGTAGATGTGAAAGAAATTAATCTTATCAAACCAGAAGGTGGAAGGTCATTGAGGTGGGGGAGAGTGTCGTGGAAAAACAGTCTTGTGGCCAGAATTGAAGGTGACCTTGGACTCATCCCATCTATGGGATACAATGCAAGAGAGAGAATGAAGAACATTTGTACTAGAAAACAGTTTATTGCATGAACTGACTGATTATAAAGTATACCATAACTAAGCTTCACAAGACATAATAAACTGCATTTTTGGCTGTTGTCACACTGCGCCAGCAACACACTCAGTATTGCCCAAATATGTATCAAGTATATGCCAGATAGTTGGGTTTGTTTTCCAAAAAGGGAAGACAGTGAAATTTTCTTCGGATGACTGTTAGACATCTGCTACCATTGACTTTGGAGAGACAAACTGTCTTGATCAAGTTTAAATCTCTGAAATATGCATTTAGGTCATCAGACTGATGGAAGGTTGAAGGCAAACAGATATATTGTCATTTATTCTAAATACAAAATGCACTACAACAAAAACATGTCTTTCTGCTTTCCTCAGATATCTAAATCTTCTCTCCTCATGTTTTATGCATTTCAAACACCAATTTCACAAAATTCATGGGTCTATGAAAAAAAGACCACAGCAGTTTTCATACAAGTCAAACATTTTTATAAACTTTTTTAAGCCCCCTTACATAGTAGGCAACATATATCTTCAGTATCAATGTGGTTTTAGTAACAGTCCTGGAAAAATGAAAACTTCTCCCTCATATTGCAAAATTAGAAACACTTCAACTGAACACAGCCCAGGCCTGTTGCCACTACAGCAAATATGACTTTCATTACTTTTCAAAAGACTGGACTCTTTCACAAGAATCATATTCACATCACCTTTAGTCAAAGCCTTTAACACAGGAGAATTAAAATGACATGGAAAAATTAAATTCATAGAACAGAAAAAGAATGAAGAAAGAGAGTTAGGATTGAAGTTCCCGAATCCTTTTGTAGAGTGAAATTTTCCCCTAAAGTCTCACTAAATAATCTATTCCACCAAATATTTTGTAAAGGCACATGTGAGAACATTTGAAACACTCTCCTGTGGTGAGAGCATGTGTGAGGCATCTTTAAGATGTTTGGTCTGCTCACCCTGCTTTGTCATTCTTCCTAGACTTCCTTGGCCTTCTCACTATCTGTCTGACAAAGTTCTGTGCCATACCATCTGCGTGCCAGATTCCTCTGACCGCGATGAACCACAAGCAGGGAAGGACTGCAAGTTCTCCAGCGAGTGTGCTAAGGCACTGTTCTTCTTATTACCTTCTTTAATGGGTTGCTTATGGAATTTATTTCTTTTAAACAAGGCAATGAAGTCATAATGTCATTCACGCAATGATTAAAGAACATTTCACTTCTGGGAAACAGTTATTTTACTCTTTTATTGGGCAAGAAACAAGGAGGAGCTGGATACTGAAAAGAGCTTGACCTATTTATCACATCTGCAGTTTCTATGGGTCACAGACAAAAGAATGAGTGGTGTTACCCATGCCCTCCCCGGTCAAAAACGTTAATTTCCTATGTGATAAAAAAAAAATACTTTTCTGTAGAGCAAAAATTCTTCAAGAATTTTGGCTTTTTTCTATACCTTCAGAAGTTTTTGCAGTAAAACTTATACACAACTAATCAACAGACTAAAACTAGACATGCAAAGCCAAGAATAGCCATTCAAAAGCCACAGTCACCTCAGATGTCATTACAACCATCTGTCATGGTGTCAAGACAAAGAAAGTTGGTACAGTGAGTGGAGGGAGAAGTTGCCAATAACCAAGCTGTGTGCTGTAAGCCAGCATGTGAAGCACCTCAGAGCAGGCAACTGAGCACAGCACCTGTTACAGCATAAAGCAGATCTATAGCATAGCTGGCTGCGGAGCAGGTCAGCCATCCTTAACACCCGGTTACCACACAAGGTCTTTCTGAAGTTCAAAAACAAAACTACTAACTCCAAAAAGTCTCACAAATGCTTTTCATACGCAGGAAGATGATGATCCTGCAATCTTGTGTATACTGCTAGCAGTTAATCTCACTAGAATAAAAAAGATAACTTCAGTCTACTCACTCTATGAGTTGAAACCAAGCCATCCTGGAGCAAGGAGGTAGTGGAAGGAAAGGAATGAGAACCTTAATGTGAAATGTACTCTTTTTATCCAAGGGCTCTCTTGGATAAAAAAAAACAAAGTTATCAAAATAGTTTTGTTATTTATTCCCAATTTTTTTTATATTGTTATTCACAGGTGAAGTCCACGTCCTAGAGACAATAGATTGATAGGTGGTTCTGTGACTGCGTGTGATTCTGCAATAATTGGGATATTCCCTTTCGTAGGTACAACCTTTAGTTACACGAGGTAACCAAACAGGGAACTGATGCCTAGTCATGCACGAGGAATCCCAAATATATATCTATATATAACATGGATAAGTCACGGCATGATGCATTCTAAACATATGAGTCAACATATTCAACAGCTTAAGCCACGCATGGGGAAAGTTCTTCCTGTTCACTAATGACTAACATTAGTCAGTCCTAATAAGCAGAATTAAGGGAAACAAGTTTGTGACAATTCACTGTCTTGTCATTTTATTTATTTATTAAGCAAAGGTTTCTTGAGTTCATGTTGTCTGCATGTTACTTTAGCCTCGGGTACAGGATTTCTTGAGGTTTTGATTTTTGTTTCTTTAAAATCACAACTGTAATAATCCAGTCCCTGGGATCCACTAAGTCATATCTATCAATTAATTAAAGCAAATACATTACTAAAGAAAGCTGCAAACAAAAAGAACTGATTTACAACTATTAAGCCATATTACAATAAGCTACTATGAATCTTTTCATCAAGCAACTCCACATTAGCAATATTATGCAAACAGGAAAGATACCCATAGAACAAATTAGCAGATTCTGTTCAACAGGCTACTATTCTGAAGCACAGAAATTGTAGGAATAGAGTATGAGAGAAAAAAACAACAAATGCAGTCTGAAGACCATAAATTTTCAATAGAAAAGTAGCTCTTCATCATGTCACAGCTATATGACAGAAGCAAGTTTTGCTCAAATCAAGGTTGATATAGAGGGATATTTTAAAACTTAAAAATGATCAGTCAAAGTGTTTATTGCTCAAGGTCACAGTACTTCTGAGCTGCTGCACAATTATACACTGGAGGTCTTTGGAGTCATGCTAAATTAACCAACTGAATAATATTTTTAGTATCTTTGGTAAGATTTCTGTCTTAAGAGGGCAATTTCCCAGCAAAGTTGTATTGTAAAACATCCATGAGGTCTTTAAACAATGAAGCCGTGCTGCCCAGAAGAAAATTTTACTTTATTTAGTCATTGTATATAGTATTATTTACAATGGTAAATTTTAAGCTCTATGTCAGAAAAGCAATTAAGTCACTTTGATTAAACACACAATACTACCCAAACTGATTCAAATAGAATAGGGTACTAGCTGGAGTACTGTGTTAATCAGTAGTGCTTTTCTGGATTGGACCTTGACACAGAACAACATCCAAGTAACCACAGCAAGGGTTTCTTAGTCTTAGTACGTGAATGCTGTCAAACAGAGCTCCAGCCTCATGACCATTCTCTCCCCACAGCAAGCAGTGGGTCAGAACAGGAGCACACGCTCCAGTCTCCCCTCTACAAAGTCTGACTGTTTCCTCCAAGCTGCAGATCTAGATCATTCCCACTGAACCTATTATGGAAAGACCAGCTTACAGGAGGCAATAGGAGCACATGGGCTTTAATTTTTCAAACCAACAAGCAAGATTTCTGACCAGTTTATCTGTCACTTATTCCTGTGACATTTGGGGTTACAAATGTCGTGGCCAAGAACTTACCGCAGTCTATTTCCACTGCTAGTACATTCATTTGGCTCCAGCTAAAACACTTAAATCCAAAGGACTCCACAACTAATATTTTCTTCTGTTTTAAATGACTAATCTCTTACTTAATTGACTATTAATTAAAGGTTCTTGAATACCAACACCACAGGACAAAATCCTCTCTAGAGGCAGCATTGCAAGCCACAACTAAGTTTCCCCATGACATCTTCTTGCATTTATCATCTCTAAGTAGGCAGCTTTTGCCTCTGGGGTAAAAGCAGAGTTCAACCACTGCTTGGTCATCTTGTTCTGATTCTTCCTTCTGCTGTCCTTCCTGATGTGAAGAGCAGCAATTACTTCCGGCAGAGAACAGACTGGGAGCTAGGTCACCAATTCAGTAACTCAGCTTTAGAGGAAAAAACCTTTAAGATGTCACACTGCAGTAAGACAGGGTTTAACTAGTTAATTTGGAAAGCAACACAAAAGTGAAGAGAAAGGAAATGCAGCTGCTACTTACAAGCAGTCACCAAACCATTACAGTTGTACTTTTTTCTTGCCAGTTCCTCAGTCACTAACAATTTCTGATCCATTACAACAGCTGTAACATTGTATATAAATGCATTAATGCTCTACCGGGATATGCTGTTTGGGAGAACACTAACTTAAATAATCTTTTTGGGTTTTATTTTTGTTATCTCACTACTGATGATTTACAGATTTCACAGGAAATCTTCTATTAGCCAACGCATGACTGCACAACCAAAGAATCTCCATATTTCAGGGAAACATGTAGGCCAATTGTTTGCTGGAAAATGTACAGATGTAATCTGGGAATGCTCAAAGATTCAACAATAATTTTTTTTTTTGTGATGTTTTCCTGCAGACACTCTGCTTCCACCAGAACGATGGCCTTATATGTAGAAACCTGGGCTGTAACTTCCTATGACGTGCAGCATGCTACCATAAATGCTTTCCCCTTAACTCATCAAGTGTCCCCGGCTGCTGCTCACTCTCAGATGGGAACAGCGAAGGAATTTCACCATGCAGTACTACACTAATGCATTCCAGTGCTCAAGATGTCACCAAATATTACCTACAAAGGCTAACACTTAATTGTGTACTCTGGGCAAATATTACCGTGGATCTGGGCAGAGAGAAAGAATTTTCTTTTTTTTTCCCCATTTTTGTCATTGTTGTTTGTTTTGGTTTTTTGTTTCTAAGAGCGCTTTTTTTTTTCAATGTCTTAACTACATTTTTCAATCTGCTGTTCCAGAGTATGTACCTCTGAATGATTCTTCTTTTATATCTAATGTTATACCTAATTTATATCTAATTTTACATCTTTTTTCTATCTAATTTTATATCTAAAATTATTATGTAAGGAAGCTTAGGATACTTCTGTCAGGAAGAGCAAATTATTTCAGAAGGAAACAAGCTATAAAAACTCTTAAAAATAAAATCAAGAGTTTGAAATTTGTAACAAAGAAAGTCTATAATACAGTATATAATTTTCACTCAGCTCATTATCATCATAAATGCAATATTTAATCTTATTCTGCTTTTATAAATGTTAAGAAGGACATTCTAATAATATATTGCAGTGGTTTGCACTGTCTATGCAATGTACAAAAATAAACCCATGATGAACATTCATCTACTATGCAACTGTTATCTACTTCAAAAGACAAGGAAATGAAATAAGTAACCTATACAACAATTTATTACAGTATGAAAGCACAGCAGGAGTGAACAGTACTGAGAAATTACAGATTTTAAAACTGTGCTACTGCGCTGGAATTTTGCTGTGCTAATTAAAATCCTCCTGGAAATCTGAACCTGTAAAAGAGACATTCACATGTCATAAATAAGGTACAACAAATTCCACAAGTAAACTAAAAAACGGAACACACACAAAAGTAATTTTGCCACTGTTTTTTCACATTATTAATTTCTTAAATCAATACCCACTTTTTCATCTCCAGACAAGATTCTTACCAGTTCTCCTTTTGTCTCCTAATTACCTGTTTTCATTTCCAGACTGCAGGTTCCATTTAAATCCTAGTGCATAATATTGCAACTCTTGCACTACTATGTTCAGCAAACAATTTTTCACCATTCAGTCCTTTGACTTGTGTACCTTGTTAAATCCCTATCCTATAATCTGACTTTCTAATCATTGCTATGACTTCTATTAATTACTTTTTATCACATAAGCAAGATAAAACAAATAACAGGTAAACTTTCATAGCATGTTTGCTATTCTAAAAAGAGCAAAGTACTGCAGTCTCCCAAGTGCTGAGAATGAACTGTGAATATGAATGAAGATTTACAACAACCTCATTAAGCAGATTAGAGGAAGACAGTCCCTCTGATCACAAGCAGGTGAAATAAGGAAGAAAATAGGGCTTTGTTTTTTTCTGCTTGTGAGGAAGGCACTAATCAATGCAATAACCCAACGTCTCTATCTGATCCTCATTCATTTATCCTCATTCAATAAAGGAAAAGTAAAAAAACTCAAAGTATCAAAACATATACAGTTTTATTGCACATCTGATTATTGTTTGTTACATAATAACTATTATCAAGTATTAATAAATAGTTATTATTTATTGTCACTAGTCTTTCCATCCCAAATTCCTTTCCTCCTGATTGGATTTTAGAGATGAAAGAATCTCAGGGTGAAGGCTAGTTCAGCTTATCCCATAACTTCACATAGAGAGAAAACAGCTGTTGCAGATTTAACCTAATAATACAGCTACCACCATTCCACAGAGTTCTGGCCTCATTATTTATAGGGATATTATTAGTTTATTTGTTTTAAAAACCTACTACAAGAATAGGAGATCAAAGAGAAGCAATGAATAAGGCATAAATTATGTTTACTAAAGCTTCTGTAATTAAAAAATATAAAATGTTGCTCTCTAATTTAAACAGATATGAATACTATAACGTGAAAAAAGCATGATTACAAATGAATCAGAAACAAAAGGTAACTAATAAGCTGTGGAGTAGAAAAATTTGTGATTATTTAACAAGAATACTTGATTTTATTATTTTGCTCATGTCTAGATCTATCTGAACAACATTAAGATTGTTGTTCATAACATTACATCATCTTTTGCAAATGCTGTATATTCAAGTTAAATATTAGAGTTTCTGAAATAATGAAAATATCAATCATATTGTGAAAAGTTTTCAGAGTTCATTTTTTAAAGAAATCCCTCCTTAGACTTTCAATTCTGATTAAAACTTTTTTTTTTCTTTTTTCCTAAAAGGTTGTAAATATAGCTACCTAAATAACACTCAGCCACTGAAGACTGGCAGGTAATACTGTGGAGCTCTACACAGGAGAGGTCTCCTGCATTTTGACTAAAAGCAGTGCTAACAAAAAACTGAAAGAAATTTGCACCAGAGAGAATTCCATCTTGACAGACTGGAATTGACTCAGCAAGGCTTCCTGACACTGCAGATATTGGATTTTTGCAGTTTCTCCACAGCTGGAGCTCACTAGGGGGTTTCATCAGATTTGTTCTTACAACCCCGTAAACATGGGATGTGTCCTTACAAGTCCCTGTTGCTTTGTCTTCTTTCTTTGTATCTACAGAGAGAGATGTAAACAAGTCCAGTAACAGAAAAGTACATGAGAGGACACCTTTTTCTCCATGTTTCTAAGAAGGAAAGAAAGAACTGGGAGGGGGAGAAAAAGATCACACAACATGATCTCGAGAAGCCGTGCAAATTCCAGAAAACATGAGCGAAAGAGCATTACTGGAAAGGATTTTTAAAAGTAACACCACTGATTATTATGCCTGTTTCTCTCTAAGCTCCTTCAGGCGGGATACTGAAGGAACCATTTGAGATGGTAGCCTGTGGCTGAAAACAAGGAATCAATGCTGCTGCAGCATTGCACAAATAAACTAAAGCAGACAGAATCTAATGTTTGGAAAGAAGAGACAAGCTGGCAGTACTAAAGCAGAAAGCAAAGGACAATTTCAAGGAAGCACTAGTTAAAGAGAAAAAAGGACTGTAGGACAGATTTAGGCATGTGACAGGTTACTTGGCATACACAACCCAAAAGTTTCTGCTATTTAGCATTCCTATGGCATGCTCTATGAGGCCTGAAAGACATTAACTTCTGTTTGTACACTCTCTGTGAAGCAAGAGCCTTGTCTGGATGCCATTCAGTGATTCTCACTGCATTCTCCCTTACATTTAGTGAATCACACTTTCAAAGGCTGCAGTGGAGTGAGAAGAGGACCTCCAAAAAAACTGTGAACTGACTCTTTCCTTCATTTAGCACACAGGTACCTGAATGCTGAGAACCCTGGAGAAGTAATTTGGCACAGTTCAAAATCCCAGAAAACTCTTTGGGTAGAAGATAATTACTTTCTGGTTAGCACATCACATTCCAGTCTAATTATGAACAGAAATAGGGTATCTAACTACAAAGCTTCTCAGGTTATGCAACAGTATAAAGAAACCTCTTTCTCTTGCATGCACTTACATACCACTTCCCTGAAAATACGAAAACTATCTTTTACGTGTTAAAGAGAAGTTATTTCCACTTGCAAAAAAAAGGAAAAAAAAAATAAAAGAGAAAGCAGGCTGTAAAGCCATTGTTTTCAGAAGCACTCTGGCAAAATGTTATTTAGTACTTGACTCCCCTTGTGCTCAGAATTCCAAACTTTCTTTAAGGTTTTTTTTTTTTAATGGCTTACTGCTATGAATGCAGGTAACCAGTTCATTATTCTCTGCCTGAATCTGCAATAAGCCTGAAACAACCCTAAATATCTATATGATATTTATAACTTTATGAACCAGTCATCACAGGATAATTGTAACACTGAAGTGACTAAGCAGTTTAAAATACATAAAAAGCAGTTTCTTTCCTCTCATAAAACTGACATATACTCCTTTCAGGTACTTGAAGTAGGTGTTTCAGGCAGGCAATGACTACTTCTGCCTGTGAACAGGCAAAGGCATGGATAATCTCTTGGTGAATAATGTCTGACCCATCTGATTGTGTTCTATGACAAAATGACTGAATTTGTGGATAAGGGAAAGCAGTTTCCTCAACTTGAGCAAGGCTTCCAAGCACTCTTTTACAATAATCTTGTGCACAAGATGGAACATTACTGGCCAAGTGGGTGGCTTAGCTGGGTGAATAGCAGGGGTCTGTCCTGGGGTCATCCTGTTTAACATCTTCCTCTTACAATCTGGAGGACACAACAGAATGAAGGTTAGTCATGTTTGCAGATGGCATTAAACTGGTAGAAACCAGTTAACAGACTTGGGAGCAGGACTGCCACTTACAGAGAACTCAGCAGGCTGGGGGAAAGGCCTGACAAAAACTTAATAAAATTCAGTGAGAACAAATGGTAAGACCTCCAGCTGGGAAAGAAAACACTCTTGCACTGCTGGAGGTGGGAACTAAGTGGGAACCCAGTGATATTGAGAAGCACCTGGTAGACAGAGAGGGGGTCAAGCAGCATGTGAGCCAGCTGCATTCACAGGTGCAGAGGCAGAACTGGAAGGGAAGCAATCAGCCTCTCTACTCAGAGCACTTGTTGGACCATATCTAGATGCTGCATTCAGTTCTGAGACCCTCAGTACATGAAATACACTAAGTTCATGAAGTTCAACAGAGAGATACCAGGATGGTTGGTAGCTGGAGCACTTGACTGGTGAGGAAAGGTTGGTGGACCCATCCTTGTTCAACCTGCTCAACAGATGGCTTTGGGAGGACCAAACAGCAGCCCGTCAGGGAAGGAAGATATAGAAACGCATTTAGAGTAAAAGTGAGAGAACCACTGTATTTCTCCAGGGACAGCAAGGCTTCTCTGCTGTATGGCAGCCATTCTGCTCCCTGCTCCATGGCTGAGGTACAATATCTAGGATCACAAATCATACAAGAGCATCTTGGAATTACAGCTCTACTGTGTCACACTCTGCAGAGTTATTTCCTGTGAAATCAAGCCTATAAAAGATCATGGTAATGACACCCAAATCAAAAACCATCAGCAATTATGACACATATTAGGAGGGATTTATACAGGGCGACACACACATTCTTCATATTCCAAGTACCTACTCTTAGCACTGTTCTATACACCTGGGGATTCACAGCCAAACATGCACAGGAGTCCACCCTCAGACAATGTTAGGCTTTAAAGTTTATCACCAGAATTTTCCCTTTTTAAGGTGGTTTGTTGTTCCTGTCCCTCCCAAAGCCCAAGTTCAAAGCAGGACAGGGACTTCTTACCCCATACGCCTACCCAAAAAGCAGATAGCAGCTGTTTTCATCTCTGCTGAGCCCCTAGCAGGATATGTGGCAGAGCTTGAATCAGTTGTACCTACAAGCAGTAACAGGTCAGACAGCCGCTCCCTCATTACTGTAGTGAGACATGTAGCCCTGCTTCAGCGTGGTACCAGATAAAAGTCCCATGACTTTCCTCATCTGTTCAATTATTTGGGTTGACTGCAATTTGCTTTTACACAAAAATCTACCTCCCTCCTATCATGGCAGTCACATAACAAATTTAACTTTTTTGCAACCAGGGAACACAAGGGACAAGCAAAGCCCAGTGAAAGCATCACTCCAGCTATTCTACTGAAATGCTACTGTGGGGTAGGGCCTCAGAAAACACAGATGTTCTTGGAGGTTTCCAATTGTGGGTAAGCTTCTTCTTTCCTCTGGAAACGAGGTCCCACTTCAGCAGACCCAGAGAGAGGCTATCCTGAGAACTGGCTGTCCTCCCTGCTGGAGAAGGCACTTACTCATCCCTCAAAGCACGGCCACAACAGCTCCCACCAGGCTCACCTCCCTCCTGACCCCCAGCAATCACAGTAGCCAGCTAAGGACCCTCAAGGCTCCCCCTTAGCCCTTTCCTTGCTTCTCACTGCGCACATAGCAATGCACAGCAGCCAACCACAAAAATTTAGTCAGAAACAGTAGATATTAACACTTAGTGCAGCACTCCTATTCTTGGCTACTGTGTATCTTTAACATTTAAGGTGGGGCTTCGTCACCTAGATTGTTTATTTTGTTTGCTGTTACTATGTACACTACAATGAAATGGCTTTGTCACCATGTTATATGTGATTCCGAGGCAATGACAGGGAGCTGTGTCAGGGAAGGTTTAGGCTGGATTTTAGAACAAGTTCTTCATGCAGAAGATTGGAACAAGCTCCCCAGGGAAGTGGGCACAGCACAAGCCTGACAGAGCTCACAAGCATTTGGACATCTCTTGGGCACAAGGTATGACACTTGGGATGTCCTGTGCAGGGCCAGGAGCTGGACTTGGTGATCCTTATGCATCCCTTCCAACTCAGAATATTCTGTGGTTCTATTCTAGGATTTTGCAATAGCACACTACAAGTTTAAGCAAGGGCATACAGAAATAAAGACCTCCCATGTATCTGACCTGTTTCGGTCTTAAGTTCTGCCCATGCACATAATATTTCAGTATGCCTTCTGTGAGGAACCAGAGGACTCCAAAGCACACTTTCATGTTATAATGACCTCTCAAAATTAAATTCTAGTGGTCAGGCATTTGGGAATGTGGGAGGGGTCTTCAGCTAGTGTCCATCACACAGATGGCTCCACTGAGCTTTATAAAAAGCCTCTCAGTCCCCAAGAAACATCTCAAAAATCTGTTAGGACTACCAAGACAAGATGCAATTCAGCATGTTGATGAAAATGGTTTTAGAAAACATGGGTGCTTTGGCAGACCAGTGTTGCTGGGGCTCCATCTTTTTAACTGAGTTTTTTCTCCATTTGATTTTTTTCCTCTTTTCAACTGCATTTTAATTCTCTCCTCTCTTTTTTGAGTCTTTCTAATTATTTCTTTCCCCACTCCCTTGTTCACTGCTTTTTCATAGCCTTCTCTTTCCTAACAGCTGCATGCCAGTGAAAAGTGACACCAGATGAGAATCCTGGATGACAGTGACATCCTTGATTCTTCCCTTGCTAATTCATTGAACTACACAGAACGAAAAGTCCCCACTGCTGTTAATTTCTAATTTAATTTTGAAGAAATACTAGATCTTAATGATCTCAACAGAATTGCACATTCATTTTTTGTGCTTACTACAATGTTTTTTCCTTCACATTTATATAGTTTAGATAAAGAGTCTGTTCTTGTTTTTTATCAATAAGATAAATAATAAATAAGATCAGAGATTTCCTTCCATTTGTACTTACTCCTGAAGCATGTTCCCAAACATGTTCCATCATCCTACTCCAGATATCTGGCATGGAGGGGAGGGGAGGGGAGGGGAGGGGAGGGGAGGGGAGGGGAGGGGAGGGGAGGGGAGGGGAGGGGAGGGGAGGGGAGGGGAGGGGAGGGGAGGGGAGGGGAGGGGAGGGAAGGGAAGGGAAGGGAAGGGAAGGGAAGGGAAGGGAAGGGAAGGGAAGGGAAGGGAAGGGAAGGGAAGGGAAGGGAAGGGAAGGGAAGGGAAGGGAAGGGAAGGGAAGGGAAGGGAAGGGAAGGGAAGGGAAGGGAAGGGAAGGGAAGGGAAGGGAAGGGAAGGGAAGGGAAGGGAAGGGAAGGGAAGGGAAGGGAAGGGAAGGGAAGGGAAGGGAAGGGAAGGGAAGGGAAGGGAAGGGAAGGGAAGGGAAGGGAAGGGAAGGGAAGGGAAGGGAAGGGAAGGGAAGGGAAGGGAAGGGAAGGGAAGGGAAGGGAAGGGAAGGGAAGGGAAGGGAAGGGAAGGGAAGGGAAGGGAAGGGAAGGGAAGGGAAGGGAAGGGACCCCCAACATGTAACAGACTGTGACCTCCCATTCCGTCTCCCTGCACCACTTGGCGGGAGAAGGTAGAGAACTGGGAATAAAGTTACACTGAAAAGGAGAGAGGGATGGGAGGAAAGTGTTTTTAAGATTTGTTTTACTTGTTATCCTGCTCTGATTTTCATTGGTGATAAACTTGATTAATTTCTTCAAGTCATGTCTGTATTGCCTGCTATGGTAATCTGTGAGTGATCTCTCCTGCCCTTATCTCAAATCATGCAGCTTTCATTATATTTCCTCTCCCCTGTCCCATTGAGGGAGGGTAGCAATAAAGTGGCTTTGGTGGGCACCTGGCATCCAGCCAAGGTCAAGTCACCACAATGTGCTGCCACAAGTCTCTGGAATGCTATAATGAATGCCGAAGAATCACACGTCATTTTGTTGTTGAGGATTGTGTTATAAACTTAAACAAGAACATGTACAACTATATAAACCTGTTATTCCTTATTTCTACTGCTTATAGGAATTTTATATTCCTTCCATGGTGTCAAGATATTTGCAATTTTTCCAGATGGGAAAAAATATAAGGCCTCAGCCTCAAAGATTTCTCAAGATAGAAAATAACAGCAATATCACAGATATCACTGTCTGGGTTAGAATAAGATAAATAAGAAAAAATTTAAGTTGCCAGGGACAATCATTAACTGCTCTTTCTTATTATGTCACTGTACATTCCACTCCCTTAATTTTTCATTTTCAGTGTATTTTACATGAACCAAAGCTTTAGAAAATAAGTCAGCAAACTTTTCACTTCTCCTTTTTATTCTGCATAAATAAACTTGAACTTTAGCCATAGCAACCTTCACCTTATTTAGCCCTCAGATAACTCTTTTTCAGTTTCCCCCAGTCACTCCAAGATGACCTTTGCAGTCATTCAGGAAATGTCTAGAGATTATGAGCAGTCCATTGCTTTGAAGCCTTGTAAATCTTGTGCCAGTGGTAGAGAACATTATTTTTCATTTTATTTTTAATCAATTTTCAGGGAAAGAAATAACATTCTTAAAAGGCAGATTACACACATTCTTGACTTCTTTACAAGCTTGACTTCCAGTGACTACAACAGGACGCTTCATGAGCAAAGGACTGAATCCTTACCTATAATTCACATTATGGAGGACTTTTTTCCAACAACCTTGTACAGGAAACTCCTAAGGGATAGATAAAGACCAAACTAGAAATGAAGCAGTATAAATTTGCCCTTACATATAATACCTGCCTGGTAAGAGAGCAGTTAACCCCTTTTGAACCCTGTCATTTCTCCCTGGTCTCACAGATTCACATTTATTGCCTTTTGATCTTTGCCTCACGCTGTTACAGTAACGCTGATGTGCAGAGTTAGTGCACTGCCAGTTTTTCTCCAGGTAATAACCTTGCTGGTTTAAAATCTCCTTCACTACAGATCTTGCAGCCTGCATGTGGGAACAGATTGTGCATGTTGTCCATGAGCAGAGCTGCCACTGGCATCACAGGGACTATCACACACAGTTCACATGCAGGATCAGTTCACTAATTCTAAGGTAAACATGAAGAAGTCTATATCTGTAAGATTTTTCTTACTGCTGGACAACTTCTAAAATGAAAATCTTGCTGCTGCTAATGATTTATTTGATCTTTTCAATACTATTTCAGGATACAGATGTAAAAATTGGATTATTTTAACAGCTCTGCCAGTAAGCAAGCTATTGCTTCTGATGTGAGAAAGCCTTATTTCTCCAAGATGTGGCTGATTACTTTTCTTCATGCACACCTTTAAATATAAAAGTTGTAAAAAATCTGAAAATTGCAGGAGAAGAATGATGGCTCAGCAGATAAGCTTTAAACTTACCTGGGTTCTGACAGTTTTACTCTTGAACAAAACCATCAGAGTTGTTAATGAAAACAACAACCTCGATAGTGGATAAATTGCTCTTGCTATAAATAAAGTATATGGCATGCATTCAGCTTTTTCAAGAAGTATATCAATGGGACCATTAACATCATGGAAAGCCTGACCTGTCTCAGCTTGCACTTCTAGTTCAGATTATAAGGATTTGCTAAATCTTCCACCTGTATTTACAACATTCTGCTGTAGGAGGTTTGTCCTCCTACTGTTCCAGGGGTTTTCTGTTTATCAGGTTCTGGGGTTTTGCCCTTCTTTCTCACCAATACTTTCTCACTTTCTTTGTCCCTAGGCTAGTCTGTTACTGTTTTATATAGTGAATAAATAACTCTTATGAGTCTGGAACTGACCCACTTGAAAGAAGGCTCTTAGCCCTTATCTTTTATACTCACATGCCCCTCCACTGACACTGGCTCTCCACTCTGTCCTCATGAGTAAAGCAGTATGGAAAGTGCTGATAAGAGGATTAGCTGATGAAAAAATGCCTGAGATCAGTTTGCAAGCATAGAGCATTCATGCATACCACCACAAAGCCTGGGTCCCAGAAGGAGGATGTATCTCACACAGATATTGTTATCTCAAAGTGAGCCAATTAGCCCACGTTTGTCATCTAGTCTTCCTCCTTGTCAATGGGGAGAGAAACAAAAGTCATCTGAGAGACACAAATCTGTCCACCTATTTTAGGCCTGCCTTAGGAGGGTATCTCATCCTCAGTGATGGTAAGATAGCTAAAATTAGTCACTACAGAGTTAAAAAAAGGACAAGTGGAGACTTCCACATTTCCAAGAGGGAAAAGATTAAGCATCCCAGGAGAAGACAGGTTGTGTTAACCACTGTTGTTGGACTTACTCAGTGATTGCCTCCTTAGATCTAAACCTTCAGAGCTGGACAGCAGAGGAAATAAACAACACATACTTCATTGGAACTGCATGGGGTGGGTGTACACACCATAAAAGAAACTGAACAAACAAATGGTCCATGGGAGCCAGGAAAGCCATCTGCAGAGGAAGCAGACACGAGCAGGCAGAGCAGCAAGCAGAGCGCTCCCAAAGCGCCGCGCGTGTCTCGCACAGCAGCACATGTGACACAAACCACATGAAAGGGGCCCGGCGCGCTCTGCCATCCAAACTGCCAAAACAAGCAGACACAGGGCAAGCAGGAGCAACAGCCATGATCAAAGTCACACATTGCAGATACACTGGTGGAAGGGGAATGTCTGAACTGCAACAAACAGACAGAAAATCACAGTTCAGCTTTGAACTCCAAAAGAAAATTTTTGCTATCCAAGGCTAGGGTCATTTTGCGTTCTTCTATTTGCTAATGTCTGAACTACATTGTAATATCTTTGTGCTTGCCTCACAGCTGGGAGTTCCAAGCAGGCCTAACAAATCCACTGTGATAATAACATGCTTTCTTGAAATAGGAACTTTGCAAAACTAAGCTAGAAATATAAAAGGAATGTTTTCATGCCAGCTCAGCATTCCCAATAGCTCTATTTGGAGAAAAAAAAAATAGAATTTAAAATTTAAATTAATGAAAAGAAAGAAGTTGGTTGTGTTTTTGAAAGCCTAGGAAGCAAGAAGGAAGATTTTTTTTTTTATTTGTTTTATGGTGGGGGAATGCAGCGGGAAGGAGAGCTGGAAGGGGTAAGGGGTGTCAATTCTAATGTTAGATTATTTTTCATCTGATCCTGCTTATCCATCAGAAAGTACTGATGCTGCTGTTGCTGGTGTCATCATAAAAGTACACAGTGTCAATATGAGGTTTTTATCTCTAAGGTCCTAAAAAAAACTCCTGAAATAAACTCAAAATACTACAACTAGTTGGTATTTATAAGATACAGTACCTTTCTTTCTAATGTCTTCAAGCAATTCAGGATTTGATAGTAAAATCCAATGTGACTTGACACTAAAGTGATCTGACAGAATACTGCAATTCAGTTCCAGCAGCAATAAATCTGGCATATCATATGTAGTTATAATACACCAAGAGTAGAGAAGAAATCTTACTTGCTACATCTTTTACTGCTATTTTTGCACACAATTGATTCCTGTACATTTCCTTTCTTCATACTACTACTTTTGTTAAAGAACAGAATTAGTTCACAGAAATACTCCTGAAAAGTCTCTGTCAAGACCCCACACAATGAGCTGAACATGTTCTTAGCCTGTCATTAGCCTGGAAAGTCCCTTGTAATTCATTCTGCTCAAATTTTATAAAGAGGAAAATTCAGTGCATAATAACTCCACATCTGAATTTGTATTTGCTTTGTGACATGATATAGAATGGCCAATTATATCTTTAATAAGTAAAAAAGGATAAATGTTAAGACAACTGAAAACTTGCTTTTTGCTTAAATCTGTTTGAAAGATCTTTAAAAGGGCTTAATTCTTGATTTTCCTCAAGCTTAATTTGTGAAACAGGTTTTCTCATAAAATGTGGCTTAAAAGAAATATAATATCAGTCTACCCAGGGGCATTTCCCTTTTCTGCTGTCGGTTCCTTCAGTGCACCTCATGTTTAGAGAAGAATGCTTTCAGTAACAGTTTAAGGGTTGTACTCAGGTTGTAAAGACAAGCAGCATCTAAAACTGAATGCAGAGTTTAAATATAGCAGAATGTAGGGCTTAGAACCCTCCACAATGTTTTTCTCTTTTTGAAATTAAAGGAATAAGACATTATGTTTCCTCCTGCTGGCTACCAAACTGAGTAAATGCTATAGTGCCTGTTTCTATCCCTTATGCAGACAGGTAGCCATCAGCACATATTAATTATAGGTCTCTGAATCTCCTGAGTAAAATTCTTATGTTAGTTCTCATGTCAAGCATGACATGTTGTAGTGACAACAGAGCTCCCCTCAGTATCTGAGTTCCAGTGTGGAATTCTCGCAGCAAATTTGTCCCAGGCTTCACGAGAGGCTGCAAGCAAAACGGTCTCCATCCAGGTCGGCTTCTGTAATGTTACTACAGGAAAATAAGTTCTTTCTTTCTTACAAGGTACATCCATCCTAAGAAATTACTGAATCTTTGGTGTAGCCTTACACAGTAAATTTATTAAATGAGCATATATTAATTGCCCTTTCTGTTTACTTTGATGACTCTCATAAATAGCCTAAAGTAACCCTAACCAATAAGCAACCATCCGCTCCTCACGGTAACCACAGTAATGAGCATTTCAGCTCATCTTAGAAAATACCATAAAGATAAAAAATACATAAATGCACCTGGGTTGACCAGTCACTGCTTCTTTCACTGTTTATGTGTATGTATCTTTTGAGGAAAGATAATTTTTCTGTAAGAACCAGGGCAGCTCCATGTATAAACAACAGTCAGCAAATGCTTTCCTCTAGTCTCTAGTCTAGAAGTTAATAGATTTTAGTAAGAAGGAATATCTGCTCTTTCAATTATCACAAAACTACTCAAAAAAAAAAAAAATCCCAAATCTCAACACATACACACACACACAAAACAAAATCAAAAAATCAAATCAGCATGGATCTTGAGTTCTTAAAATGCATGCATGTCTATGCTCAATGGGATATGTATCATTAACATCTGAGTGAAGCAGCAAAACAGAAAAGGTCTTGTGTACTGTAGACTGTCTACACAAGAGAAAACTGTATACCATAGATTTTAGTTCAGTTTATATCATTTAATAACCTAACCTCAATCCAGTTTCTTCACTAAGGAAGGATTATTATTAATTTCATCTAGATTTTTCATTTCCAGATTTTTCTCATGCAACACCACCTGTCACCAAACCAAGCAGAACAAAATGGCCCATATGAAAGCATCATTCAAAAGGGAGTTACTCAATCATCTTGCAACTTATAGGGAATAATGAGTGAACAGGATAATAAGCAACAAACAAGAGCATGACAAAGGGGAAGTTTACACTGGTAGAGAAACCTGACAGAGTGATTCAAGTCCCTGCTTCATTAGATGTTGTCTAGCACAATTATCACAAAGAGGAGTAAAATTCAGGCCAGTATAAATGGGGTGCTCAACCAAGCCGCATAGAACCACCACTGATTTGTCTTTGTAACACTCCTTCCAAATTTCCATCCATGGTAGCCAGACGCTGGACCCATATTTTCAACAGACTTTGCAAGTTCACTAAATATTGTCACAACCCATGCAGAAAATATTTCCTAGGCCAGTGATAGCTTTTCCAGAAGACACTTTAATTCTTAAGATGCAGCACACCAATGTGCATGAATTTTCAAAAGTTTTCTTGTTTTCTTTCCTATTTCACAGCTGATGACAAAATTTAGTTTTGAGCTGTAATACCAGGTTTCTATACATGCAGTAGTCTACTACTATAGATACCTGCAAGCATGCTTATGTTTATTTTTCCCCGAGAGAAATCCTTCTTGGCTTGCACCTAGGATGCAGCAATGATTCTGTCTCCTTGTTCACTTGTTCATCCCTTTACAATGAATAAATGCCATCTGTTTTCATGGGCATAATAGCAAGGTGTATCTTCCTAGATCTGTCACCCCAGTCTGTTCCTTCATATCTTCCCTAGAAACTTAGAGTCAGGCTGTTTTTGCCCAGAATTAGTCCCCATCCTGCCTTCATATCTTCCCTAGAAACTTAGAGTCAGACTGTCTTTGCCCAGAATTAGTCCCTATCCTGTGTACCTCAGCTTTGAGCTCCTTGAACAGCATCAGAGCTGGTCCTGTATCCTGCTCTTCCTCTGTGTTCACAAATTTAACTCACTGCCCTTACAATGCTGTGGTAACATCCACATCCCACCCTGTGGAGAAACACCTTGCAGAGCTACTGGATCTGCAACAGGTGCACTTGTGCCTACATGGGCCACTTCCAGAGACATACCTTCAGGAGAGGTACAGGGAAGCTTAGATGAGCTTCAGATGGATTTTAGAAACCACAAAAGAGCTGCACCTCTTCAGGTGTGGATGAAAGATAAACTATGATTTCTGCCCTGAATTCAGATTTTTTTCTTATTGTTTTGTAGCTGACATAAAGGAATGTCTCTTTGCTCAATGTTATATAAAGAAATTAGTCCTGAGCTGTTAGAAAAAGATCTATTATGTTTCCAGCAATATGCTGCATGCTGCTTTAAAAGACTAAAGATACACAAAATTTGATTAAAAGTTTGAAAGCAAAATATCTGTGCAACACTAAGATTCTGAAGTGGAACAATGACCATTTTCATAATCAGAAGTCCCTTCTCACAAAACAAATAAGGAATCTCTTTTCAGCTTTTGCCACTGGCAATGAAAAAAATAGCATTTTTCAAAGAAATATGCACAAAATGGCCACACTGTGGTTTTACCCAAAATCTGAGGCAGATTTGAATCACATTTTTGAAAGACTTCCAGCTATATCTGAATTGATACTCCTAAAATGTACAGTTGGTGGAAAAAAAACCCAAAAACTTACCACAGTTTCCAAAGAAGTGGGGTGTAAATAGATAGATCATATTTTTGCAATTATTTCTTTTTAATATAGGTACTACAATCTTATGCAGAACTAGTGGGCTTCAGACACGACAAAATATTGAAGAAAGCAAATATATTAGGCTTCTTCATAACTATAAAAAGTTCCACACCACATATTGTAAAGCAGCTAAACAGTTCCAGGGAATCAGCCATAAGGCCCTGTCCCCATGACATCAGGTCAAAATTTCTAAATCAGGTAGACTGAAATATCAGTTGGGAAGATTAAATGAACTTTAACTAATATCTTACATTATTCAGGCAATATTAAACATACATTTAGATCCCATGGTTGATGCTAAAATTTATCTGTAGGGATACTTAGCATTTGTTGACCTAAGAAACAGGATAGAAAAAGAGGAAAAGGAAGTAAGAATATGAGGGAGATGGAGGTAAAATTAAAAGCAGGAATATAAAAGAGACGGGGGGGAGAGAGAGACACTGAGAGAGACCACATGAATTCTGCAAGAGAGCAAAGCATTTCAGAAGGGGAAAGACTGAGATGTTATTTACAACAAGAAATTTTCATAGATAAGAAAAAATAAATGAGTCAGAGTGATGCAACGTGATGGAATTTAATCCAGCTGTTTGTGTCCTATGGCAACCCCAGATAAGCAATATCAGAAAAATTAATTAAGAAGTCCAGATGGCAATAAATATTATCCTCATCAATAAAAAACAGATGCCAAGAGTACTTTTGACACATAAATATTATTTTACTGTGTTCCTGTCCTTTGGCTATTCTCTTTCAAGGGTGGACAAGAAAATCCTAATCTCTTTTTTAAATTCCTTCAGATGCTACACTGTTATATAGTTTTGATACTGTATTAATCTGCTACTGCAGATTAAGTAACATATGTAGATATATCCTTAATGCTATAAAAAACCCTCAAATCTTCAAGTCTTGGAAACACTACACAGGAGTAATTTTCAACAAATATTACCTTTTTGCAAAGTGGTGATAGCATAGTAATTGTATAGCACCAATCTGGAATCCAAACACTTCTATGGACATTCTGGTCACATTTTAACCTCTTTGGAGCCCTCAAAACATAAGTCTGGAAAAAATAATTTTACTCAAAATTATGTGAGAAGTTAAAAAAAAAAATTCTGCTGTGAAAGCTAAAAAGTACAAATTAAGTGAAGAAAAAAAAAATGGTTCACACTTAATCAAAATCAGATTTTGTTGTTTTATAAAATTTTATTTAATAATCTTTTTAATACAAAAATAAAAACTAGCCAGGACTAAATTCATGACTAATAATTGTGTTTTCCATTACAGAAAGGAGTAAAATTCCTTTTTTCATCAGCTACTGAAAAAGTATATGCTATTTACATTTGTGTTAGAAACAACATTGGATATTTCTCCGCTGCAATATTATTCAGGTATTTTTAGCTATTATTTTCTTTTAAAAATGCCAAAAAAAAAGCAGGTAAGCAGATATTAAGACTAGAGAGCCACCTAAGCTCTGGGGTCTCCTAACAAGTATTCAATTTTATAAGTCTAACAGTGTCAATATATGGGCAAAAGGAAGTTATAGACAAAAATCAGCTAACCTGTGGATGAGTCATGTATGAAATCAAACCACTTACATCCTTCCCTCACTTTTCCATCATGGAAATCATTATCATAAACCTTATTTTAAAGGGAAAATGGGCATGAAGACGCACTTTGTTTAAGCACCAATTGTAAAAATTCAGCGTAGAGAGAAACAGCTGCCTGTACCATCCATGCCACTGAAGGGAAAAGTACTGCTTTTTCTGAATTCTAGCTCCTAGAGGAGACATGGGTGTGTCTGTCTGATAGGTGTGGCAAAATATTACTGCAGAAAGCCAGAAGTTTTTCACTGGAGGCTACCACAGCTAGCATGTTGTACAAGTTAAAATGAAACAAAGCACCTCACTGCTCAGTGGCAAAGTGCTGGCATTCTTATTTAAAGGCAGGAGAAATAATAAATTGTAGACTGAGAAATTACATCTGCATCAGAAACGCTTGTGGAAATAGTAAAACAAAACAGAAATAATTGTAGGCTTGTTTTTGCTTTCCTACTGGAAATGCTCTAAAGGAAAATAGCTACTTCTGAAATAGGTATGTCAGATTGAGAAATATCCAGTGACAGCAAGCAGAGCATTACTGTCTTTCCTCACACACTGGCATGTAATTCCTTCTGCCTTGAAATTTTGCCTACCTACCACATAGCTAAGATACAACATTTGAGACATGTGCAGAGGTGCACTGCTGAGGGCACAGTTCTGGATCCAGCTACAGAACATGCCACATACTAGTATTTCCTGAGTCCCAATGTCTGCAGGAAAAACATTAAGAAATTATTTGAGGGGGAAGTACACAAAAGTCACATAAGCTCTTGAGTAGTCTATAGTAAAGTGCTGAGTAACAAACAGAAATGCAAGACCTCTTTAGATAACTTACAACATATTGATCCAGCATTTAGGATTCTGGATAAAAACAAGTGGAACTAAAGGACATTCTAAAGAATAGCCCACATCTGCTGTTGTTATGACCTCTGATGAGGTCAGCTAGAGCATGCTGAATATATCAATAGAGAAAAGTTTGGTTAGATCCAGTTTGATGACTCTGCCATATCAGTATTTTCTTCATACACAGAAAACTGGTGTACGAAAGCAATCTCCTTGGTGAAGGCCAAGCTATTGGCCTCCTACCAACTTGATAGGAGGAAAAGCAAAATATTTTCTGGGAGAAAAAATGGTAACAAAACAATGTGTCACTGTCATTTCCTACCTTTCCCATGTGGATATTTTGTATCTGAAAACATTTCCTTGACACTGGTGAACTATCTAATTGCACTTAGAATAATCTATTCCTTTTAAATCAGGATATATTTACCTCTCAGTCTTAATATTGGCCATCTGGATATAGCAAGCTATGTATGTGTGATACCTCCTGTGGTGCCTGGAAAGGGACTTTAAAGCATTCACAATTGCCTTTAGTTTTAACTGAGAAATTTTACTTTCTATCTCAAATTCCTGCCTTTGCCAGCAGGAAACTTTACCTGCCTAAACAGAGCAGAGACTATTCAATTCCTGTATGCCAGTGGTAGCAGAAGTCTGGCCAGAATTCTTTACACAAAAATCTCAATACAAAATTATCAGTGCATATTTATCCACTGCCTTTCAAGCCCTACCCTAAAAAATAGGAACAATCAATATCAGGGGGGGAAATGGTTTCCTTAGCTTAAACATAGTGTAAAACATAAAACCAGAAAACTATAAGAGGCCTATTAACACACACCATAGGACTCCTTTACTGAATTTAGAGGGTTATCTAGAACATTTGGCAGCAAAGGAAGTATCAATTAGAGTCAGGTCACTGTAGCATGAGTGAAGTTGGCTCTGGCCAAAAAGAAACTGTTCCAATCTCTCTTCTTTTTAATTGCTCCTGACATGTCATGAAGGAAATAGAATAACAGAGAAAAGCATTCTGGAAAAAATATTTTGAAAGAGAAAAAGTTTAATCTGGTTACATTCCAAATTCTCTGGGGAGAAAGGAAGGGATGAATTTTCCCCCATTACTTACTACCAAGAAACACAAAAAAATTCAAGAACATCTGCCTCTTCGGTAGCCATCTTTTCTTGTTCCTCACAGTCCAAAGCCGCACAAAAGCCCAGCACAAAGGCCGGACTTCTACATCGATGCCCTGTTTATTGAGGCAACATTGTGGATAGGCCTTAAAGTCGTGACTTATAAGTGTCCACCAAGGGCAGATGCTTGAAAGTACTACATATTTAATAGAAAAACCTCCAAACATTAAAAGCAAAACACACAAGAATTGCAGGTAAGTTTAGAAATCAGGATATCTAAAGCTGTTTATTGGTCTTCAGTTACATGGCTTTTAATCATTGCACTTGAAATGGCTGCAGAGCTCTGAGGAATTTTTAGTGGTCAGGTAAGTTTCTGTTGCTCAGACAGGTGTGTGTTTCATACTAGGGCACTGTTTGCTTACCTGTCTTGATTTTTTAAGTGGACTATACGGTGTTACAGACTTTGTTGCACAAACATTTTAACTACTACTCTTGACTAAAGTGGGTCAACTTAATACCTTCCACAGCATTGCTATTGAGGGGACTGCCTCTTCATGCCACAATGGGAAGAAATACAGGGAGGGAGTCAGGTAATCTAAAATCCAGCTGTTTATCCCATATTACCTCCATTACCACTGGAAAATGACAGAACCACTCAGAAAGTGTATTCCTCCAGCTATTTTAGGGACCATGATTTCAGATATGAAAGACTTGTTGGAAGTGTTCATTTCTCTCCACTGAATAGAAGAGATGTTCAGGCAAGTAGATTAGACTCCAAATAAATATCAGAAAAAATGTCTCTGAACTGAATTCTGAATGTTACTGTACAGACAATATTTAATAAGGCTGCAACTTTGTCCTAGTAATGCTATTCCTTTAGAAATTCCTGAGATAGAGAAAGGGACTTCATAGTTTGTTAGCATCTGCTGGGGAAAATGATGTTTGTGTCTCTGCTCTTCCTCAAAAGAGACTTTTTCATGATCCACAAATGTCTATACATCCAACATGTCCTTAACCTTTAGGAGGTTCCAAATAATTGCCGTTCTCCAGGCATGGAGATTTCAGCACAGAATACCATTATTATTCAGACTTCTTCTTCTTCTGTTGTTTTCTGCCTTACACTACAGTGGGAACTCTTATGCCTCTAAAAACTCCAAGAGAAGAAAAAATGAGAGCAAATGTCACATATTTGCTATATCAACTCATAAAACCACAACAGAGACAAGAAATGGGTTTAAGCCAGAGAGACTGGAACCACATCCCAATCTGCACCCTCCCACAGAATGAGCAGACTGAGATCCTCTGTTCTGGTCTGGATTAAATTCTGCTGTAGATGGAAATCGTTTAGACTTGAATAAAAGGCTTGCCAGAAAAACACAACAATGCAGTGAGTTTGAATTCACCACCTTAATGTCTCTCCAAGTTCCTAATGTATCTAAGAACATGCAAAACTGACTGTATGCCTTGCAAGTAAATCTCTGGGGCAGAAGGCAGGAACAGACAGACTTCCCTGAAGAACTCCTTAGCTATCCATTGAGTTGACAAATAAACTCATTGACACCACACAACACACTCCTGCCCTGAGGTTTTCCTTCTTGACCTTGTGCTACATCTGGTTCATGAACTAGAATTCTGATGTTGTGATGGTGCTTGATGTTACTGAAGGGTCTGAAAGCTCCTTCTTGGGTGAAATCCAGTATTTTAGAAGACATCTGAGTTAAAAGTTTTCTGTTTCTCCAGATGCTTTCCCTTCCGACATTGACTGCTTGCCTTAAGACAAGAGCTGGATGAGGATTCCTTAGGAAGCCCAGAATTGTATACCCTGAATACCCTACACACCGTCAGGTAAAGTTACGCTTCTGACAGGCAGGTACATTACATGGCATCAAGGAATAATGCTAAAGTCTGTGATCTTAAGCTAACATCAAAACTCCTGGACTCCAATTCTTTGGCTTAAAACAGGCAAAATAAATCAATGAGAATAAATGCAGTGGAATTTTCTTTCATCAAGTATTTAATCACATGCTAAAACCAATGTTTTTTCGACCATTGTCTAGGTTGTCACTCTTTTATTTTCTAAATTATTTATATAGCTTTTTCACAGTTTTTTGTTTGTGAGTATTTAATTAATACCAGAGCCAGACTACTAGATCTCATTAGATCCCTTAAAACATCTAGCATCTATGAGCAACATTCACAAAAAATGAAGATAAAACTAAGAGGATCTAGCATAACTTAATATTAAATATTAAATTACTTAAATGTTTAATAATTTGAGAATCACAGTCTGCTGGTTCAGTCCTACATTTACGACTTCAAGGAACTCAGAAGGTAGCTTCTGCCTTAAATAAGTTACCAATTCAGAAAAGACTGAATAGTCACATCACACATCTCACATACTCTATATTAAGCCTAAAAATTAAATCCATGTGCAAAATTGTAGAATAGGCAGTGTATGTTTTATTCTCAACTGCTTCAAGGAGTGTCTCAATGAAAACTGCAGCAGCCTAGATCCATTGCAAAGACTGTTTTGGCTTATTAGTTTATATGAACATCTTCTGATCAAAATAATGAGGAAAATGTTGACCCGCCTCCTGTTATAGCCTGATTGAAAGGAGGAAATGGTGACAAGTGTAGAAAAATGTATCTGTACTTTTTCATATGCACCAATGAAAAAATTATGACATCCAATATTGTTACTGAGTTATAAGTGAATCTAAAGGTCATACATCTCAGCTGGAGCCATGCAGCTTTCTGGTGTTAATATACTATGTCACAGGCTCTGGGATCCCTCCAATCATCCTTCTGCTTTAGACATGGGATGTGTATGGGGATGTCATAAAGCAACAAACAGAAGTTCTTTACAGAAAATGGGCACTGGTGCAACATTTTTTCAGAAATATGAGGCATTACAAAAGATTGGGTTGACTCAAGAGCAAGTAGAAATTTACTGGTACAGAAGGGACTTGAGTTTTCCTGAAATTCCTGTCTGAACTTTAAATAAGCCTCTTGACATTGAATATCCTCAAGGAAATCTGTAACTTTACCTACTTTTTCATGATAGTATAGATATTCATGTCTTGGAAGTGTGAGCTGACACAGGACAGAGGTTGAACTGCAAATATCAAAGCATTACATGGGAAGATTTATATGCCCTATTAGTACTTATTTTTATTAAAAATATAGAGGTTTTTTTTAATATTCTTATAAAAAAAAAAAGACACAACTAACCCAAACCTTTTACCATAAAAACAAGTAGCTACTATGGTAATGGGATTGCACCAATATTTGGCTTTGGCATGTTTGTTCTTATCTGCTCTCCAACAAAAACAGCTTGCAGCCTCTTAGCACTGTAAAGGCTGGAAGTAAAATGAAATTCTGATTGGAAGTTCATCACCATGCTTGTTGCAATTTTGCAGTTCCACATCAGGAATCAAACCCAGTTTGCCCAGACAGAGCCTCAATAGTCAGACTGCTGCTATATTTTGGTTCTCTAAGGACTCTGAATCATCCTATTCTTTGTGTACTCCTCCCACATGCAAGGTCCCATATGAGGCAGTTTATCCTTCCCAGCAAGAAAGGCTGCTCAGAGATTCCCTCATGAGCATGTGTAATATTGCTGCTGAATTGGCCAAGGATGTAGTGCAGAGCACCAAGAGACTGAGCACAAAGCCAGCCTGGGAGCAAAGAGGAGAACCTTGGACTGCAGTTCCACCAAGCTCTGTAGTGTACCATGGGACAAGGTCAGCTGCTTCACAGATTACTGACATGCTCTGCAGATGATGGGATGCTAAGCAGGCAAAAGCATGGTTTTCTTGCATTGGGTTTTTTTCCATCCTTTAGATGGGAAAAGTTTACCAGTATCCTTTATCATGCTGACTTTAGTGATTCTTCATTTGTTCAAAATTATCCTGGAACACTTTTAGAAATTATATGTGACCTGAGTAGTAAGGAAAATCCAAAGTTGGGGGGGTTTATTTTGATTTTCTAAAAGTAATTTTGAGCATATATCAACTAATTAAGACAAAATAACTTCTGATATTATCAACTTCTTCTAGGATGGCTCAGGCTTTTCTATAAAGTATCTTTGAATCATTGAGGAATTGATTCATTAAGCCTGGGCGGGCAGACAGATGGTACAGAAGATGGCAGCACTGTCTATCGCTGCACAGTAAGGACATTTTCCATTATACACTCATATTAAAAAATGCATTTTACTGAGCCTTAACATTTCATTAAGGGATTGTGCTCATGAGTTAGTAATGGTAAACTGGGAAAAAAAAAAAAAAAAAAAAAAAAAAAAAAAGCCACCAGAATCATTACTTTCTTCTTCTTAAGTGAGGAATAAGATCTTTAAGGATTTGCCAAATAATTGAGATCATGCTTTTGTTTAAAATCAGAAGAAAAATTCTTTTAACTCCAAGGGAAAAATATCTTAGCAGTACAAAAAGCACTGTTTTAAAGCAGTATCAAAAGATAGGGCAGAACCCACCGGATTCCTATTCCATTTTAGTTTTATACTTGTAGTCCCCAAAGTTATTAGGTGGATCAGTCATCTGGGAGGTCATCACTGATTTTAGAGGGCAAGGAAAATTATTTTTAGAACATTTGCTTTAAAGCACACTGCATTAAAATGTGAAGTGATGCCGATGCATTTTCAGTCTCAGGTGTATAATAAAAATTGGACTTAAATTTTCATGTTTTAGAGGATTAGGAATTTTAAAAGTAAAACTAGAAGCAAGGCTTTGCATCATGCTGGTAAGCAGGTACAATGATCCATTTAGTGTGGATTTTAATTGAAAATATTTTTACACGTCCCTTCATTTGATTCTGCTACATTTAAGTAAATCAGTGAGGTTTCTTATAGATAAAAATTTTGAAATTATTTCCTACTTTAAGTTTGTGGGAATCTGAGGTGAGAGGATTTTTGGCAGGCAGAATGACTTTTAGGGGTTTAAGTAAAGTTAGTCATCAGACTTGTTGAAAAATCCCTGTTTTCAGAAAGCTCAGTTTTGTGGTGTTCATTTGGTTTTCTAAGGATTGTCCCTATTCAAGGGAGTACCAGAATTCAGGGACACCTGTTGAGCTTTATGGAATTCATTGCCTGATTTTTTTACAGATATATAATGAAGTATTCTAAAACAGAGAAGATGAATAATCTGAGAATTATGGTGATGTTGAAAGATGACTTTGTACCACAAAATTAAAATGTTGCTGTCATACGGAGAGAATGTAAGCTGGAAATAGGTTTATTAACTTTTTGGGGAGCAAGTATTCATGAATACATATTGAAGACTTGTATTAATCCATTCTAAAGACTTGCATTAATGCATTCTAGAAGCCCTTTTGAATGACACAAAAAGAAAAACATTCTTTCCTCCAGGATACTAAAAATGTAAGTTAAATTTTATATATCAGAACGGAATAACACTATTAAATTTTTATAGTCTTCTATAAATTTCTTCTACTTTTTATAATTGTAGAGAATTTGCAATGAGTTCATCATTTCCCAATACTCCATTCTGCTATAATGAAGCATATGATCCTTTCAGTTCTGGACATAACAATCCTATATCATATATGTCAATGTATATACATTTAGCCTTAACAAGCCAAGGAGACAATTAACTTTAAAATAGCTTCTATCTAAAACTCTGTCAGGACACCAATCCTTCTGAGCTTCACTCAATGCAGCTGAATGTGCTTGGGCTTTAAAGTTTCACTAAGAAACAGCAATAACTATAGACTTCCTGAGTCCACTTAAAGTGACAATAGACAGAGAAAAAGAAATTAACATTTCAGGACTTGAACTTTTGCACTGGCATCTGACTGATCGTTAACAGCTTTAACATTTATTTAAAAGTAAGCAGACACATACCATAGATTGGGAAACAGAAAAAAAATACCCTGAGTGAGTAATCTAACCTGAAAGTTGCCATAAAACTGTTCAAAAAAGAAAAACATTATAAGCAGCATTTCAGAGCAATGTGCTTATATATTCAAACCTTCAGCCCATGTTTGGTGTAGACACTAGGATACTGAAGATTTGCAAAGGATTTTCATAAATGAAAGGAAATTAAAAAATAAATTTTATCACATGTTATTTTCAATTGCAACATTTCTTCTCCCTATCTCAGCAACTAAATTACAAATGGACTACTGTCATGGTTTAGAAATGGTATGCCCTCCTTTAGTGCTCCCACTGAGCCTCTCCCAGCCATGCTGCTTGCTCACTTACTCCCCCTCCCCGTCTGCCCTCTGGCAGGATGGAGAGGAAAGTTAGAGGCACAAAAGGTAAAGATCATGGGTTGTGATAATAATAACTTACTGGAAACAGCAACAGGATAAAAAAATGAATGGTAAGAGCAGCAATATTAATAACAAAATTATACAAAAGTGATAGAGTTGGTTCACATACAAAATGCTCAGCATAGAGCCTGACCTGCCCACAGCCACACCACCCTGACTTCTCCTTCCAGCTCAGAACCCAGAACCGGCACTACCCAAATGCTCCCTCTGCCACGCTTACTTGACTGGAACAAAACACTTCTCATAAGAGACTCCCCACCCCTGGCAATGATGTTCCCAGAGGTGGTACAGAATCACCTCTGGGTCTTGGCCATGCTCCACCTGGCTACAGCAAAAATTAACCCTGTGCTGGATGAAACCAGGACAACCATACTGTGCTTTCTCCCAGCCCCACTCTCAAGGAATGTGCAAGTTTGACTTTTTGAAAGATTATTGAAGTCTGATGAGTTGATAAGCAAGGAGAAAAAGAAATGTTTGAAGTGAGAAGTACTGGTTCCTTCTGGAGTCTGACTGAAGTACCTTAAAGATGCCAGGGACTCACTAAAGGTTTATGAGATGCTGTCTGTAGAAAGTTTTCCTTAGTTTTATTTGGAAATCAAGCTCTTGCTTTGATTTTGGTACCTGCACACAAAATCGGCACAGGAGATATGTTGGTGCAGATGGGACAGATTGTATTTCCTGCCACTGGTAGACTTGGCTCAAAGGGGCAATGTGCCCTGATCCTGTCGCACAAAAATATTATCTCTTCAGAAATTCTGAGGGGAATTTTCTGTTACTTTGCCAAGAAGCAAAATTAGCAGATTCACTGAAATAAAATACATGATCTAGTTGCTAGAGCAAAATCACAAATTAAAAAGAAATTAATCCACCCAGCTATACATAAGGTCAGAAAAGTGCAAAAAGAGACAGGTCTGTGAAACCTTTTGCAGAAGTTTAATACCAGCTGAAGGTTTGTTCATGTATGCCATATGTAGCAGTTGCTTGACAAAGGACAACACTGGAACCATGCTATTTATTACCTTCTCCTCCTTTCATAAACACATCAGCTAAGAATCACTGTTTTGCAGCTGCCAGATGCAATAAATTTCCAGTACACTCAAATCCCTAGCTTTAGCTTGTTCTCAAAGAAAAGGCAGAAACTGTAAAATTTAATAAACAACTAGCCTGCAAACTGAAGAAGCCCCAAATTTCTGCTTGATAATGTCCCTCATACAGGATTGAAATCAATTTAAGACAGCAGTTCATAATTAGATTTTTTGCCCAGGGAAGGAAGTGGTGGTTTTCATTTCCTTGGGAAAAAAAAATGAAGACTTTTTAAATTTTGACCTTTGAATTTCTCTGTGATAGGTACAACGGCAGTGCTAGTCAAGAGCATCACTTTCCCAGAAACAGAGAGGGACAGATACTAGTTATGGCATAAAGGAAGTGATTTGGTGCATCCATCAGAGAACATCACTGAACAAAAGGAAAGGCTGAATTTGAATCTGGCATTTAGTGTTTAGGCTCATTTCTTGAACAAACAGCTCTGCTGTGCATGCTACAAAAAAATGGAAGAGTGATTCACTACAATGTGCTGGCCTAAAAGTGTCCTATTCTGTTCAGAAGTGGAAGTTCACTCGGGAGCCTGCAATAGAGCCTGATTAAAAGCTCATAAGAATGAGTGGGAGATTTCAAGTGGCTTGGAGTGATGAATTCCACTCTGTGCTTTAAATACTCCTCATCCTTCCTCCACACCTGCATATCAGCACAGAGTCATGTTGAGGAAGTCCAGAGGAGCAGGCTGGGACTGGAAGGGCTCAGCAAAAGCTCTCTAAGAGTCTAGTCCTCTTCCCCATCTTGTTAACAGTTTTCCTTTCTTCCTCAATGTTGATTTCCCTCCTTGTTTTCCAGACTTTTCTTTTCTAATGTAACTTTGACTTAAAACATTCTTGAATTGTAATTCTTCCACATTCTTGCCTTGAAGACGACTATAAACAAAGATATGTTAATAAGATTCATACTCAAATGGACTAAATGGGAAAATCATGGGAGAAAATGTGACAGTGATGCAAAACCCACTGTGTGAAAATCTATTGGATTAGAGGACTTTCAGAATTTCCTATGAATACCCTGAAACTATTCTTTAAACTAATGCTTTCATTTAACAGCCGCTCACAACTGGAGAGTTTATAGGTCTATTAGAAGCCTGCCAAGAGTACTGTGGTCAAAGGCAAGTCCAAATAGCCTCTCCAAAAAAATCCACATTGGTAAAAATGAAATAAGTTTGGTTTGTTTGACATTTGAACAGAAAAAAAAAAACAAAAGAAAATTCAGTGCAACTAACAATTGCCATCTGCCATGCTAAAAATCGGTACTTTCACTTCCCAAGATAAAAAACAATAGGCTGATATAAGGCTCTTACTCATGACTGCAAGTGACTATTTTGAGGGGGAAGTTGGTTCTGAGTTTAAACATTTGAATCTAACTTTAAATTAGTTGACAAATGACAACAGAGTAAGCATTCAAAGAAGAAAGGAGGAAAGATGCAACATCTTGACTGAGCAGTAGGCCTTTTGCACATTTCCCAGCAAATTAAAAAAAAAAACTAAAAGGAAAAAAGACCCACACAACTAGTACAGGAAATGATTCAGCCTAGAAATTTAAACAGCTGCCCAGAAAAGAAATGGGATAAATGTGCCAAATAAAGATATATATATTTCTGCAGTTGTTATCGGAACTTAAAATAAACCTCTCTCCATATTGAGGTATCCACATTGAAAACTATCCATTATATAAACTTCCAGTGAGGTCCTCCAGGCCCAGGAGCTGGGATCTGGCAGATCAGAAGGGGATATGCCTAAGAGTTTTACATTGATCTCAGTTGTGTTGAAGACCATATCTCCCATCATCCAGGTTCAACAACTGGACAGCGCATCTTGGAAAGCGAATTTCTTCTGCTTTTCAAAACCACTTGGAGTAGACATTGGGATTGCTCTCAGTATCTAGCAGAGGACAGATGGACACAGTAGTTTCCTCAGGCAGGCCATTCTGATTTTTTTCAGAAATTGGTCTCTGCAGGGTTTTTTGGCAGCAGCTCTCAATCTCTTGCCAGCTCAAATAACCTGCCAGAAGCCTTTGACTATTGCTATTTCCTGTGCCAGGCTAATAGTCCTGAGTTTCTCTGCCTACTGCTATTGTGCTCTGTGACATTGTTATGGGACTCAGATCAGGCTCATTGATTCTTGCAAGGTAAACAGGCCCATAGACAATATGCTAAAGAGGTCAACTAATCCAGAAATAATCCCACTATTAAAGCTGTTTCTTCACAATGAAAATTAAAGGAGAGGGGGCGGGTAAAGGTCAGGAGCAAAAATGAACATCTAATGAATGTAATCCTGCCAGACTGACGTGACATGCTGTGTTGATTCTTCTGGAGGGTGAGTAGCCAGTTGTACGTATGTGGGTGTTTGAGAACACACACATCCTGAAGAATTCTGGAATACAGAAAGTTTAAGTCTTCAGAAATGCCACCATAAATTATATATACACTGAAAACAGAAAAAAAAAAAAAGCCATGGGACTGAAATCTCAGCCATGACATCTTTGGCACCTCACTGAGAAAACCTTTACTTTAGGTGCCATTTTGTGATTCTAATTATTTAAACTTCATTTTGACCAGAGTAAGATCCTGCATCAGTCTTCCCTGCCTCTCTAAATGCCTAGTTGAGGTTGTTTTACTTCTATCATCAGAATATATCACTTTCTTTAATAGGGATAAAAGCCAAGTTTCCTTGCTGTTCAATGTCGAAAGCCACATGTAATTGTCATGCACTTAAAGCATAAATGCTAGCTGATTCAGACTGTCAAACTGGGCCTCTGCTCTAAAATCCAGTCTAGGAAAGAGATCGAGACACCTTGTCTTAATTCACCTAAAGACAGTTAGAAGCATTTGCTAGTGTTAACACATTTAGAAATTTCCAAGTGAGCAGTATTTATGAAGGGCTTTTGCTGCAAGGAGATCTTCCAGTGGCAAAATGATGACTTAACTGAAGGATGCCATTTTGTCCACCACAAGGTTATCAAAATCTACATGCTGAAGAAAATAATAAAAGATCATTTATCTTGTCATATGGCGTGATAAATCATAATATTTTTCAGTGTGTATTTTTCAGTTTATTTCTGGATAACCAAGGTCAATAACATTGTAAAAGACACAGCAAAGGCCTCCCTTTATTATCCAGGTCGTACAAATAGCATATAGATAAGTGTGGCACTCTAGACCATAGACATTCGCCAAAACTACTAAAATCACTGGATCACAGCTGTAAATCATACTACACCATCAAGGCTACAGCAAAATGCCCTCCAAAAAAACTGAGGTTGACCAATGTTTGAAGTGTTATTTTACCAAAAGGTACAGATGAAAAAGTTAGAGAAATTTTCTCTTAGACAAACCCCTTGTCAAGCTAAGATGCTTTAATCATTTAGAGATTTTTACTCTTACAATCTTTCCTCATTTTATGTGTTCCCATCTCCTTTGAATGGTTACCAACTTCTGACCCAAACAGAACTTCAAAACAGACTTTTATTTGGAACAATAACCCAGCCTCAAAAAGCATAATACTATCTTGCTCAATTTACTAACGGCAACAAAACCCAATTAATGATTGAATTTGTGCCAAAATGAAAATCTGGGTTGGTTGAGGATTTTTGTAGAAAATAACCTGTTATGATTTCATATAACTGCAGAGTATTGATCTTTGCAGATACATTTACTCTTCAAACAAATTATCAACGACAGTACTATATTCTAAACCAGACAAGAGAAAAAAAAACTAAAAGACCACCATCAGAGGAAAAATTACCAGTATTGTTCTCCAGCAACAGAGCAACTGTTCGTTTTTCTGGCCATTGCAACACACAAGTAACCACTACTCTTCAGATGACATGACACACTCATACTAACAGTGATTCTCCTCCCATCTCAAGAGGATTATTTAGTATTTCTTTTTGAGGTCTTTTACAAACCAAATATTTGTTCCTATTCCGCACATCCTGAGCACTGTTCCCAAACACTTTTGCTAAAAGAAGTGTGTTCTAGTGTATGTTCTTTTGCTTGGATAATTTGTACAGTAATCTACTTTCCTTTCCCCACATGACTGGATTAAAGTTTTATGGGGCACAGGGTAAAACCAAACAATAAGAATAATCTTATTGTCATCGTCACCAAGTTTCACAGCAATTCTCTTCTCGTGTTTTCCTCATTCCATCATTTTCCTCCTCCCTTTTTTAGACAATTAATTTTCAACTTGCTGTCCCTCAGTCTGAAGTCTTCCCTGCTGCTCACATGAAACAGTGTAAGTTACTGACTGTTGAAAACTTCAGCTGAAATGCAGCCAGGTCAAGATGAGGTTATATAAAAGTTTAAAGGCAACATTTTTAGGTCACATTCTCAGCAGCACAGATTCCAAATGTTTCAGTAAGCAGACTGCACTTAACACTCTAGCTGACAGTATTTATTAAATTAATACTGTGCCTATAGACAGTTCATAAAATGCATTTTTACCATGCACACCCTGTAAGCACATGCTGTACTTGTACCACTCCCAGACTACCTATACAGCCAGGCATTTATTTGTACTCAGGCACGGAAAGGAAGAACGTTTACAGTAGTTGTTTTTCCCAAAATAATTTAATAAAAAAAGATGGCTTTTCTTTCCCTCTCTGTGTGAAGATTAGCTAATCTTTGAAATTGCAAACAAAATTAAAAGCCTAGTCATTCTAAATACTTTATACTGTGCATGCTTATTTTCCTTTCCTAATACCATTGCCTGTGCCAACTCTCACCACTGTGAAGAATCTCCACTACATAAAACTTCAGTTTTGATTTTTTCCTTTAGTAAAATGGCCTTTATGGTATTTTGGTTATGTATTCTCATGACTGGAGATTGTCATGGAGATTTATTTGAACCATTTAGATGTGAAACCTCTTTGTAACTCTTGGGAATGTATTCTGTTTGGTTGCAAATCCTGAGAAAATAAGTATTTCTTCATAGTTTCAGTAAATTGAGTCTAGGACTGCAAGCATGAATGGAGCAGAAAAGAGTAACAATATCGCTCTAACAGAAGGACTAAACCTATCCATCAGAAAAAAATCACTACATTTTCGTTGTGTATTTCCTTAAATTATTTTTGAAGCACTTTTCTAGTGAATTAGCACAACACATTACCTCCTATTTCCTGCTGGCTTTAGACTGAAATGGATAAACTAAAGGCTGGTGGAATTTATCTAAGCAATGTATTATTTGACAGAGATATAAATTTTTTTAATGCTCTGAATTCATAATACTATTGTACCTTTGATATGCTGTATGTATTTCATATCTATCCTACCATTTGTGCTGTGGACCTCATTGATGGGTGATCTGAGGAATGAAAAATTGATTTGGCTTCTACAGGGCAACCAAAGTAAATGAAGGGCAAGGCCCAAGCAGGAAGGCTGTTCATCCATTGTACTCCCACCAAGTGTACTTATAAATGTTCTCTTCCTTTCCTTTTTCCCTTCAAAGTTCAAATTTTTCACTTCCTACTTGACTCTACAGTCACTCATCTTTATGTGGGAACCTCTGTGGTTGTTTTGTTGCTAGACAAGTTTACATTTTAATAATTGCTTATGCAGAATTTTACAAGCTGGGAAGGCAAAGAATCAAGAACAAAACCAACATTCCACAACAGGGTGAGCTTCCAACTGCAGAAATAACAATGGTAATTAAAAAGGAGTTTTGCAATTATAAAATTGCTTTAGCTATAAAAAGGAAATAAATGAAAATACTCATGGTGTCGCTAACATCCTTGCATGATGAAACAACTACAAGCTAGTGTCCTTAAAGCAGCTTAACAGGAGAAAGAAATAAGCCAACAAATTCTAAAAGCATTTGGATTACCATACATTAGCTAGCATTCCCTCAATAAACATATCAATACATGTATTATAAACCCTATCAGAATTTCCTTTTGGTGGTTAGAACTGATATACCAACTAAAAACACCATAACCTTTCTATACCTACTTTCCACATTTTGTTTTTCTGTATTCAGCTATACAGTCCTCTTTAACCTATTAATATACTAGTATCTTGATAATATATGAAGAAGTTCAAGACACAGAATGTCTCTTTTGAATGAAGAAAACTTGCGTTTACTCTTCATCAAATCATGATGTGGCTACCAATATTCCCCTTATTGAGTATGTCGTTAAAGTAAAACAAGAGTGTTTTGACTGACAATCTACTACAGGTGAAAAATATGTGGATCATAATGCAGTCAACACAGCTAGCTCATTCAGGGCTAGGTCCCAAAATCATGTTCATAACTGGGACAGCAACCTCTGATTACTAGCACATTACAATCTATTAAAGCTAACCTTCTCTGACAACCTTATGGTCAGACATGTTGGGGTGCAGAAAACCATGCAGAATGTCCTGTTTCCAGTTTAAGTTCATATATTTAGATGCTTGCCTCCAAAATCAAGATGTGCGCTGCCCAGAGAATTTTTCCACAAACATTCCATTCCTGAACGTATTATAGGCAATAGGGATGGGATTTATGCTTTTTTAGTTTTTTTCCCCTTCAGCCTACATGGGCTACCTGACCTCAAATAACACCTTCCAACAAAAAAAGAAAAAAAAAAAAAGGAAGTTGCCTACTTTTTCATGCCAATCCACATACCAAATTCCACTGCCTTTTTAGTTTCTAACTCCTGAAAGCTCTGATTAAACATGTCTTCCTACTTGTTCATTCATAGAATGGCTATTTTGTGTGGGTTATCACTGGCTCAGAAATAAAACCTCAAACACAAAGCAACATAGAGTGATTTACTGAGCAACACACGGGCAAGATTCTAGCATATGAACTGAAAAGCTACATGCAGAGTTATGAAGTCCAGCAACTACTAAACATCTACATCTTCCTGATTTTTTTTGTTCTATTTTTATCTAAAAGAGAAAATAATGTTTATCTCTCCCTAAGAGATATACATTATTACATGCAATATGCATATACTTTATCTGCTTATGTTTCTACAAGTTAATTGAAGGCTGTACATTTTCCTGGTTTGTGCCTATTGGTCATACTCTGAAACATGTTCTGGCAGTTTCAGTTTTCTTGTATCTGTATGTTGAATACTATCCTGTCTTTAGCATGATAAAAAATTGTTCAAAGCTACAAAGCCAACATTAGTTTTTTTAGGCTTCTTTAGCATATGAAGCATGTTTGTAGGAAGAGCCATAAGAGGAGAATACATATACTGAAATTTACAGTTTCTCAGAGATTAACTTTGTAAAGTTTGAGAGTTGTTTCTCAATCAGTAATTTAGCAATGAAAGAGAAAAGCAGAAAGATAGAATCCACAGTGTCCAGAAAGGACAGGTACTTTGGATTAAGAATGGTATCATTTAAATCTGTACATGCCTGAGAACGTGTGCAAAGATACTGGATGTGCACAATTGCATGCAGCAGCCAGCAATCTAAAGGAGATTCTGCATTGATGAATTACACTTTTAATAGGTACATTTAGCACCACTCGGCACTGGGAAACTACAGGTAGTTAAAAATTTCTGAGAGAAAATTGCAGCTGGTATCCTCAAATCTTTACTTTTATCAACAAAAAACATTAGGCTGCCAATGTGAGGCAGTACAGTGCTTTGTCTACCTGTTGAGGAAAAGGCTGAGAACAAAGATTCAGTGTTTGTCTAAATGAACAATGGAGATAGTCTTGTATTAACTACTCACAGACTGAGGCAGCTAGACATGCACAGCTGTGGTATGGAGACTATGCCGGCTAGTGCTGTGCCGGAGTTAAGCATAGCTGCAAGGCTGTGTATTTTACTTCAGACCTGTTGCCAAGATATAAGATAGGATGTACTCCTAGATACAGACACTCAAATTACATTCCAGCTTATGCCTTGTTTTACCTTGGCTTGATGTTTTCAGATAGGTTCCTTTGCACAAAACTTTCCGAACGGCCTTCAAGTTTGGACGTCTTTACCATTGCAGGGAATCAGACATTCTTAGGAAGCAAATCGTTTACATTTGACCAATACATCCAAGGCTGCTCTGCAGCAACATCAGTTTTGAACTGGCAGTTTTTAAAAATCTTATTGTCAAGACCTTACTTCATGCCTCTGTTTTCCACTCTTGTAATTGAATAATATAAGTCTACAAATGTTTAAAGAATATTCTTGAGTACTTGAGTACTTCTGTAATAAATGCTCTAAGACTGACAGTAACTTCCAAGACTTGCTGGCTTGCTCTGTGCAGTTATATCAGATTCTTGGTCTTCACTTGCCTTAGCAAAGTTGGCTAAAACCATGTTAAGATGCAAATTGCTCTACCTTATAAACAAAAAATATGCAAAAACTAATATATGCAAAAAACTAAGTTAAAATTCATCACAGTGAAGACCAACTTCTGTATATATGAACAAGAAATTAAATACAATGCAAAAATAACTCGCAAGACAAAAACCAAAAAATATTGACAGGACTAGAGGCCTGTATTAAACCACAGGCGACACAAAAATTAATGATATGACACTTTGCAAAACTAAAATTCAAGGAAAGAGGAGACCACTGTCATGCCAGTACATGCTACCAGAAATATTACATACACAAGAGACTAATTTTTTTACTTAAGTGTTAATATGGCTTTAGATAGACAATTGCATTGCATAAGAGTTTTTATAACCATGCTTTTCAAAAAAGCTAAAGAAAAGCTGGAAAAAGTCCAAAGTGGAGATTAAGAGGTTCAGAAAATATGAACTATGAAGAGAGATTGAAGAAATTTGCTTTGTTTAGTCTAGAAAACTGAGGAAAGATATGATAGGAGGCTTTCATGCATACAGGATTCCTGGTAAGGGGACATCAACCAATCTCTATGGCTCCTGAAGGACAAGAAATCAGAGTCATTTCCAATACAGAAAACTGTCCTGTGAAAGCAACTGTACGAGAAGAGAGGTGTAAGCAAGCTGCATGGGTAAGCTGTGGAACTAAATTGAACAAAAGGTTTACAAAAACAGGTTGGGCAACTGGAAATGGTCTGCTGTACTTGAGCCTCTTTAAGCTCTCTTTCAGAACTGGAAGATTATGTTATAAAGTCTCCTTGGAGCCTTCTCTTCTCCAGGATGAACATTCCAACTCTGTTTACATAGGAGAGGTGCTCCAGCCCTCGCATCATCTTCGTGGCCCACCTCTGGGCTTGCCCCAGCAGGTCCACAAACTACTATGCTGGAAGTCCCAGAGTTGGATGCAGTACTTTGATGGGGTCTCACAAAGGCAGATCAGAGATGAAGAAACTCTTCCCTCAACCTGCAGACTATGTTTCTCTTGATGCAGTCCAGGACATGATTGGCTCTCTGGATTGCAAGTGCACATTGCTGAGCTTCTCAACCACCAACACCCCCAAGTCCTTCTCCTCAGGGCTACTTTCAATCTGTCCTCTGCCCAGCCTGCATTCATACTTGGAATTGCCCTAAAACTGGTGCAGGACCTTGCACTTGCCTTTGCTGAACTGCATGAGGGTTGCACAGGCCAACCTCCCAAGTTTGTCAAGATCCTTCAGAGTGGCATCCCAATGTGGGCTGTCTTTCTTTACTCAGATGCCGACTTTCATACGACCTGGTAGAACTTCCTTAAAAATGCTGCTCCTCTGCTGAATTTGTGTTTGACTGTGCTTGAAAACAGTTTTAAAATTATCTGGGGGGTAGGAAAAGAGAAATTTGTTACGCATACATATCCAAACACACAGAGCATGACCACAGATGTCTCATCCCCTTACAAAATTTGGCTAAAAAAAAATTTACCCCCCCCATTCAAATCATAGACAAAGTAATTTTGATGTATACATTCTCAGTTCCTAGGAACTATTTTCACTGGCATGTTTGTTAGGTTGAAGTGCTTGCTAATGAAGTGAGGCTAAAGAATATGCTGGGCTGTAACTTCAAGGTCCATGTGTCCGAGAGTAATTTCCTAGAGAACTTCCTATTATTGAGTGAAGTTCTCACTTGAAGTGAGTTGAAGCTTAGGCTGAACTGTTGCAGAGCACTGCTTGTGCTTTTGTTCTATTTTGCAGGCCAAGTCTGGAGCCTCAAAAGGGCCATAAGAATTATTTCTCAGTAAGGATTAAATTATTTGATGTCTCTAATGTTACTGAAGTTGTCAGACTGTCCTATTTCAGATATTATAAGAGGTTTTATTTCAGAGAATGGATAGGTGTCTGGATGGTGGAAAATATTAGCTAATATTTTTTATATAAATTATATATTTTTGTATAAATTATAATATATATATTATATAATATTTTTAGTATAGCTAAACATCAGACTTCTTTAGCTCTTGCATGACTCTCTCCAGAACTGCTTACTCTACTCCACGTGCTGTGCAACTTGGCAGTGCTACAGTATCAAGCAAACTGCTAAGACAACTTTCTCAAAATTTCCTCCCATTCCCAACAGTTAAAGTAATTAGAGTGACACAATTTGGGAGACAACTGTAATTGATATAGATATAATTCTATATGTGATTTGAATTTAGAAACATGAGTCACAGCAGGCTGCACTTCTGTCATGGATTAACCCAGCAGGCACTTTAACACCACACAGCCATTCACTCCCCCCATCAGTGGGATGGAGTAGAGAAGCAGAAGAAAAACAACTGAAATCTGTGGGTTAAAATAAAGACTAAAAGGACAGAAAAAGAAAGGCAAAATAATAACAATAATACTGCTATTTGTTATTACTGTTATAAGAATTAAAATATACAATGATGCCCAAAGTAATTGCTCAGCACTCACTGACTGATGCTCAGCCAGTTCCCAAGCAGTGAGACACCATTCCCATGCCAATTCCCCAGTTTTATCGTACAGCATGATGCCACATAGTATGGAGCATTCCTCTGGCCAGTTAGTGTCAGCTGTCCTGGCTGTATCTCTTTCCAGCTTCTTGTCCCCCCAGACTACTCCCTGGTAGAGTGGGGCGAGAAGCTGCAAAGTCTTTGGATCAATATAAACACTACCTAGCAACAACTAAAACAGCAGAGTGTTATCAACATTATTCTCATCCTAATTCCAAAACACAGCACTGTACCAGCTAATAGGAAGAAAATTAACTCTATCCCGGACAAAATCAGTATAACTTCCAATAAAGTCATGTAAGAACCTGATTCTGAAGAATTTTTGACTTTTTGTAAGCAGGTACACACTGCTACAAAGGTCAACAGGGTTAATGATGTATCTAAAATTAACAGGAATGGGAAAGGCTTTGCAGTATTCAACACAACTATTATGATCTCTGGGATAAAGAAAAGGCTAGACATAATATGTACCATACTTTCTATGCACTTTTCACCTCATGTATATACATTATGTGGCTTGCAGTTCCACTAAGTAGCAGACTGCTTGGGAGTTTCAGCTGGGGTGTGTCAAGGATTCTTAGTCATAAATTTCATAGATCATTTTATTTGCTCAAAATAATCTCTTGGCAAGACATCTTACTTCCCTGCCCCTAAGGCATTGTTTGTAATAAAAGTCTGAAAATAACTATACCAGGCAACTTTGTTATTCAGTCTTCTTCTTCAACATGAAATGGAATCTCTTACAGTCTGTGTACTTCCTAATGTGCTGCTGCATCAAACTGCATAGAAACTCGTGAAGAAAAAGGGAATGACTAAATTCTTTCTTTTACTGCTCAGTTGTGAAGTTCATCGTTTGTCTAATCTTGTTAACTCTAGACCAAGTTCATAACACAGACTGTAATATAGAGAGACTGCACTAACAGTTTTTGTGCAAATAGAAAAAAAGCAGAGCTACACATATTGCAATAACACAGAGAGGACATTGGAAATTACCAACTAGGCTTTTTATTTTATATTTCTCTGTCCCTTCTAGACATTCCATTTTAAGCAACTGGCCTTTAAGAAACTCCAGGCACACCACTTCCTAGCACAAAGTTAATCTTCCCTCTCATGAGCACATTACTGTTTATTCATCAATTCTCTTAGTTATTTTAAACACATATCTTTCAAGTTGTGTAATGACAGAACAGTCCTTTTTTAATATACAAGTTATTTGTTTTTTCTACCACATGACTGCCAGCAACACCCAGCTATGTATTGCACAGATCTTTCAATGCCTTTTTTCCTGACGATTGGAAGATATTATGCAATATTAAGTAATTAACAGCATTTTTAGGAGTGTTCTACTGGATCTGGAAATAATTGATTGCTTCTGCCTAATTAAAAGAAGGAAAGAAGAGGATAAAGATTTGCACATGATATGGTATTTTGCTCAAGTGAGGTTTCATGTTGTGGCAAAAATGTGTATGTTCTGTCTTGTGCATAATCAGTCCTGCCTGATTGTGTAATAAGAAATTAATGGAGACAAGAGATGCTCTCAGAGGTGAACAAAAGTTAAATCTATTTTTCACTTTGTGATTATGTGTGAGGACTATAAGCTCTGCAGCTGCCTGTTTACAACTCACAAAAACACACTGGGACACAGATTGCTAATGGATGTAAATGAACAGCTTTCTTTCACTTCAGAGGATCAAAGGTCCCAGTATATAAATGTACAAACATGTACTTATGGTCACCTCTGCTGAATAAAACATCTAAAATGCATGTCCACAAATATGTCCACAAGAATTCTAATGAAAACCAAGGAAACTCAACCATGTGCTTGAATTTGAATACATGTTCTAATGATTCACTGACTAGAAATACTTCAGTGAGGCAGAGACTAGATGCCTATATCTACAGTTACTTTCCATCTGCTACTTACAAAGGAAATACATGAAAAAGCCTTTTGATAGGGAATACTAGGGTTTTCCTCTTTTTCCTCTTTTTCCTATTTTTCCTCTTTTTCCTTCACAGACAAAAGAAAACAACTTGTTTTTAATTTCAGGAATAGAGTTTGGGGGTATTTTTTGGCTCATGATGCAAATTCTAAATATTTCTTTTAAATAAATGCTTTCTCATTCTAGGGAAAAAAGGCTTAAAAATTACAAATTAATTAAATTAAATTAATTAAAATTAAATTATTTTTCTGGTGAAAAATATGCTATTGGCATTACATTGCTACAAAAGTATATGCAACCCTTCAAGAAAATTTTATCACTTAGTTAATCTCTTTAAAGTATATTCTTCTCTTTAAATTGTAGTACATTTTGTAAACTCCAAAATCTGACTCCTAGTAAACAAATGTGCTGCACACCCACTACGATTTAGAAGAAATTAAAACATTTCTATTTTTTAAGGTGTAAGGGCTCAGCTCAATGAATTAGCTATCAATTAATCAGACTCTGCAATTTCCCACACTTTTTTTGGTATGGGAGAAGGTCTAATTTTGATGGAAGATCTTCAAAAACAAAAAAATACCCAATTGGCCTTGTGTATGTAGGCAGACTACAGCTGTGATTAGCACACAGAATATGCCTGCAAAATAAAAGAACACCAATAAGCAAGGTATTCTTGTCAAGAATATATGCACCAAAGTATTTTTTTACTCCAAATTAGACTAGACTAGAATGACTCTTGAATGAATGTAGAATGACTCTTTCACAGACATGGCACAGATATGCAAAACAGCAATGTCCTGAATTCCACCCCAGAGGGGAAGGGTTATGCCCTGCATTGAAATCCACACTCCTCCAACAGGTATCTACCCGCCCTTGGTAGGCAATCATTAGCTTCCTTACTGTCAGGACAATAAACGTCAACAGAGGACAGCCCACAGAAAGTCATAAATTGTGAGATCCTTCTCATCTGACTTTAGCCGCTGTCCTAGATTCAGCCAGGACAGGGTTAATTTTTTACAATAGCCAGAAGGATGATGGGGGGGGGGGGGGAAGGGGGGGACAGGCCCTAATGTCAGAGCCCCATTCAGCCTGGCCTTACAGAGATGGAATAAAGAATTTCATCCTAGTATCTAATCTAAATCTACTCTCTTTCAGTGCAAAGGCATTACCCCTTTTCCCACCCCTACACGCCCTTGCAAAAAGTTTCTCTCCATCTCTCTTGTAGGCTCCCTTCAGGTAGTGAAAGGCCACAATAAAGTCAATCCAGAGCCTTCTACAGGCTGAACAATCCCAATTCTTTAAGCCTTTCCTCGTGGGAGAAGTGTTCCATCCCTCTACTCAACTTGGTGGCTTCCTCTGGACTCCCTCCAGCAGCTCCATGTCCTTCCTGTGCTGGGACCCCAGAGCTGATGCAGCCCTGCAGGTGGCTCTCAGCAGAGCAGAGGGGCAGAATCCCCTCCTGGCCCTGCTGCCCACGCTGCTTTGGATGCAGCCCAGGACACGTTTGGCTCTCTGGGCTGGGAGTGCCCATGGCTGGGTCATGTCCAGCCTCTACCCACAGCACCCCCAAGCCCCTCTGGGCAGGGTTGTTCATGATCTGTTCATCCCCAGCCTGTGTTGGTACTGGGAGTTGCCTGCCTGGGTGCAGTACCCTGTACTTGGCCTTGTTTAATCTCATGAGATTTCCATCGACTGGTTCCTGAGCTTGTCCTGGTCCATCTGGATGGTGTTTCATTCTTCAGGTGTGTCAACTCCACCACTCAGCTTGGTGTCATCTGCAAACTGGATGATCTCTCCATCTATGTACCTGAGAAAGACATTAAATAGAACTGGTCCCAGTACCGACCCCTGAAGGACTCATGTCTATCAGGACTCTGAGCCCCCAACCACCACCCACTGGATGTGACCATCCACCAATTCCTTATCCAGCAAACAGTTCACAGATAAGCTGTTCTTTTTGGTACCATTATACTTACAGAAGCTAAATACTCTGTGATATGATACTGCATTCACTATGCTCTTCAGTTTTATGCTGAGAATACTGACTGCAAGAAGGGAGAAAAATTATCTCAACTAGCATAAAATGTTAGACCTGTCCAGGTTAGAGCAGTCCATGTATCTTGCATGCTCTCTCTCTTGCTGATCTTTTAGGGGTTTTTTTACTGACATGGCTCTCATCATCGCCATAATTTCTCTTCTCTCTCAGTTCTTTATCTTGAGATGGTTGAGGTTTTTCTTCTATGAATCACTGTACAGTAAAGAGACCTACTTCAGATGGTATACTCTATCTTCTAAGTTAAAAGGGCAGACAATAGTTTTGGCTTTGCCCTAATATACACAATTCTGCAGCTATCTCTCATTCTTTGGGTCAAGAATTTCCCAGAGCATTTCCTAGGATAATCTGCAGTGCAGTAATTCCTCCTCATACATTAGCCAGCACAATTGTCTGATGCATTTTACACAGTTCAGAGTCCAACTCAGTCACTGCTCACTCCAATTTTCCCTCACCCCACACGCAATTGCCTGACTAGGTCTTTCTCGTTCACTGACACTCCACTTCCCACGGGAGCACATGCCAAGCACACAAAGCCCAGGGAATGCAGAGGAATTAACCATTTTTGGAATTTGATTACCTCAAAGCTGTTTCACACACACAAGTCACTTTTAGTCATTCAGAATATGACATGATGTAAGGAACCTACCTTTTAACCTTTTGATTTCCCGTTACCTGGAATTCATATTACATGGGAAATTCTTAGCTGAAGTAGTATTAGTCATTTTATTAATTAAACAAATCTGCACTACAGCGATAGTAATTTCACTCCTAAGGCAAATTTGTTTGAGGGTCATCCCCACAAACTTTTCTCCAGTGACAAGGAGACGTGGAAAGGGGACAACAGGTCCCTGCTGCTCTAGCCTGCCCTCTCTGTCCTCTCTTCCCCCACGGGAACCGGCTCCACCAAGGCTGGGCAAGAAGGGCTAGTGAGATTTGCCCTTACTCCCCTTTTTGTGAGGCCAGTGATCTGTGCGCTGTGTACTGAACCAGCGGGCAGGCAGAGGAAGTCTCACTCAGAGAACTGCGTTAATTCAGTGAAGGATGCTTTCGCTAGCGCCCCGGGACAGCCAGCGGCAGCGGCGTCAGGGCGCACCTCTCCTCCAGGGCCCGCCAGGTGCCGGCGGCGGGACGCGCCCCCAGCGCCCCCGCTGCGGTGTGCGCGGCCGGAGAGCGGGGCCGGGACGGCGGGCGGGCGGCGGGAGCGGCGGGAGCGGCGGGAGCGGTGCCGGGCGGGCTCCCGGCCGGCTAAGGGAGCGAGGGCCCCGGCGGGCCCGGGCGGCTCCCGCTGCCGGCGGGGAAGGCGCCGGGGGCCGGGCGGCGCGCGGGGCCGCGGGCAGCGCGGGAGGCCCCGGGGGCCCAGCGCCCCCTCGCGGCGCGGCCGGGCGCAGCGGCTCCCCCGGCCCGCGGGCGCGCCCGCCCCCGCCCCCCGGCCCCTGCGGAAAGTTGTCCCTGGCCCCGGAGCCACCCGGCTCCCGCCTCCCGCTTCCTGCCCCGCCGCCGCCGATTGGCCCGCCGTGCGCCCAGGAATGCGAGCCATCCCTTTATAGCCGGGAGCGGCGGTCGGCGCCCGCAGAGTCCCGGCAGCGCCGCTACAGCTGCCCGCCGCTGCTCGCCCTCCCGCGCCGGGACGGTCGGGGCTGCCCGCGGATATTGCTCGCCGGTACCCAGAGGCCGGCGCTGACCGCCCGGATCGCTCTTGCCGGAGGTAAGTGCTGAAGCGGCTCCCGCCGCTCTCGCTGTCCCGTCCGAGGGCGGCCGGGGACACCTGCCCCGTCCCCGCTGCGCAACGTCCCGCCTGCGGGAGCCTCGCTGGCGCCGGTCGTGGGTGCGACGGCAGCGCGGTGACCTTCCTCGTGTGTGTCCCCAGGCTGGCTCATAGACAGACCTTTGCCATGGGGCCAGCGACTGCTCTCTGCCTCCTTCTCCTCGTGCTCGGCGGCTCAGAGACCAAGCGCACTGCAGGTAAGGCCGGCTCTGCGCTGGTACCGGGGCGAGAAGGAATAACTTTGGTGCCTGTGTAGGCAGATGAAGTTGTGCTCGATGGTAAAGAGCTCTAAAGCTCTCAGTGAACAAAAACGTTTTAACCTGAGCATCAGCTATTTGGGAACAGGAAACCTCTCTCGTGTGGAATTTGTGTAACCCTCAGAAATAGGAGCACAGAGTCTCCAGAACCTGAGCATGTAGCTTGTCTACCTTTGCGCTCAGCAGAAGAAAGGAGGAACATGATGTAGGAACTGCCTGAAGAAGGAATGGGGTAGTAGGCTGCCGTTTTGGTGCTATAGAGAAGCTGCTGCTGTGCTGCTGTCACTCTGCTGGATTATGCAAACTCACTTTGCCATGTCCCAGCATAGGAATAATGCAGATTGGGCTTTGCTGTCTATTTCTGTGCTGCTGGAGTGTAATGAGGTGCCAGAATGGCTGCTACCTTTGTGTGTCAGTCAGCGGGTACCTGGCACTCCTGTGCTGACTGGCTCCTGTACAAGAATGCACATGTACTGCTGCACAGCAGCTCCTGGTGGTTCTGCTGCACCATCAGAGCTAACTGTCTGTGCTCTGATGTGAGGCACTGTGCCTTGCACGATGTGCGCCGGGAGCCAAAATGTTAAGTAATCCTGGGAGACTTGCACCTACTCAGTCTCTTGTCCTTTTCTCATGATGCTTATCCTGATCTCTCTCTGCAGAATCCAGGAATGATGATAACAGCGTCTTCGATCTCTTTGAGCTCATTGGCTTCATGCGGAAGGGAGCGGGGCGCCGGGCCCCCGGGGTGTACCTGGTGAAGGGACCAGAATCCTCCAGCCCTGCTTACCGCATTGAAGATGCCAGTCGCATCCCTGCTGTCCCCGACTCAAAGTTCCAAGACTTATTAGATGCCATCCATGCTGAGAAGGGCTTCATTCTCCTGGCCACTCTCCGGCAAGCCAAGAAGAGCAGAGGCACACTGCTGTCTGTGGAACAGAACGATGGCTCTGGTCATGTCTTCAGTCTAGTATCAAATGGCAAGGCAGGCTCCCTGGACCTGAGCCTTTCTGTTGACGGCAAGCAGCAGTTAGTGTCAGTAGAGGATGTCTTGCTAGCTACAGGACATTGGAAGAATATCACCCTGTTTGTGCAGGAGGACCGAGCTCAGCTCTATGTGGGGTGTGAGAAAATGGAAAACGCTGAACTGGACATCCCCATCCAGAACATCTTCACTAGGGACCTGGCCAGCAGTGCCAGGCTCCGTATTGCCAAAGGGGGAGTCAATGACAACTTCCAGGTAAGACTTTCACTTATGATTTTGCCTAGAATTTTCAGTCATCTGTTTTGAAGGTGCATTAGCTACTCAACGAGCCTAGATAGCAGCAAAGACCTCTAAATCTCCTAAACTTTACTGATGGAATTTGAAGGGTAAAGCATTAGATTTGTGGGGATGGAACTTCCTGCAGCAATGAGAAAGCACTGAAGCTTCCAGACAGGTAGTTGCAGCTTCATTGCTCAGCTTCTTATATGAGATTCAGAAATCCATGGGTTTTTTCCTTCCTGCCTGGAGAGTTGCCAAGTCCTTATGCTCAAGGATAAGACCGTTAGGAAGCAGGGCTGGTTTTCATTAAGGAGAAAAAAGCAATGTGTTTCACTTTTCCATCTGTCTGTCATGAAATTGCTCTGTAAGATCTTGCATGACCTTCAGTCTGTCCAAGTGCAAGTGGTACTTCTTCCCCTTGCAGTTGCTGCAAGTAGCTGTAATTCTTCCTCTGTCCACAGGGTCTGCTGCAGAATGTGCGGTTTGTGTTTGGAACAACTCTGGAAACTATCCTGCGGAACAAAGGCTGCTCCAGCTGTAAGTTTACAAGCTTCTGAGTCCAATGACCTATTAAAAATAAGATTTCTCATTACTTTAGAAAGACAAGTTGAAACAGAACTCAGAACTATGCTGACATGCAAATCTACATTGCATAAGAAATAAGATTATATTTCTGCAGGCACCCTAATGAATCTAGTGGCAGCTGTTTAGCAGGTGTTAGCCTGGAATGATAAATGCATGTCATATAAAATGCATTTACTTCACCTCTGTTTTTTTCTCTTAGCCACTAGTGCAGTCATTACCTTGGACAACCCCATCAATGGTTCCAGCCCAGCTATCCGCACTAATTACATTGGCCATAAAACAAAGGACATCCAAGCAGTCTGTGGATTTTCCTGTGATGAACTAACAAATATGTTTGTGGAACTGCAAGGGCTACGGTCCATGGTTACAACACTTCAAGACAGAGTTCGAAAAGTGGTAAGTGGTGGTCAACTTCATGGTACCTTTCATTAACTAGCACTTAGTGAATTAATTATAACCTGGCTTTTGAGAGGCTATGTAAAGAGCAAAATATTTTTACTTTGACTTTTGTGAAAAAGGGTATTTCTGCATTAATCCTAAATTTCTTCTTTTTGCTTCTCACCCCCAAGACTGAAGAAAATGAAATCATTGCCAAAGTAGTCCAGATCACTCCTGGAGCATGCATTCATAATGGAGTCTTGCACAAAAATAAAGAGGAGTGGACTATTGACAGCTGCACTGAATGTACTTGCCAGGTAAGATTCCTCATGTTCACAAATCACCTGAATATAAACTCATAAGGTGGAATTAACAGATAGTTCTAAATGGCAATGTTTGTTAGAAAGAGGGAATCATATACAGAACTGGGCATACTAGAGAAGCCATAGAGTTACTCAGTTTATTTTATTCTACTAGATCTCTGATATAAAGGCAGGTTCCCTACCTTGTCCAAGCAGCAGTATTCTAGGAAATTATATGAAACACTGAAATTATATGTATCACTCTGATACAGCCATTAACAGTTTTAGTTCCTTGATTTGGGGAATGCCTGTATTCTTTACAGAAGTCCATCAGTAAACTAAGTCAGTATCAACACAACAAATGTATAGTACTATCAGCTTTTCTAGATCTGCCTTCTGTCCTCACCAAACTTCCTGCTGACTTTGTAGAAAACGACATTCGGTCGAAAATGACTTGGTCAAGACACTTCTGGTGTTTTCTTTATCTAGAAAATGCTTCTAGGTGTGTCCTATTAGCTTTCATAGATTATATGGAACAGCGATCCTTTTGGATTTCAGTTGTGTAAATCCCTGAATCACCTGGCAAGATACTGAAGCTTTGTGTTTCACTTCCGCTGAATGCTGTAAATATACACAAAATGTACAGTTTCAGGGTTTCTTTAAATTATTTGCTTGTTCCATTTAAGTATACCGTAGCAAAAGCATTTTGGGGTACCAGTCTACCAAAGAGTGGGTTAATTAGCATGCCACTCTCAGGTATTTGTGTATGTGCAATACAGGGCAACTCAAATTCTGTGTCTGCTTCTTTAGCTCTCTATGTCTTTTGTCTTGTAGTCAGCAAATGGTATTGTGACTTTTGCATTTGCCTCGTTCCTACCAATCTGTTTACTCAATGTTAGCTGTAATTGCCTTAATCTAGTAATTTGCTTGGGGAGATTAAAATAGTAATCATGAGAGCATTCTTCTGACCAAGCTGCTACCTTCAAGAAGCAAAACTACAGACTGCCCTTTAGCTCTTATTGAGATTGGGGGTGGGTGTTCTTACCCAGCCTGTTTGGCTTACAGATCAAAAACCTCTAATTAAAAGTTATCGATTGCACAGCACATGAGCAGAGTCCACTAAACTCATTTTTTCTTTACCATATAACCAGCTTAAATCCATATTAACTGAAGAGAAAGTTGGATTTTCATTCTTATTTAATTTCTTTGAAATCTGACCTTGTACTTTGGGTATCACATAATAGTCATTTACTTGAGCCAGCATCTGCTAGTACTACCGGTAAACTTCTGCAGAACCAAAATATTTCTGCTTTTGACTAAAAAATAATGGGTGAGAATGGAAACAAGATTAAGTTTGACTGAAAATACCTGGGACTACCCATTGGGTGGTATTTTAGCTCTAAATACAAGGGTCTCTGCTTTAGATATGCTACTGAGTCTTAAAGTTCTGCAGAAAAAGTCCCTATTATTTACTCAGACTCCAACCATTGTTTATATTCCACGCGATAACTGTAATTCTCACAACTCTTTATAGAACTCTGCCACTATATGCCGGAAAGTGTCCTGTCCTCTCATGCCTTGTTCCAATGCCACCGTGCCTGATGGGGAGTGCTGCCCTCGGTGCTGGCGTAAGTACTTAATACTTTCACAGTCCTGTAGCAGTTGGCCACATTTAACTAGACCCATGCTGCTCTGCAGTGTACCAGAACTGGATATCCAAGGGTAACCTTGTGCTTCTGAAGTAGGTTAATCTGATGTGTGTTAGAGGCTTATCACTTACGTGATCCATGTTCAGATATTTTCTACAATGTGCAACATATTGAAATGTTTGAGTTCATGGCCTTTGTCTTATACAAAGAAGGAAGATGCATATATGGCTTCTGAGAACAGTTGTGTCCTTTTTTGTGGAGAGAGAGGCAGGAGAAAAGATATGGAAAAGCATCTGCGTGGAGTCTTATTCAGAGCTGTATTCCTCTGCAGCTAGCGACTACGCAGACGATGGATGGTCTCCTTGGTCTGAATGGACCTCGTGTTCCGTGACCTGTGGTAATGGGATTCAGCAGAGAGGCCGTTCCTGTGACAGTCTCAATAACCGCTGCGAAGGCTCCTCTGTACAGACTCGGACTTGCCACCTTCAGGAGTGCGATAAGAGATGTAAGTACTTAATCTACTCATGCTGGTAGTAAAACAGAGGCTGCTTTTATTGGCTGAATGTTAAAAACAAGGATTACCATGTAGCTCTGCCACTGGCATGGATCCTTGGCTTCTAGCTTTAAGGACTTGTATTAACGAGGTGGAGGGGAGCAGATAGTTAATGCAGTAAACAGGCATGTTTGGGCACTGCTCCCAGGACGAAATATGATGCCAGTTTAGGTATGAAATTTCCCTAGCTGCAAAACTTGATCTGTGGCAGTCAGGAGGCTATCCATTACACATGGAGTCTTTGGTCCTGGTACTGGCTGTGTCCTGGGTGCTGTACAGCTGAAGTCTCCAGAAATTATGAATAACAGAAATCTCTTCTTGTAGTTAAACAGGATGGTGGCTGGAGTCACTGGTCGCCATGGTCATCATGTTCTGTCACTTGTGGCACGGGCATCATTACTAGAATTCGTCTTTGCAACTCTCCAGTACCACAGCTGAATGGCAAACCTTGTGAGGGTGAAGCAAGAGAAAACAAAGCCTGCCAGAAAGATCCTTGTCCAAGTAAGTGTGTTCTGGTGGTAACTAGTAATTGGTAGCTTAAATAGCGAACATCCTGGGTAGTTACTAAGTAAGCCTGTTATAGTATTCTTCTCTCTTTAAACTTAGAGGTGGGCTATGTAAAACCTCACAGGTTAGTTTCAGATGAAACTATTTTTATACCTCTTCCATGGAGTCCATTAATTCTGTCATTTATGTCAGAGCAATGTCTGAACTGCTCTATCTACAAAAGTAAAGTCCTTAGTCAGGTCGAAACTAGTTGTAGCATTGAATTTAAAGCTATACATGTTTTCTCTCTTCTTCTCCCTTAAGTTAATGGCAACTGGGGACCATGGTCTCCATGGGATGCTTGCACAGTGACATGTGGAGGAGGACTTCAGAAACGAAGCCGTCTCTGCAATAATCCTGAGCCTCAGTATGGTGGGAAGACTTGTGTAGGTGAAGCTAGAGGGACTCAGGTCTGCAACAAACAGGACTGTCCAATTGGTGAGTATCCATTTGCCCATAAACATCTGAAGGTTGTTGATAATCTTGAAAATGCCAGTGTAAAGTCTGCAAAACCTCAAGTGCTATAATTTTAAACCAGGATATCAGCCAAATACAATACTGTAACAGCATGGTAAAGTGTCCTTTATCATAACATTTCCTCACTTGTTTCACAGATGGGTGTCTGTCTAATCCCTGCTTCGCGGGGGCTGCGTGCACCAGTGCCCCTGATGGTTCCTGGAAGTGTGGTGCCTGTCCTGCTGGCTACCATGGTGATGGTATTCACTGCCAAGATATTGATGAGGTAAGAAGACTATAGTTTGCTCCTTGAAAGGGAAGAAGAGAAGACAGAAAGGGAGAATAAGAATCACTGTTTAATAATGCTAACTGTTCTCCTTTATCTCAAACTCATATTTCAGTGCAAAGAGGTTCCTGATGCCTGCTTTGTCTTCAATGGAGTGCACAGGTGTGAGAATACTGAACCTGGGTACAACTGTCTGCCTTGCCCACCACGTTTCACTGGAACACAGCCATTTGGCCGCAGTGTTGAGGATGCCATGAGTAACAAACAGGTATTGTCAATTTGAGAATTGTACTAAGTTACGAAATTTCACAAAAAACAGAAAACACTTATGTGTTCTAGGCAAAAAAAAACTTGGAGCATTTAATAAAACACCATCTTCTGTGATTCAGAACAGAAGAAGCATTACCCAGCATGAATTCTTCTGAAGATCAAAATGAGTTTTAAATATCATTGTCCTCCTCAGCCATGGAGGGTTCAGAGGTTACACATAATTTTAGGAGTAAATCAGTAGTCACTAATGATACAACAGTATGTGCCTCAGGTATCCTAATGCTTTGTTCCATTTGATAATACATAAGGTTTGAACAAGAAAAATAATTAGTGCTAAGATTGGTACTGGAGTTGAGGACCAGGAGAAAGCCATGTATGAGACATTTTGGCCTGACTGATTAGGATGTATGTGAATCTTTGGGGGAAAAGTGAGGGATAAAGCAATGTTTTCAGTGGATTTAATTTGTGTGGTCTTCTAGGTCTGCAAGCCACGTAATCCATGCACAGATGGAACACATGACTGCAACAAGAATGCCAAATGCAATTACCTTGGCCACTTTAGTGACCCCATGTATCGCTGTGAATGTAAACCAGGCTATGCTGGCAATGGCATAATCTGTGGAGAAGATACTGACTTGGATGGATGGCCAAATGAGAACCTGGTTTGTGTTGCCAATGCTACTTACCACTGTAAAAAGGTAAGTTTATCCTCTTTTACCATCTGCCATTCTAACAGCCTAAGCTATTAAACTATGCTCTCTGCAAAAAAACCTTCTAGGGATCGAGGAGGTGTAGGGATACCATTGTCAAGGCATTGCTAGGAGGCTCTTGCTGTTGCTGTATTGCTTTATATATTCTTGTGATATGGGAAAAAAATGAAGCATGATTATTGTAAATGTTCTAGGAAGATTCTAATTTAGACCATACCTATATCAGCTTTGTTCTGATAGCACTCTCCAAGGGAAGAGCGAGCAGCAGGGTAAGATTCTCAAAAGCAATCCAATCTTTATTTTAAAATTATTTAACTGTGGCTTTCTAAGACTTCTCACTTTAATGACTAGCTTAAATTGAGAGAATTACAGTAAGGTTACTCCTACCTGATTGAGGTGTTACAATTTTGCCTAATGATTAGATTTTACCTGCTCAAATCCATATTGTAATAATACCAGGTGTGAACATGTCTGTACTTTTTTCCTTGTAGGATAACTGCCCTAATCTGCCTAACTCAGGGCAGGAAGACTATGATAAGGATGGGATTGGTGATGCCTGTGACAGTGATGATGATGATGATGGCATTCCTGATGACCGGGTAAGGAAACAGAAAAGAACAGCCTTTGAGAATGTGGCTTTCCCACTTCCCTTCCCAAAGCTGGAGTCTAGCTTCTGACCTTCATCTTAAGAGAGCATCATAGGAAATTGCTGGCACTGACAGCTATCCTAGAAACCTTAGATATGCATAACTGTGCAGCAAACTTTCTGCAGCTGTTTGAGCTTTGGAAGTGAATTTTCATTTTTCATTCAGCCATTCATACACTTGTGCCAGCAATGGGGTGTTTGAGATAGTAGCATCTGAGTTTTATCTGTTTCCCCACCTTTCCTTTCTTCTTTCATAAAGCAGTACAAACATAAGCAGAATCTGGGTAAAGCTTTAATCTGACTCTTTTTAAAACTTGACTTTCCTCACTTTTGCAGGACAACTGTCCATTCATCTACAACCCACAGCAGTATGACTACGACAGGGATGATGTTGGTGACCGCTGTGACAACTGTCCCTACAATCACAACCCTGATCAAACTGACACTGACAACAATGGAGAAGGAGATGCATGTGCAATAGATATTGATGGAGATGGTAGGTTGCCTCTGATCACTCCTTTAGATGGTTTTCAGCCATTAATCAAATCAACCCAGTGTAATTCTGATTTCCTACCAGAATTTCATCCCTGAATGTACCAAAGTTCCCTTGTGGTGGTTTCAGGATGTGAAGGCTACTGAAGGAACAGTTAGGGTTAATGGAAATTCACTTTGGAATTTATACATTTTGGCACAGTTCAATTCTATCTCCACTCTCACAAGGCAATAGGAGCAGAAGTGTATTACAGAGCTAGTGATGAGTCATGTTTCAAAGCTTTCAAATAATGCTCAAAATGCTTTAAAAAGGTATCAAGAAGTATGTGGTGGCTTTATACAGTCCTTTGGAGCATTTAAATGTCTGATTTTCATTCATGAACTTTTACAGGTGTGCTTAATGAAAGGGACAACTGCCAGTATGTGTACAATGTAGACCAGAGGGATACAGACTTGGATGGTGTTGGAGATCAGTGTGATAACTGTCCACTGGAACACAACCCTGACCAGGTAAGGGATTTGAATTATATAAACAGAGTGTGCTAAAAATACAGCATGTTGTGTGTTGTAGAACATATTTGAACGGGTTACACTGGAAATTTGACTTGTCACAAGTCATTCTTACCACTTTCCCTTTTGGTGCCTTTATCAAATAACGTGTCCTCAGAGTTTGAACAGCTGCTAGGTATGTTCTGAAAAGTAGCTGTAGTGAATATCTGTAAGACTACTGCATGTGCTTGTTGCCTAAACATTTCTTACGTTTGTCAGTTGTGGTGATCCTCACAGAGATAATATTAAATACTTTGGGAACATTGTGTAAAATGTGTGTAGTGGAACTACTCTCTTCATAGCCCATAGTGCTGTGTTCACTTAGACACAAAGCTGTTCTTTAAACTTTGTCCCTAAACTTGAAGCCAACTGCATTTCAGAAGATAACTTTTCTAGCAGTAAGTAGAAGGCAGCACAAGTTGCTTTTCTCTAAGAAAAAGGCATATTATGACACTTGTAAAATTCACCTTCATAAAAATCCAGGGGAATTCAGATTCTCACACAACTTACTGGTTCAAAAACTGAAGGCAGAAGTAGATAAAGCCTGTGACATCCTGTCAGTTAAAAGACTAAGTTTAATAGCTTCAGATTCATAACTGGAATGCTTAAAGGGCTAGAAAAGCAGATGCAAATCAGTGGAATGTAGCCTAAAAGCAGTGTTACTTGAAGGATTTAAACAGATAACATAAAATGACTTAGTCATTGTCACTTGCTTTCCTACTTCCTCACTTGAGGGAAGGAATCACCTGAAGATCCTTTGAGGCAGCTGCTTTCAGGAAGATCCTTTCTCTTGTGACTTTGAAATTTTAATATAAGACTCTAACAGCTTTTCAAACACAATCCTAATCAAGTTCTAGAAGTGAAGATATTGGATTTCAAGTGCAAGAATTAGTAGCTAATCCAACAGTGTACAGTATGCCTTCTGTCTACACCAGGGTCACCCACCTGTGTTCACAAGACTACTAGGCTAAATGTGGGGCAACCTCAGGGGTGACAGGATTGTTTTCCTTAGTTCAGGAGCTGATTATGCAAATGACTGGCTAAAATATGTGATCAGTAATCACACTAGTTAGTTAATGTAGTCTGTCACCACCATGGGAACAATTGTCTTGACTGATGAATCAGGGGGCATGAAGAGCATTTATGATAGAGAAAATTAAGCTGTGTTTGTAGAGGATGTAACACCAAGCATTAGTAGACTGTTCTACTGTTACAGTCTCTACTAAGTACAGAGTAATCCAACCCTGACTTGGCCCTTGAAACTGCGTTGCTGCCAGGGAAGGGAGGAGATAAAGTACCCTGCATCCAGTATGGTAGACTAGTGACAGAAGAGGTATCAAAGGCTCAAGATAGCTGATGATCACACTGCTTTCTGATACTGTGAATTCAAATTAAAACCAGAAGAAGACTAAAGTAGCATAAAACCAGTTAGCACAGGCAGTTTTAAGTGTGTATTAATCCACCCACTATATCCATTTTAGCCTTTGATAAAGCAAGCAGAAAAATCATAATTAATTCTATATTAAGACTCCTATTTCAGAGACTCCTATCTCAGCCTTCAAGTGGCCTTTTAAAATGTTTTTTTTCTCTCCTCTGATAGGAAGACACCGATTCTGATCGCATAGGTGATCAGTGTGACAACAACCAGGACATAGATGAAGATGGTCATCAAAATAACCTTGATAACTGCCCCTATGTGCCCAATGCCAATCAAGCTGACCATGACAAGGATGGAAAAGGTGATGCCTGTGACCATGATGATGACAATGATGGTATCCCTGATGACAAAGATAACTGCAGATTGGTTGCCAACCCAGATCAAGCTGATTCTGATGGTAAGAGAGCAAGTATCATAATAACGTTTTGTTTCTTCCAATAGTTTGATGCTATTTTTTTCACACTATTTAATGTTGGACAAAACTAAGTAACAAAAATACAGAATGTCTGTACCAGAAAAAAAAAAAACAGAATGTTGCTATAGTGCATCTCAGGAGTAAAGATCAATGTAAAAATGATCACATATCCAACTTACTCCTAAGGCACTATCAGGCTGGAGTGAAAGGGCATTTATACAGTAGCTGCTGTGGTTTCTGTCATGAGTCTGCCAAGTACCTGGGCAGTCAGAGATCTGCAATTCAGACTTCAATTTCCAAGCTGTAAGACTCAGAAGTAAATAGTGTTGGTAATAAAATAGTAAAATTACTTTTATCATATAGGTGATGGACGTGGAGATGCTTGCAAAGATGACTTTGACCAAGACAGTGTGCCAGACATTGATGATATCTGCCCTGAAAATGTGGAAATTAGTGAGACTGATTTCCGAAAATTTCAGATGATTCCGCTGGATCCCAAAGGAACATCCCAAAATGATCCAAACTGGGTTGTTCGTCACCAGGGTAAAGAGCTGGTTCAGACAGTCAACTGTGACCCTGGCCTTGCAGTCGGTAAGGGGAAAAATTTAACATTTAAATTTCATTTGGGGTGGTTTGATTTGTTGTTGTTGTTGTTTGTTTGTTTGTGGGGGTGGGGGGTTGTTTTGTTGGTTTTTTCAGTTGTGGTGGGGGAGAGGAAGAGAACCTGAGTAACTATTAAAAAGTTGTTTAAGAATTGTAAAAAAGTAGCATCTAAAACTTTATTCTTTCATGTCCCCATAGGTTTTGATGAATTCAATGCTGTGGACTTCAGTGGTACCTTCTTTATCAATACAGAAAGGGATGATGATTATGCTGGCTTTGTATTTGGCTACCAATCTAGCAGTCGTTTCTATGTTGTCATGTGGAAGCAGATCACCCAGTCTTACTGGGACTCCACACCAACCAAAGCTCAAGGCTATTCAGGTCTCTCCATCAAAGTTGTGAATTCCACCACTGGTCCAGGAGAACACCTTCGTAATGCTTTGTGGCACACAGGAAACACTCCTGGCCAGGTAAGAGTGGCACTTACTACATGCTGAAGTACTCTTAACGTGATAACATGAGTACTCCAGTGTGATAACATACTCTTCTGCATAAGGCAGGCTGTTCTTCCAGCACATTAGACATTTAGAGGGGGTCTGCACATGCTGATCATGTAGGCTTCTTGCAAAGACCAATAACTTTGTAATTTTCCCTAATCAGGTAAAATATTATATACAATTAACAGGTTTGCTTACTGCAGACAGGCTTTCTGGCAGCAGTGAATCAATTGTTTGCAGAATTGTGCTGTATCTTCCAATTTATATATTTTAAAAGTAGATTTAAGTGCAGTTGATTTCTATTATTTCTATATTTAGGCTATTACAGAGCCTAATGACTTACTTTAATAATGAGGCACCTTCATGTCAAAATAACTTCTGTGTTATCTCTGGCCTTTGGTTGATAAAAAAAATATTCTTTCACAGGTGAGAACTTTGTGGCATGATCCTCGTCACATAGGCTGGAAAGACTTCACTGCATACAGATGGCGACTTAGCCATAGACCAAAGACCGGCTACATCAGGTGAGCGTCATCCTTTTATCTGAAGTAAATATCACAGGAAAAGTGGATGTCGGTGGAGAAGAACCTCACAGGACCTTGTCAAAGATGACTGAGATATTGTCTCTTTGTAGGGTTGTAATGTATGAAGGGAAGAAAATCATGGCAGACTCAGGACCAATCTACGATAAAACCTATGCTGGTGGTCGGCTAGGATTATTTGTCTTCTCTCAAGAAATGGTGTTCTTCTCAGACCTTAAATATGAATGCAGAGGTAAGGATAACATTGCAGTTAAGAGATCCTATATAAATGAATTGGTTCAAGAACTTAAGACATAGGAGCCAAAAGGAAAACTGTGATCGTTCATGGTTCAGGTTTGAACAAATTCTGCAGGCAGAAACAGGACACTTGGTAAACTCTTCACAGTAAAAAATTTAAATATATAAAATCTAAGTGTATTTCTATTGTGATATTTCAAAGTATCAGAAATCCATATTGAGTTCCAGAAATGAAATACATCTTGACTCCTCTTTAAAGTGCTGACTTTATGAGCACATAAAGTGCATGAATGAGCGTATCTGACAAAATCTAAGGTAGAATGCAATATATTGACTTTAGCAAGTAAAGAGCTGATTTGCTTAAAAGTAAGCAAAGTAGAAGGTTGTCCATGTATTGCAGTCTTGAAGTTTAGTGGAGGTAAGTGCATACACCTAGTTCCAGCTGTCCTAATCTTCTGAAACTGGCACTTCATTATGAAATGGTTACATAGATTAGATTAAGAAGTCTAACTCAAGGAAGCGCCTAATTGAAAGTACTTTCCATTTTCTCTACAAATGTCTCTGGGCATTAATGACTTGGACATAATCATGCATAATACACATAAATATTTAAATATATCTTTTCCTTTTTTCACAGATTCATAATCACAAGATTGTTGGAATCAGAGACTATTTAAAAATGCTGGTAATTGCACCTTTTGAAACGTTTAGCCTTACAAATCCTGGGACCATTATATTATTCCTTCCTTTCTTCTTTCTGCGTAAATGTGGACTCGAAACACATGACCTGCCTCAAGAGAATGCTTTTGAGAGAATGAAAGTGAGAACATACTTGGTATCTGACCTCTGCTGAAGTGGAAGGAAACAAATGTGTCTTGCAAATGAGAATTGTCATCACTGAACAAGCACACTTCTTTCAGTAGGAAAGACATTTGTTTGCTGTTTATCACAGTGCAGTGTCACTGCCTCTCTAACTGGAGGTCCCATGGAGTAGCATTTTGTAAAAACATCTTTGGATGTGCTGTGGACTACTTAAACTGAAGACCTTTCATTGTGTGGGGAAGAGGGAGTTTGGGTGGGAGGGGGAACTCTAGGTCTTTCTTTATGGGGTAGAGGATTTTTTTTAAGGAAGGCTGTGCTACTTTGGTTTACATCCATTTAACTTACCTTTCAGATAAAAACATAGCCTTACTCTGTGGTGAGCTAGATCAGCTGCTGTACTACACAGGACAAAACAGATATCCTAAAATGATTTCTGTCATGGCAGGAGGGAAAGAGGATAAAAACTGGTACACTGGATCACATCAGCTTTGGGAGAACTGGGATTTATGATTAGGTTCTGTTTTTTTCTAATGTAGATGCAGGTCTTGCTTACCTTCAAACGTGTTCTTTCAGATATGGTGCCAGAAAGCACCACCATCTCAGCTAGCACTGTGCTATCCTTCAGGAAACCAGCACATGCTTCACTTTTTATGGTTAAAGAGGCACAAAAATAATGTAATGAAAACATTCCTTTTCTACATACCATAGATGTTTTAAACCCCTCGCTTCTTTAGAGGGGAAGCAATGGGGCCTGTAGATAAAATTGTAAAATATTTATTTTTACCTATTCTTGATGTTATAATGACTGAGGGATTATTGATTAAAACAACAAGAGATGCGTCAAGACTATCCACCTAATCATTGTTGCAAGTCTTCATGACTGTAAGATTGTAAATACAGATTATTTATTGTCTCTGTTCTATACTGAAACTAGAGAGGGTTTAGTTGAGAAAAAAAGTCTTGTCTGGAGCAGATAGTGGTGATGTATTTGTTACTAAGAGCAATTTTCCTATAAAGGCTTTGAGGGGCAAGGAAAAGTGAGGATGTGGGCAATGGGATGTTTGTTTTTCTCAGTCTGAGCTCAGTGTTGGTTTTTCCTTTCTTTGTGCAAGGCAGTTGATAGTCTGGCAGGCAACTGTTCTGCAGTGCTAAAATTCAAGTCCCTTGAGACAGTAGCAGTTTCTGTCCCATCCATAGCACTAGAGGTGAGGGAATGCCATTCACCCTCTTAGCATGCTCAAGTGCTGGGAAATGTCTGTGATGCTTTACCTCTGGTCAGTGGGCCTAACCTAGAGGCAGGAGAGCTGCCCTGAGGAGGTTGCAGTGGGAGGCAGGAGGACAGCCCTCACTAACCATGTAATGGGCTCTTTGGGCCACTGCAAGCTCCATTGGGAACTAGTGACGTGCAGCTACAAAAGAAGGAATTCATCACAGACTAGGCAATTTCAGGAACTCCTTGCAAATGAGAGGAGAGGCCTTGATGTACATTAAAAGACTGTTTTCCCTAACAGAAGGGGCAGCATCCTTATACCTATAATATTTCCTTGTCTTTTCAAAAAACAAAAAGAAATGAACACAGTGAAAGTTTTACGTACAAATATTACCTCATTGTTGTGTGACTGAGAAAAACCTTTGAAGCAGCAGAGTTCAAATGTCTAACAAACTTTAAAGCTACTGTAGTACTAAAAAGTTAATGCTGTACATAGTAAAAATTTCTTTGCAGAAAATGTATTCCCAGAAAGGAAATGGCATTGGAAAAAAGAAGTCAAATACAATTTCTAATGTTGTATTATATTTTTTCCTGTCATCTCGTATACCATTGCTTGTATTTTTATAAATTATTTTTCTCATTGCCATTGTAATAGTTAATCACATTATTGTGTAGATAGGCTATTTAAATAATTTATCATGAAATGCTACCTGTAGAGTTAGTATTTCTATTTTTATAAAAAGTTTGCACACTGAAGATTTTTTTGCTTCCCTCCTCCCAATGTTTTTGCTAGCATAATTTTCTAAGAACATGCTTTTTTTGTAAACATTTTTAACCATTTTTCCATTCTAAAGTTGTGTAAGGTGTACAATAAAGCTTCTTACATACAAAGAACAATAAACCACCAAGGACATTTATATTTATACCTTTGTTCGCTGGTTTTATTCATTTTCATACATCTCTGTATCACTGATGTGTTACTTGTGTTAAATTTGGCTTCTATGCAAGACTTTCTCTGCACTCTACATTACAACTGTTCTGAGGGCGTGCACCTGAGCTGTTCTCCTGCATGTAACCTCTGGCCCACCTGCAGACACTGCTGCAGTCACAGCACGGGCAGCTGGCACCCTTGATTCTGAAGGCTTCCCTTCAAGACTTGCAAGCCATGCTGCCATCGACACAGGCACGAGGAGGAACACTCTCCGAGTGTCCGCAGTCATGCCCAGCCAGGCCTGCCCCTTTTCAGATGAAAAGAGGCAGCATATTGGCTACTGGCAGGGACTGATGCATCAGGCTCTCACGACTGAAACTGCTAGTGTGATCAAAGAGCTGATGCCAGGGCTCAATCAACTTCTAGAACATGCTGTTAAAACTAATAGTCAAGACTGATTCCTCAATCTCTACTTGTAGCAGCAGCTTGTCGTGTGTACCCCTTAGCAAAGGTGGGTGCTGTAACAGGAGTGCTAGAGACCCACGTGAGATGTGTAGTGAGGGCATCCTGCAGGTGTAGAAAACTAATCTCTACATCTTTTCCTGAGGATGAAGACTCCTGTTCTATGTCACTACTCTTTTGAGGGCAGTCCTGTATATTTGAATTTTTTCCCACTGAGAACAAGGAGAGCAAAGAACTCCTGGCCGGTGATGAGGGCCAGGAATTTCTGCCCTCATCAGTTACAAGACCGTCTGCTTGATTTGTCTGGAATGAGATGGGGTAGTGGGAGTGCGCTGTCAGTGGAACCCATCTGATCTTACCTGGGTCTGCAGTACCATATGTCCTGCAGGTTTGTCTCTTAACTCTTCTGGCCTCCAAAAGACGCCAAGACTGACAGCTATAAAAAACAAAGATGGTTCCAAGTTGGAGATATCTCTTCATTTACTTGCAGGAAGAAGGAGATACCTTAAAGTCAACAGTTTTTTGAGCATGTATCTATATCTGAACATATCTATGTATGTAGGTCTAACCAAAATTTGAAACAGAGAACTGCTGCTGCTGTGGGGAAGACAGCCTTGGCAGCCCATTCCAACAATTTTGTCTGAGCCATGCCAAACTTTTATGTTAATTTAGTGCATGCATTTTTGTAGCTTTTCTTGTCATTAGAATAAAAAAGGCAAGCCACATGCTTTGTGTAACCTAAGTCCACCCACTTTTTGCTTGGTGGGTGTGAATACAGTAGGACACGAGAAAGAGCTATAGTTGAGGTAAGTTAGGCCTTTACTTGTCCAAAGAAACTACTGTAGAAGAACTAAATACGAAAAACATGGCAGGTGGTCACACTTCAGAGGGCAGAGAAGCCTGTGGGAAATTTGCTGTTCCCAGCCTCCCTGGAGACTCATCAGTGGAACATGTAAGTGTACCAACTAATGCATGCCACTTCTAGAATTACTTGGTATTGGCCAACTATTTTTGCATAAGTAATCTTTTAATTTCATGCTATTGTAGAGAACACAATGCTTTTCTTCCACAACACAGGTCTTCTCAGATCCCATGCAAATGCGGGACCTTCAGTTTTAAAGTGGTCATTTGCACCAAACCTATATTCAACAGGAGTAGTAGTTTAACCAGTAGGTATTCATAAGCTATGGAGATAAAGACTGAGGTAAGTGTAGAAAGATCTGCATCTTGATGACTATAGTGCATTTTTTACTGGTATTTGTATGATTTTTGCAGGACAGTGCACAGTAAGTGGTAGATTTTAAACATAAAGTCATTTTGGAAATGGGTGTTGAGATTGCAGCAGTAAGCATCTTAAAGTATCCACAAGGGGAGTTCTGGTTCTTATGTCTCTTATTTTCCAAAGAGAAAAAACTGGTGCACAAAGTTGTATGAATATTCAAGCAGAGTTATGACAAGAGGAAGAGAACTCATTAAAAAAAGTGCTTGGCAAGAAGAAGTCTTAAAGATAAAATATTCCACAGGAAATCCATTAAATTAGACAAGTATCATAGAGTAACTTGGATTTTCAAATTTAAACAAATCCCAGAAAGCCCAGACATCATTTGTCTTTCATTTCTCACCTGCTTTCAAAGGGAAGAACTGCTAGCCTAGGCAAAACATGCAAGGCTAAACTGGGCGCTGCTGAGACTCTGTGTCCATGTCCCTTGATGGCTCTGCTCACAAAATGTGTATGGAGAGACCATTTTAGTGTTATTGTAAAATTAGGGTAGAATGCCTCTGGCAATGCCCTTCCCACCAAAACTATGCATACCAAATACACAAAGAAAACAATAAAAAAACAATGGCACAGACCAGTACTTCCACAAGAAAACAGCAGATTTTTAAGGGAAAAAACATTCTGAATAGAGAATACCTGCCTACAAAGCAAAATTGTTCATGTGCTTTAACACTCTGCAAGTTACTGCACACTCCAGAATACTCCAGCTTACTTGGGTTTTTTTTAAGCATAAGAGGTATTGCAGATTCAAGTGCAAGTAGTGAACTATTTCAAATAGACATAAATGACAGGGAGCCTTTTATTCCAACTACTGCATCTGGATTCTAGCCAATCCCTCAATGAAACGTATAATTGGATAAATGTAGGTTATGGCATTAGTAGTATTCAAGTGCCTCTATTCTATTTGAAAAGAAAACAGTTTTTCTGACCTTTAAATCTCACTACAAATAAAGGAGCAATTATTTCTCAATAAGCGCATCTGTTGAAAATTAAATTAAATTAAAGAAAAAATCAATTGCTATTTTTCCTAGCTTTCATAAACCCCCCTAACTTGTCAGCTTCCTGAGGATCTGCCAAACCACCTGGTCTTGTGTCTATCCTTCACACTGTGAGACTCCCAGAGGTAAGGATCTCTCTTCAAAAGTGGGGGAGGAAACACACATGAAAGTGTAAACTCAGGCAAATTTTTCATGTAAAAAGCAAGATAGAGGGGATCTTTTTCAAAGCTGTGCTTAGAAAACCTTTTTTAAGAAGCATAACAAAAAGGTGCACTCTCGTATTATTTGCTGAAATTTTATCCAGCAAGTACGGGGTTTTAATAAAATATAAAAATCCTCATAGTCACTGAAATCACAAAAATTGAGCTGCAAACAACCGCCTCTCACTTATCCATTCCTGATATGGAGGTAAAAAGGCACCCTTTCCAGCACATGAATTTACTGGCATACTTTTTCACATTTCTGGACTAGTCCTTGTTACTCTGATGACATGTTTAAGCAGCCCTTTCCTCTCTGATCTATGCAGCAGATAATTTTTGCACAGCCTGTTTTCACTCTGCGCTCAGCATGCCCACTGGCTCTGCAGGAGTTCTGCTCGGGAAGTGAGAAGGAAAGCATGCACCACAGATCCACTAAGCAGACACCAGCCCACGTGTCTTGAAAGAAGGTATTAGGCTGAGGATTTTTGTGAGGTGTTTTCCTCTTTTTTATTCTTTTTAATGACAAAACTGAAAGTTTTTTTACCCCTTGGTAGAACTACTTTAATTTAAACTTGAATTCTGGACAAAAAATACTAACTTCACTCATTTTATTGTTATCCAGATTCAGGAAAATTTTTAACTTTTTTTTTTTTTTTTAATCAGGATATTTATTTTGTCACTACTCTTCAAAATGAAAATCCCTCAACCACCCTAAGTCTGCACAAAAACTGTCAAGCTGGAGTGAACTTCTGACACCATTACAGTATACTGAAATCAATATTGTAATCCTTTAAAATAGCCCACTCAAATGTACAGTATGTTTTCTATATTATATATTCAATTAATAAATACAATTTATATATGCATATATATGTATATACATATACATACATAATGTTTATGAAAATGATTGAACCACCTTAATTTTCCACATACATAGGGAAAAAAATATGCAGTTTGTCATTTTAGAGGGCAAACCATGGCAGCATCGAAACATACCCACTGGAGAAAATCAGTATCAACAGCTGAGCACTGCCACTACAAACACCAGCACTATATGTTTATCATTGAGGGGTCTAAGTGACAAAGGCAGAATGATTTGGTCCTGTATTGCACAACAATTAGATGCAATCACACCAAAATCTTTTCTTCATGGCTATGTTGTCTTCACCACTATTAAATTTTTGGAACAAAGCATCTATCTTTGCTGTAAAATCATTCTGTGAAAAAAGATAAGGAGAACAAACAGCATAAATTTACATGCACACCTGAAACTTCTTGTTCCTTAAACATGTCAAAGCCCAAAAATCCAAAGGATGACTCTAAAAATCAGTCTCCTGTGCTCTACTATGTTTTGGATTAAAGAAGCCAGAGAGGACATTAAAGAAGTTAGTTATCAGAATCTTTGCCAAATACAACTTATGCTGAATGAAGCAATATATTTCAAAAAAACTGTTTCCAAATCCCAAGTTAGGCTGAAAAAGAAAATTAATTTAAATATCTCAATCACCACTGCTGCATCACTCCCTGAGGAGAAGCTGCCACATTCCAGTGCAGCTGGAATTCAAGTGGCGGCCCCAATGGAGGGGTTATTGCAGGTCACAACACAGAGTCACTGGAAAAACAAAGAAAAACCCATGAATCCTCCTGGGCTCAACTTTCTTTTTACCCTGGTATTGGTGATGTTTTAGCAAATGAATTTGTCACTATATTTTATATAATATCTATGTTATTGTCCACCTCTCACCAGTACCATATTTTTCCAAATATTTTTTTTCCAACAGCTTTACTTAAAACTGAGAATACAAAAAGAAAGGAGGGCTTGAATTGATATTTCACTTGTAATATCAAGCAAGAAATAAAATATTCCCAAACAACCTGTTGTTTAATATAATGCAGTAGAAACCAAGCACAGATAAACATTAGATCACTAATTTTTTACAGTCTTTGGGTACTCTGGAATAGCAAGCCATGGGTGCTAGGTCCCTGTGGTTTGCAGTGACTACAACTCATGCAGGGTGCTCAGCACTTCCCAAAACTAAAAGTTAAGTTGCAGACCTCCTGTTGGAATATATATTTCAAGTCAACAGCCATCCAAACTTACCTGCTTATCACTGAAATGCCAGGCATGAATAAAAAGATGTATGGCTTCAGGAACCCTTCCTTGAAGGTGCTAGCAAAAGCTTTTTTATACCAGCAAGTGATTCAAGATAAGAAAATAAAACAGGAAAATTAAGAAGTACTTCTTATTTTTCTTAATGTTCTCTAGATATTATATATACAATCTTTAAACATAATCTAGATTTCTTCAAAAACTGCCCGAGCACTTGACACACTGTTTTTAAGAAGGTCTAAAAAAATTATGATATAGGCTTAATATTTTTATGGTAAGAAATACATGTAGGTGAGATTTGAAAAGTTCCATGAAATGTGCATACAGCAATCCTGTGCACAACATCCACTAGCCAAAGGTTTGTTATTGATGTTGGAGAACAAGTAAAAATATCAAAAAGTAAAACAAGAAATAGCAACTGCTTGTTGCAAATATAATGTCCCATTCAGATTTTTAACTGAAAGCAAGTTGATTTGATCCTGATCGCTGTTACAGCCACACAATTACAACTTCCCCAGAAGTGTGCATCCAATCCTACTGGAAACTCTGTAAATTAGATTAAAATCTGGGCCAATATGTGCATTAATTTAAACATTCATATTAGATCAAGTAAACCCTATGCAATAACAGCCCACAAATAGTTAATATTCTATCCACACATTTTTTCTTGGTGAATGTAAAATGACTATAGGTATAGGATCTGAGAAATAATTTGTCCTTTTAGGTCAAGAAATCACATGAGAACTTGTCAATGGAATAAATCTGTTGAGTCTTCTTTGCTTGAGTATCTCTCCCCACTCAAAAAAACTTTCAAAAATGAACCATGCTTTTTAAATAATGTTTTCTTATTCTGACATTGCAGCACATGAAATGGGAAACCAACCATCAGCTGAGTAAATAAGAGAAAAATCAGGAAAAAATACTAGACAATCAAAAACCTGTAATGAATTGTTACTATTCTCTCAAACCCAAACCAGCTGCATTACCCTTCCCCCATCACTATAAGCCTTCACAACCCAGTAGCTGCTAAGGCAAACTTCTGAATCCCTCCACTTTTACTCCCACCAAGCCTTTACCAGGGGCTGCCATCTTTCCTCATTTAATTGCATTTCTTAGCTGGAAGATCTTTGCTGTGTGATTACCATTTTCCCAGACAAGAATCAGGCAGAGCTGAGCAGACTAGTGCTGATGTTCTGATCCAGCAGAGCACTTGTGCAATTCCAGCCTTCAAGCAAACCAGGGGTCCAGCCAACAGACAGCCCCGGGGCAAAAAAGTGAGTAATGAGATGCTTCACTGAGTCAGGACTCTGAGTCAGACAGACTGCAAGCTCCAGCAAACTGCAGTGAGATAACAGAAGACACGATTTAGCTAACTTTATGTAAAAGCTAGACTGTGTGTGTTTGTGAAGAAAAACAAAACTATTATATATATTTCATACCGTCTCTAATAAAGCTCCATCAGTAAATACTAAACTTTTCAAGCTTGATTGGTTTTTTGGTTTTGGTGGGTTTTTTTGTTTGGTTGTTTTTTGGTTGTTTTTTTTTACAAACAGACACACATGTCTTATCAGACATACAGCTACACAATATCTGTGTACATTTCTTTATAAGACAGAACACTCCCAGGAAATTTAATGAAATGCAAGAGTTTATTTCAAAACCAAAACATAATAATATATGACAATGACAATAATAATTATCTCTAAAGAAAAAATCAACCCATGGAACATTTTAAATTATAATAATTTATTCCCATCCGGTTGCTTGATATGATACTGTATCTCTGTAAGAGGTTTAGCTACACTTTCAGAAAACAGTTGTGCAGAGAAGCATATCCCCTCAAATTTCAGTGTTCATATGATCTGAAAAAAGAAAAGAAAAAGATGCTGAGCTGCTGTAAGCACAATATTTTTTGCAAGAGGAAAATGAAATGGTTTGTTCTACTTAAAACTTAATATAGGCCCTCAAAATGGACATGGAAATAATTATTTACTGGCTCATAAAACTATGAGAAATAACAGCCCTTTCATATCTGCATGTGGGCAAGTCTGGATTCTGTTAAACCCAGTAAACATCATCTATGTTTACATTCATTTGAGCTGGGTAGAGATTAATGCTTCTTTCAAGAAACAGGCATTACTTATCTTTGAAGGCACATGAGAGTTTCCTTCATATATTTACATATATATGCAATATGCTAATAATTATGCTTTCCTGAAAATATGTGTAATTTAATGTATTACAGTAAATCTATATCACCAACTACAGTACCACAAGGAATGCAAAACTGAAATTGTTCTAACCCAGTTTCACACTATTTTATTTGCTTAGTCAGCACTACAAAGAATTTAAACTGTATGTAGAGTGGGCAAAAAAATCAAACTACGTAAAGAAGATTATGTATACATATTTAAATGTCCTTTAGAATTTAGAAAATAACAAAACATAGCCATGTAAATATATCTTAAAAATTAAAATAAAACCTGACACTTCTCATACCTTAATCTGCAGATGTACTTGCCTTAAACTGGATTGCACTGGGATCTCCATTTCTCAATATAATTAGCACATTTAATCATGTCTGAACTAATAAGCAAATTATCTACAGAATACGTTAAGCAAGTTTACAAATTCAATAAATAACACACCTTTTGGGCTATGTCCAAGACTAATTGCTTCAGACAGAACTGAGTCACCTTTGTAGGAAACAAATTAATTAGCTTCTTAGTAAAATTTTTTTTTAAATCAGGGACTAAAAATTCAGAATACTGCCCTCCCAAAAAAAGAATTTATATGCAAAAACCATCATAAAACCGAGATGCTTATTAACCATACAGATTTGAGTTTTAGAGGATTAAACATGACTCATCATCTGTTTCAGTCACTAGTGAAAACAGGTAATCTAAATACTCCATCACATTACTCTGACACACGCGATTTTGACTCAAAGATATTTAAATTATTATGTGATAAATGTTAATACATTCACCTTGTGGGCTTCTACAATGAGACGTCCCATATGGAAATCCACTTAATAATGAAAATCTCCTTCCTCTCTTGTGCAATAAAATTACCTCACAGTGACTGTATCTACAGTTACCTGCTCACTTCACCACCCAATGGTAACAGTGCTTTCCTTGATTTAACACATCCCCTCTTAAAACACACTCATGATGGGAACTGGTAGCTGGGGCTGAGTCACGCTTGGTTCTGACAGTGCTACATCTGTTCGGACTAAAGCAGAATTTTAACTCAAGTGAAGGCAGCAAGTTACTGAGTTTTTCTCCCTGTTAGTTGCCAAAGAAGCCTGGTGGTGCAGTAAGTAATCGTGTTACTCCTGCATGAGATCATGTTGCCCCTGGCAGAGGTGATCTCTGTGGCGCTCCCCATGAGCACCACCACCACCCTGCTCTCCTCTGGGCACACCACTCTTTTCCCTCACTCTGCTCCTCTGATCCCTGCATCTACGTGAAGAGCAAAGACAGCTTCTGAAGGTAGTTGATAAATAACCTGCCAGGAAAAAAAAAGCACCAAAACCACCCAATCTTTTCTACAGGTACTATTTCTATTTTCTTCCTGTAGAAGCTATCACTTGAATCTCATAAGGGGAAAATAGTGCAGGTAAGTATGGATATCAGCTTTGTCTGGCAGTGTAAAAACAGCAATAACAAGACTTCCTGCATTCAGACAGGCAGAATCACTTTGAAAAAATATTAAAATTCCCGTCATTGTAAAAAGATTAAGTACAATCAATCCAAGAAAATGTTGTGATCATAATTATGAAATTATAACATAGTGGAGGGATATTAGAATGTTCTTCTTAATTACTGATGTATGTGAAAAAAAAGTTTCTCTAAATCCAGAACAGGTTACTAGTATAACAAATACGAATTGACAAACATAGTAAAATATGTTGATTTTTAGTAATATTAGATTCTAGTACTATAATCACAAATTTCATACTGTCAAAACTTTTATGAAAATAATGAATAATTATCACTATGTAATTACATATAAGTAAAGAACATAAAAATAGGAGATATTTCCACAGTCGTTTTATAATACCAGACAGCGAGAAAATTTAATTTTTTTGCTAGTTAAAATCTATTTTTTTTTACCAAACTAAAAGTAATTTATAGAAATTGTTCAGTATTATTAATTTTGGCATCTTATGTGTGTAAATTTGATCTCCCTAAAAGCAGCTTATTATCTTTAATATAGCCAGGTCATGTTTGCTTCTATATGACTGAGTTTACCTTATTAAAAACTTTCATTAAACACTAGGATTTTCGTGTGAATTTTTTGTACCAGCTAGTGCGAGAATATTTGCTCTCCAGAGAACAGTGAACATGACTTTCTACTACCAAAAAGGTAATCCATATGTGTTTTCAACACTGCTTTCCAGTTGACAGAATTAATCAACATCAGTGATATATTTCATAAAACTCCTAGTCAATTATTTCAGGGTAAGAATTTTAATAAATGTTCTGTTATTTTGTGTGTATTACTTTTGGCACAGTTTTATGTTTTCTAAAAGAACATTCTTGTCCCACCATAATAATCAGTGTGTATTGGTGCATACCTTTGGTGAGAACCTGCTTAGGTTTTTTCATTATAATCAAAAGCCTTTTCTAAAGGGCTGTTAAGAGTCTCACCTCCTTTGGTTTGCAGTGGTATGCTGGGAATGTCAGCCTCTGTGGATGGCTCATTGTTCATGCCAATGCAATATAATGGTTCACCCAAGAAAGAAGGTTTCTTCAATCTTTTTGTGTTGAGCACTCTTGACATAAAGTAACCTTCAGTAATACTCTTATCTTCCATCTTCTGTAAACCTTCTAGGTCATCAGGTTCCTCTGTTTGGGCCAGCGAATCCTTTGATAAGTGACTACCAGCCAATGCTTTGCTGATATAGTAGCCAGGGATTTTGCTCTCTGCATTAACACATAAGCTTTTGTCTTCGAGTCCAGCCTTTTCCTGAGCCATTAACATCCCTACAATATGGTCTTCAACTAACATTTTGGAAAGACTAGATGTGGAGTGAAGAGTGGAGTCTTGACTTGTGTAACAAGGGGGACTTAATCCAAAAGAAAGAGATTCCTGAGACTGTGGCATGGTAACGTTACTTATTGTTCTCTGAGGCCGCATACATTCTTCCAGAAGGGTCTTAAGCTGCTCTTCAGAGAGGCTCATTTGTTCTTCAGTCTGAAAAAAAAAAAAAAAGGCAAGAATTTCTTCTGTCAAAATATAATTAATGAAAAGCAGTGCTATAAAACAGCTTGAGACATACACTGGCAGAATCCTTAAACAAATATCAATGTCTTCAATTAAAACTGAATTTAAATATACATTTCCATAATCGCAAAATTTATGCAGAATCCTCACTAGGTTCTAGATAGATTCTGTGATGAAAGTTAGGAAAGAAGTCTTATGTCCACAAGGCACAGAGAGGCCTTTGATTTTGCATAGTCTTCCATAAGATCTGACTGGTTTTTAATTACCAGAGTATGCACTTTTTCATATTTCTTGGTTTGCTGTGAATATGTACAGACACACACACACAGACACTCTTTAAGATTTTAGTTATTGAAAGCAAAATAACATGTTCCTGCTGGGGCAGTGGCTGGGGGGGTAATGACTGTTGGGGCAATGCAGCTGGGGTTAGAAATGGTTTTGGACAGCACCAGCCCACAAAGACTGTCACATACTGACTGAAATATGCCAAACTTCTCATGGTAGAAATGCCACATAGTCTCTCTCTCAACCACACGACACAAAGCATATCACTTACCTACCACGGCAAGCATGACTCATGGCAAGTAGGTCATGACAGAAGAAAGCTCTGCCTTCTGTAGGACAGTTTTAGTGCTTCCTTCAAGCTGTCACTGCTTGCATAGCTCGCAGATGTACCTTTTCAGTTAATTTCTTATTCAGAGACTGGCACACTCCCATCATTTTTACCATACAGGACATTTCTTAAAATTTTATATTATAGACAATGACTGATATTAGCTGGTTATGGTGAAGAATAGAAAACTTTGATTAAGGATAACAATAGGGAGTTACTTAAAGCTTTTACAATCCTTAATGCTCCTGAAAACAGAGTAGCACCATTTAAAAATGACAATTTAAAGATGATAATGATAAGGATAAGACTGTTTTGCCCATGAAATAGGAGTTATAGAAGATATTAAAATGTTATAGATATTAAAGATATTATAGGTATTGAAATGTTATATAGAAGATATTTAAAATGTTGGAAAAGCTATGGAACATTTAATAGAGAAAAATGCTTTCTACAATCAAAATCTCAGTTTTACACAACCTCCAAGATGCAAAGGATCAGCTGACACATTAATGAACCCTTAGGCTACAGTGATTTATGTAAAACAAAAATTTTATTCATTGTGTAATGACTTCTACAGAGAATTTACTCTACATTGTGCTAGAGGATAGAGCTACTGTCATTTCAGAGAAGAGATCAATATCAGTTGTTCAGCTGATATTTTTTTCTCTGCAGGTCTCTGATCCAACTTCAGGAGTCATATTATCCTGTTTGATATATATCACGTGACTTGCCTACAGCCAAGGCACCACAGGGTGTATGGATTATGTCTGAAAACTGATTACTCATGTTCATCAATGGGGACAGTTTTCAGCCAGGAAGGAAAGAATATTTCTTTGAAAAACTTGTGGCTATTAAATATTACAAGATTAGACTAAAAAGTGAGCAAGAATGACATTTTAAGTTACCTTCAGTCACCATTCTGTACTTACATATTCAAACATTAATAATAGCTAATAATCACTGCTACAGACTGAATCTTGTACAGTTCAGGCACTAAATGAGGTGCATAAATGCAGATCTATAGAGTTATTTAACCCAATAGTCTTTTCTGCAGATACCAATTTCCTTCCCAAAGATACTCAAAGTTTCTTTATTGCACATAATGCAACTGCATTAAAGAAATCAAGATGTTAAGGGCTGTCAAAATCTTAAAAGAGCATCGACAGACTATTATTATGAGTAGAGATCTTTATTTAGATGAACACATTATCAGGTAATTATATTGAGATTCAAGTAATCTTGGTATCAATCTATGTAGTTTTGATAATATTAACTGAAATCAAACCACAAGCTTAAGAGCTTACATAGGAAACATGCAAAATATTACATCTTCAAACTTGACTTAGTCTTCTAAATTTTAATCATAGTGTAGAAATACTCACTGATGAAAAATAACTCCAACATGGAAAAAAATTAGTAACAAAACACTATCATGAATCAAAAATGAAACATGAAATGTTTCATTTCACTTTTAATCTAAACTACTAGTCCATGCTGAAGTCCTTCAATTTATTGAAAAAGTATTTTATTTTGCAGGATAACGTTTCCAAGCAGTGATTATCAGAATGGACTCACTGTAAGAAACAAGATGCATCCACGCAGGAAGAGCATAACATAAGAGACCACTACTGGAAGCACAGCTACACCAAGAGAATATCCACAGAGCAGATTATACTGTGAAAACATAACTATATTTTTAACACAGAAGATTCTCACATCTGGAAACCCACATGGATTCCGACATGGTTTTGAGTGTGTGGTTCTATACTAACATCTTTCAAACCTCTTGGCCACGATCATTTGGAGCTAATTTTATGTTAATGACAGGGCAATTCACTCACTACAGAAAGGAATTATGTATATGAAGCAAATGAATGATCAGTACAAAATTAACATTGTGAGGAAGATCATCTTGTCCTGCCTTTGGTCTTTTTATTTCCCTTATCCCTCCCAGCCATTTATTTGCAATCCATTTTCCCTCATCCAATTTTTTTTTTTTTTCTTTCTTTCAGGAAAATCATATGGCTTGTATTCATAGAATACCTTGATTATTACCAGAGGGGTAAGATTTGGAGCCTAAGGCGTAGGGTGAGGGAAATGAATATAATAACTATGGAGTTTAAAAGTTTGGGAACTAGTGAGCTTGATTTTCTCCAGAGTGGCAGGCCTGCAGCCAAAGCAGACAGTGTAAAACATTTCTTTGTTCTTCCCTTTTTCTTTCTCTTTCTTTCTCTTTTTCTCCCTTTGGATTTTTTGTAAGACATGCATGTAAAGATAAGGAAAGTATTTAATAAACTTCTCCAAAAATTACGTTTTGAAATACTAAAGACTCACTGTTATTTTCTTTTGCCAAACTCAGGAGATGACTATAGGCTTAAGGAAAAATACACAGTGGAGAAGAAGATAAATAGCCATCAGTCATCCACTCAGCAGCCAGGAATTTACATTGAAATGAAAGCAGAAAGGCTGCTGTTAAAATCAGGAAACAGTTTAGGGAAATACTATTGGGAAAGACATCTCACAGCAAAAAAGGCTGTGCATTTGCAACCAAATGAGGATTTCAACTCATGGAATTGCATAATACAACAACTGTATTAGGAGTCTACAGAGTATATATTTGCACACATCAGAAGCAATCCAGTCACAACCAACTGTAACAGTTCAGAGCCATGACTTGGAATCAGAAACACAGTCTCAGGGAGACACTTGATTCTACATCTCCCAAGCTTTCACTCCCCTCATTGTAAATAATTTACAACTCCTATACAGAATAAATACTTCAAGACATTTTAAAAAAATACAAAGACATAAAATGAGTGTCATTCAAAATGTAGAAACAGCCCACTAGGCAAGGGAAAATGAGGTATCAGGTCTGGTTTCCATTAAAATGTAGAAAACCTTTTAATTGTTCTGGCTAATTTTTAATAGGACACTGAGTCCTATTCATTTCCTAGGCTTTTTTACCGCTAATGATCCAAAAAACTAATTCCTAGCCAGGAGTTTAGGAGCCTGCTAATGACCTTTACTGTTTATGTGTGGTTAGCTTTTCACACACTTGTGGCCCTCCTCTGACTGAAGATTTCTTGTTCCTTGCTGAATTCCTCCGTGACAGGAGTCTATAGAGAAAACCTTACTGCATGTGGTAGGAATGCAAACTTGTAGCTCGCTGTGGACAGCCCCGCTGTGACTACAAGTTTTCAAGTTCAAATCTTTAGGCTTTCTTTCTACATCTCTACAGTAACACAAACAGACTAACACTGAAAGCCTGTATCAGATTTTACCATGGGGAGAAGGCTAACATGTCAGGATTATTTCTAATTATAGTAAATAATAAAAAAATGACAAATAGTAAAAGAGTAAGCACTACAAAGTCAGGATATTTAAGGACTCATATAACTTACATATCTATAAGCATGGAAATTTTGTTCCTCAGACTGAAAGTGCTGCACTCAATAGTTCACATGATAGCCTGCTTCAAACAATTTACTCTGATGCTTAATTTGCTGACGATTTTACTAGTGTGTGAGACTGCAACAGTCAATTCTGAGGTAACTACTTTCTTCCTGATAAAACTACTACATTTTAAGAGAACACTACTCTGTTGAGACAAAGTTCAGATTTTTGACAGATCAGCCCAGGGAAGTTTTGTAAGTTTTAGTTATTCAATAACTTATTGACAGTTTCTCAAACAGCTCTATTCTGCTTTGAAAAGGCAATCCTTGCCTTCTCTCTCCACATTACTCAACTCAATGTGGACCATCAACTCCAAGGCCTCATCACACCCTAGCATCATGTATTTGTCTACAAACAGTACTGGTCAGTGCAACTATGAAATATTATCAATATGCTGCATACAAACCACACACATCATATCATTGTGGAAGACCTTAAAATTTTCAGAAATGTTGAAAGCCCAAAGTTTTTTTGCACCACAGAAGTCAGTTTGGTGCTCACAATTTGTAAACTGATTGAATTAATGTATTATGTCCATTGTGGATTAACCCCAGCAGGCAACTAAGCACCACCCAGATGCTTGCTTACTCCCCATCCCCTCACCCCAGTGGGGAAGGGTAAGAGGAAAGGAAGAGCAAAAGGAGTAAAGGAGAGGAAGAGTAAATGCAATAAAACTTGTGGATTGAGATAAAAATTGTTTAATAAGCGAAGAGAGAGAAAGATAACAAAACAACCAATGCAAAGGCAATCACTCAGCATCTCCTATAGCTAGACCAACACCCAGACAGTTCTGAGCAAAAAATTGTTAACTTTGTAGAACCCTCTCTTCTCCCTTTTTATTACTGTGCATAAGATTATACACTGACGTTCCCCCTCCTCAGCCCTCTGAATTATCAGGCTAGCCCAGAGATCTGAGGCTTTGAGGGGAGGAATATCAGGAGTTGGCAAAGATTTCCAAAAGAGGCTCTTACCCCGATATATGTTGGTGCAGCTCTCTTTATTTTGTGATGTCCATGTGGAGAGCGGGGCAGAAGAGGATGAACAGGAAATGTCAGGGGTCTATATAGACTTTGGACAGGGTGGGCTTCCCTGGCTCTCCGCCAACCCCACTGGGGCAGGAAGGAGGGTCCAGGCTTATCTTGATCAGAGTCACAGGGTCCTGGGGAAGGGGGTACAGAGTGCCCATGAGCTCACTGTAACAATACACATTGGCATGGAATGTCTTTTTGATTAGTTTGGATCATTTGTCTCGATCCCAGCCTGCTGCACATCCCCAGACTACTCACTGGGAGGGCAGACTGAGAACCCCAGAAGGCCCTGATGCTGTGCAAATGCTGTTCAGTAATAGCTAAAACATAGGTGAGTTATCAGCACTTTTTGGTCACAAATCCAAAACACAACACCCTATAGGCTAAGAAAACATTAACATCCCAGTCAAACCCAGTACAGAGACCCACACATCTGCTGCCACAAAGAAATTAAGCGTTCAGCATGTCACTTTACCGCTTCTAGTAGTTGCTTGTTTGTTTTATAAACAGTGTGTTAAGAAAAAAAGCTTAATGAATATAAAAGAAAAAAAGTTAATATTTCCTCTGTACAGCTGCTTCAGAAGGGTTAGTTCAGAATGTAACGACAGAAAATATTAAAGGGAGTAGACCAGAAATATGCTCATGACTAAATGAGCATGTTTTTGGAGAGGCCAGTAATGTATATGGATTTGACAGTGTTAAAAATTGAGACTGAAAGCTGAAAAATGGATTCAGAAATTAAGAGCTCCTCACAATTATGATTTACTATCTGGTGGTTCTGTGCTTATGCCTAGTGGGCTTGGAGACTTCTGTAGTGTTTGAGCAACGCCATATATCTCCAAAAATGAACAGGATTCCTAAGCCATAGGAGAAAATCTCCTGCTTCTGTTTTTCCCTCCTTCTGCTGTATTTTCTTCTGTTAGTTACATTTTCCCTTCTCTTATATTTTCCACTGTTTCTGTTTGTGTAAGGGCAAAATAAAAAGGTGTACTAGTCAGTTTTTGGTAGCTGCTGCTGCTAAGAGCCAAAACACAGAAAGGACAGAAGTATCTTTGCAAAAAAAAAAAAAAACAGAAGCACCAGACAAAAAGAGGAGGAGATTACAGAGCATCTGGTAACATCACTGTCTGAAAAGAAAATTCAACTTGTAACATTAGGAGCCACTAGAACCTCAACATCAAAGTGATCATCAGCCTTGTGGAATAATATAAAATCTCCACTGGAAAAAAAAAAAAAGAATTTAAGAAGAGAAAATGAACTTCATTAAGAAATTGAAAATAATAAACCCCTAGAACTTCTTTTCCCTTCTTTCTCTGACAAGAGAAATTTTAACAGAAATCAAAAGGAGATATGAGTTTATACAATTTTGATCATATTTAAAGTAGCATAGTAGGTGAAAACTGTGGAGATAAGGAATGATAATTGCAGCAGTTTTTTAAACGTAGTCTATAGGTTATAGAGGTAAAAACAATTAAAGCAGTTTTGCCTCCAGAACTTGTCATAAACACGCCTATTTTAGTCATTACAAAGAGGCCTAACTTTTTTTTTTTTTTTTTACCTTTCTCAAAAATATCAAGTCAATTGCTTGTGGCTTCAATGTGCCAATAAAAGAAAAGTGTGTTTCATCAGCTATGCCACGCTGTAAATTCTAGAAAGACAAAGTAACTGGCTGCTAAAGGTAACAGAAGTTGGAAAAAAAGGAAAAAAAAAGAAAGCGAAAAGATCTTTTGCAATAATTTACTTTTCATTTGACACTATAGACACTAAGCTACATTGCTTACAGCTGTGGAGTTGACATGGTACTATATGAGGATATAATTAAGAGGTTTGTAGGTGGGAATTATTTCTTGGAACCCTATGGATGCTTCCATCATTTTTAAAGACACAAAAATCTGTATTTCTGAATTGCTACAAGTTGTACTTTTTACCCTAACTTTCAATTTCAATTTCATTTTATTGTAGCTTTTGATCTACAGGTTGCATAACATTTTATAGGTGCTTCCATGGGCATTAAAATCTAATTTTTTATGTCCTCACCAAGTGTTAGAAAGGTAACTTTAGGAAACAGAAACTGAAAATGTCATGCAGGCCTAAAGTTTCTAACATTTCTATCAGGCATATATTGTAATAAAAAATAAGTATTTTTCAAGTAATTGAAAATTACTCTGCATCATCATTTTCCTCCATTAACGACATTTGACTTTGAAGCTCCATTTTTATTATCTGAACCAAAAGGGTATTTTTAAGCTTTAGACCCTAAGCAGTATTGGATTCAACCTAAACCGTTAAAATATGAAATATAACTCATCAAAATATGTCTTTCCATTAGCATGATGGTTTTTTCTGTCATTTAGGAGTTAATATAAGACTTATGCATCATGTTATACTGTACCATTTCCCTTAAGGCCCAAATATCATTTGTATAGCATATTTGACTTTTGTATATATTGTATAATAAAATTTTTCTTTTATGAAGTTTCAACACTGTCCTGTTACTCAATTATACTCCAGCTTCCATCCTTAGCAGCAGGGCACAAATTTCAAGTAAGCAGGAATTAACAAAGGAAGCATTTATTCAGCATCTTTAGGTGAAGATAAGAACTAAAATTCTAAATAAATATATATAAAGTTGTGTAAATAAATGTGCATAGAGTGTATTTTCCTGGCTAGGGCAAAGAGGTACTGACTTAATGTAAAGAGCCTGTTAAACTGGATATCCTACTAGTCACTAAACAGTAAGAGTTGAATGTTCCTTAGAGAATCTAATTTCAAAGTTTAAGAATTTTTAAATCATTATGTAAATCCCCCTTCATCTAAACACTGAACTATGAGAAAAGTCTCTGATTAAAATAACTTTGAATTTGAAAATCCATCTACTCCAAGGTCATCAACAGATGTTTTGCAGGAATTCAGCTCTTCTAACTCAAGATTAGTACAAAACTTATCTCTTATAATCTACTGTGTTTGCAGATAGAAAAAAATCTAAGTATTTTTCCATATATGAGCCACTTAAAAATTTTAATTTCTAAAACCCTTTTCAACAAATAGATAGTTCCCTGTTTTTAAAGTACTTGATTTCATACAGTTTCAAGACTTCTTATATTAGGAGCAAACTGATTTTAACTAAACACGCTGAAGGTGTGTGAAAACATAAGACACAAATTCCTGAACTGGTATTTACAATCCATTACTCAGAATAAGACTCTCATTTTCTAGCCTTTTCTGAAGAAACAGAACTTCTGCAGTCTAGATTATTTAGCGTTCAAAACCAGTTTCCTAAATATCCCATTTTGTGTTTTTAACTGTCTGTTATTAAGCATTTAACAGATTTCATTCCATAGAAATCTCTTCCTTGAATATTAAGTTGTGGCTTTAATTTTCAGTAAAGCCAGTAGAGTAGAAAAAAATGCCTTGATGTGGTTGCAGCTGTTTTCTGTTACAAAACCCCATTTCTTTCTTTTCGGTCATATTGGCTTAATATTTTTTACCAAGAAATAGTGTAGCACAGTGGGATCACCCTCGCATACAGCATTTTTTAAATTGCAATGAACTATCCAGAGATTTTAAGAATGCTTACAGGTCTGTAATCTACTGGAGAAACAGAAAATGTTCAAGAACAGAAGTGTTCAAGGCCAGGGTAGATGTGGCTCTGAGCAACCTGGTCTAGTGGAAGGTGTCCCTAGCCATGGCGGAGCAGTTGGAACTAGATGATATTCAAATCCCTTCCAACCCAACCATTCTATCCTTCTATAATTCTGTCAAAACAGAGAAGCCACAAACACATGATCTAGGTGACCTATGCAAGTAAGAGTACTTTAGTCTTACTAAATATGGAAAGGACAGGCCCAAGGAGCAGCAGGTTATAAAGACTTGTCTAAAGCAACTACAGACAGAAACTTCAGAATCAATTTTCTGATACTCTCAGATATATGTTTTAAAGTGATTCTTAATTGGTTGGCCTTGTGTGTCAATAGCAATAGGCACCTCTAAATACTGACTTTTTCTAAGTAACATAATAATGTATATGGTAAGCCTGCCCTGCAGTATGTATTTTGAAGGAGTAAATATTCTCTTCTGATAACAGAAGTATTATATGAAGGAAGGTCTGCTATATGTAGAATAAGAAGATAGAGAAACTCACAGGGTTCTCCAGTGAAATAATATAGGTAGGGTACAATCTCAGTTATCCACCTTAAGGTTGATCAAATTCTCTTTTATGGATGTGATTTTCTTACAGAGTTTTTGATATCCTCTCTTTGTTTCACATTCACAGCACCTAAATCAAGAGCCTCAGCTAAGTGCTAATGTCATCTGTAGTTCCTCAAGGTCCCCACAGGCAGCAGACAGACACCAGCACTGGGAACTGTAATTCAACCCAGCTAAAATTTAAAGACAGAACATTTAGAATTTTGCTTACTAATTGCTGTTCTAAAACTGAAGCCTTTCTCACTACACATTTAAAAGGCTACTCAAGCAAAAGAGAATAAATTGGAAGAAGTAGAAATCAATATTAAAAAATAAATTCTGCAAGTCACAGAAAAAACAATAAAATATACTACTTTTCAGAAACCTGTTGTGAAGAAATATGTTGAAATATAGAATTACAAATCTATTATCTACCTTTAAATAACAAGACCCATAATGTATCACACTAGTTTAGCATTTCATTCTCTTTCTCCCACAAGCTTAATATAACAGCATGTACAGTATTGCCATGTATGGGAAAATGCAAGAATTCAAACACTGCTAAAATCTAGAGTATTAACAGTACCAAACATTACACAATTTATGGGAACAAAGAAGAGAAGTTGTCAATCTTTGTAGCTGTGTGAATTGCAAATGTGGAATTCTGCCTCATAGTCTCAGGACTATGAAGCCCCTTTAAAAAAAGAAAAAATCAAGTACCCATTCACTGCTTCTGAAATGTTTCTCTACTTTTCAATTCATGGCATGGATAATTACACCCATAAAGGAAGAGCCCATCTAAAACCTATGAAACTGTCATTGTCTTTAGGGGAAAGATCCCTGTACATAAGCATAGATAAATGAGTAAGGGTGTGGATAGTTGTGCCACATCTCTGGTTCTGCTTGTGAGAGGCCAGAGAAAGAAAATTCTTTTTCAGTTCTGTTTGGTGGGGCCTGTTGCCACAAGGCAAGTGCAAAGTTTCTAGTGGGAACATCAGGTTGTAGCTGTGTTTGTCAATGTGGGAAAATATTTTATGGAGCGCTGAAAAAACATTTTTTAAAAAGAAAGAGAATAATAAGAAGCTATTTCTTTACTGAAGAATGGAAGGGTATTTTGAAATGAGGTAACTGCATCTGGCTCTTGTATTTCCATTCAAAAGGAAAACCCAAAAGCCTTTAGGAAGAATGTGATGAACAATATTGCCCCAGGCAAAACATTTTATTTGGAGTTTCAAGCCTTCCAGCACCCGTTCTTGATTTTGGATAGGGGGCAGGGTGCAAAACCTTTCAGTAAGTACAAGAGCAGGGGTTGAAGCCTAAACCATTCAAATATATACTACCAGAAAATTCTCATTTACCACATAACAATAACATTAAAAAACCTGAGACTAAGATGAGTGCTAATCTATTGTTACCACTTGATGTTTGGCAGCAGTTTTTATAAAGACACATAAAAAAGAAAAATTATAATATTTTTTTTTTCCTGACTACAAAAGGCACTGCACAGAAAGTCTAGTTGTTAAAGTAAACTTCAGTTTTGATTATTTATTAAAACACACTTTTTCCTCAGGCTTCTCTAACATAGTAAATGTGCGGCAGTACTAATGTCTACATTCCTGCTGGCATGATAAATTTCATATATTATTATAACGAAAACCTATGTATTTTATGTCTTTGCCAAATTAGAAACAGCATAGACATTTTAAGAACAGGTAAGAGAACAAACCCTCTATTTTTCTTCTGAAGCAATGAGAGAAAACCTCAGCTACTTTCTGCCACTAACTATAATAGCTTTCCATTCCCTAGGCCTTAGCAATAAAAACCACTTTCAGCAGCTTTGTTTGTTCTCTTCTTCATTTGTCCTTCCTGTGGCAAGGACAACTGAAAAAGTCTATGCATTCCAAGTGTTGCAGCTCCTTATTGTTATTATCCTGGTTCACGTAATCAAAAGCACAGGTATCTGCATACAGATAAAAAGCAAGAAACCCTTTACTCAGTTTATAGAGGCAGGCAGTTAATTTGACAGTGGAAGCCATAGACTAGAAGGTACACAACACATTGCTTTAGTTCACTTTTCCTTGTCTCCACTCACTTTTCCTGGTAAATCCATGCCTGGTAGATAAGAGATGGCTGTGTGTCTGTAACTAGAAGCAACAACAGCATTCAACAGGTCACACAACCACACAGGGCAGGTTCCTGTATTTCTTCCTCATTACAAAGGAGCATGCCACAAGCCAAGTGACAGAGGTACAGGAAATCAGATAGCCCAAACAGCATATACTAAGCATAAGCATACCAGCTTTCCTGCACCAGGGACAAAAAATAATACACTCATGTAGAAGGCTTTAAAGTAAAAAAGACTTGTGGTTCAAAAAATAATGTCTTGTTGATAGGAGAATATTTTAGTGTTTGAATTTTTCATCCATTTTCTGCAGAATGTGCTCATATGTAAAATGCAATTCAAAACAGCTGAGTAAATATTGATGCTAAGAAATTTTGCTTTTAGAGAAATTAAAACAATTCTAGAAACAACAAACAAATTACAAAAACATAAAATTATACAGATGCATGTAACTCAGAGAAAACTGAATATTTTGCAGTTTGAAATGTATACTTGCAATAGGATATAAAATACATATTTTAAATTAAGCTTTTGACAATCCCATTTATACTCAGTGATGTACACCACAGCACAAAAAAGAAAAAAAAAAAAAAAAGTATGATATTCCCCCTAGTAAAAGATATGAAAACACCAAAAGGCTCATGTTTTTCAAAAAAAGAAACTTATGTAAATTTATCATGCATTTGGGATACAGGTGACTGCTGAAGCTGGAGTCTATCTTTTGACCATAAAGTCAAAGTTCACATGTCACTCATAAGAGCTGAAAGATTAATTTACAAAAAGTCTCTGTGATCACATTACAAGGTCAATGGCTTAAACACAAAGCACTGTGCACCCCAGTTGCTTGGAACTTTCTTTACTGCACATTGGAATGTTTTTGCCCAGTTGCTTTGGCAAAAAAGAATAACCAAAGTTCACAGCTGTGTTTCTGATAAATTAATGATGACATTGTTGGTTTTAGAGGACACTATACTACTCTCAGTTATGTGGAATCACAGCTACTGAATCACTAGGCAGTGACAGAGTCAAGGGTTTTATTTGCTTCTTCCAGGCAGTTAGGAGAAAACTACTTATTTATTAGGTTAATTCAGATAGAGAGTTCCTTTTGAAAAAAACTGAAAAAAGAAGTGATCATATTTTTTGAAACATAGGAACTTAGAGTGAATGACAAATACTCAAAAATCCTAACTTCTTTAACCAAGGACAATCACTGCTTAGGTAAACATGATTTTCCATTAGGTTTATTAAAATTTAAAACTTTTAAAAGACTTCCAGGATTATTCAGATTATTCCAAATTATTCAAATGAAATGTACCAAGGACTAGATTGAAAAACAGCTTCTATATGAAAAATAAGACAAGTATAATATATGTTCTTAGAAAGTTAAACATCTCTGAAAACATAGAGCAGCTGCAGCTTCCAGCACTATTATGCTGCATAAGATGCAATAAAAGGAAATCAAAAGAGATGGAAGTTCCACATATATGATATTTTTATGCTAATGACAAAAATAAAAACATATATAAACATCTAACATGCTGTTTCAGACATAAAAATGTATGTAAATATCAAGGTTGGCTACAGCTACAATCTGGAACGATGATGCTGTGTATTAGTAGAGCCTTTACAATGTGACTGGTATGTATACCAGCCTGGCTGGCACAATTTGAGAGTTATATTTAATTCCTAAAATGAATGAGTTTTAATTAAGAAAGACACATAAGGGATCTGAGCCACACAATGATTTTGTATCCTTTCCAAAGACATCAGAAATTCATTCATTCTGGAATTTAAAGAATGAATTGTTGTGGATCTCACTGGTCTGCCTGGCAGGAGACACCATCAGCTTGTTCTTGCCTTATGGAATCTATTCACACATGTATCCCCTTACTGTGCTAAGCACCACTTCATACAGGAACTATTTAAATGTACTTGATGCATTTGACACAGTCTATGTTTTATTTTATGCATTATTGGAAAAATATTCCTTACATGGGTGAGTCATTTGTAGTTTTATGTGAGCCAGTCTAATATTGGCTACTGGGAGTTATAGGCTGTCAGGCACCATAGTGGAAAATGTAAAACGTAAAATGTAATATGGAGAAAATAACAAGGCAAGGGACACGACATAAGCACTTTTGTATTTTATCCTCAAGTCACTATTGGGAAAGAGGATTAAGGCACTTCAGTCTCCCTACTCACAGCTAGAAGTGCTAAGCACTGTGTCACAACATCTTGCACCTTTTTAGGCACACTGTCTGTGGCTCGGCTTTCTCACATGTCAGAGCATTGATAGCCATGAACAGTAATGCACCAAATCTATTCTAAGCAATCTGCCAAGGACGGATAGGTTTCCCTTAGAAGATGACACTTTTAGCCTGAAAAAGCAAGCTTACAAATAACTAAATTTAGTACCCCCATTGCCAAGTGAATGTTTGAACCATGAGATAAATTGAGTAATTAGAAGAGCTCTTCCCTGTTTGAAACAAAAATGTTTTAAAAGTGCTTCACTATACAAAATTCCTCTAGGTTTTAGATCTTCAGAAGACAAAGACACCTGATTGGAGCCCACATAAAAAAGCCCAGACTCCAGAAAGGGTGAATCCACAGACATTTGGGTTCTGAGTTCAGGGTTTTTTTCCTCTTATAAGTTAGCCTTAGGCTGTTTCCAGCTCAGTAAACTGTCTGCTCTGAATATTATTCTAAACCCACATAATCCTCACCCTGAACTGCAGAGAAAGCCCAGGAATTAACATACATTCACTCAATACAGCTTTAACTGACTTGCCCAAGGTGGCAGGGCAGAATGTGCTAAGCCACTGTACCTACCTGTCTTTCACGATGTTCCTATGATAGAAATTCACATCTTGTTGAAAAATAAAAAAGAAAGGCTCAGTCTCTCTTGATTTATTCCACATACTGTGTATGTGGAATGGGGTAAGGATGTGAAAGTATGTATGCACAAATCCACTGTGCATCCTAATGAGTTAATTAAATAATTTACTGGCTTGTTCACAAAAGAGAAATATTGGGATGGACACGGGAAAAGACTGCAAATGAAACCAGTGCAAACTAATAAAATATTAAGAATAAATTAGTAAGTGAAGTGAATGTGTGGAATGCAAATTCCTACTCTGCAGTACGTAATTAAAAGAATTTTGTAAAATCACAATATTTGACTCTAGGACATGCAAAAAAAAAATCTGGATCACTGTATCTTCCATAAACAAGACCCATATGCTCATGAAGCAAACCATATGAGAAAAAAAAAGTCAGTCTTTTAAAAATATTCAGGAATATTTTTTACAAGACTCATCAAAGAATTCTAATAATTTCTAATTTCTATAATGAGAAACTTAAGATTTATTCTTCTCATGACACAGGAAAAAAGTTCACACTAAAATCTTTAAAAGGCTACTCTGGGGAAAAAAAAAAAAAACCCAAGAAGTGGTGAAAATTTGGTAATAACAACCAAATATCGTGTGATAAGAAATAAAAGGACAGCTTTCCTACTCCAAATGAGACCTCTTTATAATAGATGAGGAGTACTTGGTTGAGAGTTTTACCAGGAGGAAATGTTCTGGCTTTTGGACAGCTGAGAGATTCCAGTAGTGTATTGCCCATGCAAAAAGAGGAATAGTGCGGCAAAGAGGAGGAGTGAAAGCCTTGCCACGCTCCTTGTGCTTGCATCTGGTCACAGCTACAGTACAAAGACATGCCTGTCTGAAGTTACAGCGCTGCAGAAAAGGTGCCAACAGATCCTGAGACAAGACTAGTTGTGCAGTCAAGGAACTAACGATACATCTTATTCAATCTCTCATCCTAAAACAAAAGTGAAACGGATCCTAAATTTAAGAAACACCTGTGGCTGTTCTGAAGCTGTTGCAAAGTAAACCAGAGGAGTTTAAACTGATAAACTTCAATTGCTACTAGAAGTTTCATATACTATCATGAAAGAAATAAAGACCAAAGATACTGTACCCATAAAAGGGTAAATTTTACTTACAATACAGTTTCTATTCTTGGTTTTACTATATAATTTTTTCTGTTCAGCCACTTACTGTATCTCACCTTTATTTATTTGAAAAAATTACTATTAAAGGGACAAAATGGTTCAGTCAAAAGCTTGACTGGAGAACTCTGAATTCCTTGAATAAAATATATTATATGACGCACAAAAGAATACTAATATGGGCAAACTATGCAATATGGTATATGCTTAAAATAAGAAATCAGACCTACAAATCTTTTGAACAATGCTGTGTTTCTGTTCATACAAGTGATCACATAACTGAGATTACAGCAAAAAAAAAAAAAAAAAAAAACCAAAACCAGAATTAAAGAAAGGTAAGCACTAAAAAAGGTCCAACAATGAAGAGAAAATTGCATTCTATATTTCTTCTGAAATTTGACACAGCATGACACCTCAAGTTATTAAATTCTAGTTTATTTGAACAGTAAAGCAAAGTACTTTTACTGACAACCATGTAAGATTACTATAAAATATTAAAAAGAGGAAAACATTGATTAACAGAACTAAAAACAAGAGGTGACATACCTCACAAAACTGAAGGAATGTTTAATTCAACCTCCTCAATTATTACTGCCTTCATTACATATTTCATGTAATTTAGGACCATACTCTTACACTACCATTTTCTCTTCACTTACCTCACACAAAGAAAAATACCACAAGCAGAAAGTCTATGGGCTATTCATCAGCACACATCTTCTAATCTCTGCCTATGCATTGCCACAGACTGTAATCATGCCTGATTTATTAGTGCAGTTCAGTGACTCCTTTATCGCTATTTAATCCTGACTGCTGTATATCCTACAATTGCCAACTATCTACACAGCACCTATTGCACAGTATGGCTGGCACTATAAAAGTACTGAACTGTAATTAAAATTACAGCATTACCAAACATACTAAAACCATTGCTAAAGATGAGTGCCAAAGGTAGCTTTCTGAAAGTGATTAGCTAGGACATTCTACAACACTACCTGATGAGAACATTACATTTCAAGCATATGAACATTTCAAAAAATAGAAAATATCACAAGGTAAAACCAAGACATATTGATATTCTCTTTGCACCTGCATATTTCAATGTTCCTGTCATATAACTACAAGGAGTTTGAGTAAAGCCATAGATAATATCCAGATGTGAGATTATCTAATGCATCTTTTAATAGTACCAAGGAACTCACAGCCTATAGAACATAAAGGGTAAAAGGATTTTTAAAAATTCTTTTCCTTTTTTATTTTGGCTTGTTCAAAGGGTTGCTCTGGGGCAAGGTGCTTCAAAACCACTTCAGGGTGGTCCACTGTAATTTAATTCTCCTGCTCATCACTCCCCTTGGCATATAAATATAACAGAAATTCTTGTAATGCAGTATTAAATACTTGTTTGTATTTCCCTACTTCAGAGGATTTTCTTTCTGTAAATCACAAGACCTTTAGACTTAATCTATATCTTCTAGCACCTTTACCCAGGGTATTTTCCAAAAACAAAATAAATATATCTAAGCAAACTTCCACTCTAAATTTTCAGACATGTACCTTATCCCAACCTTGCCAAAAGTCAAGGGCTACTATTCTGTAATTTGTAGTTATAATATGTGAAGCATGGTGTAACCAAAAACTTCATATTTATGCTTTTAATTGATTTCCTCCTTTCTTCATAAGCATTAAAATTACTGGTTTTGTCTGGTTTTGTTCAGACTGAAACAGTTAACCAATACAGTATATCAAATAAAATAATAAAAAAGAAAAATCATTTGGTTGAAAGAAGCTAGTATGAGTAGGTATCAAATACTTACACTTCCTCAAAGGCACAAACACATTTTATCAAATACAGAATCACATGATCACAGCATAACTGAGATTGAAGGGACATCTACAGATTGCCTAGTCCAAAAAACTCTACTTAAAGCAGAATCAACTACAGTAGATTGATCAGGTTGTGTCCAGTCAGATTCCAACTCTCTTAGGGGATGAAGATTCCACAACCTCTTAGTCACCTATACTAGTCTTCAATCACTCTCAAAGGTTTGGGTTTTTTCCCCCTTAAAAGGAACATCTTATTCCAGTTTGTACCTATCTTGGTTTTTTTTTGAAGGAAAAGGTATAAAAATAATGCTCATGAGGCATGATTTGTGAGCTAGCTTCCAGCAATTGCATTCTGAGTCTAGTTAAACTTCAATAACCCTAAATATTTACAAAGGAGTGTCTGAAAAACATTCACACAATGCCAGGAATTTAATATTCCTAACCAACACAAGATTTTTACACTCTTTCTTAGAAAACTAAAACAATATGTGCCACCATCAATAAGTACAAGGAAGACTCTCTATCTCACATTTCATCTTCTAACACCAAGTTAATTAATTTTCCTTTAACAGTCTTGGTAAATCATCCTAACGGTTTAACAACACATTGTTCATGAACGTCATTTTCTGAGCTTGCTAAAGTCAGTACTTACTTGACGGTTGTAAAAAAGCTAAAATCATAAGCCAATTGCTGGGTTTCATACGTTGGCTAACAATATAAAGGTTCAAAAAAACAGACAAACATGAAAGAATGGATTAAATTCATCTGTGTTTTACACTGGAATTTGTTGTCAAGTCAAACATTTACCAAGAACTTTTTAGTACACAACTGTTCTTTGTCAAATATATAAAGGTCTGAGTCTAAAGATGTGCATGGATTGCCATCCAATGTGACAGCTGGTGTTTGTGAAACCATACATAAACTATCTTGAAAACAGCTGTTAGAAGAAAAATCGTGGCATGTGCAGTCCAGGGTGAATCCACTCAAATGACAGCTCCATTATCAGTGTTAGCACCACTGCCGTGCTCATCTTCCTGATGTCGACTGAGAGATGGCAGAGGGTGATACAATACTTGTATTTTTAATATTGTATTAACCCATACAGAAATTGCATACTCCTGCTTTATCTCCCCACCCTCTTGGGACAAGGAGTCCTCTCTGCCAGTTTTGCTGATCACTACTCTCAAATATACTTTTTTTCCCATATTGATTTAGGGTTAGCAGATTGGCCAAGCACTTACTGGACTTGTGCTAAATATCATGTCTGTTCCCACAGCATACAGGCAAATGACTTAAGAGCCACGACCTCCTCCAGTTCACAGTGTTTCTTTTTTCAACCACAAAGAACAAGCCCCAGACTGCAAGTTGGGAAAAACTTCAGAGTTTTTTAGTATGAGAGTCTAGACATCCAACATCTGCACAATAAAACTAAAATGATGCTTGCTATAGCCTATCATGAAATCCAAGTGAATAACAGAGCTCAAAGATTATTTCAGACTTCTCAATCTTGGCTAAAAACTCTTACTTTATTAATGAAACTATAAATTAATACTCAATCAACTTCTCTTTTGCTTTTCTTCCTATCTCCTTTTTCAATTAGTACAAAAATGAGAAGTTTGCTTCACTGATTACTAAGTCCATGAGTTTTCTTTGACAATTTACTAGACAATTTGAGAAATTTACTAGATGTGCCTTGGCAGACTGACAATTGGATTTAAAATTGGATTTAATGATTGGGGAAATACTCTTCTGTACCAGAGTTCCATTTTTCCCTAAGTGATTCACTCTATAACAATAAGGTGTTCACATTACGAAAACAGTTTCAGGTCTCAGGTTAAGATAATGCTCCATAACCTGAGATGCAAAGCATTTTTAGCTTTTATTGAGGCTTCACGACTGCTTGAAGAATCAAATCCATACTTAATGCTTTCAAATGAACAGAATTAAAAATGGAATAAAAGATGAAATATATCAAAGAAAATATTTACTTGGCAATGTTATATACACTGTTAACATACAACAAAAAGTAAATTACACTACACAGTACCTCCTGATCTACCTTCTTTTCATAAATGAATGCTTATCTCAATTCTCTTCTTTACTAATTGAGGATGTTTTACAGGCATTTCACAGATAACTGTTACTGGACTGCCTTCAGATACAACATAGCTTGTATTCAGCATTTCACACATACAGATGTATTGATAATCTAGGGAAACTGCATCCTCCCCATAATGTCTTATTCAACATATCCACTCTAGGTCCTGCAATAATCAATTCTTTTGAGGACTGAAGTTTCCCTATTACTGCTGTCTGCCACTACACCTAGCTCTTTTATGAAATTCCCTGACATCTCCTCTTGCCTATATAGAAAATTAGACATTTTGAAAAGAAACATGAAAAATTACCTAGAAGAGACTATGCAAATCTCCTATTCCAAGCCCTCTAGAAATATTTAACTATTCTCATGCCACTTCCAATTTGGCTTTTGTCTAATCTCTTTTCGCGTCGCTAGTGGATGGATATAGGTTACTTAAAATACTAAGCTATTTATTGTTTTCTTAATAGCTAATCTGGATTTTTTTTGTTATTGTTGTTCTTCAAATGAAGCACAATTTCTGTTATGACTTTTCACTACAGAAACCATTTCCTTCATTCCACTTTGCAGAAGTGCATACTTGAAGACTGCTACCACATCCTCCCAAGAGTTCTCTCATTCATTCCTACCCATCCCTGGTCTTTCCATATTGGTGTAGTTATTATTATTATCAGGTCTGTGATCCAAGCATCTAGACATGGTTTGATGTTCTCCTTTTCACTCTCACCAAACAGTCCACTGCTCTTTCACTAATGTTTGCATAACAGGATATGGGATTCTAACTGAGACCTAACAAACTGGCACAGAACAGAAATATATCTTTTTTTATACACCACAGTATGATGGTTCATGATGCAACATGATTCAGGCAGTTCAGGATCTGCCATAAACCTGAGAAACCTTTCACCTAGGTATTGTACTTCGTATTTGCATTGTTATTTCTAATCACTACACCTTAATGAACTGTGTCCTAACTATTTTTGGACCATTTTCATACAATACTCATTTTTTTAAGATACTGACATATCTGTCAATTTCATGCTACCAAATAATTAATAAGCATACTGTTCATTTCAATTTCCAGGTCATACAAAAATTCAAAATAAAATTTAGCCAAAGATAAATCCTGCTACAGTCAAGTTTCAATGACTTTTCTACAGTGAACATATAATGTTTCTAGCCTGCACATAGAAATTGATTTGAACCCAGCTTCAATCTACTGTTTCTATCTAAAGCCATACTGGCATAAGAGGAAGTCCTTTTTTGTGATACTGTTTTTCTTAACTAATCTGTTTGCTGTTTCATCCTCATTATTTTTTCCTTATTTTGAAAAAATAAGTGCTTTTTCCCATTTGCAGTCTCTCAGTAACCACTCATGTGGCTATTTTTAATTTTGACTAACAATATTTCTGAGATGCCTTCTAGCAGTAATTTAAGTCTGATTATCAACCAGGTAATTTGAAAACACCTAGTCTGCACAGAGAATCTATCTTACGTTTTGGGGGATTTTTTGCTATGGATAGAGATGCTAGTTCACTGATATTAGAAATAGTAAGGTTAACACTTGTATACCATTTTTTTTTTTAATTTACAGGAAAGCATGATGTAAAAAAAATAAAAAAATTAAGAACTTTGTCCCTGGCATGACTTAAAACAGGTTTGGTCCTCCTTAGAGTAGAAGGATTTTCTAACATGCAATGTCTATTTCTTTGACATACTTTGCTGATTTCAGAGCCTATGAGCCTTAGCCTTTATGAAATTCTCTCTCCAACGTGATATTTTTCTTCTATATTTATCCGTATTACCTTATGAATGCAAGATTATTTTCCCTTTTCATATAATGACTTAGGGTGTTTGAAATCAACAAATTAGTTCCAAGCCTTCTTTTGCAACTGGATTACCTTCACTTCTGACCTTTCACTTTTAAAATGAGTTTGAAAGTTGGGGGGGGGGGGGGGGAGGTTTGTTGTCTTTTAAAAAGCTTTCCTTTCAATCCTTATTCCCTTGAGAAGTTTAGTCCTATTATTTCTCAGAGCCTGCTTCTTGACATCCACTTTTTCTATTTTGTTTTCTTTACTAAACATTTGAGTACCATCATTGCACTGTCACATCAATCAAGTTGCCTTTCACTTAGCCATTTTTAGCTGGTTTCTCACTATTTAAAACTACATCTATAGAAACTTTCCAGCAAGTTGCTTTCATTTTCCTTCTAAAGAAAGAAAAACCAAAACACTATGACATTGCTAAAAGGAAAAAAGTCACCAGTGAATGCTTGTTAAACTTACTCTATTATACCTTTCTCAAAGGATATCTGGGTAGTTAAACATTTTGTCATACCACCAAATCCTAGATTGCTTTGTTAACTGCTTACAAAAGTCTGCATACATTTATTGATCTTCTGTGGTGATCTGCTCATTTTGGGTTCATCTAATTTTCCCTTCAGACCTTAATAATTCATTCAATAACTCAAGATTCCTCTAAATTTTTGATGTGTATGCTTTTCTGTTCTAATTCTTTGGCCTGACTTGGAAAAGGTTGTACCCCATTTATAGTACCCCATCTCTTTGCTGCCCTTCCTCGGACACCCGCCAGCACCTCAATGGCCCTGCTGAATTGAAGGGCCCAGAACCGGACACAGCACTCGAGGTGTGTCCTCACCAGTGCAGAGTAAAGTGGGAGAATCACTTCCCTGCTCCTTCTGGCTACACTATTTTTGACAAAGGCCAGAATGCTGCTGGCCTTCTTGGCCACCTGGGCACATGCTGGATTATGTTCAGTCGGCTGTTGATCAACATCCCCAGATTCCTTTCCACTGGACAGCCTTCCAGCCACTCTTCCTCCAGCCTGCAACACTGCATGGGTTATTGCAGGACCTGGCACTTGGTTTCACTGAACCTCATACTGTTGGTCTCAGCCCATCTGTTCCTCTGCAGAGAACTAGTATTCTCCAATCAATACTTTAACTCAGCTTGGTGTTATCTGAAAATCTGCTAACAGTAGACTCAATTCCCTCATTCAGATCATCACTAAAGATATTAAACAGGTCTCAGCCCAACACTGACCATTAGGGTGCCCCACTGGTGACTGGCTGCCAACTGGATGTAGCACTGTTCACCAACACTGTCTCTGGGCCTGACTGTCCAGCCAGTTCTTAACCCAGCAAAGAGTGCTCCTGTCCAAGCCATGGACTGCCAGCTTTTCCAGGAGAAGGCCATGGGAGACAGTGTCAAAGGCCTTGCTGAAGTCAAATAGGCTACATACACAGCCTTTCCCTCATCCACCATGGGGTCACAAAAAGTCACAAAAGATCAGGTGGATCAGGCAGAACCTGCCTTTACTAAATCCCTGCTGGCTGTGTCTGAGCCCTTGTCATCCTGTATGTGATGTGTGATCACACTCAACATGACACGCTTCATAGCCTTGCTGGGCACCAATCTGGCATGCCATAAAAGCAGAACCAGATCCCAGACTTTGTATAAGAGAGATCCAATTAACTTCTAATTCACAACTCAGGTGGCTTTTTGAATAAAAAAGCCCTACTTTCCTCCTGTCCTACAGACATATGGGGGTTCTATAGCACAATCAGCCTCATCAGGAATTAGATCTAGAACTGGGGAGTTTAATAACTGTGCTAGAGAGATCCCTCAGCACTTTAAGCATATAGGTTTTACTTTTACCACCGAAAGTGCCCAAATATTCTTTCTCTTTAAATTCTTCCCATATTTTCTGCTGAAAGAGATATTTGCCCACATTTCCTGCAACAAAACTGTTACTGTGCTTTATTAAAACAACTGTGCTATAACCCTACTAACATCAGTGAAAGGTTACATTTATTGGTTGGTTTGGACTTTTTCTTAAACATCGTGACAGTAAAAGTGATTTAAAAGTGCCAGGCATTAAGCTTAAGCAAGATAGAGGTCAGTAGGGATTATCACTATTTAAAAATTGAAAGGAGGGGGTAAATCTTTATATTTAAAACACAATGATAAACATACAAATGCAGTAATGTGAGGAAAGCCAGTCCTGTATTTGCTAGATATGTTTCCACCTTCAAAATGCTCCAGGCTGATACTCAGTAGCTGGTCAACTACAAAGTTTGATTTGAGTTTAAATAAAGTAGGAGCTGATTATAATTAGAGAATTCCCACTGCAGATTTTCAATACCTGTACAATCCTTCATGTTTATAACAAGCACTGGCAGAGTCTTGTAGCAACTACTTATTAAGAGACAGACAAGCATCTAAACATGAAGCTTTTTCCTTTCAAAACATAAAATGTCCACCACAATGGACTAGCATCATGTAAACACATCTTTTTCCCTTAATTTAAGATATAGACACTTAGAATAATAGTAATTATTTCTGTGAGAAAGGCAATAATTTCATGAGAAGAATTCCCAGCTTCCAGTCAATATGTTGAGATGAAGCAACACATTTCACATATATACAAGTTTGGCCTCAAAAAGAAAGTAAATTTGCCCAAAGTTGATGAAGCAAAAATTTTCCAAAAGAACAGTAATAGAAATGGTATCAGACAATAAGCTCACTGTTTACAAATACAAAAACATGATAGGAAATTAGAATAAATATTAAACAACAGAATATAAGTAATCATATGGAGCCTCTGCTCCTGTAAATACTGAGAAAGATGTTGTTGGCCAGCTCTGCTGCCAAGGCACGTTGCTGGCTCCCATGCAGCTAGACCCCTCATCCACCAGGAACCCCAGGTACTTTTCAGTGGAACTGCTTTCCAGCTTGTAGGTCCCCAGAACTGTTGTTGGCACTTCCTCTTTCCCAGGTGAAGAGCTTTGCTTTTACCCTTGCTGAATTTCATAAAGTTTGTGTTGACCCATTCCCCCAGCTTGCTGAAGTTTCTTTGGACAGTAGCCCTGCTCTCAAGTGTATTGAGCTGAGAGTCGCATCCCCCTCTCTGCCCTTCCCCAATCTGGTATCACCTTCAAACTTGAACAAGAACACTTTTTACACTTTATGAACACCTATGTAAATAATGCTTACCATTTTCATCTTATTCTTTAAAAATCATTATCCAAGCTATGAATCTCATGACTAAGTAAAATCTCAAGAAATCACCCATATCCCCTCCCATCTTCAGTCAGTAGCTAAAGTATGTTTAATTTTTCAAAGTGACAGGATTTTATGCACTAATCAAAGCTTTGTATCCAGCTTAAACCAACTCTGAATATTACAACAAAAGAACCCGAAGTTACATGCCTCCTCTGACTGGCTGGATTTCTGTCATTCATGCCTACTATACAACACAATACCATTAATTGATGTCACAGTAGAAGAATTTTCCTCCCCTGGAGTCACATATTCTAGAGAGGCGAGCATTCAGGACAAATACCAAATTCAGACCCAATTACATGCTCATGGCAATAAAGACTGAAGAGAAAAAGAAAAAATATAGCTATATTAATAATCACAGTGGTACTCCAAATACAAAAATATATCTCTGTAGTTCACACTCTCAACACTTCCCCACAATATGAGGTTAGAACCGACAATGGATCAGCCCTTTCTCATTGAAGGGAACTTGGGCAGAAATAACAATGTGTGGTGCATTCAGAGCAATAATGCAAGAAACAACAGGGGTTGAAGGATTAAAAACAGTTTGAATTTAGACAACAAAGAAACAGACAAAGATACCAAAACAATAGCTTTACTTTTTTTTAATATTTCTTAAAGCATTTTTCAGTGATCCACTGTGCACTACTTAAATTCTTATTTCAGTATGGAGAAAAGAATCTCATCAGGGTAGGTATTGTGATGTAGAATTCAACACAGCACTGTTAACATACATTGTTTATTCATCTCTATCACCTGGTTTTGAATCCAGTCTTACTTATGGCAACTAAAAGCTTCCTGAATTTAAAAGTTTCACACACTTTCCCTAGTAGGGGAAAAAAGTGCTTCTAAGAAGGAACAGAGAGTAGGGAAAAGAATTTCCTGTTCTACCTTCTTCTCTTCAACAAAAGAAGAAAAAGATCTTAAAAAGGATTCTTAAACTCCCGTCTCTGTTTTGAAATCAGAAATTTCTTGTGTGAGACACAAAACAGAAGGAACATACAGGGGTCAAAGAAAAAAGCTACATAAACTAAAGGAGAAAACACAAAGCATGAGACAGCACTAATGACAGAAAGATTTTGTAAGAAATGAAAGGACGAGTGGGTTGCACTGATCATAACAGTTCGATAACAACCCAAAAAGGGCCATCTCTATTATGGGGAAAACAGGAAAAGAACGGAAAAGGACTATGATACCAGAAAAGGCAAACAGAAGTAGATGTGGCAGATAGAACACAACCAAAATTTGAGAAACAAGAACCAAGGAAAAAAGACAATTTTCTGCTTCATGAAAACGGTTGATTTGCCTCAAAATTCTATCAAGAGCAATGAATCAGCCACACTTCCAAATATCTTATCAACTGCCCTGCTACATCACCACCTGAAATCACCTAGGGGAAAAAAGCTCACACAAAAACACCCTGCACTAAAAAGGCAACTCATGCTAAAATCAAACAGCAAACCCCAAATTTTCAGAAAACAGTACGAATGCTGAATATTCCCTTAGCAGTTCATCTCTTCCAAATAAATGCTTTGAGCCTCTCGTTACTGGTGTGCTCTACATATAACCAGAAATAATATGACAAATGGATGGAGATGTATTCATATTCCTCTTCACTCTGTCTTGTATTACAGTGCTTTTAACATGATAAAGTTATATTTTAGAAGCAGAGACAGTAGTATAAATATGTTTGTTATTTCTTCCTTTATGGCACATTGTTTCTTGGATGACTTCCCATCACAACATCCTCACGGACCTAGAATGACTTCTAAAATGTTCAGTAAGACTGTGTCCTCAGCCACAGAGAACTTGTTAAAGGAAAATGTGGTGGACTGTTTTCAGATTTCTCCCCTCCCCCCCCCCCCCCCCCCCCAGTATGACAGCATTCTCTCCAAAAGTCTTGTCCTTTATTTAAGGGAACCTACAAAATATCCTCTTTCTGGACTTAAAGTATATTAATTTACTGAGCACAATTTATGGATATGGTAATAAACTCATTGTTTAAAGGCAGCAATAAAATAGTAAAATAAACTTACTTCCTTGAAACAGTCTAAAAAGCCAAACCCCAACATCTATGGAAGCAATCAAAAGAGGATAAATCAAATTAGAAAAAGGAGGCAAACTGGTAAACAGGCAGGTACCCATATTCTGATCTGTATATAGGGGTCTAAATGATTCAATCAGTCCCAATAGAATTATCATTATCAATTACACAAAGAAACAGGTGAAGAAACCAAGTATTTTAACCCTATAAAATGAGATTTATAAAACCTAATCAGGAGACTGAATTTCAATTACTTCAGCATGAGCTCTATGCTTTCATTACACCAAAAAATCTCCAGTCCCCAAAATCATATTTCCTCCCATCTCACTGCTACTTCTTCAGAGGCATGAAGCGTTTGACTTTAAACATACAACTGGCACAACTTAAATATTGTTCTCCCACACTTCTACTCTGGATGTTTGTTCCAATACTTAGTTATCCCAACATGAAAAAAAAAGGAGCTGTTAATTCTATTTCCTAGACATATGAAATTTTTCCAATTACTAGAGGTCCATAACAGATTAACACTGTGAATTCAACAACCAGAGGGTTGTAGAAAAAATGAGATTGAAGATTCTTGTGCTTATCCAAATTCTAAGTTACTTTTGATGATTTCCTTCTAAATTTAAAAAATAAACTTTATGAATCTTCAAATCTGAAGAATGTAGTTACGTAGTCCATATTATTCAAAATCCACACAAGAAAAGAAACAGGGTAATTGCTATTTTATCCGCACATATCTCCTTCAAATTGAGTAATGGTTTGAAGTTCTTTATATTACTTCTAATGTCTTCATCTTATTACAATACTTTTCCTCAGAAAGAAGGCTGATAACTAGAAAATAATTTTAAAATTTTATCAATGAAATAAATGCCATGAAATTTTCTGGGTAAATGCAAATTATCATATTTTTAAAATAATGATACATGTCCAGCCCATAAAAGAAGATTATACATGCAATGCTTATCTGCATTACAGTTATTGATGGAAGAGAAGCAACATTTTGGTTCATTACTGTTGTCAGAAGTGGTTGATATTTAAGTCTTAAGAATAATGTACTTAGAAGTTTAATAATATATAAAGCTATATCTTCAAGTTTCTGAGCATCTCCTGTTTCTGCTGTCATCAAGATAAGTAAAACACATTCAACAATGCATTGCAATTTTAGTTACTCCATGTATTTAAAGTTGGTAAAGTTATGGGAAGTACACATGCATGTAACAAATGCTTACAAACAGCAACAAATACATGAAATAAAAAATACAAATAATATGAACAATTTAAACACTTAAATCTATTTCTTTTATTTTTCCTTTACGAAATATATTTCTCCAATAAAAGATTAAGCTATGTGTCTTGAAATTAATCCTGCAGCCAGATATACTCCTTATAGCCATGTAATGTAAGGAGCAATATTAAATCTTAACTATAAATCACCTTCAATATTTTGCATACCTTTGGGTATTGAATTTTACATCTGCAGCTAGGAAAAAAAGACAACCATCTTGCTATTACTCAGCAGGATACAGATTCCTTTTTCTAAGTGGAATTCCAGACATTCCATCTGTTTCCCATAAAAGTAGAAAATAGTTGGTCTTTAAGTAGATCAGTAATCGTACATTTAAAGAGTGTAGGTAGAAACCACATCCAGCCAAACCATACAAAATAGCAAAAAACTTTTATTCCTTTATACAAAATTCATGCATATGAACCATTGCTTAAAAAATGATACTATTTACATATTAGAAGATTAATGTTTCCTGACCAGTAAAGAGACAAAACGTTTTTAAAACCAATTCTACAAAATTATTAAATACAAATATAACTCTTAAATCTTAATTTAAAATTAAACCACCAAGATGGAAAAAAGGACTATTTATCCTTTTTTTATTGGCTCTTTTCACAGCAAGCCATCTCAAGGCGTAACAGCTACCTTGCAACGTCTCATCTGGTCATGCAAAAACCTCTTTTCACATGATGAGAGTTATGCATCTATTTTATTATGTGCACACAATGGGCACTTTCCTATTGTGAAAGCAAATCTCCACGTTACTATGGTAAAAGCAGCAACTAGATATGCAAAGAATAATTTGCATGAGAAAATGACTCTGCACACAGCCTATGTGCACTATGCAGAGTTTACTGATGCCACAGTGTTTTCAAAATTTAGTCTTGGTTTCTATGGTCTGAGTTGGCAAGACAGCACCTAAGCAAGCATACACAACTGAATACACAAGTATAAACCTCATCTAACAATAATTTTAAAATCACATAGAAGTCAAACTTCACAATAAGTATTATCATAATATTTCTGCCCACCTTTCTGTGTAGCTGGAGGCAGTTCATAGTTGTTATTGCCATAAAGACAATGCAAAAAAGTATACCACTTACCAGAAAACTGCACTTGTATCCTAGAAGCATGCATTTTTGCTGTGTTAAGAAATCTCTGAAATGGTCTAGACATTTTGCTGAATTATTTTTTTAAACCATCTCATAGGCATAGGCCACAATAAGTACAAAAGTAACATAACTTTCCTGCCCTTTTCATAATTTCCAGTAATGCAAATTATCGGCCTCATCCTAAATAAACACAAAAAAAACCCTAAAACCCTAAAAACACCATTAAATTATAGATATTTATTTTAATTTGCATTACAAGCAAGGACCTGCAGTATCAGACCTCTATAATATGAATTTAAGTAGTGAAGACAGATTAACAAGATCATAAAATATTAAATAACTAGATCCTTCTTTTTGTACTTCAACAACCTTAAGGATGTACACCTAATTATGAAAAAGCCCCTCAATTTACCCCATGACAGTAAATATAAGTATATAATTAAAACATCTATGAAACTTCACCACCATAGAAGCACCTAAATACACAAATACTGACCTCATATTTTAAATAGAACTATTATGTTGGTTCTGGAGAGAGAAAATAATTGAAACCAAAAGTTAGCAGATGGTTATGTCTACAAATATTATTATATGTCTTTCATGTATGATACGAAAGAGAACTCAATAGCATGTCTGAAGTAAGACACTTTGAAATGCAATAGGAATCCTTGACACTTAATCACCTTTACTGTTTGATCTACTTGTCACAAAACCCCACTTATAGCAAGGTGATTGGTCTTGCAACGATTTAAGTTCTTAAATGTATCTTATCTGAAGGAAATGCAGTGATCTAATAGAATATGAGTTAGCAGATTATTCTGGGCGAAAAAATCTTAGTTACCTAGAGAAAAAAAATTAATATTGGACTTATAAATTAACTTATACAAGTAATCTCCCTCTCTGAATTTAACTGACACCTGCCTAACTGCATCTACAGTTAAAACCTTCAGAACAGAGCAATCTGCATAAGCCACTTTGCCTTCTGTTTACAGGGATTCTGCGAAGCATCTGGCAGTACATAGAATTTTGAGCAGAGATCCCCTTTCTAAACAAAAAGAAACTCAAAAGGCTGAAAGCTTCCACCAGCTTCCAAAATAATAATGTCATTACTAAGAGAAATAGACCATATTTTTAATTATTGTTTAATTATTTGAAGACTGTATTTTTTGGGGCCAAAGTAATACTTACTAGTCCATGAAGCTGAAATACATGTTAATTGTCTTCAGGCATTTTTAACTAGACAGTTATGCAAGAATGAATCTGAGTTTATTCATACAATTTTGCTTCAAATCAAGTGTACCTTCATTTTTTTTCCTTGTGTTTTCTTGCAATAACAAGTATCCCAAAATTGAATGCTTTTCTTCAGAGCAGAAAGCATTTGCAATTTTCAGCTGTGGCTGACAACTGGCTGCTATGCAGATAGAGCAAACTCATTGCAGGGGGCATTCATTTCACAGAACTGTATTAATGATTAATTAGACTGTACTTTAAATGTTCTCCTACAGAGAATATTTAGCTAGTTCAAGCCAGACAGATTGTTAAAATCACTAAATTCAAAATTTAGCTTGCTATACCATAAATCCCTCAAAAACAAGATTTTTTGGTCTTGCATGTTATATTGTTTTTATACTATATTACTTTATTAGCTTTTACACTCTTCTAAAACTTCTGTTAAGGACATTAGCAGTTCTGTTGTATCAAAGACCTGAAAATCATTTCCATCTTTACCTTGTTTAGTTTGTTTCCTTTTGTCTACATCACATTTGGAAACCTTTAGAAGAAGAGTGTAGGCTTTTTTCAGGCAACATTTTTTCCCTTTTAGTGATACATGAAGATTAATTAAGACAACTTGACTGTTCTCTCTAGCTTTCACCAAAACATAAATAATATTTCAACATGAGGTTCTGGTATCCTGTACCAAAACTATGCATCAACACGACTTAATTTAACCTTACTTAAACTTTATATTTATTTTCAGTTAGCAAATCTGCACATCACCTGGCGGTTTATAGTTGCAAATACAAAATTGTGAGGTAAACCACAGAAATAGTTTTAAATTCAGAAGATTAAGAACAAATTGAATTAGAAAGTGTTTGCTGCATGCTGTGTTCCAAAAATGAGAGAAAATTATAAATCACAATAAAAATTGCGCATTAAAATATGTTGGCTTCACAGTGCATTTTGTTTTCTGTTATTTGCCTGCTCAATGGAATTTATAAAAGTAAACTTCACATTCAAAACTAACTAAACATAAGAGGAACAGCTGTGATCTACATTAACATGGTTAGTCCACTCATACACTTTGAAACTCAAAGGAAAACACTACAAATAATAACAAACAATACCAACAGGAAGACTGAGAGACAGTAGAGAAGAAAAAGCTAAAGAGTCAAGAGCTCCATCCAAATACATAAGCCACTATGTGGAGATACCATAACAGGTTCTACCAATGTCTTAGATATCTACATAAAAGAAGCATTTTACTTTTATTTGAAAGTATTTTTGTACTGGAATGACAAGTAAAGCTGTGAATTAATAACTTTAAGAGTGAAGGATGGAAGTGGAATTAAACTTTTCAACAAGCAATATGAAGTTTGACAACACTTAAGCACATTTTTCTGCACAAAGTATTACTTCCCATGGATTTTGGTTGAGTTTTGGGTTTGTTTTTTTGGGTTTTTTCCTCCTCTGTGGGATTACTGGGAGGTCAACTGTGAAAGTACAAGTAAGATTTGGCCTAATCATTTTCTACCTGGCAAAAATCCAGATAATAAGTCATGTAGTATAATACAATTAGTAGCTTGGAGTTGTTTTGTTGTATGTATTTGCTTATGAAGCAAGCTCAACAGTTTATCAAAATTTAACTGTAACACATCTCTACTCATTAACCAAGCTCTTTCCTTCCCATATTCTCAGCACCAATTACTGTTTTCATCCACTGTTATCTGTGTTCTCAGATGGTATCTGTCAAGCATAGAAAAATACTCTCATGAAGGTCTTACCAAACAAAGCATTTATTCAAAAATCTGAGTATCAAAACCAAGTAGTAACTTCAGCATTCAGTATTAAAATTATTCTGTCCAAACAGATCTCTACAGCCAATCATACTATTCTGCGACTTCTCAAAAGTTCGTACTTGCAAATTCAGAAGATAGGAATTTCAGTATCTTTTGAATGCAAAGATACTTCTTATCAATTTAATAACTTAAACATCTTGCACATTATCCCTCAGAGATGGAAAGTAAACAAATTTTACTTTCCATCTTATTAAAAGATCAGAGGTTATCTCTAATGTAGCAGTTTTGTGGATTCACATTTTAATGTATAAAAAATAGTCCAGTAAAGCAAAAGACAATTAAATGTAGCCTAACACTGATGGCACAAGTTTCTGCTCTTGTTCTTTCCATGACACTGAATTTAAAAGAAAAATTTAAATCAAAAGATTGCAGTTACATCATCAGCTTTGCTACTTGCCCACTGAAACCCTGGCCATGTTTTTTTTGTGTCCACTACACCATTCATAACATACCCAGTTCTCTAAAATGCTTTGACTTCTGTAATGCAATACCAGAAAGAAAAAAAAAAATTATGCAATAGACTATTTTTCTTTTGAGGCTTTTATTTTCCAATAAAATTTTTCCGATTTTAAAAAAGCATCAGTCACCCACATCATCTTTATTTTTTTTTTTTTTTTTTGGTCCAGTCTTGACACATGCAGTTACTTATCACATGGAGAAAACTATCTGGTTTACCACTATCATCTGAGAAATTTGCATTTGGATTCTTGATTTAACAATTTCCAAAGCTTCCCAAATGAGCAGAATTAATTGTATTAGTGGGGGGAAGAAAGCACAAAACAAAATAAAACAAATACACTAATTTCAGCGTACTTTCCTAGATTTTCCATAGTAGCTTAATCCCATAAAATCCAAAGTAAAGCTTGTTAGATATAAAAGAAAAGTGCAAAGCTCCCCATTTAAGGACTAGTTACAACTCATTAAAGTAGGGACACATATAATTTGAAGCATTAGAATGCATGCTGAAATATAATTAGTGGCTATGAATCAAACCAGGATGGATTGAACTAATTCCTGGAATGCTATTATGGAGAGTACCTTGTGGAGAAAGAATGATCCCTCTGTTTGCACAGCAACTAAACAGCTTCAATTTACTTTTAAAATTGACTCGAATTGGGATAAAGGTCCAGGATTTCAAAATGTGTCCTTCTAAATATAATCAGCCTGAATTATGCCTGTTTCACACTGTGATACTTGCAACCTGGTAACAGGCCGCAGGGATAAGGCTGCACTCAGCTTATTTCACTGCTTAATTTATATGGTAATTACCACACCACAGCCAGAATGGAGAGCATCTGCCAAAACTGAAGGCCCCAGAATAATAAAACTGACATGTGCTGTGATATTGTTGAAGTGCTGACTAAGAAACTTCTTTTATCTCCTCTTGAAGCTATAAAACAGTATTCGTGTTATTACTAGCAGGGAATTTTAACAGCCTTGCACTGACAGCAATTATGTAACACATGCACAAAACAATAGAGTTTCACATCACTTAATAAATCCTTGAGCTCTCTTAGCTCCAGATCTCTCGCTGGCTGGATTTTATGGTCTGGTAGTTCTATCCGACCTTCAGAACACTGAAGTATACAAACCACAAAAGCACTAGAAAATTATTAGAAACAACTGGCTTTTCTCCCTGTTACATCTATTTAATGAAGAGGGCATGATGCATCATGACGGAGGTTAATTAAAAGATTTATTCTCTCACTTTACTCTGTAGCTAAATGCTGTTATGAACCCCTGATATCAAAACAAGCAAGATACAGATATTACTTTTCCTACTTTGATCATCCTCTTATTAAGCAAAACTTGCATTTAGGGAAAAAAAAAAAAGGCACTTTCTTTAACATGCAACAATGAAAGAGAGTTAATCTAATTTGTCTTTATTCATTTTTAGGAAAATAAAAACATGTCATTAACATAAGGAATCTAAATTTGCAGCTGATTTTCCTGCTTACATTACCAATACTTACTCTTTCCAATACTATGCTTTAGTTTTTTAGCTTACATATATTGCACCTGAAACTCCTAGTGACAGTACAAAAATTTCGTAAAATAACAAAAACTATTGTACTTTAAACACTTAAAAAGCAAACTGACAGATAAGGAAGTGCATATAATTGAAAATAAAGAACACAAAAATAAGTTAAAAGGCCATTTCTGGGCTGGAACTTGTGTTACAGGATAGTGTTCACACTTCTCCAATCAAAGAGTGTTTGACATGTGGATTAATTAAAAAGGGAGATACACTGTAACATCTTGAGAAATCTAGAAAGTAAGTGGAGGTCACTAGGTAATGAGACAGAGACTGAAAAACCAATCAAAGTTACTCATACAGTAATTTCAAATGCTGATAATTCCGTTTTTGTACCATTTCAGGTAGAAAGGCATTTGTTTGCATAATAACTGTTGACATGAATTCACTAGACACCCTTAATTTATCTCCATACTCCATACCTATAATATTTACAGGTTACAGTCTAACTGTATCACTCATAAATAGTCTGAATAATGTATGCATGATGACTATTTCTAGTCTTTCTCCACAAATAAATGCATACTCTCTACATTCTATACAGCTACTAATTCTGTCATTTCTTGAATTAACATAATTCAAGTTCATTATTATTTTTATATAAGTTCAGGTTGCAGACATACCTTTCTGAGAAGGGCCATCATCACACTATACTTGAAATTTCTCTCACAAATATAGGTTACAATGCCTTCCTTTGCATACAATACCAAAAAGATCACCCTTTTTTTGCTCCTTCACTAAACTAAAAATTCTTAGCTGGTTATTGCTATCACTTAGAAGTCACCTCACTACTGCTTTCTAGCTTTGCCTCTAAAAATACTAGCAATAAAAACATTTCTTGGTAGTTATAATTGGATTTTATTTCCTCAATCAATTATCCTAAACAAAAAATAAGTACACAATACTGTATATGAGTGAAATTCTAACCACAAACAACTCTAATTACTTTCCCAATTACATACATGTGCCTGTTGAATATATAATAAATAAAAAAAATTGTAGCAGTATGTTATATTTATATGCAATTATACTGAGAAAGTATTATACATTTGTCTTCAACAAAAAAAAAGGTTCTGTAGACTGCTCCTCACAAAGCAGAAGTTTCCAGCACACTCTTAATAGGCTTCTACTACATTTAAGCCAATAGCAGAGGACAGGCACAAAATGTTTGTTTCCTGCAGAATGAAGGCTCCCTGCTGAGAGACACCACTCTTCCTTGATATTTCTTTGAAGGAAGGCTTTGATTTACAGAAAGAAAAGCAGCTAGGAAGAAAAAAAGGACTGCTACAACCACATGCTCGTGTTTGTAGAAACAGTTATGCAGTTTTAATCTTCTTTTCCATGAACATCTCAAAAAAAAAAAGCATTCAGAACATTTAACTACTCTTCTTAGCAACAAACATTGTTTAGTGTTCAACACGTATTGCAGTGTAATTACATTTTGCATTGAGGCACTAGGGACGATAAATGCAATCAAAAGAAAAATATATAGTTTTAAAAAAAGGACATCAATAGTCCAGGCAGAAAAGACTATATGATATGAATAATGACTGGATGCCGCACCAGAATGGAATGGGGAGTACTCTGCATGTGAGAAAATTAAGACAACCACATAAGGAATAAGGAAGTGTTCTTAAAAAAAGGGCAGCAACAGAGCACATACAAAGGGAGATGATTACTAGTATGGAGGTGTGTTTAATTTTGACTGGATTTTGCATTTGGTAAATATAACTAACTACACAATTGATTTACTCTTTAATTTATAATGAAGAGGTGGGAAAAAAGAACCTATGAAGATATAGTGCAAATACTCTTGAAGGAATAATTTAGAAATGCGAAATCTCTTCTACAGAAGGAATTAAAATAAATTTATTCACTCCTAAATATAACTGGCAGAATAGAGAAATAAAAATGGGTCATATTAAGAAGCATTTCTTATAAAGTCCTGTCTTCCAATGTCAACTTATTATAATGGAACTTCTTTTTTTGGCACTACCTGAATAGTTGAAACTAAAGGTATAGAACATATAAAGAGTGGTCATTATCATGCAGTATTATGTACCAATGTACACTTCTCAGTGTCTCTAGGCAGAACAGTGCCAAAATGAAGAAATAAGGACGTGAAACACACAGAACATTCTGAGTTGGAAGGGACCCACAAGGAGGACCAAGTCCAATCTGAAGTGAATGGCCTGTACAGGGATTGAACCCACACCCTTCATGTTATTAGCACCCTGCTCTGAGGGGAAATCAAACCCAAAACCAAACCAGATAACAGAAAAAAGATCCAAGGAGATGATCCTACAGCCCTGCTTCATTAAGAACTGGAGGACTCTGTTAAATGTGGCCATGCTTCTTACAGGGACACAATCAATATGTGTGATGACAATTGCATTTGCCGTGCATAGTTGCAAAAGTATATGCCCAGAAAGTAATTTCTAAGTCTTAGCTTAATTTCCCTTTTTATGAGGGAGGCTTCAATGGCTAAGACATAGGCAAGTCTGAAAAATTTTCATCACAGCCCTGAAACAAAGCATTAGGGAAAAAAAATCATGGTGCTAGAAACCATTAATCTAGATCAACCATGAGACTGTCATCAGAAAAAGGAAGTTCCTAGTCCCCTCACAACAATCTGTCTGTGCATTTTGCATGAGAGATACAACCAGTGTTCCATATTCCACCCATCACCAGGCCAGAGAAATACTGTCCTTCTAATTTATGCCGGCTTGCCCCTGAATACTTTGTTCTTTGATGAATATCGTAATAGCATCATGGGAAAGACGACATCCTTCCTCCTGAAAATCTTAGAAAAAGAATTATGTAGGGTTAGGTCTGAAATTTTTGTCTGAAGCAAAATGCAGATAAAGCTACGGAGATGAAATTGTTTAGGTTGAATAAAGTGTGGGCATGCTCTAAGCCAGGTTGTGTTATTGAAAGAAAAGAGGCATAATTTTGATCATGCCTGATAAAACACTTTGTACCTGTGGCTGCTTAGGTGTATTGGTATACTCTGAGCATGTGAAGCAAACAGAGCCCATAAACAAAGGAATTCTCAGTCCAGCATCAAAAAACAGACTTAAGCATAAGACAAGCCACGAGATGCCTAACCCTGCCAAACTGGCAACCAGTACAAATACTCAGTAGCAGAATGTCAAGCATTTACCTATTTTTTCCATCAAAAGTTTATATGCCCTTAGCTCTAATGAGAGGGAATGTTTTAAGTGCAGATTTTCTGGAAAGAGGACATCCCAGCCTCCTAAGTATTTTTTGATACTGACCTGTGCTGTGCAGCATAAGTAAAAAATATGATGTATAATTAAGACGATTTAAATATATGATAAAAAACTTCCAAATCTTTTCTCCAACCAATTTTGACTCTGTAAACTGGATTACCCTGTTTCTGAAAATAAAATTACTACATTCATGCTAGAAATACTGCTGTTGTCATCACAGGAAACTCTTTCTAGAAGAAAATTCTGTTGGAACTACTTCTAGCTTTCAACTAAGCTTTGTCATAAACCTGTGATTATCAGATTTATCACAGTATGCTATCACTTTGCTTTAAAACATTCATTGCAGTATCCCTCTTATCTATAAATTCAATGGGAGTTTTATATTCTTAGGAATAATACTGAAAGTAACATTTTGTTTACCATTACTGCCTTTCATAGGTGAAAATACATAAAACATTATATAGCTTAAACTGAAATAAACAACATGCCAACAGCAATATTGAAAATAATTATAGAAGTCACATATTGCTAGGATGTTTAAGAAGATTTTGGCCTAGGAACCCCATGTAGCTGTCAAAAAGTTTGATGTCGTTTACAGGAGTATCTCCAACCCGTGCATCTGCTATGTGCTTTATATGTGCTTTCACTCTTAGAGATGTTGTATGATTACACTTACATTTTGGCCTAGTAAGCTAAAGTGTCTCAAGAATAAAATCAAAGCTCTACTACAGAGTTTGTACATGCAGACATACAGACACACAAGTATAGGATAAACTTACAGCCAAAATTTTCTATGTTGATATTTATCACAGACTCAAAATCACACAGCCACCAACTATAAGATGGAGAGATGCACTTATGTGCTACTTTTCAAAAGATTAAGATGTTAATACTCACCCACAAAGGATAAATTACACCTAAGAACATGTTGCAGAAGGCTTCCTCCACAGCAGCCCTGTGGAGGAATCATTTTTAATTTCTCATTTTGAATGGGACATCCTAGGGAAAAGCAGAAATAGCCTTCCCCAAAATATTTGCAAAGAAACGGGCTTTTTCCTGGCTATTTCACTCAGAGTACAGAGCGCAAGCAGGCCAACAAAAATAATGCCTCTTTCCTACGGAGACTAAAGAACAGTGCTAACTTACAGGAAGGCACAAGGAAGTCCTGCATTTACCAGTAGAGATGTGTGACAACAGCTAAATACCTTCTTCTTGCCTCTGAGGGACATGCACACTTCAACAATGAAAATTTTATGCTGTCAACACCTTCTAACCAAAGAATTTTTAAGCATTACTTCAATATTACCACAGCTAGAAACCACATGTTGTACAAACAGGGAAGAGAAAAGAGAAATGAAAAGCTCATTGTTAAGTAATTGTTGACTTGTTAAGTATACCCGTATAAAAGGTACATGTGCACAGTCAAGTACCTGGAAAACACCAAAACTCCACTGCTTAATATGCTTGACTGTTTTTAACCAGAAGGCTTCAGGCATGAGCAGAGCAATGAGCAATTGTTTACAAATACAACCACTGGATAAAGGGCACCATCCTGCTTTGAAGGCATGTATTTATCTCAACCATGAACTAAAGATGACAGGTTGAAAGGGGAGATTGGAATGAATGAAAAAGAGCATTACGAGCAGATATATGAAACCCACGTTGGAAATTATGAGAGAAGCCAGGAGGCAGAAAAACTGATGACATAGTGAAAAAAAGTAATAGGCAAATACAACAACACTGTTGAGGTCAGAGAGGACAGCAATGTGACAAAGATACACTGATTAAGTAACATAGGAGCACAGAAGCAAGTCAGTTTTCATGGACTCTTTCACTGTCTAAGAAAAAGCACATTTCCAATAATAATCTGTTTGATGGAGTTAAATGCCATTTATAAATAAACAAAATTAAGAAAGCAGTGCAGTTACATTTAAGTCATGTTAGAGACATATAATGGGAGAAGTTCAAACAATGACTATAAGTAGCACTACATTAATTTAGAGATGGGTGAGTAGTCAAAGATGCTTTGTTATTTTATGATTGCAAAAACCACATATAGCAGAGCTGTAAACCAGCAGAGTTGTTGTCTTAAATGGAAATTACATTTTGGTAGAAGGAGGATCAGTACACTGAACTGACAGAAAACTTGATCATTCTTGCGTAGAAATCCATTATATTTAGAACAGGTCCCATTACAGGTATCAAGTTCCAGCAATGATTTCTCATATACAGTATCAACACATAACACTTATGATGCAACTGGCAATATTACTTATCACCATCATATGGATGCAGTTCAACTTAATAGTCTTTTACATCAATATTATCTTTATTTTCCATATAAACTAGAAGCATCATCAAGGATTTAAGTGATCAATATTTAAATATAATTTAGCTTTTAAATTTCAACATGTGTATAAAAATTATTTAGTTTTATTGAATCTTGATGCAACATGTAGTTTAAAAATATTTTTTACAAATCCTTTAAGCAGCCACTTCATTCTTATCCACAGTACAGTGGAAAACAATCAATACACATTAAATTTATTTAAATCAGAAGTGAAATGTTTACATTTTGTCAATCCACTATTAATCTTATTGCTCTCTTCTAGTGTGTAGTAGCTGTTAAATGAAGAAAATAAGATTTTCACACTGATATTTTCCCAGGTGGAAATGCTACCACATTTCACTCTGAAACAACTCTACAATCACATAATTGGAATGAAGTCTTGTAAAACCTGAATAAACAAGATTTGTTTGAAGCTTGACAATAGCTTGACAAGCAACTTTAGCACCTGGTAGATACTTTTTGAAGAAATAACATAGAGAGTGGCATATTTCAACTTTCTTTAGACAGGCTGTCCTTTTTCCCTTTATTTGATGCAATGTCTTATGAAAATGTTTTATTAAACAATTTCTACTTTTATGGACAAAAACATGCTTATTTAGAAACCAGACACCACATGATACCATATGAATTAAAATAAAGATGTTTTCTATTTATCTGTATAGTCTACAAGGACTACCAATGTACAGAATAGTTAAAAATATGGCTGTGTTTCTACATTCAAAAGTATTAGTTGTTAATTTCTGGAAAGACTGTGATACAACAACATGTTACAGTATTGTCTGGTTGACAAATTACTTTCCAGATATGTGGTAGGGCTTTATGTTACTCTCTTCTTCCCTTTAAAAGGAAAGAAAGGAACTACGGCAGAGTTCAGGAAGAAATTATTCTTCTTTTCTGGAAGCTGCTTATTACAGACTCAGGATCAGGTACACGGAACTCAATTAGTATCAGAGCTAAAACTGGAACACGACTATGTGTAACAACAAACCCCATCATCACCCTGATGAACAGCAAATGATGTAAGTGATGTAAGACCTTCTCCAGGACCAAACAACAACTAATTTTATCCTGAGATTTCCCCACAGATATACTTTATTTTGCATCAAAAAGATAAGAATTATGCTTTTTGGAGTAAGCTCCTACAGGTAATCAAAGTTCCTGACATGATTGTCACATTTATTATTTTTGTTCTTCATCATCCTTCCCAATTGCTCACCTTTCTGCAAATTTTAGCTATTTCAATAACCAAATGTATATTTTTCTAATACTACTTTTAATTTTTAAGAAACCCTTAATAATTAATAATCACACAATGCATTTGGCCTCATGATTGCAAGAACTTGGGGGAAAAAAACGATTCCTAGAGGTGTAAAGACACCTGATAAATTTAAGACTAGGGTAACTAGCTTCTGTTTTAAAAGCACTTACTAGAAATAAGAGGACACCTTTTCTTTTTCAGGTAGATATTAGTGTCTTGGTTGTGCCAAGAGGTAATTGGCATTTATACTTATATGTGTGCACACACAATTACATGCATATATATTCAATATGCATTTGAAGTATTTCTGATTTTATATATTTAACCAAAATCCAAAAAGACGTGTGGGTACACTGTTGGCAGGAATTAATCAGCTTCCAATGTAATACATTAGAAATCAACACAGATATAGGCAGCAAAGGTGAAGCTATCTTACATAGTAGCTTGCTTTGATGTGCATTTAAACCTACTGTCTGCCACAACGAAATTCAACACATCATCAAACGTGCCACTGGATTATCACAAATGGCCAAGGAGACAAAGCCACAATTGAAAAATAACTACATTTATTATTCTTTCTATATAAAATTCTTTTCATTAATGCTCAGCAACACGCATTTGGCAGCTGAACTGGGTATTTTTTTTGAAGCAGCAGTTAACAATGCAATCCACAAAACAAAGATAAACTCAGTGGTTTCCAGGAAACTGAAAGATGAAAGAATGCAGAGAGAGTCAGACATGGTTTCAAATGAAGAACAAGGGAACTAAGGTCAAATTGAAACTTAAAAGAAATTCAGCAAGGGCCCAGATACCACGGTACAGATACATTTCAGTTGGATTGAAATTTCACAATGCATTTCAACAATGCATACAATACGTTCTTTGGTATATTAATCCACTAGAGACAACTTTTTTCAGGAGGAACTCAGATTCCAAAGCCCGTAGTCTCATTAATTCAAGTGTAATATTTAGCAGATTCTATGTGTTTATATCAAATGTAGATTAGATTAAAGTTTTATCTTCTGGCTTTCTTTTGAGAGTTTACTCCCAGATTTACCTGAGACCATTACAGCATATATGAGGTTAACTGTAGTGGAAGAATCAATAAATTTTATTATTTTAGAAGCCAGCACCTACTAAATAGCCTCCTCCAGAAATATGATTAAGTATTCGTTTCCCTTTAAGAGAAGGTCATTACCATTAAAAAAATCTAAATAGTCCATTTTACAGTTGTGAAAAAATACAGCATTCTACCATACACACCAGAAAAAACTAATAGAGTTACCTTTATACCTACTGCAAGTAATGTCCTAACACACAGAGCTAAATTCTAGTTTAGTTATTAAACTATTCATAATTTCCACCTAGGAAGCAAAAACAAAAAATATTTTGTTCAAGGGACTTCTCAAAATACATTTTAACGTAAGTTCTCTCAGACACTAAGTTTGTAAAATACTGTATTTTACAACTATCAAGTATAACCATGCATTCAGAAATAACACTTCTTACTGCTGGCAAATCACCTCCTCAGAGCAGAGAATTTGTTTATAATTTTACATAGCAAATTACAGTGATTTAGGAAAGAGTAAAGCAGAAATTCAAATTCAACATGAACTTTAAAAATGTGGATTTTAAATACACAATTTTAAAGAAAGCAGAAAAGCAACAATGCTAAAAGCTGCACACATGGACTCTTGCCACAAGTGAGAGGGAAATCTCTCACAACCTGCATTTTATAAAGTAGAAATGACAAATTTATTACCAGTGAAAATATCCCCTAGAACCATGCCTAAGCATTCCACTTCTGACATACAGTGAAGAGTGCCACCTATTGAATAAAAACCAGTATTTCCAGAAATCATTAAATTATTCTGGAAACATGCAGTCTATGTACTCTCTTCCTTAGCCCAAGCTTTCAGCTTAGTTTTTCATCATGCAGTGTCTTGGCAGAGACCAGATTTGCCAAAATATTGCTTTGGTATAGAAACAAGGTCAAAACAAAACAACATATAAGTTATCTGATTTAAGTAAAAAAAAAAAAAAAAATTATGTGTGTTTCATTAAAAAGAAAAAAAAAGCACTCTTTTTTTTAAGGTTGCTCTTTTTCATTCAAGAAAGTGTATCCTTTCTATATACTTAACTTTACTGTTAGAAGGAAAAACTTACTTGCATTCAGACCTGACCCCTTCTTTACCTTCACTGACAACTGAAGTATGTCACAGAGGACCTACTACTCACATATTTGACATCCACATGCAATGATCTCAGTCATGCTACAGAGCAGGAATGATCAGAAGACAGTGTGTCCCCCTAAAGATGCCCTGCCAGGTGCTACATAGCAGGCAGTAATGCTACACATTGGTGCAGGTGAAGTTCTGTATTTATAAACAGCGTTAATTGGCATTACAGTCTATCAATTTAGAGTTTTAAATACACACAATCTAGTCAAGAAAAAATGGGTGGTATGTTGCAAGTCTGCATGTAATGTGATACCAAACAAAACTGCTATAACCCAAACAAGTTTTGGAACTGACCCATTTATAAACAAAATATTTTGAATGAGTCAGCAGCCCACTGCATTTCCCAGGCCTGCTGTAGACTATCATACAATCCCCAGACACATTTCCTCAGATTGTGCTTGCCTCATGAGCAAGGTCAGTAGTGACAAAATGTGATATAAAGGTCAATTATTAGAAAAACATTACAATATTCAGACTTGCTTTATCTGATTAGCCATTAACCTAGTCAATATACTAAAGTTCACAGATTTCCCCTATTTATTTAACTGTTTAATACAACATAATAGTGTATTAAAATGAAGTTCTACTATTGTTTTGGTACTGTGAATAAATCAGAATTAAATATGCTTCCTTACTGTAGTCACACACACCCAAGTTAACAGCCTCTAAAACAATCCCTGTTTCTTTGTCTGAAGTCTTTGTTCTCATAATTCATGTATAATCCAGCATTGCCAGAATAAACCTTGTTTATGTTGACTGGCTGAAACTTTTGCATCTACAGCAACAGTGCTATAAGTAATTGAGATTATACCACTGCGGGTATGCTGCCACCTGAATAACAAAGCTTTTGATCTGCACTGGAGATCCCTTTTTGAGGGTGATAAAAGATAACAAGAACAATATTTTTCCTATCTCTGATTAATGTGGAGGGTAAGCCTACTGCTGAATAACGACCTCCAAGAGAAAAAGGTAGGCTACATAGATCTTTGGTCAGTCACAACAATCTTAGATATTTATGTTTTCCTTACTAAGCAAAAAACTCTAAAATGAGCTACACACAAGAAACAAATTTCTACAATACACAGACATAAAAATGCTATTTTTCTTTCAGTTTAGTGATAATAAAGAAAGATTACCACAATAACTAAGTGTATACAATATTCTCATCAGACCTGGTCCTCCAAAGAACACTGAAGTACATGAGCCATTAAAAAATTCGTTTAGGATGCACTTATATATTATTGTTTATGCTATGCACCTCTGGGGAAGAAGAGCAGGACAATGTCTTTGACTTTGAAAGATCCTATATTAAAGGTAAGTATGCATTACAACTGGAAAAAAAAATTCCCAGACCAAGAATAATTATTTGAGGCTTTTGCCTGCATATTTCTTTGGGGATTCCTTCAGAAATTTATGTATGGTTAAAAAAACTTGATTTTATTTAAAGATGCAAGGAATTATAAACTCCAATGTTTCCAGACTGATGGAAGAAAAATACAACAGAAATAGGAAACTTACAAGACTTCTCTCTAGGGATTCCAGCTGATAATCTATTTCTTTCAGACGATTCTGTTGATCACGCTTTTCCTTATTGTCCCGCAGAACATTTTCACCTGGAAGTGTTTCTAGGCTTCTATTTTCATAAATCAGAGGCTCCTGAGAAAATAATTGATAGAAGTTACCATGTAACTTGATATTGCTTCATAGGGACGGATAAGGGTTCTTCTGATTTCTACTAAGAAAATAGTGAAATGCTTAGAATAATACATCAATGTCAAATTCTGCAAATGTAGTTTTCATTATGTATATTTTCAAGTACAATAGCTAAATATGAGGCAGAACATATTTCAATACAAGAATTCTTATCCTTTGCATTTTAAGAGGAATTTCTTAGTCTCCAGATCTAACACCTGGATGCTTAATTTCTACTACAATAATAAAAGTACTCTGAGAATAGGGTTGACTTGAATGACTGATTCAAAGTTTGCTCCTCTTAACCATACCGGGATCAGAATTAAGCCAGAAGGAAAATGAAAAAACTGAGCCAAAATGACAACAGCTTTTTTTTAGTAGGTATCATGATAAACGAGGAAAAACTCTCTCTCTGTAAATTGGAGTTAGTTGCCCAACCTTTATTAAAGATTTGGGTTACACATTCTCCATCCTTCAAAAGGTTTGGACTAGATTCTGAAGTTTGTATCAGTCCCACACACTCAGGTTTCAGTATTACACATAATTCAGTTCATTGAGAATGACAAGTATTGGCAAAACTGCAAAGTTATGTTGTAATCAGAAAAAAACACAGAGCTTTCTCCTGCAAAGCACAGATTCTATAGAAAAATCCAATCATGGCAAAGGTAAAAAAGCCTAAGCAAAAAACCTTCCCCTATCTTGATCATCAATTCAACTCAAAGGGACATGAGCAGCCATAGAATAAAAAAATACTCTATTCATTCTTACTTTCAGAAGCAGCTCAAGAAATTTTAATAGACACACAAGGAAAATAATTCCAAGTAGCATGACTAATTGAAAAGAAAAACAACCTCCACAATTCAACATTCAACAGTAAACAGCTACAATATACAAAAAACTGTATCAGTAAACAACTTTTTCTAAACATCAAGCAAATCCATGAGTTCTGATATATAAATCAAAAATATTAGTTGCTTGAAAATAAACTTATTTTAATACAGTAAAAATTTTTAAATATATATTTACAATCAGTCACAGTTGGCAGTACCACAATGACAATAAATGAAAGTAAACTTTCCTGTAACAGACAATCATATTTTCTGTTTCACTTTGTATTGCTTTCCAAGTTATTCATAATAATCTATTTGAGATCTGACCACACTGGAGCATTAAGCTGCTGCTTTCTCATAAGTAGTTCTTACAGCCTCACTTCTCTCATCCCTGAATAGCAACTGATAAAAACTCACACAATATGAGTAAAGTCAAAGCTTTTCCCCACTTAATAATTTTTTAACATTCTTCCCAAGATATCATGAAATAAATGTATAAAGTATTATATCAAGGAAAACATTTTATTGTCAATGTTTTGCATACTTCAGAATATGTTTTGTTTCAATTGCATGTGCATAGTAGACAAGTCCATTTAAGATTACTTCATCTTTCATATTTTGAGATCTGTAGAAAATTACACTGTTGAACATTTTACATAAGGGAAAATACAAATACTAAGCAAGAGCCAAAGCTGTAACAAACATAATGCCAAAGAAAAATATGTAGTAGCTATAATTATTTGTTGCACTCCCTTTTCACTGAATTTTATATATAAATAATAAAAAATTCCCACCTAATTAAGTATATTAGGGTCATACAATCACCTTGAGGCATAAAACTGGCTGATTCATTTATTAACCTGCTTCTAACAATGCTCTAAAACAGGTATCATTTGTGAAATTCATCTGTTTTGGCAAAGCACAAGCATAGAGCATAGGCTATAAAGGGTTTTATTAACTGAAAAACTAGTGTATTGTCTGAATTTTGAGTATTTATTTAATCTTAAACTGGTAACTGTAGAGCACTTCTATAATAGAAAAAGGGAATATTTTCCTGATTTTAAAAAAAAATCAGTTATAAAAGAACTTCTCATGGTAATATACATTAATTATCTTTCAAGACAACCAAGCCTACAGATATGATTTAAATTTAAATACAGGTATTTAAAGAAATACCATCTTCATTTGCTTTAGTTTTCAGGTAGTTTTTCAGGCTGGTAACTATACTCATCACACACAGTCTTACACTTCATATTCTTCAGTCTATCATCTTCCTGTTTCTTTCAGGATTAAATGCAACTTTATTTATTCTTCCCCAAAAATATTAAGTAAGACAGAAACATTTCTAAATATTTAGTTGATTTGGCACCAGAGAAAAGAAATACTTCCGAGAGAAATGCAGTACTGATGAGAAATATTTCCATATAAAAGACAAAATTAGTCATGGAAATGCATTCTTAATCCCTCTGGACTCCTTCTACAAAAAGATGAACATCTCTGCTTGTCTGTTACAGCTCAGCTATGGTATTGCAGGATAACTGAAGCCCATTTTTAAAGATTTCAGAGTGAGAGAATAATTCCTGTATCCTGGCAAAGTATCCATCAGTGACAAAAAGGACATCTCCCACAGAGGCAACAGTGATTAGGTGTCTGCATTTTGGAAGCTATATCTAAGACAATTCTTGGAAGAAAAGAACGTACAGCTTCATCATATGCAACTCTAAGCTAATTCTAAATTAAAATCATAGAACTAAAATGCCTGAAAGCTTTTTACATGCTGCAAAACTGCATGGGAACAAAACAAAACTGAAAGGGAACTGCTTTTCACTAATGAAAGGTAATAAGGAATTAGCTACCTGGTTTTGGTTGTTAGGTTTAATATTACTCAAAAAAGATAATATGTTACTCTTTAATTAGCATACACCTCAATGAAAGTTTCTGTTCAAATACTTCTGGGCTATTACCTGAAAGGAGGCAACAACAATAACTTAAACATTTCCAAACAGAGCATTCATTATCCCAGGCAAGTGACATTAACTTCACGCTGATGTCTTGCAACACTGAACACAAGATCAGGCAATCACTGCAAGCTCAGGTAACAACTGCATTTGTTATGTGATTACCAACAAGAGGGAGGCGCCTTTTCACGCATTAGATCCCAGCTGGTAAATGATCAACGTCAAAATGTGACTCCTCTGGGACTGAGCTACAGAAAATACTACTAGAGGTAAAGCAAAACCTCACGCTCAGAAAGAAGCCAATAAAAAAATGACATTAAGGTGCCCTTACAAAAGGAGAAAAAACAAACCCACAGGTATTTTAGCCTTTCAAAGAGATGTTTCTCATACACTGGTAACTGCAAACAGTTTTGTGCATGAACATTTTTACAGATATTCTCTGATACATCAGTTCTGGCCATAAAACGAAAATATTACAGAAGTACATAAGCTTTGTTCAAATAAATGAAAAATACGAATTAGGGTTTTTTGTTTAAACCCCATTATAGTAGAGGCAACAGTATCAGGACATGGGATAAATTGGAGTCTTCTAAGTACAAAATTCAAACAATCATTTCTCAAGGTTGAGACCTTGATTCTTAATCTTCAAATCTCAATATTGCTGGCAAGGCAAAAAGACAAAGGCCATTAAAAACAAGGGACATACAATTTCAATCTATCTTCTACAGTCTTTAACACTGCTTATCAGTCATTGCCTTATCCTTCAGATCATAAGTGAACAGGCACTTTTGGTATCCTGAGATAAGAAGAAACCTAATTCTAAGTCCCAAAGGTAAACTATCATGGATAATTTGTTTCTATGCTGAAAAAAACACCCTCATGCAGTCAAAAATGTATGCATTACCAATTTCTGAACATGATCCTGGAAGTGTGGAATCAACAACTCTTAAAAACAACTCAGTTCTCAAATTATATATGACTCAAAATAGCAACAAATTATTTTGTACAGCTAAAATTTCTCACTTCACTCCTTAACACATAGACTTTATGAATAAATAAAGGATCCTAAAGAAAAATGCAAAAGACACAAATACAGCCAAATTCAGTATTGATCTCAGCACACACTTCAAATAAAATATCTGCAGATGAGCTCTGATTTGTAACCTACCTGATATATCTGGCTTGGACATTTTGAGCTAGAGCTGGAAAGAGCAGGAAACTCCCCAACAGATAGTAGCAGTTGAAGCTTACTGTCTATCTCATTCAGGTGATGAGCTTCCATCAGTTCAGGTGTGTATCCTTCTCCTGGTGACTGCCAGACAGCTACATTGTCCTGTTGGAAGTACAGAAAATATTTAAGCCTCATTCACAAAGGAAATAGACTTTAGGGCAGTGTATTTGTTTTTCAGATAAACCATACTTAAAATGTACATTTTCATCCATCTCAGTATACAGCTAAAATCTCCCAAATAGTCATGTCCCTAGCACACTCAAGAGCAGCTATGGACAGAATAAGTAGAGACATTCATACATTCATCACTTTTAAATATAACCAAGGAGCAGTTTAAATGGACAACCACTTTCCCTCTGATAACGGAGTCAAAAAGGGGGAAATCCTAACCAAAACTTAGTTTGGAATGAAACTGCAGAGGTTGATACTACAGCAGAAACCACCTGGAGCCAAATCTCAAACGGAGGGTATGAGATGTAATGTGACACTTGCAAGGTACTACCAAAGAAGAAAAAATGCATTCATAGGAAATCAAAGGAACTGCTCTGAGATCAGTAGCTGCCATCTTTCTAGAGCCCCTGTGTGTTATCACAGAAACTCTGGGAGAGACGCAAAGCAGATGATGATTTACCTGACTTTTTCCTCTTGATAGCAGTTAACACCTGAATAACACCGATGAATATATACTCCTACTACATACACTTACATATTGTGAGTGAACTGCATATTATGAGTGACCTTACATATTGTGAGTGAGGCAGGCCACTTCAGCCGAGCGAATGAGCTCATACCCACAGACAGATGCAGGTTCTTCACAGCAACTTGGCACTCCCACTCACACTCAGGGAAGCAAGTCTGCACAACCCCCATCCACTGGGTATCAGAGTAGCAGATAACATTTCTGTCCTGACCACAATGAAGCAGCAGATAGGACCTTAGAAAAGGAAGGATGTGTGGAAGGACATGAATGTATTGCTGGTTTCCTTTCTTTTTCCTACCAGAATAGGACCAGCACCTTGCTCTAAGACTCTAACATCTGCCTTGAAAGAAATTCATGTCCACCATTTGTTTCCATCTTCCAGATTAGTCCTCTGGCTATTCAAGCAGTTGCATCCATACAAGAGGAGGAAATATCAGCTTCCAATTACAATACCACTGCTATGAGGTCATTTGTGGTTCATCCCCATTACCCTAAAGCACATTAGCTGCGAAAAGAAAAAAGAAGCATATCCCAAACACCTGTCATAAATTATCTCCATAATAAATGCAAAAAAAAAAAAAAAAAAAAAAAAGAAGAGTCAAGAGTCATCCTTTTTGTGAAACAAAATCAGTTCTAATGCTTTCTCATACAAGTATGATGAGACACAGCTTATGAGCCTGACCAGACTTCAAACAGCCACTCACAAATATCTTAGATGCTTGCCAGCTTTGTGGAAACATCTGTTCAGGTGAGACAGTGACCACAAAAACATAAGTATCCAGCATGGTAATACATTTGTGTCATGTTAACCACCTCCTAATCAGAGAATGAAGGTCACGGAGCAAAAATGCAGAAATTACTCTAGTCTGGTGAGGTGTAACTGGGCTTGTTAGCTGCAGCTCAGTGTCTGTCCTCCATACTCCAAATATCCAAATTACCCCAGCAGTCATTTTACTCCAGGATGAAATGGACTCACACATTCTCTTTTGTATTTTCAAGATAGCTTTGCTTGGAAAATAAGCTTCTGTCCTGTCAATGTTTCCTGTGTGTTAACTCAGAACAATACTTTTATAACAGCAGAGTCAGTGCTTTCTGTGGAACATATGAAACAACTATACCCCTGCAGCTTCAGCTTTGACAAATTAATTAGCATGAATATGTGTATTTCTAAAATATTTTAAATACTTATAAGCCATTCTTTCAAAAAGTGAGAAGTGCTGTTTGGATACTTGGCATATATAGTAGCACAAGTCAAATGAGGTTATCTAACCCACATTACACCACACAGAGGAATTCATACAACATAACCAGATCTGCTTTAATTGGCAGCCTCCAAAACATTACTTCAGCCAATGTAATTGCACCAGCTTTTTGAAAGTCAGAATAAAATAAGATGGAAGAGGCCACCAGCTAGATAGTTACCCGGGCCAGCTTGAAGTTGTCTAGATTACTCATTAGCTGATAACTTCCTCATGATTTTTGTTATGAAGTAGCCACAGGAAACGCCTCACCCATAAAAAAACTCAAATGTAGGATAGGAAGAATCTATCATTGGACTAGACAGGTCTAACTAACTACTGTCCTTCCTTTCACTCTACTTTGATAGAAGTTAGGAGCTTTTTTCTTCAAAGAAATGATCTATTACAGACTAGAGTAACCCACAAACTACTATTCTTGTCTGTGGTATCAAGAACATACAGCAAGACACATGTCCTGTGAGATGATCTACTTCATATCTAATATTAACAGAAAAATCTCTATAGATACATGACAACACGTGCCAAATGCAAAATGTGGACAAATGTTACACTTTTCCATTGCCTTGATACCTTGAGAATTGATGCCAAAAAAAATGCACATATTGTTAGTCAGTATTTGCATTAGCTACTCTGCATAAATACCTCTAACATCTATGACAGGCACTATCTAAAAGAGAAAGAAAACCTAGTAACTATGCATTTTTAGAGAACACTTTTGAAATCAGTTAAAATGAATTCTAAAAAAAAGTCCACTATTCCCTAGGTCAGAAAGCTATGTTTACTAACAGAAGGTTGTTTAAAACATCTTCAGATCTTTAAATTATGACATTTATCAAACTGAAGACCATCTTCTAGAAACAGCGATTGATAGGACAATCAAATACTTTTTGTTACTCTACATGAGGATAATTTTTACTCACTTCATCACTTGCTAGCTGAAATATTCACTGAAGTATGCAGACTGTGCACTGTTTAATAATATTATCTTAAAGCATAGATGTCTAATACTTAAGCAGACTTTATATACTTCTAAGACAGACTGAGTCGGAAGCCACAAAAGATGTCACATTGTCTTTCTAAATGGACACATAAGCTTCATAAATGTGTATTTTCCCCAAGTACCGGATTTTTAAGTCCATTTATCACATAACTTCACATACCATGGTTAAAAAAAAAAAAAAAAAAAAAAAAAAAAAAAAAGGTAATTTTCTCCAAGTGTTGTTCTAAGGTTCCCTCCTCCTGTGCCTAACTTTTCTTTTAGGTTCTGCTGTTAGTAAATTAACAAATAAACCAATGATAATTCATTTCTGGAGACAAATTCAACAAGATCTATCCATATTTTCTCTCATATCTCAGCATGGTATTTCATAGTAAAACTTAAGGTATTTCTTAGTAAAACTAAGATCAAATTTAGATTTAATGTAAAAATAAGGCAAATACAACAGAACAGTACAGACCAAATTTGTCATACCTCAAGATCTTGCAATTCAGATCCATCTTCTGTATCTTTCAATAGTTCAGTAACCCTTTTCCTTTCTCCCTCAAGCATAACAAACTGGTTTCCTGAATCCCTTGCTAGCTGAAATATTTAAAAGAAAAAAACCCATGCTTAAGAACTCCACTAACTCAAACACCTCCAAAACAAAGCTTTTAAACTCTATGAAATTAACAGCCAAATCTTGTTTATTTCAATAATACAAATTATCACTCTGACAGAAAAATATAGCAGCCTACATATAATAAATTTATAATCTTATCATAGTCTTTGACATAGTGAGGAGGCAAATATATTTCATTGGATGAAAAATTATGACACCTACTAGGTCCTCACAGGAAAAAAAAAAGCAGGAAAATAAAGAGATGTATTTTCTGACAAAACATGGTCCCATCTATGTATATCTGTATATCTATCCCTTATTTATGCATCAGGTTAACAGTAAATAAAATTAAGTTTATTTCAGTTAACAGTAAATAAGTATTTTAAAAGTCTTAGGATGTTGCCCTTAAAAAAACCTATGTCCGGGCATAAACACAACAATTCCGTTTCCAGTACTCTTTATCAAATGCACAGAAGCAGTATTATCCTAACCAATATGAGCATCCAAGTTGAGAACTGCCTAATACAATATTCTGTCATAAACAGCAGTTTTAACAGAAAGGTAATTTCTCTACTTATGCCTAATTAGCTTCTAAAGTTCCTGATTTTAAAAGAAATCTGTCTTCAAAAGTACTTATCTACTAACAAAAGTACTTATATAGCTAACATGTTAAAAATGTTATTTGTTTTATGCTTCAATGCTTACCTCAATGTTCTTTTTAATGAAATGCTGGTTGGTTTGATTTTTGCTATGCATTTTTTCTGCTGTTTTTTCTGTTTCTAACTCACTTGGATTATCTGATGTTTGAGGAAGAAAAGTTGGTACATTAAAATCATTCGTATTTTGATTCAACAAGAATTGTAATAACATCAATCCCATTCAAACCTTTAGCAAATATACAGAGTCAATAGACAAACATTTCGTATGATGTTGTCATTATTTATGAAAATAGTATTATGTATTATTGTATTTAAAACATACTATTGCCAAAATCTAATTTAATTTTCAACTTTTTATTATATGAAATTACTCAATGTTACAAAGGCTAAAATACTTTTGGATTTCTGACCTCAAAAATGTTAAACATGGTGGCCTTAAAAGCCACAGCATTCCTTTAAACCCTATCATTGTTGCAGATTTCTCATCATTACAAAACCAGACAATAATTTTTTTGAAAACCACAGAACTATCTGGAGACATATCAAGTACATTTTTCTCAATAAAACAGCCGAAAAACAGATTATATAGTTCATATTATTATAACACAGCTTATAAAACAAATATTGTTTAAAAAATAAAACTCATCATAGAGCTGTAAATCTATTAAACACACACATGATATTCTAATAACAATAGGTTTCTATCCATGACAAAAAAAGGGCATTATTCTGTTTTTCAATGATTTTTACCATGCTTAAAATAAAAATTGCTTTACAAATAGCAAATATTTGTCACAAGTCTAAGCAAATATAATCAACTTCTAAATAATAAGAACTGCTTCAAAAGCAGGCATGATACTTTTTGCCTTTCGTGAAAGCAGAAATTTGAAAAATGGGTGGGTTATTTCCCTACAAAAAAAAAAGAATTTGACATGTTAGATAATACAAGAGAGACTATATGGAAATAACTGTTTTTCAGAGTGAATAGAATGAAAACAAACCCCCAAAGATATTAAATAAATTCCATGCATCCTTTACAGAAAAACCTTAAAGGACTGAGGTGCTGGATCTGACCAGGAAACCCCCTCATAGTTCAAATGCACAACTGTTTTCTGAAAGCATCCTAAGCTTTCTTTAGCGTTACCAGGCAACATCATGTGTCAAAGAAATGGATCATATAGGAATGTAAACATCAATATAAAGATGACAAGTTGCATCCTGAAATGAGCAGAACACAGCAAACACCAACATAACATGCAAGATACACCTAACTTTTAAGCTATATCTTTCACTTGACCGTAAAACAGCATTTTTTGAGAGGGAGCTATCATACCAAACATCTCAGAATATTAAAGAAAGAAGGGACAGACATGGATCACTGAGACAGAGAATACACTGAAGACTGCCAAGAGTAATTAAAAGAGACATTGCAGCTAAAGAAATTTTGCATATGCATTTTGGTGGATTTGGCATATATTTCAAAGATTTGGTATAAATTGAAGAAGTAATAGCATAAAACTAGTGTGTGCATTCTTCTTCACAAGTTCCTCTTGTTCTTGGTCTGCCTTTATGACAGCTGTGACAGAGAAATCCAAAAGCAATCAAGACAGTAATTATTAGCTATTCACATCAAAAGCCTCCAGTGGAAATAGTAAAAGTAATTTAAAGCAATATATATTTCTCACAAGCTGTAAGCAATCTCTACTTCATGCATTGCCAAAGCAGGAACATGCAGAACATCTCAAAATAGTGCAAGTGATAGCAACTCCCAACCATGCCTGTACTGGAAGCTCCAGTAGTCAGTGCTGTACTGAAAACTGGTAACAAAACCTTTTTTACATACATTGTTATTCAAGGGCACTCCAGCACAACTCAGAAATTTTGAAGAAAGAAGCTGAGGGTCAAGCTTTATTTTAAGGGAGGAATGCAAACACATGGTAGAAAGATGGAGAAATTAAAAGCTCCAGCCCTCAAAGATAAGGTCACATATTGGGGAACTAAGACAAGTGATAAATGATAAAGGAGCTGAGTTCCATATTTAGAAATTGAAACATGAAGTCACATTCTACAAACTACAGAGATACTGCTGCCATCAATGCTTCAGCCTTAAGGAATGCACTTATGTCTTCATCACCTTAGCCAGTCACCAGAAAGATAGATTCCTTCTGTTTACATAAAATGGTAGTTGACAAAGAAATAAACAATTCCAGCTGATAGTAATGGCAGTTGAAGTATGCAGTTGAAGCTATTATTCTTATATCACAACACATGTGAAAAATTACTAACCACACAAATTTGAATATCAAATAGGAAAAGAATAGAGGCATACAAGCACAATTCCATTTATTTTGACATGATGGACACACTATACCTCTAAAAGCATTTGAAATGTCTATACAGTGTATGATAACACACAGTGCCTAGAAGAATCAAGAGATGTTTGAGTTAAGAAAGTACTTATTTCATAAAAGCAATGTAGACTTTACAATAATCAGCATAGGAAAATATAAAATAAGTTGTCTGAAGATTTATGTTTCAAACAAATCCATACAATTTCTGCTGAAAAAAAAAATACAGAACAGTTGCAGTCAGATTCAGTACCACTTGTCATTTCTAGATGGCTTATTGAATATAAGCCTATTAAGAAAAGCTATGATACCTTAGAGTAATAGCAAAGATAAGTTTTTAAATAATTGCCATGAATCAATGGTATATTTTACAGTATATCAGTTACACACCTCTTCCTGTTGAAATGAAAGAAAAATGGTTTTCTAAACCCAAAAGTAAAAATTTTCTTAGCATGTCAAGTAAAATGTTTTAGCTAAGTCAAAAGCTGTTCTCTTCTTTCATTTGCAAAACAGGTAAGAACTGTCACTCTTCAAGTAACCTTGTTTTTTTTCCATTTCACTGGCCTTGCCAAAAAGACTGAGTCTTCATTACCCACTCATTGTACATGTTGTTTTACCATTCCTAAAAATACAAACTCTACCATTAATAGAGCTTACCCTGGTTTTCTTGGGCTTTATGGCAATCATAATCTTCAAGATTTGTGTGTGTGTGAAATACTGAAGTACATATTTCATCTTCTTTAGCATGGGAGGGATCTGTAAGGAATTTTTTTCCAGTAAAATTTAATTGAAATGTATTTAAATAAAATCTATCATTATGTGTATCATACACTTAGAAAGTAAAGAAAATCACTTGGATAAATGACATAGGCATAGTATTTCTCAAGAAATAAAGAAGGGGGAAAGTGTAAAGTGTGAGTCATATGTACACTGTTTGCTATAGAAGACAATTCATCACATTCTCAAAGACATAGCCCAAGGCCCTAAAGTTCAAATGCCTCTGCAGACACCATGTGGCAAGTAATCTAAAAGTTTGAATGAGAGTAAGGCATCCAGGTTTTCACAGCTGGTGTCTGCCTGTGCATGAATTATTAGACTTCCAAACAGCTTAGGTCAAGGGCATAGTCTAGAAAAACAGTGTTCAAGCATCCTAGTTGTTTCAGTTATTTAAAGAAAAAAAAATCAAGTATTCACATGTGCCAACTGGAAATACAAGTTAGAGCAGTAAGGTGCAGTCTCTACACTTAGCACTTACAGAAAAGGACTCATATTGCTTATTGCAAAGAACCAAATTAATTACATGTGATTTTCACAATGAAAAAAACATACAATAACCAGTAACATGACATGCAGTGGACTCAACTGAACAAATGATTTTGTTAAACAGAGCATGGGGTAAGAAATTTAGGATGTTTAATTAACCCCTGATTTACATTTCTGCTGTGTGTCAGAAGGTTTTTTTTTGTGCCTGAAAGGCTTGGAACACTTAAGTTATTAATGATTTTGTACCCAAACTTGTGCTTGATTTCATAGCTAAAAGTATAATCTCATATATAATTTACTTAATAAAGCTCTATCAAATTCAACTTTTGAAATCAAAATACATTAAATGTATTCCATTTCAGTATCAACCAGAGCAGTCATTAAGATATTTGCTTAATTAAATAAATATCTAAATAAATAAGTAAGACCTGAAAAGTAAGGCACTAGCATGATACAGAAGAGATAAAGATCAAGCTGGAGGAAATCTATTAATCTAAACCATGTAGTTTTGTCAGTGCAGTACACCAGAAACCACATGATGCACACGGTCTCTATAGCAGCTACTTTTGAGATAAAGCAGTTAGCAGTCATATAGTCTTGCTTGTCTACTGTTATTTTAATATATCCTGACATCTACTGGACACTGTCTAAATACCACCCGAATCAAATTGTTTTCTTCCCTTACTAGCCCAAACTTTAGCATAGAAATAAAAGCAGGTTACATTGTAAATAGTAAATTTTGTTGAAATATTTTAACTACACAGTGCTACCATTATTATGCACGTACTTCCAACATTCAAGCTGAGATTTTTTGCTCAGCAATAACCATTCAGACCTCAAATCCTTATTCTCTCCTCAAAAAGAGAAAAGATAGGATGTATCATGATTCTGTTTCTCTTTACTTACCAGGTGTATTGCGCCATGAGGAGAACAAAGCTAAAAACTGGTTTGTGTTTTCCACCTCCTCGTGGCTTCCTGTGGTTCTGATACACTATTCAAAAGAAATAAACTATGTATCTAGAGATACATGCACGTATTTAAAGTAAATTATTTAAAGTGAAATATATTGTCTGCTTATCAGATCTATTGCCCTATGAAAAATCATTCTTCTCAATATATTTTCTTCTTGAGGCTATCTGAATATCTCCTGAAGTTATGACAAAAGTATGGTGAAACTTTAAAGCCTCTGTTACATATTGTCTTTTATGTGGAGACCCACTTCACCAGACAAAGAGGTTCTGTAATATCTATGCAGCTCCAAATCCAAATCCAATGAAATTATGAAATGCAGTCAAACCAATCATTATTTTTGGCAACTCATATTTCTATTAATGTAAAACAGATGAAATATTAACTTGTTTTAAGGCATTTAACTGCTAGAGGCCAGGACAAGGATAGGGTAATGGAATTTGTGTTGTAGCAGTCTTAAGCCTTCTTCAGGCACCATCTTTAATTTCTTCAACAACAGACAGTACTGAAATAGTTGGGCCTAAGAAGGATCCCACTAGCAGAATAAATGCCTTTCAGCCTGGGTTCACAGATGTTACCTCCTGACACACCTTACCCTCCCTACAAGCAGAGAACTCATGCTAGTAAACCACACCCACGCAGCTGTATATTTGGCAATTTGTCTTATCAATTTTTAAGGATCATCTCTTTCTTTCAAAGCCTGCCTAGCCAATATGTATTAAAAACTATCCAATCTTATTTTTTGAGATCCATTTCTTAATTTTAGTTAGCCAACTGCAAGCTATTTAATAAAAAGGCTTCTGTAAAATATGATCATTCTGTAAGACAGTACTCTAAGATACATCAGTCACAAAATAAGCAGAGCACTTCTAACCTGAAGTTCTTCCCAGAGCATTGCCCTCATTTCTCTGCCTTGCTTTTTAACTACTTTTTCCTTAAAACACTGTTTTTCAAGTATTGTGTCAAGTTTATTCATTTTCTTTATAGCTGCTTGAATCTGAGCATTTATATCCGTGTCTTCAGAACATTCCAAGTCAGAAGAGTCTGCTCGAGAATATATTTTAAATTAACGTTAGCTTGAAGCATGTCAAAAAAACACACAAACATTAAAAAGCAGTTCTGGTGATTTGGCAACACCCATAGACAAGAGTACAACATTCTCAAACATATGTTAATTTCGAAACCTGTTTGTAGCAGGGAAAAATACAAAAGTCTTTGCAACATGCTGAACCAAACTCTGAGCTGTAGCAGTTGGATAAGGAAGTGTGGGAGAGGAAAAGTCACCTATTTTGGGCAAGTGCTTTGATTCAAATTCATAATGGCAAAGTGACATCTACACAGTATCAGCAAAAATCACTGAGTTTAAAAATATAAAATAATTTTTTCAGCCTGACTAGTAGAATACATTTCAAAATTAATAATTCTGGGGTTAAGAGAGATTCTGTAATATCTCTGTGTTTAAATACTGATTCTAGAAAGACATTACTATAAATAATGAAAAACAGTGAAACATGATGGAAACTACCATTATTTAATTAAAGTAGATGTCTACATTGTCTCCTTTTTTCCCTAAATATGCAGATTATAATTCTAACTTTTACCTTTTCCCCTTCCTATAGCATCCTCATACTCTGACCTCGTTTATGGCTTCCACATTAAGAGTACAGGAAACACTGTAGCACTGTTCCTAATCCCACAGATTTACAAATTTTGGAGCCCTGTAACACTCTGTTTCATTGTCTAATCTTTTGAGGTCAAGTGCTTTACATAGCCATTGATCCAAGCATTTGCTGTGATGCATTGGTCTACTTTATGCCATCAAAAGATCAGGGATACAACAAGGGGAGAGCTATAAAAATCTAAGTGAGCTACAGAGGAGAGATGGACAGAAGGACAGATGGCAAATAAAAGAGCACTTATTTCAACTGGCCTGAATTCAGCACATTGATATAAACCTTAAATTACTGAGTGAAGCTTTAGGTTGAGTTCTATCAAATTTCTATTCTGTAGATAATAATATCATGTTTGGTGACCAACACTGGACATGATAACCACTGAATTCTGCCTTATTAGACTGATTGAATCCATGGAAAACTCAAATTCCTTTATAGCATTAAAGAAAATTAGTATCCATTAATAAAGAAATCTCTAAATAAAGAATTCATCCAATAGCTCTTGAATACCACAATTCATATACATGTTCAGTTTGCAGTATTCCTTTATAACTGTATCATATACATACAAATACACAACCATTACAAACTCTCTTAGAAGCTTTAATAAGAAAAGGAAAAGGTTTTATTGAACTGCTTATTTTATACACCTGAAAAGTACTATCTGATTTTGCATTACCTAGTTTTCCTGGGGAAGATTCACCGGATTTCAAAGTTTGTGAAGTAACATCTGACTTTGCATTACTTGGTTGTCCTGGGGAAAGTTCACAGAATTTTGATGTCTGTGTTTCAGTGTTTACATCTCGAGAATCTGAATTAGAGGTACATCCTGAAAAATACAGGGCAAAGCCTTTCACAATAAACCAGACACATTTTTGTCAAGTAGGGATCACCACAGAGCCCTTGCAGTGGATTAGTTTAAAAAATAGCATATACTAATACACCAGAACTCATGTTAAAAACAGGAGCAGGAATCAAGGGATTTCTTTTGACCCCAATTCTGTCATGAAATCTTAACTAAATTTCAAGACAGTATCCAAACATCTACTTCACTCACTGGTCTTTGCATCTCTATTTGAAACAGTCAGACACTCCAGAACATTAATCCATCACCACTTATAGAATGGCAGAAGAATGCCATGAAACACTTCTGCGAGTGCTTCAATTAAAGTTATACACTGCATGTATACTTATATATATAATATACTTATATTTAAAGTGTTTTATTAGTATTAATATTGTTCATTTGTTAAATACTGTAATTCATAACCATAAATTCCAGGTTTATGGACAGGTGGACCATTATTAGGATACAATGTGTCTAACAAATGATCATGATTACTCTGAAAAGTTAGATTAAAAAAAACTTAATGAAAACACTTTCTAACATGATTCCATGGAACACACACAGATGGGTTTTAATGATCTTTTAAGCCAGATCACAGTTTATGATGCCACAAGACATATACTGTACTGTCCTGATAGTAATAACACATTTCTTTCAAAGGTGGATTTCAAAAATTGAAGAGAAACTAAGGTATGGATTTTGACATCTTCTTTTCCAGAATTTTGCCTATTTGCAATCTCTATTCCCTCCATCAGTAGAATTTTACCTGAACTGTAAAACTTGATATTTGGTCTAGACACAATCAAAGATTTAGTCATTCCCACCTGACAACTCATCAGGATTCCATAGACACTTGTGAAGGGAGAAGGTCATGCTCTCCACTGCTTGCTGATCAGTTCTTACTTCCTGGACATCAGATTTATCTCTGTCATCACCTTTGCTTTCTGCTGGACAGCAATCTTCTAGACTGCCTCTCTGATAGCCATCAGCCAAACTGACAGGTGAATCAACCTATGAAATGCAAATTATTGCCACCATGAAAACAGGGATGTTTTGGGTGAAGAAGATAAGCACAATACTCACGTGCTATCACAAAGGACAACAAATCTGTACAAGACTGCAGAGTACTTCTTAAATAACAGAACCATTTTCAGGTCTGATACTGATAGTAGGAAAAAACTCTTTTTCTTAGATTTTACATTGAGTCTCCAGCTCACCATTCCCCAGACTGTCAGATTTGGGATTGTCAGGTTACGGTACATATGAAACTAAAAAAGCAGAATACTACTTCTTGAGCATTCTACTATGCAGAATTAGGCATGGAGGTTTTAACCTGCTGAAGGAGAGAAATATTACCTTTTGCAAACATGGTTCTGGTGTTAATAACTCCATAGATGTATTTAAAGATCTACAATTAGGTCTTGAGCTAGATGCAGGCCTTGAAACTTCATCCAAACTCATACTTGTAATATCCACTGTTACCTAAAATTGGGGCAAAAACAGCAAAAACAACATTTCAAATTAAGAGTTTCATAAAAAAGCACTACAAGCCCTGCAATATTTCAGATATAGATCACCTAAGTTTCAAATGCTTTCTAGCAACTCCATGTTGCAAGGTTTTTCCAGTTCAGTCCGGCTTTCCACTCATATATGTGCTTTTTAACATACACACAAATATATATTTATATCATCAAGCTAACCAAACTATTCAAAAGTGTTTATTATCAAAGACACTTTGAATAGCATACCTCTTACAAATAATCTCACAACAGAGAAATTGCCATGGCTCTTCTTTTTCTTTTTTTTTTTTCCTTAATCATTGGACTGACAAGACTTGGCACCAACAAAAGAATAACAGCATTTTAAATGCATCTTGAATACAACTAAAACAGCCAAACACTACTTATGTTCAAATGGGAAGTTCCTAAATCTAAATGTTCACATTCCCAACCTCAGTTCAATTTTGAGTTTAAACCACAGACACATACGTTTCTTTGGAAAAAAAAAAAAAAAAAAAAAAAAAAAAACCACAACAACAACAACAATTGTGTGAATTCACAGAATTCATAGGAATTCAAAATCTCAGTGCATCATGACACGTCCTGGCAATTCTGAGAAGGCTCAACTGAATGCATGAAGTTTTTATTTCAGTAGAAGGGAGACAGGGAGGAAGGGAGGCAGGAAGGCAGGCAGGGAGGGAGGGTGGAAAGCAGGGAGGCAGGGAGGCACAGAGGCAGAGGGGAAATCAGGCAGAGAGGGAGGAAAGCAGGCAAGAATGCAGGGAGGAAAGAAAACAGAGAGGAAGGCAGGAAGGCAGGCAAGGAGGGAGGGAGGAAAGCAGCCAGGAAGGGAGGCAGGGAGGGAAGGAGGAGAGCAGAGAGGAAGGCAGGGAAGCAGGAAGGGAGGGATGAAAGAAAGCAGAGAGGAAGGCACGGAGGAAGGCACGGAGGAAAAGACGAAAAAAAGCAGAGGAAGGCAGGGAGGGAGGGAGGGAGGGAGGACAGAAAGCAGAGGAAAGCAGGGAGGGAGGCAGGGAGGGAGGAAGGCAGGGAGGGAGGGAGGAAGGCAGGGAGGGAGGGAGGGGGAAAGAAAGCAGAGGAAGGCAGGGAGGGAGGACAGAAAGCAGAGAGGCCTGCAGGGAGCGAAGCAGCCCGGTCCTCACCGCGGGAGGGCAGCAGCAGCAGAAGGCGCCGCCGCCGTTGCCGTGGCGACCAGGCCGGCGAAGTCTCGCGATAGCTGCGCTGTCCCGGCGCGGGCCTGTCGCTGCCGCTCCGGTACCGCTCCGTCTCAGGGATCCGGCTGTGACCGAGCTCTGCCCGTGCCCCGCTGAAGCTCTCCCTGTGCCCCGCCGGAGCTCTGCCCGTGCCCCGCCGGAGCTCTCCCTGTGCCCCATCGGAGCTCTCCCTGTGCCCCGCCGGAGCTCTGCCCTCCCGTCCCGCTGGAGAGGCGCGCTGCCTGCGGGCCGCCTCCTTCTCCGACCCCCCGTGCCGCAGCCGTGTGAGCAGCGAGCGCTGCGCTGCCCCTGCCGAGAATTGTTGCTGTTCTTTCCCTGCGTAGCCTTGGCTTCTGCACTAATTGTGTCAGTGCTAGCACACAAGGATAGTTGAATCGCTTTTCAGTAAATCCGTTAAAACTTAAAATTGTTACTGTTGTCATTGTTTTTACATGAGTAATCACTGTTAATAAGGAATTAATAAGGGGAGCGAGATTGCCTTCCAAATCCCATCCCTTTTTATCTTTCCTGCATTTAAACAGAATGTGAGGATTAATTCCCATGGTGTGATTAACTTTAAAAACCCGGCAGCCACACTTCTGAGCTCCTACTGCTTCCTTTGATAGCCATACGTGTTAAAATCAGATTTTCATTGGCAGTAAAAATTCACAAGAAACAGTTTCTTCTGAAGAAACAAAGTGCATCTTGTTCAAATTAAGCTTTTGATTGACAGTTTTTTGTACCAAATCTTTCTTAGCTAGTGGTGTTATATGCAGTAGAGCTTTTGTTGATGCTTACAGTATATTGCATTTTACTGTCACATGTGCCACTCAGAAAACCATTTTTCCTGGTATTTAGTGTAGGCACGATGCAATGTGGTTCCCAGTTAAGGACTGAAGACAAACAGAGAAAATGCACTAAGGAACCCTGTGTAGTTTTGCCTCCTCCCTAAGCATGCTGAGCTTTGCTATGTCAAAATTTAAACGTCTTGTGATTGCTAAATCAATACCATAGTGATGTTTAGAACCTGTGGTGCTTTCCAGATGGTGCAGATGATGATTTGAAGGAAAAAAAAAAAAAAAAAAAAAAAAAAAAAAAAAAAAAAAGAAGAATGCATGTTTACATGTGCAGGTTGAATACCTAGGGCCAGTAATGACAATGAGAAAGCAGTAGAATGGACAGTATGATTCCAAACTGGCTAAATTAAAATATGGGGGTTCTGTATTAGGAATTACATTTGCTATGCATAATGAGGTATGGCAAGCAGCTAGGTGTAACTGCCCCAATATTTTTTTTTCTACAGTATAATGCATATGCTGAACAGCTGAGTTTGTCTTGTTATCAAGTTTCCTATTACAGACTGCCTACCGCCTCACAAGAGCCTTTGAAAGGAGACCATCCAGCTCTGGATCTGGTTACGAACAGACATAAAACTCCTTTGAAATTGGTGCAGGAATAGGCTTCTTGCTGCTGTTTGTCCACGTAGAACCACTGAAGATTTCCAGTGAGGCTGTCACACCTGAGATTGAGTAATAACAGCTGAGCAGGGATATCTCAAACCACAGTTGAGCTTATCATCTGCTGTGTGTTCTGGAAGACCCAGAGATGAAGAGGTTCATAGAGCTCATCTCAAATCCTGTAAATCAGGTCATAAGAGTCTTCCTCTCCAATAAGGACTGAATTTTATTAATAGCATCAAATATTACATAATCTCAAAAGTTGTTATAGGTACCAGGTGTACTTATACTGAAGCTTGAACTAGAATAGCAGAATTAAGGATGAGCTTTCTTTTTTTGCCTTTCCAGGAACAGGTCAATTTTGTTCAAAGATAAACTAGATAGTTCTTTGAAGTATAACAATTTATTTTAAAAAGGTTGGAATGAAAAAACTCTTTGTGTCTAGAAAGTGGACAACAAGAAAAGCAATCCAAGATGTGCTTTTCATCCTAAGAGATAGGTTATAACATGATGAAATCATATCTAGACAAGCTGTCTTGATACTCGGAACACAGTTGTCATAGTAACAATATTTATTTATCCTTTTCTTCCTGATCCAATCAAAAAGAAATACAAACAACAGAGAACATACAGGGAACTTGTTCCCAATTACTATTGCTTACCTTCATACTCCTCTTCTGAAAAGCCTTTTAATACACAAAGAGGTAGCCAAAACACTTCATTGTCTCATACATGTTGGAGAAAGAAAAGTCAAGCTTTTTTTAATGCTCATTAGTTATTTACCTTTGCTTATTTTTCATTTTTTTCTGTGTACTCACCTGAAGTACCTTTTATTTACCATAGGCAATATTTCTAAGGCAGACTGTAACAGTTCCAGTACTCAGGTTAGGACAAGCACAGCTAATATTCACTATATTAATTCCTCTAAAGGTTCAGGCAATAAACAGACTCCTATCCTGCAAAGGACAAGTGATTATGTATTAGTATCTTTTGACTGGTATGTGCCAAGTCAAGGGCAAAGAGCCATGAATTTTGGGCCGTACTCAAATTTTCCCAGAAACCCTTGGTGAGGATGAGTAGAGTTCTGCAGGGTGCTCCATCAGCAGTAGAGCTATAGCACAGTAACCTGACAGCTGAGGGAGGCCAAACTAAAATGTTAAGTCCAGAGTCAATGGTAAAACTTCAACAACTGTTTATTAAAGCCAGGTGTTAATCCTTTGAATCGCATTGGAAGAGCTCCTGTGTTTACAAAGCTGCCTTCTACGCTGCCCCACCTCCTGCTGCAGGACCAGAGCAGGGCGTGGAAGCAGGAGCTGGGGATGGACTGTGTTGTGCTGAAATCTCAGTGCTGCGGCTGCAGCGCGTTGGAGATTTGCTACCAAACAGCTGAAAGGCAACCCAAACAATTTGATCCTGCAAGTGCCTCGGGACCTTCTTCTGTGGCTTAGGAAGTGATCCAGGCAAAATGTACAGGGTTTAGTTTGACAGAAATGGAGGCCAAGAAGTTACAATACTGCCTAGTCAAGTAGTGTGCACAAAGGAGCTTCTAGGGTAAATCGCTATCGCAGTACACTGTGCTTAGCCATAGGGAACCGCAGGATGCAGAACTGCTGCTGTAGAAACCCTGGTTTGCATTAACAAATGTATATTCAGGAACTAAATCTCATTTGGTATTTCTTATGCTTCCTTTTAAAAATACTCCACTTTCTCCTTACAGAGAAAAGCAAAATACATTTTTTTAAGTATTCCACCAACATAGCATTATTTAGTACTGAAGGACAGTTTTGGTTTTTCATTTCATTTGGGATTGTGTTTTTAAATTTTTTTACATGATGTTTGTTTGAATTTAACAATATTTCTTAAGGATATCTCAGAACAATAAATTGACATTGTCCTTGTAGTCGTTTCGTCCTTTTAAAACTATTTCCTCCATTGTTTCATGTAAGCTCTATTTTCCTCCCTTAAGTGCTAGAATAATGGCTTCTAACTTTCCTATCTCCAAGTTCATTCTCCATTAGTAAGATTTAGCCTTTAAATCCATTTGTATTGGCCAAATTACCCCAGGCTTTTTCTTCTTAAATTCCCACGGATTTGCTTTGTATTTCACTTTTTTTCTTCAACAATCTAGAAAGAAACACTTATCTTACCAACACCTGTGGTGGTTAAAAACAACCACAAACAAACAAAAAGACCAAAAAAAACCCTAACTCATTCCTATGTAACTTTAATGTGATGTTATAACAAGACTTGATTTTTTTTTTCAGGTTGGACACTGGAAAACATTTTGTCCAGGTGAATAATGTGAACAACAATCCAAGGGACAGCAGTAATGACTCCAAGCTACTACTGTCTTCAATGGAATTAAAAATTAAACAAGTCAAATATTCCATCTTGCATAAAGAATTTCCTGAATTACTGTTTTCTGATGGCAATTCTAGCATAGAGGCTGGTTTGTGAATTTTACACAGATTAAACGGGTTGGGTTTTACACAGTTTGGGTTTTTTTCTATAAAAATATGTGGTTTTGTGAATTTTTTCCACATGGATGAATTGCTAAAAGATGAAATAAAAACATTCTCAAGTAATTCTTGAGATATGAAAAACCTGTAGTTAATTTTTTGGTGAAGGATTTCAATGTCTTTGGATATAATCTGCTAAAAAAAGTACAGTCAAGTGTTTACATGTATTCTTTTTGAAAGAAAGAGGTATTTTTGTCTCAACAGTAAAAACTCATTATAAACCCTTCACTTTCCAGATATAACATGAAATTTTATACAATTTAACACTTTAAATTTATGATTGGTGTTTCATTCAACATGAGAGTTGAAAAGGACAAAAACAAGTTTGCTTTTTTTCAAAGGAGTTCAGATCTGAGTAAACATTTCTCCACATTCAGTAATCACAGAGATTTTGAGCAGTACCTATATGTAAGCAAGACATGAATGTTAAACTTAGCCAAAATTCATAAGTAAACTACAACTCCTACTTTGATTTTTATGTTTTCAAGATTTTCTCAATGGCATCTGTTCTTTCACTAATTTTGGAAAGACAAACACTCCTTTAAATTACTTTTTATTGGCACGTTGAAAAAATGCATGCTGTAATACTTCTCCACCTCTACCACAGAAAGACAATTTTTTCTGGAATCTTTCTTCTGTCTGTTTTCTCATCTCTGTATCTAAGAAGGGCAGCTCAGGCTCCCACCACCCATCTGGACCCCTTGAAGACTGTTCCTCACTCCCAAACTGAGAAGCTCTTGAACTAGCAAGAAATGAATTGCACTGAAAACCAAAGAGAAAATGGAGAAAAATATTTATACACCTTTCTTTAAATACATTTTTATTAAAACATTGCTTTTAATGACTTGTAGAAATCCACAATCTTGGTGCCATCAGAAGCTGGTGACTTCCTTTAATCATGTTGAAGGAAGAAAAGGTACATTCTGCTTTAGCAGAATTTCTTCTTACATTTAAGATTAACTGGTTGTATTTAGTAAGTTTCTTTGAACTTGTCAAGATGCTTCACCTTGTCCCTTTTAAAGTATGCTTTAAAGAAAACAACTTTCACAAGCAGACAGTAATCACAGATAAAGGTTCAGCATGCAGCAAAGGGCTGAAGTAAAGGAAAACCACAAGGAGCAAACAGGTGTTACGAGATTGTGCTTTAAGAAAATACCCACAGAGACAACAGTGAGTGCAGATGAAAGACTGAAACTGAACAAGAACTAAAATGTCAGGGTTGCAATAGTTTTAGGTCACCTAATGAACAGATAAAGTTTAAAGTTCACATTCAGTATAAATGAGACAATATGCCTGTGATTATGCAGAGAGGCAAGCTGCAGCAGAATGCCTGAACTCTCACAGAAAGGCTGCCAAGCTCATACCAGGGTTGGCATGACTGACTCACTCAGGAATTAGGCACCAGATTTGAAAGTCTTGTGTTCATACACTGGGTGGTCTGCTCAGCGAGATGAACGGAGCAGGAGGGTTGGTATCTGTATCTGTGAAGATAGAAGAAAAACTTCTCTACCTCTCCCAATATTGAGCAACAGCATTAATAAACTTTTGCCTTTTTAGGTCTGTGGCCAGCTTCTTGACCCAACGGTTCAGCTGTCACTGAAACACTCCGAATCCCTCCCTGTGAGTCTCTCTCTGTGTGAGAGTGAGACAGACTCAGAAACTGAGACTCTCACACTCAGAGAAAGGCCACTAGCATTTCACACCCTTTTCTTTCATTTGCTTGCTTTCCCATAAGAAAACAGCAGAGTGCACCAGCAGCTAAGTTTATTTCAAGGCTTACCCCTTAGACTTAATACATACTTTAAGGACATTTGTATATGCCCTTTATCACAGGATTCTTAGCACATACATATTTGTTTATTGGAGTCAGGATTAGTTGTGCATGGTCTCCAGTCCAGTTTCTACTTAAATCTACAAGAATATATGTCAGATCTTTCTCAAGTTTAACACACATGATGATTTGGGTATTCTTGGCTTTGTGGATATTTTAAGCCAAAAATCAGTGATTTCGGTTTTAAAATGCTTTAGATGTTTGGCAGATGCTTGGTAACTAATCTGTGCAAAAAAAAAAAAAACTAGGAAGTTTTAACACTGATCAAATAAATGAGTGTAACAGAAAACAAATGCACTTAATAGTCCATCCTACTTCATTACTGAAATGTGCAGAATCTTGCTGTGTCTCTTTGCAGGAGAGTAGGACTTACCATGCTGCCTGTCTTCTGCTCTCTACAGCCTTTCCTGTTAAGTTACTTTGATGTCCAGTCCATCTTAATACAATATAACATTTTCCAGAAAACCAACTTCTGAATTTCCATAATGCAGCCATAAAAATAGTTCCCAAATTCATATGTACTTTTGCAAGTTAATAAGAAGGTATCATTGTAGGGATTTCAGAGCTCAAACTACAAATTTCCATATATATTTGATATATCATTTTCATTAAGTATTTAATATTAATAAGGAACACTTGTATATATGTTTTTCTTTTGTTTGTTAGTTAACTTATATTTGGCAAAAAAAATCAGGCTGTAACAAATTTCAACATAATAAAGATCCATGGGATCAAAACTGTAATAGAAAGTGACCTTCCTCTGTCACTTAAAGCTTCTGCTCTTACTAAGAATCCACCTTGGGAAAGATACTGACTTTATTGTTTCTGCTGACTTTTCTTTCTGCTTTACACTTAGGCTGTTTTGTCTGGATCAGCTCTTCAGGGGTATTCCCCAAAGGAGGCAGGAGTCGCTTCTTATTGTTACGGTTTTCTGAGAGCCACTGTGGAGGCAGCTCAAAGGGTCCAAAACCAAACTGCATGGAATACTTGTCATTTACTGTATCGGCTTCTGTGGGCACAGCTGGGGCCACCTGAGCTGCAATTGTCTGTGGTATAAACCTATGAACCAAAGTCTGTCCTAGCTCTAAACTGGTGGTAGGAATTTCTTTCCGTTGAAAGTCACCAGAGCCAATGGATTTGGTCTCATTCTCATCTTCCATCGGCTTGAAGATTTGTTGTTGCCCGATATGAAACATCTCCAGAAGCTGGCTTCCTGAATGGACACTGGGCTCCAGATTATCATCTGCAATACCACCTGAGCTGACAATGTTTCTCCTGCTAAACCTTCGGTGCAGCTGTACTATTGTCCCCACTAAGCACTTCCGTACTGATTTGTTAACAGTTAAAAATAACAAAGGGTTGGCCAGCAAAGAGACCTTGGGCAACCAAATAGCAGTGAGGAGCAAGAAGACTGAAATATCTGAAATATTGAGTATGGTGCGGTAAATCACCAAAGTCAGGTAGGGGACGCTGCAGAAGATAAATATCATAACCATAGAAAGCAGCATGATGTGGAGCTCAGCTTCTCGCTGGGAGGCATATGGGATAGAAACTGTGTTCTGAGGGGTCCTTAATGCAGCTATGATGACTTTTTTCTTCTGGCTGGCACTCAGCGCTCTGCGAATAAGAATCATAAAGAGAAATACCACAGCCACCGGTACAATCACAGTGGTGATATTGTAGATGAGGACATATATCAGGTGGCCAAGGGAGTAACTCCAAGATTCAGAGCAAGTGGACATGGCATAAATATCAGACACATTGGTTACAGCAAATGCTGGAATGCTGGCCACTATTGCATGGGCCCAGATATAGATAACCAGGTCTCGGGATTTTGCATCAGATATTTTTCTTTCCAGAGGATATAAAACAGAGTAGTATCTGTCAAAAAAAAAAAAAAAACAACAAAATTATTTTCATGGCCTATTGCTTATGAGAAGCCTCTCAGAAGCCATCTGAGCATAATGCTACAAATCCCTAACTGGGTTGCCAACTGACCTGTTTATGAAAGGAGAAAAATTTAAAAATAATAATAAAAACAACAACAAAAATATAAACAAACAAACAAACCCCCCAAAGGTCTGCCCTTGCAAGTCTGTCTGTAGAAAAACCGGACTATTCACCACAAAAACTTATCATTTTTGGTGGTGAAAATTTCTTTTGATACATCGCTTTGGCTGATGCATAGGAATATTATTTTGAAGATTTCACCATTAATTCACTTGTAAACTAGACAGCACATTGCACACACTCAAAATTTCAAAAGACATAGTGGAGGCCCGTGCCACATTCAAAGGCCAGACTCATAGTTTTAAAATTTGCTTTATAACAGATTTTTTCTGTATATTTGGAAAGAGCTGTTGGTCACAAATTACATTTATCCATCTATTGGGAGTACAATGATGTTTTGCTTTGCATAAACTGTGGTTGGCAAGCCTTGGGCAAAAGTACTGCTGAACACTAAACATTCTGTGTGCTTTAAAAAAAAAAGTGCATCTCTGACATGCACTTCAAATTTCAGACATTGATTGTTTGCTTTCTACTGGAGTACTGCTGTGGACTTTTAAGCTCACAGAGTTTTCATGACAGACCTAACTTGTCACATTTATCAATATAAGCAGTAGGAGTTTGTGCTTTTTGTGAGGCAGATCACACGTTTTTAACTGATATACTGTTCCAGTTGCAACATTGGTGTGCATTACAGATAGTGATACCACATTTATCAAGACAAGGGGAGAAAGAAGAAAGAAAAATCCAGGATCATGGCAAATTTTCCCCATTACCTGTCAAGAGCAATGGCTGGAAAACTAAGGATGGTCACTGAGCAGAAGACTTTGTGCAGAAACTTGGCAATTCTGCAGAAGAGCATTGTATAGATCCACCAGCAGCAGTGTGGACTGGCGCTAAGAGCAATGTCAAAAGGCACACAGACTAGGCTGGCACAGATCCCCGAGCAGGCCAAATTCTTAATGAAGCGGTTTGTTACAGATTTAAGTAGCGATGTTCTGCAAGTTGACCACAGCACCATGATGTTACCTGTGAGTAGAGACAGGAAGCATAAAAAAAGGAAAACAGACAAACAAACAGCCCCAAGCCCCAATAACAAGAATCTTAACACATTTGAATGTTCCCTAGTACTGCAAATGAAAATAATTGTTTGGAGTTTGCCAGGTATCACTGATTTGGATCATGATGCTGCTCAGATTAGGAAGTCTGTAAGGGCTAGTGGCTTCATGAAGCAGAAGGCTGGAAACAATTACAGACACTCCAGCTATCCCCTCTCAGCTTCTCATAATGAATTAATTAGGGGATTTCAGAAGCAAATGCCTACCAAAACTATCGAAACCATATTTTTAGATACTTATATTGATCCCAGTATTAAATGGTCTATCCTCAGTATTCAAATACTAGCTAAATACTACTACAGTATTCAGAAACTAGCTAAAGTGCTCATATTTTAATAAATAGTACAGAATTCTTCTTTAAATATAAAAATTTACACTATTACAAATTTACACTAAATAAATACAGGTACAATTAAAATAAGAATATAAGTATGTAGTTTTAATCTGTAAGTGGATTACAACAGCTTGCTTTTATTTTCATTGACCACTTCAATGGCACAGACAGGCCTGTGTAAAGCCACATCCAGAAGAAATCTACCTCTTCCTCCTCCCCCGAGACATTCTCTATGTACATAATAACAAAACAAATGGGACAAGCAGAACAGAGAAAAAAAAAAAGACTTGCTGCATGTAACTTCACAGAAGTATACACAGAATGCAACCTGCTGATTCAGATACTCAAGCTCTACACATTTGTTTCAAATAGGGTGGATGGATAGAAGTGAAGCAGAAGTACAGGAAAAAAAAAAAAACAGGATTAGCTATGACAGTATTTTTGCCTTATCATTGCATTCCATCCAAATCTCAGAAAGAAATATCATACAATTGACACGAGTTCTCCATCACAAATTTCCCTATGATTGTATCTTACATAGCAACAGCACCAGAGTAAATTAAGGGATCTGTTCTAACAGCATGGGCCACTTCTAATGCATATCAAGATACCATAAAACTCACAGGATCATCTCTCTCCTTTAAAAATCAGTCTTTAGAAAGATCACTGAATCATAGAATAGTTTGGGTCGGAAGGGACCTGAAAGATCATCTTGTTCCAACCCCCCTGCCATAGGCAGGGACAACTTCCACTAGACCAGGTTGCTCGAAGTCCTATTTAACCTGGACTTGAACACATCCAGGGATGGGGCATCCACAATGTCTGTGGGCAACCTGTTCCAGTGCCTTACCACCCTCACAGTAAAGAATTTCTTGCTAATATCTAATCTAAACCTGCCCTCTTTCAGTTTAAAGCCATTTCCCCATGTCCTATCACTACATGCCCTTGTAAAAAATCCCTTTCCAGCCAGCTCTCTTGCAGGCCCCTTGAAGTACTGGAAGGCTGCAGTGAGGTCTCCCTGGAGCCTTCTTTTCTCCAGGCTTGACAACCCAACTACTTTACACTGCCTAGATCAAGTGCTTCAGCCCTCTGATCTATGGAGGCAAGGATCTCTGCTAGCACAGCTGAGTGGGGCACACTCATGTAACATCATGTAACAGCATCATGTAAACTGGTCCCAGCTCCAGCCCTGACTTCACAGACATTCTTTTTCTCCTTTATTTTATTTCTCCCAAAGATGCACTGTGCGGTGTATACCACTAGATCAGTCAAAGCATAGCTACGAGCATACAAATACTGCTCAACAAGACAACTCCATTTATTCTCTGCAGCTGGACAGCGTGAAAAGTAGAGTTTAGTTTCCAACCTCCAAAGTTAAGCTGTTCTTACTGTAGACCATATCAACAGCCACATTGTGGGTACTCTATATTGTTGACACTTACCAGAAGTTCTTTGGAGCTGAAGTGTAATTGATTTATGTGGCAGATTTGTTAGCATTTTTGTAGCGTACCTACAAATAGACATAATGAAAGAAAACAGCATCTTAAGCTGCTGATTGAGAGATGAAAAAGCAGCTGCAGTCCCCAACACTTCTCTCTGTTGTCTTTATCATTTTCTGTCTTGATTTGTCCTCCAATCAATAAAAACCCTCAAGCTTTTATGTGCCAAGTAGAGTATTCCAATGGCTGTCCATGTAAAATAGCAGCAAGACCATATTCTTGTTCACATGGCCAATGTGTACCAAATGGCAAGTACCAAGAACTAGCAAAAAGTCTGCTTCTGCTTCTTGATAAAACAGCACTGTTTCAATGGAAACATTCAATATTAACTTTAAAATCTACCTCACACACCTCCTATTTCAGTCTGCAGTACCTGAATGTCATTTGGGATTCAATTTTCTATACACTGTGTCATGTGTCTTATGTAAATTCCTTTTGTGATACTGACAAAATATTGAGTTACATCTGGTGTATTTTGAAGAAAGGAATCATCACCTGGTTTTGGCAGGTGCTATGGGCTCAATAATATATTCTTCAGGCAGTATTCAATCAGTTGTATTTAAAGCTTTCTAAGTTGCTAGGAGATACTCAGTCAATCAAACCACTTGCTTTCAAAAATATCTCCAACTCCCCAGCTATTAGAAAGTACTTCTAACAGCAATAATATACTTTTACAATGTCCTGGAGAGGGGAGAAAACAGGCTTTTTTTGTGTGTTTTTGTTTGTTTCTTTAAAATGATTTCAGATCTTTCATCTCATTTCAATTGCATTGATTTTATAACATTAATTCCCAAGCAAGTTTTACCTTCATTAGAATTAATATAAATGAAGAATGGAAAACTAAAAGAAATCTGAAGTGTTTTCATTAATACTTCAGAAGCCTCTAGAGAACTACTAAGCTTCTCTTCTGGGTCCTGCAGAGGAGCTTCATGCAAGACTCCTTATTATCAGCTGTTGAATACTTCTGCAAATTATGTCATATTGTCATTTATACATCATAGAGTCACAAGGAAATTAGCGCTTTTCTGATGGATTCTAAATGGGAAAAATGAAGTGTAAAATTTTGGTTCAAAGACGAGGAGGAACTCTTTAAACAGATAGAATAAAATCAGAGCCTGAAAGGCAAAAAAGGATAAGCAGACAGAAGTGTCCACTTTGGACACTGGAAAACTAGTCAGGGAATACCCCTCAGGAAAACATTATTTTTTCATTTGCAACTATGATTTATCTATTAATAAACTGCTCTAATGAACCAGGTCTGCTTTAGTATAGACTAGTAGATCTTTGTGCTGATGCCTTCAAATCAAGTATTTCCCTTCATACATCCCAAAGCAGAGGAAAAATTACACCAGAAACTTTGCATGGCATTAAATATAAGAAGCTTTGGAACAAAACTGCAAACATTTCCCATTTCATTGTTTCTCAATTTTCCCCAGCAACTTCTTTCCATGGAAGAGGATAACACTGCTCCAAGCAAAAGGCAATTCAATAAACAATAGTGTTCTGAATACCAATTGTGCTCTGAATCTTTTCACAGTGTCTTGAGGCTCTTTTCCACTCTCCATGTATTAGCAATTTACTGATGAACCTGGGAAAAATTTATTCTCCTTAGGTTACAAGTGTACTGGAGTGTTTCACGTCCTCACAGTGGGCAAAACTGTCATTTTCTACCATAGATTAGTTTCAGAACGGTTTCTGCTGGATAACTGGTCTAGAGCAGCATAACCTCAGATACAAACTTCCCATGGGGTTTGTTAGCTGAGAGGCATCCAAGAAAAATGGGAGCGAACAAACAGCTGGAAAATGCAGCATCTTGCAATTTCTTTATATTCAGTCAATACTGTCAGGAACATGAGATAAATGATCACATGTCACAAAGCATATCCCATATTGCCAAATTCCACCACTAATGCAGAAAGATGAAGTGGTTTTAATTTAAAAAGGAAAAGCATATATTTGGTCTTCTCAGAGAGTGAGCTGTGTCTACATAAAACCCTTATGACACCTGACATTATTTGACAACTTTCTCAATACACAGACTGACTGAGCAAGACAGAAAAATCAAGCTTAGAATAGAATAGTTGAAGTTGAAAGGAGCCCAGTGAGATCCACTGACTCCCTCAAGTCTCCCTCACTGGCTTACCTACAACTAAACCCTGTGACTAAGAGCATCATGCAGAAAAAGTCACTGAACCCTGTCAGGGTTGGTGCTGTGACCGCTTCTCTGGGGAGCCTGTTCCAGTGACCAATGACCCTGCCAGTGAAGAACCTCTTCCTAATGTCCCATCTAAGCTTCCCCTGATGCAGGTTGATTCCATTTCCTCATGTCCCATTTCTGGTCACCAGAGAGAAAAGATCACCACCTCCCATTCTGCTGCCCTCCTTGAGGAAGGTGCAGACTGAAACGGGGTCATCCTCTCCCTTCTCTTCTCCAGGCTGACCAACTGACCTCAGGTGCTACCCATAAGTAGCTCATATGTGCCTTTGGCCAGTTGTCCAAGTAAAAAAGACATGTGAAATATTAAAGGTAACCACTACATGAGAAGCAGCTCTTTTCACATTAGAAACATGTTTAAAGCCTGTCAAGTCAGAGTTTATTTCATCCTGTTATTATTAATATCAACATTCAATAAATCTCCATGTACTATATACCGACTGTATTGTATGAGATTGAAAAGATGATTGCTTCCAGTCATTCCCTACTTTTTTTTTTTAATTGAGAAACAGCATACATGAGCAGCTACATTGTACATTAAGTTGCACGGAAGTACACTGAGAAAGTAAATACAATGGTTCACCACAGCATGCTGCCCCAAAATCCTTCCAGCCTTTATTGTGGTTCAAGTTCACTGAATCTGCAAACAGTAACATTTTCTGACCACAAAATGTTATCAGAATACATTAGTCTGATTCAGAGCAGCAAAAATTACTTTTGCTCCTCTTCCAATTTGTACTCCTTGAATTTCACTGCCAAATGCGGGCATCGACAGCTGAGATAGTCCTGAAGTACTAGCTTTTAGCACTACTTCAAATAATGTGAAAGGGTCATAAAAATACCTTTAACAAGCAGAAGTAAGATCACCATGGAAACCAGAGACAGTTATCTGAAGAAATGAATTTGCCATGCATTAGAAAAAAAAAAATAAATACTGCTCTTTGTCAACTAATTCATGGAACTCATTCCATTAGCTGGGTATGACATCCATCTTACATTTTTGTTAACTTTAATCAGCACACAACTGAATCAAAACAAAGTCCACACTCCAGAAAAATCCTTCTCTTCACAACCCGCTGTCCTCTGCTTGCTCACTTCCCTCCAGAGCAGGGTTCCAGGAATCCAGCCATCCTTCCTAGAAGAGAGCTTCTGTGTACCCACCCACACTCCCTGCACCTCCCTTCACAGGGAAGGTGCTGGCAGCCTTCTTTATGGAAAAACAAATCAGGAAGCCACAAAAAAGTGAGAAACTGGGCTTTGGCCATTAACATCATTCATTAAACACTAATTGAAAAGGTCACAGTTTCTGTGAACATGATGAATGGGAAAAATTCTCATGTTGAAACACCAGACTAAATTCCCAGCTCTCCAATACTATTTATTATTGTTTTTCCAAGTATTTTGAGGAAGGTGTTTTTCACAGACCTTACTCTGACAAACCACACTCCAAAAAAGTGGTTAATTGGAAACATTTTTGGCACCCACGATAGGTAGCTATCAAATACTCAGGATACATTTTGGCTTACACAGCTTGAAGAAATGTGTAGATTTATCACAGAATCACAGAATGGTTGAGGCTGGAAGGCACCTCTGAAGATCATGCTGGCCAAACCCCACTCAAGCATGGATAAATTCTTGCAATTCTTTATAATTCTTTTTACATTACTTCGAAGAAGTGTAGCCATGAGACTGATGGAATAACCTTTATAGATTAAAGAAGACCATAAAACTAAAAAAAAAAGTAAGCTTACTGATAACAAATCCAACCTTTTGTAACATTTTTGCTATAAATTTCAAAATTTGGTGATAAAATAACAATTGCAGTCCAGTTAAAAATAGTGGGAAAGTATTAATTTGTCATTTTAGTATATTTCTTTCAATTTCAGTTTGTGCATATGTGCAACAACCAAATGTTTTAAACCCAAAATGAAGTGTCTGCTGCAAATGTACTACTTTGGAACAAGATTTGCTGTATGCCAAACCTTTTCCCTTCATAAAACAGATGAACTCCCTAATATTAAGATGTTTCTCACTCCTATTTTTAGAATTCTCATTCACACATTTCTACTTTTATCCTAACTGTTGATTCAGAAGTATAATTATGTAAGAGATTTATCAGGTGAAATTAAATACACAAAGCAGGAATTTGCTCAGCATGGGGTAGCTCCCTGCAGAGTGTTTCAGCATCAATTTAATATATACTGGAAGCCCTTTCATTTAAAGTGTGATACTTGTCTATGTGGTTTCTGTTCCCAGCAATGTATAGTTGCAAGGTAGGAAAGATTTTATGGAAGGAGCTAGTTCATAGCAGCTTAGTCTCAAAAAGTGAACAAAGAGTTCCTTGCAGGAACAGGTGTGTCACTGATTTTTGTTGCAGCACCACTTAGAATTATCCAAGGCCACAATCTGCCTACATAATCCATGGGCAGCTTCTATTCTGACTTGCTCTGAAGGTAGAAAAAAGTAGAAAATATGTATGAGGAAATATTAAATTATACTTAAAGCAAACATAACTTATATGATATGATGGTATTTTCAATGTCAAAATAACTATGTAATTTTACCATTAATGTATTTTCATTGTGACTTTTTTTTTACCATTGTCCTTAGTACTTGATATGTTTATTGTCTGTAGGGAGATTCTAAAGTAACTGCATCCTCCTAATGGTCTTGTATTACAACTTGTATCTTTCAGATATGCTTATTGGAAAGAAGGTAAAAAAGCATTGCACTGGTAGTCTTCCAGTTCTTCATACCCCCTGCCACTTTTTCCTGCCTCACCTTTTCTATTTGCTATCACACTAAATAGAAATAGTTTCTAGACAGGAACAATCATTTTCTGCCTTTTGATAAACTACAGTCCTTCAACAGCCATCGAGATAATTTCAGCCCATCAAGAAAACAACCAAACCTACAAAACTACTAGCCTGAATTCCTGGCCTCTATTTTAAAACCAATGTCCTCAAAGAAGCTGAAACTCTTCAAGATCCTTGGAAGGAAAAAGCTTGGAGAATATTGCATCTGCAGCTTCAGAACCATGGATTGTCCCCATGTCAAGAAAATATGGCATTACCTTCCAAACCTCAGCTAGGAAATTGAAAAACTGAAAAAAAGAGTGTCCAGATGTACTGTTCTAACAATAACAGGAATATAATGTCTTTTCAAAGTCAGTAACTTTTTAAGTCACAGTACCTAAGGGACCAGCCTTAGTACAAAAATGTAGCCAAATTTTTTGAACCAAGGATTTTACATGATCTCCATGGGAGTTCCCCATGACATAGAGACCAATGTTTTGACCAGTTGTACAGAGAATGGAAATACAAGGAACAGATATTGAAGAGGTAAAAATACTGGATGCCCACATACTCAATACGTGTGAAATCATTAGCAGAAGTGTGGGATCCTGAATCTCCTTTGCCAGCAAAGGATCATATCTAATGAAACCCCTGGCCACCTTACACAAGGCTTCATGCCTCAGAGAGCAAACCTGATGTTGCCAGTGAAACAATACAAGGCCTGGAATGCAAATGAAGCCAGTAATAGTCTTGAGGGGACAACCCATCTATTCTTCAGCCTCCTTGGCACAAGAGGAATAGCCATTGTCCCTTGGTTTTATAAAGAAATCAAAACAGAGCTGTTTTGAACCTGTACTGTCATGAGAGGACTGTGTAAAGCAACAGGGTGATTTACTTGAGCAACCCTGACCACTGTGCTGAATCTAACTGGAAACAGCAGTCTTAACACAGGAAACAAGTTTTAGGATTTGTTTTTAAATAACACTGCTAACTGCCTCTTTGTACCTGTTATTTTGCAGAGAGCCTGCAGTCACTTTTATTGGTGCTTATATAAGAGCAAACATGGCTCTTCCAATTCACCTTTTTTATCTGGCTTCCCACAAGCACCTGAAATTCATAGGCAGGCATGTTGGTGCCATTAAGGACATAAGGTCACAAAGATGTGACTTCTCACATCACAGATGCTTCATTTAGAAAGCCAGCCCTAGTCCCTAACAAGGTTCTTTTAGGAGGAACCTGTGGAAGCCCTGGCATCTCTGCGTGACACACCAAGGGCAGATCCAGGAGGAGACTGACAGCTTTGCACTTGTGAGGCTGTGAAAAAACTGTGGTTTAGAGCAACTCCAGCATTTGGCCTGGGCTGCAAGCTGCTCCAGCATCAACAACTGACAGGAGCAACTTCCCACCTTCCACACTCAACCTGATCACTCCTGTGCTGTTCAGGACCTTATTCTCTCCTACCTTCACCCTTATATCCACCCTTACACAAAATGCTGCTGCCTGACAAGAATGCAATGCAGATATTGTCCAACAATATCATGCTTATGCAAAGTTATTTTTTCTGCATCCAGTCCTTTTTTGAGTTGCTCACTCAAGATTTTCAGAAAAAAACTTACAAAAGAAATTAGTTGCTGTGCTATATTGTAGTATAGTGGATATGTGAGATCTATGTAGCCTATACAACCAACTGGACAATTTTAATTTTACTAAATTACTGGGTAGCTGTTTTTCCCTAGCTTACTTATCAAGGAAAAAATGAGACATATACGCCATTTAAAATGAATGACACTTAACAGAGAGCAAAATTTTAAAAGCCTGTAGTAATTACTAGTAGCTGGAAGACAGACTTTATCTTTTTTTAAAAAATTGAAGCTATCTTGCATTCTTGATGAAAAGAAATTCCTACCCGTTAATCATCCCCCATTACAGCTGAAATTAGGGAGTTTGTAGCTGAAAGATACCACACCAACAGCTATTTCATAGAGCAGAAATTACTTCTGGACCTACCCTACCATCCTGTGACTTTTTTTTGCTCTATACAACCAAGAAAGATCTGACATCATTCCTGCATTAGTTTGCCAGTGCTTCCCTTTCCCCTAGTGCCAGTTTACTAGAAACCAAATTTTATTTTTTATATAGTTTTGCCATGCAACCATTCACCAGGTCACCAGCTGGGCATATTTGCTCTTCATTTTTCAAACACAGATGTCTTCAGACAGGAATTACATATGCCTAATACATCCTGTGCAGTGGGATTAATTTATATTATATTTAGAAACAAGCTTTTTTCTCTCCCTGCCAGCTGACTGTAATGAATGGTTCTCTCCACTCCTCCCAGCCCTGTAAATGTACTAAAGTAATACTCACTAAGAATAAGAAAGTAGATCTGGGGACTCAGACAAACATCTGAGAAACCAGGAGTTATAAAAAAATCAGTATGACCTTAAATCAAATCCTATTAAAAAATCATATGGAAAAATATTCTGTTTAGCTACCAAAGTGTGGCAAAGTATGAATTTATGGAACCAAATGAGATTTATCCCATCTGTCAAAGAGAAGTGTTCCATGGGATAACTCTGGGTAGGCAAGGTGCTTCACTGAAAGAAGTGAGGTTTGGGGTTTTTTTTAAATATATAGAGGCCTGAAGCATAATTTTAGGTTTTTTTGATCATGCATTTCACTTACAGAATCAATTGTTTAAAGAGACTCCCCATCAGATTTCTTCTTCCTTATTTTTTTACTGTCTCCCACAGAACTCAACTATTGGACTTCTGTATTGTCTATTCCCAATCTGCTTTCTTTTACTTTTCATAACTGAATTCCCTTTTCTTAGCTCAAAATCCTCCCAGCAAGATACAGTTCACAGGTCTATTCTCTGTAAGACAGCACTGTTAAGCCCAGAATTACACTGGGCTTAGTGAAATTGACTACAGCTTTTCAATCTTCAAATGCCTTCACAGGAAACACTGAAAAAAAATATTAATACTAAACACTTCCATTCAATTAAAAAAAGACAGGAATACAGATGACTGCCATACTGGCAAAGGAAGAAAACGTGGCCACTTTTGCTTTAAGTCTCCTTTTCTTCCCTAGTGTTAGAAATATAGGTAGACATCCATATTTGAACTTCATAAATTGCTGCACACAGAAGAAGATAATGTACCCTGAAACCTGCCATAACATTGCCAGTACTTTGCTGTGTAACCTTGCACAAGTGCAGCAGTGCATGACTTATCATATACTGATGACACAAATTCTCTCATCAATCATCTGCATGCACTATATAATTTTAAACTTGTGTTTTGCTGATGAATGCAGCTGAACAGAATCTCTTTGCTGGCAAATGGAATTTTCAGGCCTCTTAGCATATTAAAATCAAACTGATTTCAATATGAAAAAATGATAAAAAGCTGGAACAATATAACATAAATTTAGTTGCTAGCTTTGGTTTCTGAAACTAAAAAATATTTCATTGTCTTCTTATATATATATACATATATATATGTATGACCTGATAAGTAGCCATATGCATGTAAAAATTCAATGAACCTAAGACATGTGCAGTATACAGCTAATCCTGTAAAGGACAGAAGCCTCCAGCAAAAACAAGAGGGAGGCTCCATATGTGCATATCCTAACTCTTCCACCAAAGAGGATACACAGCACACAGGCAGTGACTTGACTGGGGCAAATCAGCAAGTGGGTGCATCAAATCACTTACAGCTTGCAGTGTTTTCCAACACACATATACAAATACACACTCATTAGCAAAGCTTTCCATGGTTCTTGCACCTGTTCTCTGCAGCCATCTCTGAAACCACATTTCTTGTTGTGACACAGGCAGTAAATCTACAAATAACCAAGATATTACCTGCTGTGTGATTGACCTCTGCTTATTAAACATTCAACCCATTTACTGTTATAAACCAAGACACGTATTACTTATATTTCATCTTTTGTATTTTTACATTTCTCACACACTTTTCCCCTTTTACTTTCCTACAAAAACTACCATGTCACACTGGTTGGGAATGTTTGGATGACACATTTATGTAATTGCTCCTCTCTTGTACTGAGTCACCCACTGTCAGAGGTGAAAATATTTAGTGTCTCTCTATGCCACATAGAAACAAGCAGAAAGTAAAAACAATCCAGCAATTTTTCTTGACTTCAGCAGACAAAGTAGCAACAAAAACATACTCCAAATATTTGTAGTGATTTCAGCTCTTCATTAAGGGATTAAAATGTGTCATTAACACATGAAAACCCTTCAAGCTGTACTGCCATTGCCTGGATGCAATATTTTCAGTAATAACTATATAATTAGTCTTGTTACCTTAAAACCAAACATGGACATACTTTGTACCTTCAGGGTATATGGATATGATATATGGAATATGAAGAGCAAGATAAGGATCCCATATTTTAATAGTCCCTTAAAAATCACTATGACAAATCCAAAAGGTCTTCCAAGACAGCAGAGATAAAGAAAAAACTCTTGTTTATTTAACTACAGGGGTTTTGGCATACTTCAACTTGTGACCTTAATACAAGAAAGAGTAGTGGATCCTTTCCTGAGCCATTTAGGGATTTGTCTGTGGAGACCTGCAACAAAAATACCATGATCAGTCTGAATGAAATGCAAACAGAAGCAAATATGTGTGAAAGCATCAGCAGAAACAATAAAGTAAGAATGCTTTATTAAAAGAATGTTAAAATAATGTCATGTATGGATAAAACAAGGACACCACTGACAGCAATTCTTAGACCACAATAACAATATTACATCAGATAGAGGCATTACAAACCAGTTCTGCTTTTTTTTCTTGCTCTTGGTCAATTTAAGCTGATGCACATGAAAGACTCAATTCTTCCTTATCAAAGTGGTTTTGATAATTTTTAGATTAAGCTTTTCAGAAGCGATCAAAGATTTACTTTTTCTTAACCACACATTATTTTTGATATGGACAACATTTCAGCTGTTTCACAGAATGACTCGAGTTGGAAGAGACCTCTGGAGATCATCCAGTCCAACCCCCTGGTAAGGCAGGTTCACCCAGAGCAGGTTGCAGAGGATCACATCCAGACAGGTTTTGAATATCTCCAGAGAAGGAGACTCCACATTCTCTCATGGCAGAATGTTCCAGTGCTCTGTCATTCTTGAAGTAAAGGAGTTTTGCCACATATTCAGATGGAATTTCCTGTGTTTCAATTTGTGCCCCTTGTCCTGTCACTGGGCACCACTAAAAAGAGTTGGGCTCCATCCTCTTGACATCTGCCCGTAAGATTTTTATATGCATTGATAAAACATATCTTCAAAGCATACCTTCTTGATTCATTTGTGAGGAAGATTACTTGAATCTTTAGATCACTTTTATTTCACCATTATACTCATTTTTATCAAGAATGACTGCAAAAGCAACTTAAAAAATACATTCACAAATACATATGTAAAACCACTTCATAATGAAACAACATAGTTGTATTGTTTGGATTTGGAATGTGTTTGCATTGTTTTATTAGAATAAGTTACTAGGCATAAAAATAGCACTGGAAATTAGCAAATCTCATAAAAAACATATGATAAATGAATTGAAAAAGAAATAAGTGGAATAGCTTAAAAAAAACAACAAACAGTAGTGTATATGGTGAACAATGTCATATAACTAAATTACCCTCAGGTTTTGTTAACAAACTCTCAGGTTTGTTATTATTGAAGTTCCAAAATCAAATCATCACCGTGCCTACACTAAGAAAATACTATGAATGAATCTTAAATACAAACAAATGACTATGATTTGTTTTTCTCATGTTAATTCAATCTAGGACATTTTATTCAAAAAGCTTACAAAGAAAAAGGCATTCCAGAAATTCTCTTTACCTAAGAGACATTGTAATAAACCATTCAGTTAGTGAAGTGCCAATACAAGCATCAGTAATGCTTAATGAGGAGACACTCAAAGAAGAGCACAATCTACTGTCAGAAGTTACCTCAACTTGGATTTTCCAGTCTTAGACAACCATTATCAGTAACTGTTCAAAACAATTTGCTTCTAGATGTGTACTGGGGAAAACCACATGAGACTCACTAGGTAAACTTCAAGGGTAAGTTTAATACAAGCAAACAGAATCTTATAAGATGCTTTCATTTTAGCAAACTAGCATATGGATTTCTTTCAGATTCTGTTAAAGTGATGCCTTTTTTTTTTTAAAAAAAAAGGTATTTATTACCGTCAGATTGCAACACTCCAGTGCTTTCCTAGAAAAATATTCTGCACAGGAAACCATATGAGAACTCTTTACCCTGTCCGGACAACCCACTCCTATCTACACAGAAAACCTGTGAATGTTCCATATCCATGATCCACTTGGATCTTTGTGCTAATACTGTAAGAGTGACACAAACTATAAAGCTGCTTTAAAAGCTTTAATTTATGAGAAGTGCATTCAGAAGCAACCTCTTTTCTAAGAGCACAGTAAAGGAAGGCTTCAGCAGTCAAGTAACAAACTTGAAATTTAAGTAGTGTGTGATCTAGACTGAAAGTAAAGAAAGAAAAAACAAAGGGCCCACAGTGTTCTAGTGAGAGGCTACAGTTGCCTCTGGAGCCTATTCAATTAAAAATTAACTTCAGAAATTAGCACTATAACACTGTCCAAAAAATCACTGCATCAGAACTCAAAGGCATTGTTGAACCCTGACTCGTTCAACCATCGCTTGTCTGAGCAGCTCAACAGAACACAGTGGAACCTGCACACTGAGGAGAGCAAGGCATACCAACCTGCATCCTCAAGCAGATTTACATGACTTCCCTGATTCCTGTAAAATTGTTTTCAGTAGAGATGATTAATTTATTTGTTCATGCCTCACTGTTCCAACAGCAATCAATCAAAAACTACTGGTATTTTAAGGACAGGAAAGTTAATTTACTGTTTCAAGCTTTATTGGCAAAATATGCTAATAGGGATGGAAGTGACAACTACAATGGCTATATAAATTTTTCAGAAAGCATCTAGTGCATGCATCAACCAAAAAAAAAAATGTATTGAACTATTAATGTTTGAGTTGTATATACATTATTGGTTTTAAATTCCTGATTAATAGCCTATTTATAAGAGTCTTAATCTGACAGTACAGAGTGGTTAGACTAAACAATGCATCCATTATTTCACATCTAATTCACAACATGTCTGAGGGTTTAGATTTTTTGTTTGTGGGTTTGGTTTAGTTTTTTGTTTGTCTTGGTTTGTTTTAAGAAAAGTAGCTCTTCCAGATCAAAGACATGGCTAGTGATTTCTACTACAGGGAGCATTACAATATGATGGTAGTCATTTAGCTTTATTTTTTGCAATGTTTTGAAACACACAGACCACAGATGCACCTGCCTGGGTACAGAAAGCTCCCTTACAGGCATCAGTAGAAGACACTACTCTCTCAAGGCTGCATGTTTTTAATGATAATGATATTTTGAAAAGAAAATGGAAATTAAAAGTAAATCTTATATTGTCATACACTAAGAGAACTGGGGAATGAACCAGTGGACTATTTTCATTTATAGGAAATGAGGAGATTTAATTGGGAAGCATTTTTATATATCCTATTTTTTGCCATCCCACTGATCCCAGGCTGCCTGATGTATGAAGTAGTTGTAAAATATTTCATAACTTGCTTTCCTTTGCTGACATGACAGTGTCTCCATAGGAAATGCAAGATTTACATTATAAATTTACATTTATCTTAAAAAAAGATAAAACCATACCAAAATGCAAAATCAAGACCTGAAGCCACTTTTAATCCTTGAAGCAAGCACTGCCAATTAATTTGGCTGTCCCAGTACTTAGAGGAACATGACCATAAAGCCACACCTTACTGCCCCCTCAAACATGCTAAGCCTGTGACACACATCCTGACAGGAAAGCAGAACTTGCAGGTCATCTCTGGTTCTCCCTGCTATGGACAGCAGAATGAAGAGAAGATGGACAGTTTTCCTCAACTCTTCCATCAGGTTAATAAATCAAAGTAGCACAACCCATAAAAGAAGGAGGCAGGTGTTTTTCTTTGGAATACAAAAGTGAGGGGAAAAGGGAGAGAGGAAGAGATTTCCCTCCTGTATGCATCTCACACATGGCAAGTCCAAGCTCTGCTGGGAATATTAAGAGAGAGTTAGGCTCCCAGAGACACAAAGTCAGAGACTGTTCTGTATTATTCTGATCACCATTTTTAATTCTCTCTACAACAAAGGATGTAAGCCAAGCTGCCAGCAGATGCTTCTTGTGTAAACAACTCACTCCTTACATCCTCTAACATGCCCCCAGGGTGATCAGCATTGACAGACCCCAGTGCTCCTCTCCACAGCCTACCAGAGGAATCAGAAGGTGTTGTCTGCTTAAATTCCATTTCTTGCAAACATCACATTTAGATGAATGATGTACATTGATAGTACAATTACCAGATTTCCACTGCTCTGAAAAAATATTAAAACTGTCATTCAATGCAACTAGCACTGAAATTATTTCCTTCCTCTATTCTAACTTACGTTAACTGAATTTTTTTTTAACCAATTCTACATTGCTGAGAAATAGGACAAATGTTGAAAAAGAAATGCATAGCTCTTCCTCCTTTCCTCTTTGTCCACATACATAGGGTAATTTTAAGGTATTTTTTTTTATTTCTAAGCATTCTTTATGACATTTAAAAATATGAAGATTCTCAAAGATTATTTTCATGCTGTACTTGTTGGCTACTAAAGATACTAGTGGGTAATTTTTTTCTCTAAATCCACTTTCTTTCAAGTGCCTTAAAGCACAACCTCTAGTCTACACAGATGGGACAGAGCAGACTGCTCCAGACATAGCACTGAGCTTCCTGACACCTGCTCCTTTGTGCAAGGAAAACCAAAGCATACTCCCTCATAACTACCTAACATACTATTAGTCTGAGACTCCTATTACATGCTGCTGTCACAGCAGTTACCATGCCAAAAACAACAAATCTCAAAAAAAAAAAAATCTCTGATTGCACTCAGTAGGTTTAGCACCAAAACAGTAAAAAGGCTACAGGAAAAAAGAGATGTAAGAAAACTCTGGTCTGCCTGCTGTCTTTTCCATAGACCAAGGTAATTTTGTGCAATTCACCTTCATATCTACAGTCAGATTTCAGTCCCTATTCCAGCTCTTTACAGGTTTTTCAACAGAGTTTAAAAAAACACAGATTTTTTTTTTCTTGCATGCTTGTGATGATCTCAATTTATAATCAATTTTGGGAACCCCTAAGCAGCAGCAAATTGTTTAAAAGACTTTCCATATCATGGCAGAATTATTCCACATAGTAGTACTGTCTGATTAATCAGAATAACTAAAAGCACTCAACAACCAGCAGGGACTTTCTAATTAAGACTCTTCCAGTGTAGTGAATAATTTTTCAAATAAAATTTTATTATTAAAAAAAATCGACTAAAACATGATAGAAGTGTGTAGGAGGGAGAAGGGGGGATGTGGGTGTGGAGAGGGGAGGGGAGGGTTCTAAAATCAAAAATATATGAATATTTTATTTCTAGAGCTTCCAAAGGTACAATCTGGCCATTGAATATAATGAGAGACCACAAATAGGAGAAGCATTGAGATAAGATCGAAGTATTCCTTAAGAAGTCATGTTACCTTTGAAAGACTTATGGCCTGATTTTGCAAAAGCCAAGGATGATTCGTTGGGTGACATCCTAAGCTTGATACTCAGCAGATGGTGACCATCCATCTTTATGGCTTCTCAGGACAGACAGCCAAAACTCAACTCACAATTTTGAACAATTTCAGCTGTATGAATCTCTGTGCATATCACAACCATTTCTCCTTCTGCTACCTTCACATACTCTGGCTTCTTTTACTCTTTCCTTTGCTCTCTGGACTACTGTATCTCTTTTCTTCTACTGACTGTGTTTTAAAAAAAACAAATGAAAGGATGTCTTTGCTGTCCTATTACAGAGGCTTGTTACAGTCAGAAAAATTTCAGTGTGGTGGCAATTTATTCTTTTCTTTCAAATTAAACTGCAGACATAGAATACCGAATACTTAATAGAACACTTAGCCAAATCTCACATGAACACTAGAGAACTGCAGTGGATGGAAATAAGGATAACAGATAACAATTTTTATAAGTGAAGTAAAAGAACATTCTGTAATAGACCATTGAGTTCTGCAGCTTTTTCTGTAAGTATAATAGTAATTCTGCTGACCTGAACATGATGTTCCTTTCAATGTCCCCATTTTCTATTAATGCATCAATGTTTATGTGGATTGGGCAAAATAAGCCTCTGTCTTTTAAAATATAGGCTCAAAAAAAGCCATGGACATGTCAGAGAACAGTATGGTGTACGTGGCAACATCCCCCTAATCATTCCCTGATGATTAGCAGTCATATACACAGTGTTACCATACACACACAGGCAGTTTCCCAGACTTAACTTAGGCAAGATAAAGACACAACGTATCAATAAAAAAAAAAAGTATGGATGCTGTGTCCAGCCATCACAGGGTATCTGTGCATGCCAAACAAAACAGGATAAATGCTTGTCTCTCTGTGGCAGGAGTACATGTGGCAAACAGTAGGCAATCAAACAGGGAATGGGCACAGCTGTTTTGCTCAGGAAAGACAGGAGCAGGGAGAAGGCCAAGCAAGACTGTTGAGTTTGGGACTGGCCTGCTTCCTTTGGTGGGTACTTGCTTTGGATAAGTGCAAGTTTGGTGATGCTACTCCAAGCAAGTGCCAAGCAACTACATCTTAATTCACTGCTATGCACCTTACAAAGGCACCATCCTACAGTACAGTAGGGGGACAGCAATCTTAATCACTGAAGCAAAAGACAAGCTAAACTAATACAACTTTTAAAAACTAACATGTTAAGCTCAGCGTGCCAGCCAAATTCCAGAAAGAAACAATGCTACTGGCCAGTGCACAATATATGTGATTACCTACTCAGGGGCAGGGAAGTCCCTAATTCAGACTGACACAATCCAAAGGGGTTGTAGCCAATGCTATTCTATAAAGTAAATGGGAAATGAACAGCCTAATACCACAAATGGAAAAGGCAAACCAGACAACTCTTTTTGTTCCAGATACTCCTAAAAATTACAGATATTAAACTGAAACAAAAAAAAAACAAAAAAAAAAACACCCTACCTCAGTGTTTTCCACTTGTTCCAATTAATTCAGGTAATAGCAAGAGAAAATGCATTTTAGCCCCTTTTATGACTGTCTTTTTTGTTTGTTCTGTGGTATCAAAGAAATAATCCAGTTGTGCCACACAAAATATAGCTACAACAAAAGGCCTGCTGGGGTCTGGAAACATGCCAAGTGACACAAGGTTTGGGACAAAGATACAAGAGGTTACACAAGAAGCAAGATCACTTTGTAATTTATCAGTCTTCTGGAAGAAATTCGTGAGTCTTTGTATGGAATTGCTTTGACAGACAAGAAAATAAGTCAATGGTGGTAGAAAAAAGCAGACTAAAAATAGTCTCTGTCTCCCAAACAACTAGAGGCTTTTTTCCCCCCTCCCAAGAGAGCTGGCAGAACATAGGGAAGAACTGTATTTCCTAGGATCCAGACTATCTGTAATAGAAAGGAATGTCAATTACAGCATAGAATATCATAACTAATAAACCATTTTAAAAGGCAGCAGTGCACAGCAATCTCCCAGCAATTGCCAATGACAGCAAGACCATGAGCAGAGAATAAGACAATCAGAGCTCTCCTTGCCATCACCATTTCAGCTTCACCCCTGCTTTCGTTACTACCATAATTGCCATTTCCATTGCCTGGCTAAGCTCATGCCTTACCATGAGAGGTTACACAATTTCTTATTCAGCCAGCCTTCCAGTCTAGGATATTTTCCTTATTGCAATGTTTCTGTGGAAGCTGGCTGACTACAAGGCACCAGTTCTTCTCCCTGCTTCCAGCAGCTAAATCTAATTTAAAGATGCTAAAAATAAAAAAGGCTGACATGTCACAGTACTGTTCAGAAAACAAGAAGCTGTATTTCCTGCAGGGAGAGCATTTAATCAGAAGAGAGATGAACAAAGGTACAATACAGTAATTGTTTCACTAGTATTTCTGCCATTTGCAAACTTTCTAGCAGTAGCTACCCCACTATCAAAACATTTTGACAACTCTTTCCTCATTGGATATTGAGACAGCAAGTATAGGAAACATAACATGGAGAAATCCCATGTCTTTGGGCATCCAGTTTAGCTATTGCCCCAGTGACCACCCATACTGGACACCCAAGACTATTTAGAGTAATTTACAAATTCTATGATGGGCTGGTTGTGTGCAGGGATCAAAAACAAGTACAACAGGAAAACAAAACATTACTTTGGTAATATGGAATTTTTAACTTAAATATATACAGGATGTATATAAAATCCTTTTTCTCTGCAAAGCACTTCACATTGATATTCCCACCTCTCCTATATGATCACAGAATCTCATCTTAACTAAATATTAAAAATAAGTGTTTTGCAGCCTATATTAGGAAATATTCACCTCCATGAGGAGCAGGGAGACAGCAAATGTGGGAACCTCAAAATCCTACTCAGAGAAAGGAGCCCCCACCCCAAACCCTCCCCAGAAAATGAGACTATATGCCAAAGTTGAAAATACAGATTTTATTTAATGATGAATGCAAGGTAGAGAGAAATAGAAAAGGGAGAGGGAGGGGTGGAGAAATCAAGTACAAAATAGTCACCACCTGTGGATCCAGAGATATTCTGTTGGTCCTTCTTCACCCTGGTGGGGGTCAGTGGTGGGGGTCCCAACGTCGTTCAAAACTTTGCACTATTTATACATCCTAGCAAACAAAGGAATTAATGCTCATTGACTGTTATTCTGTTGGCTAAATTATTTCCTCACCTCTAAGGCTAATAAGCCTACATGCTTATTCCTTCTCTCCTTTTGAGCTGGTAGGCTGTGGCTGCAATCTATCCCTGCCAGAATTACCTTTTTGGGAATCCAAGCTGATTTCAGCACAATTGCCAGGTTGGCTTTCCTTGTGGCTTGTAAATCCAGCATTATTTGTGTCCATTACCAGTGATAGATTCTTCTCCCCAAGGTTTCCTAACATACCCCTAGGTCTCAGACAACACCTGGACAATAGTATCTCCTTTATCTTATCTCAAATTCCCACTGTGGTGGCTTATCTTACAGTCCAAGCTCTAGGTATCCAGCCATGGTGGTTTGGGTAGGAAAAAGTGCAGGAGATCAGAGGGAAAATGAGATAAAAGGCATCTATATATTGGTATTTGGTTCATACACTGGTCTGGTCACACCCTGCACCTGATCAGCACAGTCTGTCCCACCTCCTCACTAAACTCCATTTCCAACTCTATTCATGGGTGAGGGGCTCTCTCCTCCATGGACCTGTGAGCAAACAGAAATCCAAGAGCAGTAACTGGGGAGAGACCATGGGACATCAGGACTGATGCATCAGGATGGTAATGGCTGGAGAGACAGAGAGTGAGCATTTGTGTGGGTGTGTGTCAGTGTGTGATCACGACTGAACATCAAGCCAGACCAGCCAGCAAGTAGGAGATGCTCAGGAGGCAAGTGTTGGTGTGGCCATAGGTGTGGTCCAGGTAACCACGGGGGACAAGAGGGCTCTGAAAGTTGGCCAGCAGAGGACCAGGAGCTCCAAATCAGTTACTGGAGAGAGTCATCTACATCTGTGTGTCTGTGTGTGAGGAAACTGGGAGACAAGAGGATCCCAGGCCAGCTACTGGGCAGACTGGTAGTCCAGGACCAGCTGCTACAGAGTGATCCATATTGGCTTATGTATCTGTATACTTATATATTTTATACTAATGGGCTTTCATCCTGAGCAGCCAGAGAGGGGAAGAGGATGAGGCCACTAATACTCCTTGTGTCTGCCTGAATGCTGCATTTTCTTTTCTGTGTCAGTCTGTGTGGCTGGTCATGGGCAATAGGTATAGATGTATTGTGTGCCTCTTATGCTCAGCCTTGCTGTTGCTCATTCTGAGGACATGGAGCTGCAGCAGGAACACCTTTTGTGGAGATGTATACAATTCCTAGATCTTGAAAAATGTTCCTCAGAGGCAAACATACTTTTTCCAACATCACATAAATAAGAAATTAAAGATTAACAATAGTATAAAACTCTCATTCAAGAGCTTATTATGCCACTAAATTAAATCTGTAACAGAACTAACACTATTTAAAATTCTTGCTAAGTGCGTGGGTTCATTCATGCCTGAAATACTAACTTAACTGCTCATAACATCAATAGAAAATCTTATATCTAGATTTTCACTGAAGTTCAAAAAAATCTAGTGATATACAGTGGCAGGTGTTTCAGCAACTGTAACTCACAATAAAAAGCAAAACATGGCATCCAGTCACTTAGTTAAAGAGCTGTGGTTCATAGCTCTCATTAAAGTGTTCACAGGGGAGTACAGACAGTAAAATGACTGGTATGAATCAGTTTCTCCCTAAATAGTAGCAGCCTACAACTTCCTCATGAGAGGAGGCAAGAGGAGCAGGCACTGATCTCTTCTCTGTGACCACAGGATGTGAGAGAATGGCCTGAAGCTGTGTTAAGGAAGGTGTAGATTGGATATCAGGAAAAGGTTCTTCATCCAGAGGGTGCTTGGGTACTGGAACAGGCTCCCCAGGGAAGTGGACACAGCAGCAGAGTTCAAGAAGCATTTGGACAATACTTTCAGTCACATGGTGTAATTCTTGGGACTGTCATGTGTAGGACCAGGAGTCAGACTTGATGATCCTTGTGGGTCCCTTCCAATTGAGGATATTCTGTGATTCTAGTATAAATGGGGTTGGTGCAACATCCTTGACACATATCTTTAGAGACATTGGTTAACCCCCTCGATACATGTCTGAGGGACTCTTCATCACACAGTATCCCCACAGTATCAGGCACACGCATTTCAGGTGTAAATCATTGCATCTCACACTTCCAGGCTAGGTAAAGGGCTGTTTTCCCAAAGCCTCTCTTTTAAAAGGCAGCAGCAGTGCTACCTGAAGGGCCCCTCAGCCAAAGCCAGACAAGGCGCCTCTGCTGAAGCCCAGGGAGAAGAGAGGTCTCCATGGCAACAGGGGCCCCAGCACTCTCACAACCCCTCTTCTTCCTTCTTTCCTCAAACTCAATTTTTCTTCCAAAGAGAATTGCTTAGTAGTTCAACTGAACACACATAAAAAACAAAAGCGTAACATCTATTCCAGGCAGACTTTACCAAGGTGCATCCTGAGCTGAGCTTAACTGCTGCACAGTTCATGACTCCTGAGGCTTAGAACCACCCATACAAAACTGGGGAAAATTATTACTACAATGTTATGGTACTGCAATATGTTGTTACTATGCAGTTAGTACTACATGCAACCATGCAAAATATCATCATTTGCCTGATGCTTTTTAGACTTGATTTTCAGTCACTTTTTGCTTTGCCAAACTTTATTTCAGCTAATCAGCAACTAAATGAATCTATGCAAAGTCCCTGGTTTAGAATATGTCATCTAATACACTTCTTATAAGTGTGATAGCAGTGAAACAAAACATCATAACTCCCATCCCCAAACCTTTTTGTTTCTTACCCTCCGGTGATTCTACCATTTTTGTGTGCACAGCTATAAATTTTGGCTGGAGCTGTTGCAGACACAATCCTCATTCTTTAAAAATTCTCTCAGTCTAACCTTGAGTCATGTATCTGCAGTATTTTTACTGCAAGATTCCCAGCTCCATTCTTTACAGAGGTTGCCTATGGCAAGCTTTACTGGGAGCTATTCAAAGATAGATATTTATTCCTTATGCTAACATACATTTGCCTTTATAAACACGTTACCTAGGCTGCCTTACTTCAGGTTTGTACCCCATGAGGGACCTATCCCTTTAAAAATTAGTTGCTGCAACAATGTCATTTTACACCTCTCTGCACAGATGCCAAGACAAGGAGAAGATCAGTTTTAGGGCAGAGAGAGACTGGGAAATCCTCATGAAAAGGGACACTGTGAAGGCAGAGGTTGCGTTTGCATTGTGATATTGGACATCTCTCAAAGCACATAATTTTCCTTCAAAGCATGGTTAGAAACCAGGAGGTAACCAATCAACCCATGGCTTTCCAAAAAGTGCTATAACCATTGAAACAGAGTTGAAAGTTTAGCAGAGCATCCTCAGCTCTTCCAGTTACATTTCCCTCTGTACAGGACAGATTTAGGAAGACAAAAGGTCAAGGAACATAGAGCCTAATTCCTCAAACCTTAAATAAGGCACTGATCTAAAAGGTCTGGGAAAGTTCCCTGGATTTGGGATTCTGTGGGATACAGCTAGTAAAAAATGCATAGAAAGTAAGATGCATATCGAATCTGGGAAGTAGACATTAGCACTGAGAACGTTTCTTTCTCATTGTAATTTGCATCAATTTTGCGCTTGTGGATTTTTTCCTAAGTGACTGACAATAATTATTTTTTTAAAGAAGAAATTCAGTTTTATATCACATCAAAATTGTGAACATACTCAAATAGTCTCAGGAGGAAATGTCGATTTTCAGACTTTGAAAATATGAAAAGAACAGAAACCCCAAACCAGGAAAAGGGGAAATTTAAGTACGATATATGGAAGAATAAACTGTGAGAGTGGTGAGACACTGGGACAGGTTTCCCAAGGAAGTTGTGGATGCTCTGTCCCGGGAAGTGTTCAAGGCCAGGTTGGATGGGGCATTGAGCAGCCTGGTCTAATTAAAGGCATCCCTGCCCATGGCAGGGGTGTTGGAACAAGATGATCTTTAAGGTCCCTTCCAACTCAAACATTTTACAATGGGATATAATCTTACCTAAACCTGACATGACACAAGCATTCAGTTATACCTGTCAGTAAAAGCACAACTCATAAGCTCCTCCATTTATCTGCTGTGGCTTTGTTTGCAGGTAAGTAAACTGTGGGAAAGCCCATGTTCAAAAGAGCCCACATCTTCATCTGCCTCAAAACTGTTATTTCTGGTCTTCCTTTTTCCTGAGAAGGTGCTATTGTCACCCATCATTTTTATCTCCCTTTCAAACTAAGTTCACTGTGCACACTGGTTCCAAGAGCTCTTTGGAGACCCTCTTCATTTCCAAGATCTCACCCCACTGCTCACATTCAACTGAAAGAGACTGCAGCCACCTCTAGAGACCTCTCCCCATCAAAACTCTGAAGTGATACACTCTCTTTCCTCTTTCAAAGCTGAAGTAATAATTAGTCCCTGCATACTGATTCCTTCTAATGGCAAGAGGAAAATACACCTTGCATATCAGTATTGCTGTACTCCTATATTCACTGCAAAACTGATCTCGAGAATCTTCTTTGCTAAAAAGAAAGCTATTAAAAATTTAGTCACTTGGAAAAGGAGCCCTATGTCATCCCAAGATTAAAACAAAGAAAAAAAAAAGTTTGACTCTTCCTTGTGTTCAGCAGATATAATGAAACACTCAAAACAGCACTGTTCTGTCATATCACAGTGAGAACTAACACAAGAATTTATCCTAGTGTTCCAAGCCTTCCCACAGGTTACAAATAGAGGTCTTAAATGGGAGAAAAGAAAACCATAACATGCATCTCTCTCACAGCTGACAGCATTCTTCTGTGCAGCAGGGACCTAAATTAAATTCACAATACCAACTGTGATTCTTCCCTCTTGCAGGACCTGGACCTCTCCATGCTGTAGATTCCAGCTAATGTCAGACCCCTGTAATCATTAGTAAGACTGAACCATATAGTTTTGTTCCACCTCAAGCTGAAACTAAAAATAATTTCTTCCTTTAAATGGGTAATGCCATTTTATCAATAGCAAAGTACCTTGGGCACGCACTGATGATGTGAAATGCACAAGCTGCACATCCACCCAAAATAGAAAGGATTCAAACCCACACATCCTACCCCTAAGGGGCGTGACTCTCATCTCAGGTTTTAGGGAGAAGGATAGTCTTATCCACCTACTGAAGGGCTGACCCTCTGCAAAGAGGAACCTGGGACTCACTAGAACCAAGAACTGCTATTCTTCAGCTTAACTGAGGGGCTCACCTGATGGAGAAAAGAGCTGGATGCCACTCACACTCTAAGGACCACGGCAGAGGATAAATGATAACTTAATTAACAGCATTTCTGCAAGCATTAAGTGTGAGGCAAATACGCAGTTGTTGTCCCTTACTGATGCAAAGATACTGTCCAGCACGTATGAGAGATGTGGCTTTCTTTCCATACAGTAAAGAAGAAATACTAGTACATTCATTGGGTTGATATGGGAAGACATTTTTAAAGCCTCCAAAGTTTTCAGCTGTTAAGATAGTGTGTATCATAAATGTTTTAAACTAGCACTTCAGGGACACAGGGAGACTAGTAGCAAAGACTACTAGTTTCAAAAAAATAGTTGAAATTGGTTTTCATCACTGTAAATGCATGAGGCCCACTGCTAACATTTGTCATGGCACTAGTGCATTTTCATAATTAAAAAAGTATATTATTTCCTCCCCTGTTTAGCTCTTTGATAGGCCTAGAAAAGTTATTGCTCTGGAGGTTTCATCGGCCTCCCAGCCATCCAATCGGCAAACAAACCCCTTGTGATATGTTGAAATGTTTTCTCCATGTCTTGAAAACAAATTGCAGGAGGGCCACACCATAACTTACATTAATCTTGCAAAATTTGTACCTATGATATTTTTTGGTTGGTTGGTTTTTAAATACTCCGAGCTGCTGAAGGAATGATTATGTGATAATGTCTGTTTTCTTCTTCAAATAATTTTGGAGGATCCATGCTCATGAAACTAAATCTGGACATATTACTCAAATTTATTCTTGGTAAGGTTTAACACCCAAAAAAGAAAGAATGAGAATTCTGACTTTCCTCACCTAGTCTTGTTTTCTTCGGACACTGTTTGCTGGCTATTGTTTTGTGCCAGGTACTATCCAACATATAGAACAACACAGAGTACCTATGATATTAAAAGTATCCTTTCCCCACACTATATGCTAAGAAGAAAAAAAGCAAGAACTGTGAGGATTATCTCCACTGCACAGAGGAATAACTGATGCCAAAAGACTCAGTGATTTTTTAGTAATAGCCAGTAAGTGCATTGTCGACTGGGACTCAACACTGTTCCATGGCTATGCTTACCATCTTCTTAGAAATTATTTAAGTTATATTAAATATTACCAAAAAGAGACATATTAGAATTTATTACCATGACCACAAAAATGGACTTTAGCATTACTCAAGATCAGGAAAATCCAAAACAAATCCTTGATAAAATGAGCCAATGACCATCAGCAAATTCCTGATGAACTCCCTTAAGAAAGTTGGATGTTTTCTCAGTCAAGCCCTATGTGTAAAGCCTTGAATGACTGAGATGGTAGTAACATTTTACTGAAATCCAGCCTAGTTATCTCCCAAACAGTGCTAACTTGACTCACCATAAAGCTTATTTTGCCTTGGTGGGGGTTTTTTTGTTTGTTTGTTTAGGTATTTTTGTTTGGGTTCGGAGGTTGTTTTTGTTTGTGTTTTTGCTAAGAAATGCACACATATTCCTAACAAAACAATTTGGTATAAGCATTGAGAAAGCAAATGTACACACATTCATAAAATTACAAAGCAATACCTTATTACCACAAATCTATGATTCCTACTGTAAGAGTAATAAGTACACAAGATTGCACATGGTTATAAATATTTACAGTATAAAGTATTCTAAAGGATTTATTTAAAATCTGCAGAACACAAATACCAAATTACTGCAGAGTGAAACAGAAATTCAGCAAAACTTGTTTGAAAACACTCCACACCCTTGTTTATGTTAAAGAGAACAGATCCCATTGCAGCTGAAAATAAACCCATCTAATTTTTGCCCGTTAAATGCTGGTAGAAAAGGTTACTAAGTAATACATACATGTAATGTATAAGTTCTTATCCGTAACGAATATATTTCATAGCAACAGCTTTTACACATCAAAATCTACAAGGAACTTGAAATCATACACCCGAAGACCAGAAATGCAGTAAGAAGAGTCACGAAGGCAACCAGTGATGCCAGTCACCTTTTGGTCTGCAGTCCCTGACCGCAAGGATGTTTTAAAAAAAAAAAAAAATCAACAAAGAACTCCAGCAACTCTCACTCACCCAGCAAAGAGCCCACAAAGATGACAACCTGCACGGTGGTGGTGAAGTGCCGGTAGCTCTGTTCCTCGCCGTGCTCCTCGCTCTCCACGGCGCCCGCCTCGCTGGCATTCCCGCCCTGCCACACCATCTGCCCGGCCGAGGCGTTCCCCGTCTCCAGAGCTCCGGTGACAGCCTGGGACGGGGCATGGTCGCTTTCATTCACCAACACCCAGCTTCTGTCGTACCCCATGGCGAAGTTCCCGCCTTCCTTACTGCCACCTAATAACACAGGTTGTCCAGACCTTGTCTTTAGAGAATGAATGGAGCGCACAGGTCAAAAGACGCTTCTGAGGATAAAGCCCGGTCTCTGCCTCTCGGAGGCATCTTCACCACATTCCTGCGTTCCGAGAAGCAGGCTGGCTGTTTGTGTTTTCACCTTGTAACTCATGACAGCCAGCAAACAGAAGCAGAAAACAAGCCAGGCTTCTCCTTCCCATCAGCTGTGCCATAGTTTTTGCTTCACACCGCCACAGGTCTCCTCAGCATGTTTTACCGCAATATGCGAGAGAAGGGATCCCGGTCCCCAGAATCACACCCCGCACCGCGGCTCATCCTCCCTCCGCTGCCGAGGCTCGCGGCACACGCTCGCACGGTCGCGGATTCACTGCACAGCAAAACCGGCCTGCAAGAGTGGGGGGCCACCAACTCTGTCCCCTCACTCCACTCTCAGCGTTGGCTCTGGCTTTGCTCACAGCCCTGAGAGAGGAAAAGCATGGCTTTCCCCATAACACATCTGCTTCCGCCCTCTCCTCTGCTCCTGCCCGCTCCCTCCCGTCTCTCTGCGGGCTGTGCGCGGCGCTGGACGCCGCTAAGACCCCAGCGCAGCGTCCGGAGAGGCCAGGGACTGCTCCGGGGCTGCCCCGGCGCTCCCGCTGTTCCCGGGGGAGAGGAACTGCGGCTTGACTCGCAAGGCGGGGGCGCTCGAGCGTCCGGCGAGCCGAGGCGGCTCCGTTCGATCCCTGCGCGCCCCGCACTGAGCGATGCTGGCAGCGGCGCCCCTGCTCCGTCGAGCTCCCACATCCCGGAGCGGCCGCCGAGCCTCCGCGGCCCCGCACTGCCAAACCCCGCGGCGACCCCGAGCCGGGCTGAAGCGGGAGCGCCCGGCCCGCCGCGCTCCCGAGGGCGGGCGCGCCGCCATCACGGAACCGCGGCCGCGGCGCTCGGCGGCGCCGCCATTTCGCTCGGGGGCTGTGGGAGCGGGCGGGCGCGTTTTAAACCGGGGCTTTGAAACAGGTCCCTAATTCTGATGACACACTGTCAAAATACGGTGCTGGGTTCTAGATACGCATGTTACTTGTTAAAATAGATCTTTTTCTAGATGAGTAATTTTCCAGAAACGCTTGTCAGTGGACATTATAGGTTCGGGCATTGATGGTGTGCATCCATATAGTGGGTACACGATTGCCTTTAATTTGGAGGTGTTGGGGAGGTGCTAATTGAAAATTAAGCCAAAAGGTTTTTTCAGCCACTGGTCGCCAGTCTGGAAGTGCCCCGGTAAGAGGAGCTATCCATGTGCTCAGCCCCTACACAGCGCGGCTTCCTCAGGGACCCAACACTCATGAGATGTGTTCAGTGACATCTGCCCAGTCTCCTGCGATGCGAACTTTGGTGATCCAGGACAGAGCTAGGTGTTGTGCCATGTGTTCAAAGGCATTTGCTGACCACAGGAATATCAGATTGCCATTGTCCCATTCCACCGCAGGTCCTGGAGGCTGTTGGCCAAACCTCTGCTTGTACCTCCATGTGTTTGGGCCCAGGCATTTGCAGCCTTTTCTCATTCCTCCAGGAGTTCATTGCTCCAGCCACTTTTCTACTAAGTCATGTCTCTGACTCACTCACCCTCCTACCTCTTTCGCACACTCATTCACTTTGTCCACCCAGTCCCATTTTTCCCCACTTTCCAAGCAATAATCAGCAACGTTCACCATGCTTTCCCCTTATCTTTCCTTTCCTGAACAGGCTTCCTCCTCCTTTTGGCCTCCAGCATTCTTGTGGCCAATGTCTGTAACAAGAGTCTGACCTCAGTCCCTTCACCTCCCAGTCACCTGCAAGGTGCTCTTACTCACACAGCCATCCCTTTCTTCAGTTCCTCCATTGGTACGGAATGATGACCAAGGAGGCAGGCAATGCTTACTGTGTACCCTCTGCGTTGTCTTTGCACAGATCTGCATAGTCAAGAAAGATTGAGTTTTCTAAAGGAAGAGGTCCTGTGGGCATAGGATGATCCAGGTTTGACTTAGGAATGGAACGGAACAGAAGTATGTTGCATGACTGGGACTTTGAAGGACACCACGGCCAAAAAATAAATCTTTTCCTGATTAAAAGTCATTTAAATATTTAAAAACTCATATCTGCATATGCTAATAAGCTTAATGAAGTACATGCTACCACAAAAATGACTGTATTACTCAACGCTCGGCTTAGACCATGCTGTAAGTAACATAGAAGGAGCGGGATCAGATTGCACCGTATGTAAGGAGGGCAGACCTGTTAGGAGAAAGACCCTTAAAGACCTCAGAGACAGTTGTCAGGCTACTCTCCCTCCATCCAAGTGGAGATGCTGTCTTGGTAAGCGTGTACCTGCTATTATTATTACCTAAGTTAACACAATGTTATCATTAGAGCTCTATCACAGCTAGTGCATTTATTCAGGCTTTGTACTTCTGTTGCCTCAATAAATCACATTGTTTGTGAATCTGTGCTCATGGAAGTTCCCATTGAATACAACCAATGTGGTTATAACTACATTATAACCAATGTAATGCCAATTTGGTTATAATCAGAATAACCACAGCTGCATGCAGCTCCTCTGATCTCTGGAGACCAGCTGGAATGCAAGAAGTTTTATTTTCTGCCAAATTTCTTACTCTTAACACTCAGAACCTTTTCCCTCCCTCCTGCACTTCATAGGAAGACTGACTTCCCCTCATCATGCACATGGGGAAGTGAAAGCACATTCTCACAAATCATTTAAATTTTATTTGCTAGAATTAAATTTTAATGTTGTGGGAGAGAGTTTTAAATTTTGCCTTAAATCTTGGAAGCAAAGCTTCTGGCCAGATGCAGTCTGGCACATGTTTGAGGCAGGTGGATGTTCATCGTATTCCAGTAAAATGGTGCTAAGCATGTGAATACTCCCTGCAGTAATGTAATTTGCTTTAGTTCATGCAGATTTTCAGAAGGTTAGTTAGCAAAGCCACAGCACTGAAAAAAGGTTGTCTCTTCCTCGTCAAATTTTCACACTCCTGCTGGAGTACAAGACTTTTAAAAACAAATTTGCAGAATGTTTTTATGATTGTGTTAGTTTACTCTGGCTTTCTTCTTAGAAACAATGAATCATTATAAAAGCAATTAAGGGAAAAAAATAGCTTGAGGTAGACATCTGGTCTAGAGCACTTTATCTTAACAGGTTAAAATTTTGCCAAGTCACAAAAGTATGGGGAAGTCGGGCAGCTTTAAAAGGCATACCCTTATCTGGCCCACCCACTGCTATACAGTGTCACAGGGAGACATTTCCCATGTGGTGGGCTGCGTGCCCCACACCACATGCTCGGGAAGTATAAACCCATAATCGCTGTTAAAGGAAATTTTGCTGACATTTCTTAGTTACTGCATCACCAAGTCATTCTTGCTGTGTATTTGTGTGGGAGAGAAATGAATATGTGGCCTAGACACTTTTATTTCCAGTCTTTAACACAGGGAAACTTTTTATCTATTATATACAAATCAATAATAACTATACCCAGCTGTACCAGAGGAAACTCCAGTGATCAGTTACAGTGCCTCAGGACACAGATGACTGAGCAAAAGTATGTCTCTGTTGTTGCTAAACACTAAACATCTTTGGTCATGCATTTCCCACCAAAAAGCAGGTGAGCTAGAAAGACCTTGCCACTAAAGACACATTCTAGGAATGGTGAGGAATGGAGACCAGCATCACAATAGTGATACCATTTAACACTTGTTTTTCGTTTGATACTAACGAGGTTGTTTCAGTGTGACTGAAAGATAAAGTGTGCGTGTAATAAGCTTTCAATTTCAGAAGTATAAATTGAGGGCTATAGAAACTGATCATTAGCATAAATGAGTGGTCTCTTTATAACAAAATGTCTGTACTCAAGGGTCAGGGAGTAAAGTCAAAGTCACTAAAACTCCATTCCTACATCTGGGCGCAAGGTAGCAAGCTGCAGACTACTGCAACATTTTTCTTTGCCTGGGGATTACTTTACCTAATAGATAAGCTTGTATGTATGAATTTACTTGGGGTTTCTTTATGAAGATTCCAAAACTTTAAAGGCTCCCTCTCGTGGCAGTCCATTTCAGTAATTACCGCGTGAAGTGACTGAAGGAAGGCACATTTTCTTCTCTGGTTGTCACTGCCCCCTGACAGCCCCCAGCTGCCTCTCTCTGGCAGGTCCCACCAAGCACACCCGGCCTCACTTCTTTGTTTGCAGTTCAACCAAAAACTGTTCGCCCTCCACCTGCTATTACTCACTACAGCAACTATCGGTGGGAACCTTTCTACAGTTTTCACAGGAACTACATGAAATCTAGCTCTACATGAAATCTGTACTGAAATCCGTGGTTAGTGTTTTCCTTTTGTAACTCTTTCTCAGTATCAGTTTTAAAAGATCTACACAGTATCTCACTGTCTTTGCTGTGTATCCCTGTAATGCAGATATACCTGGAGGCATATCTTGAGGGAGTTCAGACTGGACATTAGGAAAGGTTCTTCACCCCAGAGGGTGGCTGGTCACCGGAACAGGTTCCCAGGGAAGTGGCAGTGTCACCAAGTCTCCCAGAGTTTGGACAGTGCTCCTAGTCACACTGTTTAGTATTCGGGAGTCCCGTGAGGAGCAGGGCGCTGCACTCGGCGATCCTTAGTGGCCCATTCCAACTCGATGCATTCCTGTGGACGAACCACCGGGGCCCACGCGGCGCCGGCAGCCCCGGCCCCGGCTCCTCCTCCTGCCGCCGCGGCGGAGGCGGTGCCGGGCCCGCTCCGGCTCCAGCCCCAGGCCGGCACCGGGGCCCGCCATGGCCGCTGCGCGCCCCCGCCGGCGCCGCTGACATGGCCCGGGCCAGCGGCGGGCAGCAGCTGCCGGCGGAGCTCGCTGCGGAGCCGCCGGAGAGTTACCAGCTGCGGCAGGAGAACGAGCTCCAGGTGCTGGAGTCCATTTACGGGCAGGACTTCCAGGACCTGCGGCAGAGCCAGGCCTGGAAGGTAGCGAGCGGGGCCGGGGCCGGTGCGCAGCGGGTTCGGGGCCGGTGCGGAGCGGGGCCGGAGGGCGGTGGGGACGCGGCTGGCGCTGCCCGGCTGAGGCCGCTCCTTGCCTGACGTGTCGCGGCTCTCGCTGCGTGCCCGTGGTCCTTCCCTCAGCCCTGCAATCGGCCCCCTTGCAGCACTCACTCTGTGAGCATACCTGTGCTCATAAATTGCATTCTAAATAATTGTTAGGCTTTTTTAAAATTACCTCTTAATTAATTCCTTAACCTACTAGTTACATACTTGCTCGGCTAATTAATCTCGTCGGTATACATGATGATATTGTTATTATAGTTATTATATACTGTGGTTTTGTTACAGTGCCTCTATTTCCATGATAATAATTTTGCTTTCATTTTTATGGGTATGGAGTTTTTTTATTAACAGCTAGTTAATGTTCAGGCCTGGTACTCACTACTCTCTTCCATTTGTCTTTTGGGTCCCCATCAAATTGATATTTCCTTTCCAACTGTGTCCATGATACTGTTTTCCTGTATCTGGAGGTAATGGTCACTATTCTGTTCCACAGGTTCACTTTTACTGTTGTTTCCTTTTACATTCTTGCATCTTGAATGTCTATAAGATATCCTCTGCTTTCTTTTGTGTCAGAGACTTGAACTTAAATATTTTGCAGCAACTTACAACTTTTTTCCTCTTTTTTTGAAGTTTGGTAAGAACACTTAAGTAATTTGTTGGGTTTCCAGAAGTATTCACTCTGTATTGAAGGTCATATCTGATATCCTCTTCACTTGACATGTTCTCCTCCTTGCTGGAAAAGCAAAGGGGACAGTTACCATCTGTTTCTGTATTTGTTATTACATGTGGTCTTACTTCACTCTCTGTTTTTCATGTTTCTGAGGGCTGGATTGTTTTGTTGCTTGTTTTTAAACCTAATTGAAAAGAAAAAGTTGGGAATACTTATATGGGCGTATTTTACTTTATTCTGATTTTGAGTAGGTAATTTGAGCAGGGAAGGGATGGGGAAGGCAATGCTTGTTAAAATTCTGGTTTATGGCAAAACACAAAATACAACTACAAAAAAAAAATACTGTCCATTTGTTTGGCTGTGTAAGGTGTATATCAGTGTGACATTATGGTCTGTTGCCATGTCGGAAAGTAAAATAATGCCTGGGTTAGTAATCTGGACACAAATGAAAAATGCTCTTCTTATAATGAATGCTTTAATTTGTGATATAAATAACCCGTGTTAAGTTTATTTATTTTTTTCTACTGTTGTCTTACAGTAAGCAGAATACAAAAGTTTTAGTATAGAACCTAATTTTTGCTCAGTCTGAATTATCTTTCTAATGGCTGTAACTATGCTTATCTGAAGACTTTGTAAAAATATACTGGATATACCATGATAGTCAGTGGACCAGGCCACACCTATTAAGCAATGTCAACATATTAATGTATTTTTTTAATGGTTTGGATGGTCTAAGCTGTATTCTACTATAATATAGATTGAGAGCTGTGTGTTTTCATTAAAGCAAAACCAAACAACCCTTTTCAATCAGAAGTTTTGGTTTGTGTTTTTTTAGGTACGACAACCTCCTGAAATTAATTTAGTTCTGCGTCCTCAGGGATTGACCGGTGCTAATGAAGTGTATGCCAAAGTTGACCTGTGGGTCAAGTGTCCACATACTTACCCTGATACGTAAGTGAATGTTAAATTATAACCTTTTTTCTCTGCTTTCTGTAGCAAAGTGTAAGTTGAAAAGACATGTGGGTTTATTCATCACTTAGTCTTGCTTTCTGCATGTCAGTATTTATTAAGCCTTGGGTATTTTATAATGTGCAACCCTAAGCTTTGGCACCTGAATTGGGTTTTGTCTTTCGTGCAATGGAGAATAATAGGGATGAGTGTGTCAGTGCAGAAGTGCAGCCCCAGTTTGTAGCTTGGAGGTACATGACCACAGGTGTACCTGCCACTGTCTTAGTGCCCTTGTTAAACTTCTTGAACTCCTGACTCTTTCACGTGAGACAGACTGAATCTCCTTTCTATTTAAAGCCGTCTGTTGTTCTGTTTTCTGTTGGATTAGCTTTTGGAAGAGTTCTCCATAGAGAGTGTAGGAGTTGCAGGTGACCAGTCTACCCCAGAATTTTGTGTTGGCAAGTGATTTCCAAGTTAATTGTTGCTCTTTGTGCTATTTTGTTTAGTCCTTATTCCACTGATAGCCCAAAACATAAGTTTTGGACTTCAGTCCATCCATTTGTGCTGTGGCATGAGTGCTGTAGAAGGGAAATGCTATTCCTTATTAAGTGATAGCTCAGTTATACTCTGTAACAAGGATGTAACAGATACTCATTTTTTTTTTGTTTTAGTTTAAAATAACACACCTACATTTTCCTTGTTTATTTTAAAATATAGCTGATATTTATTTATTTCATTTGTTTCTTAGGTTTTGTGTTATCTGTATAGTGGTGATAAATAAATTTTGAACATCTGAATGTTGTGTTAGTAATGTTGTAAATGGCTTGTTCAATAAGTTAATGGTTAAGAGCATGAATTATTAAGTCTGCAGAGTTTCTTTGGTAGTTCTGCTGATAAGTGTTACCAAGATGTAATCTGCAACTGGAAAATTTTATGATTGGGAATATAATACTGTATTTCTGACTTTATCTTGTATATGTAATATTTATATTGTGCTTATTTGAGCATTGACTAATTGCCAAGTAACTGTGAATGCCATTCCTTTTCCCTCACACAGTTTTTATCAACAATCTGTTACTTTTTGCACTCAATTTTTCTAATGAGGACTTTTTTAATGTTTTGTTGCTGTCCCACAGAGTTCCCGAAATACAACTAAAAAATTCAAAAGGCTTGTCAAATGAGAAAATAAATGAACTAAAATCCAGACTAGCTGAATTAGCAAAACAGCGCTGTGGAGAGGTAAGAGCGTTTCACTTCCTTGAGAAATATACTCTGGACCTAAATAGTTCTAAAGGTGTATGGTATAATACGGTGGAAAGCATCCACATTGGAAGTGTAAGCTGCATTGCTTTTAAGGAAGGAGGAACTATCTTTCTTAGGAATATTTCTAATTAATGAAAGTTCAAATTTTGGATGTTCCCACAATCCAGTGCAAGTATAAATACTGCAAGCCTTATTCCTGTTTAAAGGTTCACATTATTAGGTTTTAAGGTTCTGAGTTATTTGGCAGTATGAAAAGCAATGTTGACTGTAAAACTGAGAGCTTTCTGCACTTTTCAGATTAATTTGCATAGCATAAGAGGCCATATCTGTTTAAGCAAACAGTGGTTACATGGGGAGTTTTTCCATGTGATCTTGTTCACCTAACATTGAACTGAAGGGCAAGAAACCTTTGTTCTAACACCAGCTCAGCACTTTGTAGTACAGTCCCTCCATGCCACTGTGCCTTTTTTTTCTGTTTTTAGAAGTAGGGATGCTTGAGTTTTCCTGGAACTGGGTAAAAAGGGAAAGATTGAGAAACATGGGAAGCTTAGACCTTTTTAGGTTCCTTTATTTTAAGGGATTTTATACATCCTTGGTTATGTTTAGTAATAACAATACTTTTCTGTTGTTGTTGAGATCTGAAACGATTCAAAGAATTACAAACAACGAATTATTGGTCAAAGCAGGGGTTTTGGTGTGCTTCTTATTACTATTTGGAAATGTTGTAAGTGAACACATTTTAATAGCTCCATTTGTCTTTTTAAAAATGAGTATTACACAGTTGTGGATATTATAATAGGCTGAAGTGGAGTAGTATTTTGCTTTCAGTTTCCCAAGCCTGTCAACTTTGCAGGTTTAGCAAGAGCTGTCTGTCATTCACTCCTGCCACATCAAGCCTTTTTTTTTCCATTTGAATACTATACTTGTATTTTGATTGCCATTTTTTTCTGCAGATACTTTAAAAATAATTGTTTTTAGCCAGATATGTACTGTTCCATAACCAAGAATTTACTCAAAATTTTATGTAGCTCTGGAAATTAGCAGTTTAATAAAGCATTCTGGAATTTAGACTGTGGGGTTTTTGTTTGCTGTTTGTTTTTTTTTTGTAATGACAGTGCTGTGGACAATTCATAGGAAGTACAAGGGTTAAATTCTCTAAGTAACTACAAAACCATGCAATATGTACTTGGTCTGCTCACAAATGACCACAAGAATTATTAGCCTGTAGGGCTTTCAAGTCCCAGTTTGACATCTGATCTCATTGAAAGCACCTAAAAATATGTCATACATTTTCCTAATGCTGATTTTCCAAAGAGTTGATTTTTCTACACATTGCTCCAGCAATGTGTAGATGTGGTTGAGTTACATGTATGGTACACATTTTGTATCAATGGCATATGCAGTGCTATCCTGAAGTACTTTTATCTGCAGCAAAAAGGAAGATAACTTTTCTCTCTACCTTGACAGGTATTCCTTATTAAATTGTATTCTGTGATATAGAAAGTTTGACAATACCTCAACCACCTGTTGAAACTGAACAGCAAACTGTCAATATTGAGTTTTCTCTTGGTTTTGGTGGGTTTTTTTAATACCTATGTTGTACAATGATTGCCTTGCCTTCTGAACAGTAACTTGGGAAAGATATTCTAGTTGCACGTGTCAGATTTATGCATATGGTGCTGTTCTTTTGTTTTTGAATTGCCTCCTGGCTTCATTCTTACTTTCAAGCAGGGGATTCAGTGTTTAGAATCTTCTAAATGTCACCCTGTTACAGGCAGATGGTACAGTTTAATTTGGCTGACGTGCAAATCCTGCTCAGTGGTGCTGCTGACTGCACCTTTGTCCTGTATTATTCTTTAATTTTAGAGCTAAAATGGTCTCTTAGCACTGTGGATTGCTTACATTAATAAGGGGATGCTACTAGACTGCTGAAAGCTTAAGCCCTGACAGGTCAATAGATCATCAATAGTTTAAGTAAGCAGTAATTGAAAATGTATTCCAAGATGGCAAATCATGTAGCAGAGTTTTCAATGCAGTTCTTATTTTAGTAGTTGTGGCTATATGAATATGGAATGCTTTATGTGACTTTACAGTTCTAACAAGGAGACTACTAGAGGAAGGATTTGATTTCTGGTTAGCAGTGAAATAATTATTTCATAGTAGTAGGTACAGTAATAGGTAAGTGCAAAGGATTTGTTCTGTTGTAGCTCATATATCATAAACCCATATCTGTGGGAGTAGAAAGATTATGCCTAAAAGAAAATGATAAAATTATTTTTAAATTTCACTTTTCTGTTAGAAAATAAGATGGCTTATGTAGTCTGTCTTCCAGTAATTTTTGCTATATTTGCTACTGTGGTCAGGGATTTTTCCCTGTTACAATTTATTAATAAATAGTTCTGACAAAAAATAGTGAAATATGATGAATTTTCCCTGATATATAACAAAATTGAGAAAAATGCTTCTGGAGTGTTGCTTTTTGAGGTGGGTAGCATTTAGCTATCACTTGACTCTGCATTTCATTTGTACTTATTTTCTTTCAGGTGATGATATTTGAACTTGCCGACCATGTACAGTCATTTCTCAGTGAGTATAATAAACCACCTTCCAAGTCTTTTCATGAAGAAATGCTAAAAAATCATCAGAAAGAACAGGAACGATTGGCTCAGGAGGAATTGCGTAAGGCACAAGAAGTTAAGAGAAGAGAGGAGCAGGAGGTAAGAGATAGCAAAGTATGAATAACCATATATTCTTAAAATAACGTAATCGTGATTTTAAAATCACTCTGCATAAAGATGAGTTTCAGTGAATTATTGACTTGTCAGACCTGGCAGTATGAGTTGATCAATATGTATTATATTAATATCTGCTGCTGTAATTGTAATATATAAATGATGCAGTTTTAACCCAGGAAAGTATTTATGCCTGAAACAAACCTAAATGTTGATTCCTGATCCTATAAAAATCCTTTATCAAGAGGACCTTATACAAAAGTGTAAGCAAATGTACATATTAAGTGCATTCCGTGGTAAACTAAGACATGTTAGCCAGGCAGGCAGGTAATCATACCTTCTTTCACTCTTAGATTGACTGGAGCATTCACTGTGACAGGCATCTCTAGAGAGCAACAAATTTAATCTAAAGAGATGTCAGACCACCAATACCCTTCAATAGAAATGAGGGGATTAATCCAAGTCTCACAGGGGCTAGTAGTGTGAAGTCTCCACGCTGTGGAGAATATGGATAGAATAGCTCTGGTTTTTAAAAGATCATTTGGATTTATCTCTTTGTCTTTTTTTGTGTGTGTGTGAAACTTTATTGTTTGGCCTGGCAGTAGAAGTAATTTACAATTCCATTCTCCTGTATTATACAATTTATGCTGTTAACTTCCTCAGGAGAGCCAATTTGACTTCTTGTTTTTTCATTCTTGTGACATCCTCTAAGTCCTCTTTCAACACTTTCAAAAAATCAGCATCATAATTTCTTTACTTTAAATCAGGGTAAGATTTTACCAGTTGCATTGCATGTACTGTTGCGTTTCTAACAACTGAAATTTATTTCAGCAACGTGAAATACTTAATGAGATTCAGAGAAGGGAGGAAGAGAAAAGGGAAGAAAGAAAAAAGAAAGAAATTGCCAAACAGGTATTCTTTCTAAGCAGGTGTGCAAAAAAATATTGCAGTAAGTTCTTCCCAGTACTGTAACAGTACTTGTAAAAATTTGAAATACTCTTTTCTTATTCAAGGCTTCTAGTATATCTAAATTGAAATGGGTTCTTGCTTATTTCTGGGGTTTATTTCTGGAATATACTAGCATCTTGAGTGTACCATGGTGGATATTTTCAAACAGACATAGAAAAAAGCTTGTCTATAATGTTTCCAGTTCCTTTGCATTCTTGCCATGGACAGTGCCAAAATGTACTTTCTGAAATCTCAGCACTTTTTCTTTGACCTCATGTGTACATTTATTATGAAAACATATTTCTTCTGTAATCTGCATGACTTCATAGAATAATAACTAAGTACTAGCATATGTTGATTATAGGAGTGGCTTCTGTATTTTTTTGGTGTTTTTCCTGATTTATAGGAACGTTTGGAAATTGCTGCTCTGACAAATCAAGAAGATTCTCACAGGAGAGATACTGCAGGACATAGAGCTGCTTCACGCTTAAATGGGAGCTATTTGGAACATGGAGTGAATAATAAACACCGACCAAATTCAGCTGGACGTTCAAAGTATATCAGTTTGCATGTGGATTTTTTTAGATTTATTTACTTACTTGTTTATTTATTTATTTTGTTGCAAACATTAGATTACAAAGTGAAATTTGAATGCAAGATAATAGTATGCCATGTTGTTGACCTGTTCATTTTAGTCTCTTCCCTGCCACCTTCCCCCCTTACCTTCATTGGTCATGTTTAACGAAGCTATGTGCTGTGGATAACTTGGGAACTTTCTAGCTTTTAAGGTTTGTATTCAACTCCTGATTTTAAAAATAGTATCTTTCTGAGTTGGAGAAAAATGTTCTCTTCACATTGCAGACGAGAACGCCAGCTTTCTGTTAGTAATAATGAAGAGTCCCCTGGAAATCATGAAGTTTTGAACTTCAGCACGAGTGGTGCTGGACAGCTTACTGTTCATAAAGGAAAATGTCTAGGTAAGCAAATTTACAATTTGCACTTGATATGTTGGGGTTTGGGATGCTTTCAGTAATATGTGAAACCACTGATAAGCTCAGGGTTAGGGTTAGGAAGTGGATACTTACTCTCCTTCCATTGTTGTTGATGGCAATGGCATAAAACCAGCAGGTTTAGCAAAAACATTAATACAGGACGTGACAGAAAACTGAGCTGGAAGACCTCCATGGAGTGCCCACATGGACAGACCATCAGATGTTTTCATTGTTTGTTTTCAACATAGCACTTCCTCAGTGGATGGATGAACAGCCTGAAAGTCTCTTGAGAAAGGAAGGTTTTATTATTTTGCAGTTTGAGGGTGAACAGTTGTGTTACTGTGTGTAGAACTTGTCATTTGCTAAGTAGGAAAGTTGTTCATTTATTAAAACTTGAAATTCTTGAAAATGTGCAGCAGTTTTTTGTCAACGTGTGATTGTTTTCATTTGAGTACTGTTACATAGCATTCAGTCTCATCAAGCCTGATAGTTTCCATACTTACTATATAGATACATGTCTTGTCTAGTTGTAAGTTGGTTTATGTTTCTGCCTTCAGAAAACAGGCTTACTGGTATTTATTTAGCATTTGCAGGAGCTTTTGTCAAATCCTTAGAAACAAAAGAAGCCATGTTCTCTTCTCTCCCTTGTGTATAGGCAAAGATGAACAGCTTGGTAAATCTGTCTACAATGCCTTGGAAATTCACAGTGGAGACTTTGTTCTAATATATGAGTGGGTTCTGCACTGGCAAAAAAAGATGGGAAGGTTTCTTACAACTCAAGAAATAGAAAAGATTGAGAAGTCTAAGAAACAGGTAATGCCTGTATTTTGCATTTGGCTTAATAAAGATTAGATGAGGTTCAGTGCTTTTCTTTAGGCTGCTAGTTTATATTAACCTTAAGAGGGTAGTAATGAATTTGAAAATGCTAATCTTAGAGTATCTAAGCATGAAAGAAAATGAGCGTGTTGGGGTATTCAGGAGTTCCTTTACTATTATACAAATGCAAGAAAGCATGTTTGCAAGTATGCATAAATAAAATATTGAAATTCGGAAGAAACAACGAATCAAGCTTACCTGTTAAAATCAAAGCTGTACTTTCTTGAGTGCACAATACTTCCTTTTTAGAAAAGTATGAGGATGTCATATATTTTATAAGTATTTTGTTTGTGTTACGGATTTTATTAGTTGTGTGTCCCAAGCTGTGACAAAATCCATGTTATGTTGTGTTTCTCTACCAGCTTCAGGGAGCAGAAACAGAGTTCAACTCACTGGTGAAGCTAAGTCACCCAAACATAGTACACTACAAATGTATGAACCTCAAAGAACAGGACAACTCAATTGTGGTGGATATTTTAGTGGAGCACGTAAGTGGTTGCAGCCTTTCTACATACTTGCACAAAGAGACTCCAGTTCCAGTTGAGCAGTTGCGCCATTATGTGATCCAAATCTTGTCAGCTCTCGACTACTTGCACAATAATTCAGTAGTGCACAAGGTCCTTTGTGCTTCCAGTGTCCTGGTAGATGCTGAAGGAAACATCAAGGTCACAGACTACAGCATTTCCAAGCGCTTAGCTGACATCTGCAAAGCTGATGTTTTTGAGCAAACCAAGGTTCATTTTAGTGAGGATGGTCTTCCCAACAAACCTGGAAAAAAAGGAGATGTATGGCGTCTGGGCTTGCTGCTGCTTTCACTCAGCCAGGGCCAAGTAACCAAGGAATTCCCAGTTGCTGTGCCTACCAGTTTACCTGCTGAATTTCAAGACTTTCTAGAAAAGTATGTTTGTCACATTCCTATATATTTTTGTCTTTGTTTTTCCTTTTTTTTTTAAATTTTTTTAAGATTTTAACAGTTTTTTAAAGAATATATAGGTCTTCCTGTGTTGCTAGCTCTAGTTTTTATAGAAGAGGTTGGTCTCATGGCTCAGGCTCCTAATCTGGGATTTGGGAGAGCAGATTTGGTGCTCTCTTTTTCTCTGCTTTGCCACCAACTATGTATCACTGTGATAAGCCATTTAGTCTGTCTTTGCTTCTGATTCCCATCTAAATGATGGAGGTAATAATATCTTAAATATAATAAGAACTCTTCTAACATTTATGTCAGACATTAAATAGTTCTCTCTCGTTTGCTAACAGGTGTGTTTGCTTGGAAGATAAAGAAAGATGGACTCCTCAGCAGTTGCTACAACATAGTTTTATAAACATTCCACAAATAAAAATACCTGTAGCTGAAGAAAATCTAGATGGTAAGAAACTTGGTTCTTGTTGTATTCTGCTAAGTAAATGGAATGCCTGCAGTAAGAAAAATTGAGCTGTGCTACAGCTTTAGAAGGCTGCACAAGTGTGTTACATGAACGGACCTAAAAGTTAGTGTGATCTTTAACTTCTCTGTTCAAGACTAGCTGGGGTGGACTGACTACTGTTTTTTCTTCTGTAGAAGCAGCTCATGCTTTAAAGAAACCTGTAAACTCATCCACCTCCTGCACGGTGTAAATACAGATTTAACTTTGTCCTTGGAAGATGGTCTTCCAATGACACTTTTCCTTCTTACATTCTTGTTAAAATCATTCCTTTGTCCAGCATAATTTATGTTAGTAATTAAAAACAGTATTAAGATTTGTGCTTGTACTAGAACTTTACATAGCAGAGCACTTCTGTATTTTAGGGTTTAGTTCACTTGAAATTATTTAGTCTTAGTCTCCTTGCTCCTTACTTGACAGCTGCTAGGCCTTACCTCCATATTGCCAGTGATGGTAACTTTGTCTTCATTGCAGATTCAGCAGGTATAGATTGCATGGAGACAGTTGTACCCAGCAGTCAGATATCCAGTGCTTCATTCTTCACAGAAACACAGAGACAATTTTCACGATACTACAATGAATTTGAAGAGCTAAAATTACTTGGTAAAGGGGCTTTTGGAGCAGTCATCAAGGTATGGCATAAAAATTGGCTCCTCTGTGGAAACCTTTTTGGGGATATGTTTGCTTTCACTGAAGCAGAACAATATATTTGATATTTGCATGGTTTTATTCGCTGTCTGCTAGTGTTGTGCCTGTGTTGAGGTTTTTATCTGGAATTGAATAGTCTGAAAAGTTTATTGCAAGAGGTTGCTGGCAGACTGGGGAAAAGCCTGTCAGTACTGGGAACCTTGCATTTGAACTGTAGTCATTTTCTAGGTGAAAGGAAGACTTCCTGTTTCGTGAAATTAATCTTCTGGCTCTGCTTTGTAAGGCATTTGTAAGCATTTGACTTTGAATTAATGTGAATTTTGCAGGTGAGAAATAAGCTTGATGGTTGCTATTATGCTGTGAAACGTATTCGCATAAACCCTACCAGCAAGCAGTTTCGGAGGATTAAGGGGGAAGTGACGTTACTTTCCCGCTTGAACCATGAGAATATTGTGAGGTATTACAATGCTTGGATAGAAAAACAGGAAAGTCCTGTTCCCAGTGTGTCAACATATGAAACAACTGATGAGAGGAGAATGCCCCCCAAAGCCGGTCTCTTCATCCCTTCTGCTGAGGAAACAAATGATGTGGAAACTAATGCTCCTCCTCCGTGTTTGACAAGTTCAGTGGAGTGGAGTACTTCATGTGAAAGATCCTCCAGCAACAAATTCAGTGGAGCTGATCAGGAGTCCAGTGATGATGACGATGATGGTGATGGCGTGTTCTCGCATTCAATTTTGTAAGTAGGCTTCAGTACTGGCACTATAGGGAGCGTGAGCAGAGTTAATTTTTCCAAGTCCGTGTCCTATCATCCTTGTTTCTTTTGTCAGAAGTATTCACTGCATTTTTATTCTGTCCCCTTGTTCAAAACCAGTGTATTTGCCAGCAGGCAGATAGCCAGGAAGAGGAAATTTTCTAGCTAAGAATTGTCAATCTGTGTGGAAAATTTTTTGGTGTAGGCTTCTTGAAGCTGCTTATTTGTGACAGAAGGCGTGACTGCTTACCTTATGTTTGACTGTCTTTTCCAGCCTTGAGAATAAAGTTTTTTAATAAAGAATAACAGAAATATTACAAATCTTGAAAAATATCAAAGTTGCCCTTTTTTGTTTTGGTTTTTATTAGTGTATTCCATACCTTCCACTGTGTGTGGTTCAGTTCTCTCACTCACAGTGATTTTTTTGTAAAGCAAGAAGTAGGTAAACTTATCTCAGTTTTGCTTATAGGATATAGCAATTATATTTTACTGATGGCAAATACATACATTCCCTTTTAGAACTGGACTGTCAAAGGAAGTCTTTCTTTGCAAGCAGGATGCTTTACTGGGTATTGTTTTGTTTTGCTTTTTTGTTTAAAGCCTATAGAAAGTCTTCAGCAGAAGCTTAGATATTTTTTTTTTTTTCCCAAAATAATTTCCAAATTCTTTAGTAAATATTTCTTGGTATGCAGAACTTTCGAGATTTTTTTTTTTTCTTTCTGTGTTTTTAAACAGGCCAACCACAGATTCTGAAAGCGAAATAATTTTTGAAAACGAAGATGAAAATAGTAAAGGTCATTCTCCAGTAAGTGTAAAGATAAAGTTAGTGAAAATGAAAATACAGTAAAATAGTCTTTGACAAGTAAACAGGTCAGCTAAGAAGTTTTATTTCATTTCTGCTGTAATTACAGAAACATAACTGTACATGCCTGCTAGAGAAGTGTTGTGCCATTGTGAGCTGCATCCCATAGAAATCAGTCTGATGCAGCTAATCTGGATTCTGTTTCCTAAAGTGTTTATTGAGCTAAATATGAGGGTTTTTCTAGTCATAACCCAGGCTATTGCAAGATTAACACTTCAATGTGTTTATGATTTAACAGTTAGCCATATGGATTACATGGTCTTACACCTCTCAAAGTTGAAATTCTGTTCTGCCTCTAGATGATTTTAACCAATATATGTGTTCAGGTGCCACTTTTTAAAGCAGACAAAATACATACTGCTAGCAGTCTGAAAGAGGGGGGAAGTCAGTATAATGACTAAGGTTTTAGGTGATTTTAAGATGGTATTACAGCACCTTCTGTGGACAGTAAGTGCACTGTATCCCTAGAAAGCTAATGCACTCTTCTGCAGCATCTGCAGTATGTCATTGCCAAACCTGATGATCTTTAAAATGCTTTTATTTAAAGCTGCATCTCCTTCCTCTTTCTGTTATAAAGTACATTGTCATGAAAAAGGTCCCAGTGTAAAATTGAATAATATGCATTCTTTTCTTATTATTTACATACATGCACACACACACACATATATATATATATATATATATATATATATGTACACCATACCAAAATTGTTGCTTGAGGGTCGGGATTGCATTATTAATCAAGCAAGCTTTCTATCTTCTAGTTTCAGAGCTTATCTTTTTCTCTTTTTTTAATATTGATGCAGCTTGAGATTAGGATTCATCCAGTTCTTCCAGAATTCTTTTCCTTTAGTGTCTAATGATAGGAAAATGCTACTCATTTTTACTTGGAGAGTTAGTCACACCTAGTGTGACTAGTTTATTTTCTAGTTTATTTCAATGCAGTGGTTACATTACAAAAATGCCATTGTATTATTTTGCTATTTTTCAAACATTTCCATAGAAGCTGAGTTCTCATCAATGTATTCTAGCCATTAAAAAAAAGTTGTATGTGTAATAAAAAAGTCTGCATATCTTCCTGTTGCTAACTGTTCTGTTACTTTCATTGTGATAAAGAATGAAGAAGGCAATGAAAAGAATAGCCATGGAGGCGAGGACAGAACACCAGTCATTCAGACAGTGCATTATCTGTACATTCAGGTACAAATATGCTCCTGTGTTCACATAAAAGGATACTGTTTATTTCAACCTGCAGAGACTAATTGCTGGTTTTCATGATAAAAGTAATGACCTTTAAAAATGCAAACGAGTAAGTTCAGTGCTGTTTTTGCATTAGACTGGTTTTCTGAAGGCTTGGCTGGTGGAAGGCACTGTGCAGTGCACGTGGTTTGTTATGCCTTCCAAGGCTCTATATGTGTGCCTGGAGAGAACAAAGTTTTGTAGTGCCATAGTGCGGAATGGGATAACTGGTGTTGCTCATGTAAAGTAAAAGTTGGCAAATCCTGATCTAACCATAGAACAACCAACCAGCCAACCTTTGAGTCTATTGCTTTCAAAACATTCTTTTGCCTTGTGCTTCTTTCTTGAGAATATCCATCCCAATCCTCAACACTGTTGTTGGTGTTCCTCCGTTTGGTTGTTAATTGGTGTTAATTCCCAGTGTGGAGTTGAAGTCTACCATGCTAAATTCCAGAGGGGAAGTTGTCTTTCACAGATGTGAAAACTTCCTCATTGTCTTCAAAAGTGCATTGTGTATGTACTTTATTTTAATAGGAGTCATTAATCTGTAAAGCTGTTGTATAACTCTAACAGTAGGCACATAATTAAACTCTTGCAGCGTTGCAGCTTCAGGCTATTCTACTGACACCTCCTTTATGTTAGGAGTTAGTCAACTTCTCCCAGAAACTATTTATAGCTGTATATCTTAGCTAACTATTCCATGGTGCTTTGCAATTTTTTATACTTTGCTTAATCCTAGAGCTTGTCTGGAAGGAAGTTACAAGTAGATGGAATTAGACTTCAATAAACTTGTTTCTATGTGTTGTGTATATTCATAATAAAAGCTGCTAAGACACCAAGTGCAATACAGCCAGAGATTCTTTGTGGTTTGGCTTTATCACATATTATGGCTTGACTGGTTTCACTTTGTTGTTAATGTTTATGGTAGAGAATATGCTACTCTGCAGGCTCATACCATTGTCCCACAAGTGAATGCATGTTTGTAGCTAAAAGACAGCTCTCAGGAGAATTCCAAATAGCTGATTTTTTTTTTTGTGATACTATTTGCTCCTGAGCCCAAGCAGTAATATGTGTACAGATACAAGTTTCTGATAGTGTCTTCTCTTAATAAAACTGTTTGCTCTTCCCTCTGTCCCCTGTGTATGTACAACTGAAGATGGAGTATTGTGAAAAGAGCACATTAAGGGACACTATTGACCAAGGATTATATGAAGATACCAGTCGGCTTTGGAGGCTTTTCCGAGAAATTCTGGATGGGTTAGCTTACATCCATGAAAAGGTTAGTAAATAAGAGTTACAACCTGTACATAATATCTGTGTTATGCCTCTTTCTCTGTGGGTTCTTCATTCTGCGGCATGCATTAGCAAGTGTCCTCTCTTTGCTCTTTCCATTATTAGTCTTGGGGTTTATTATATTTTATCACGAACATGAATTTTATAATGAACCACTTCAGATTTTACCCATTAGTCATAAAAATTTGACCATCTTTTAAAAATATTCTGTTAGGTATCTGGTAGCACTGAAAATTGTTTCTGGCTTCTGGGCTACAAAATGATAGTCTGTCTTCAAGACTTATCTTCAGTGACTTAGTAGGTCTCCCACTGTATTAAAAGTATATAATACGATTTTCCAGTCTATTATAAGGACTTCTATTTTGAATAATGTTTATTCTTTAATATTCTGTGGGTCTTTTTTTATTCTCTTCCTGTAACAGGGAATGATCCACAGAGACTTGAAACCTGTGAACATTTTCTTAGATTCAGATGATCATGTGAAAATTGGTGATTTTGGTTTAGCTACAGATTATCCAGCAAATGCGGTAAGCACATCTTAAAGTGAATGAAAAAACTCTTCAATCTGGTGATGTAATTACTTGAGGGGAAAAAACAGCCATAAGTTAAGTGACCACAATGTTTATATATTGAAAATGCTATAAACTTCTTTTAAATTTCTAAAGTTCTAGAATTAAACCATGCACTGCCAACCCAAGTGACAAGAACAGCCAACAGAAGTATTTCATGTGTCATTTACAACATGACTGTTTTGCTGGTTTCAGGTGGTCTCTAAACAAGAGGAAAATCTCTCAGATGTTTCTGCTGTGTCTGACCCATCAGGTTAGTTTACATTGCAACTTGTTATAAATTATTTTAAGCAAGCATTTATACTCTGTGATCTTGTATACACTGTTAGAATTTCCATTAGTTCTTTGAAAATAAAACTTCACTTTATTAAGGCCAGGGGTGGGACCATCCCCCCAGCCCTAAAGTTGGGTAGCTTTGTTATAATCTGTCAGTTTTGCCTCTTATCTAAGAATTAATTAGCTTCCTCTGCTAGACTTCTGCCACAGATCAGTGTTTTCCTCATGGTGAGGAATATAGAGAGCCTGTATACCTGTTCCATCTGCACTTGTGTTCCCTTGCCTATATAGGACAATTTCAAGATTCAGTGTCCTTGGTTGAATTGGTTTGAATTTGCTAGAATCTGAATATGGTGTTTTGAGGGAACTTTAGTACATGGTATTTTTAAAGACAAATGTAAAGCAGTGAAATTTAGTTGTAACATTTGCGAGCTGACCTACTACAAATCTGTAAAGCAATAGATAAGTTTAGTTACTAGATAGACAAGGATACTTGACATGTGAGGTTAAGAACTGTCTGTCAAAGTATTCTCATCTGGGTCTCTCTCAGTAAGGACTGCACCCCCCACCTAGAAGAAAGAGAACATGAATGGGTTTGTTCTTGACATGGATGCTGCATTTCTCTCCCACTTTTTTGACAGTAGTGCTCTCGTCTTTTTCCATATAGGTAACTTGACAGGGATGGTTGGCACCGCGCTGTACGTCAGCCCAGAGGTCCAAGGCAGCACTAAATCTACATACAATCAGGTATGATTGGAGTAGGCTTAATGAAAAGGTAGCATGGAGTCTAAGATGTACCATGTATGATTTGGGTTGCTCCTCCTTGACAATCAGTGTGGAACAGCATGTCATTGACTCCTGTGCCAATCAGGGGAAATAAACATTCCTTCTGGAGAAAACCAAGGATAGAAGGATGTGTGCAAGTCAATTTTTCTGCCTGTGCTTGATCATGACTAGATGGAAGCAACTTCAAGTTGAAAGCATGTAATCACAGACATTATAACTGAATAGAATAGAAATCTTACAGTCTTTAGTTAAGGTAATATAGTGTATACTGCTGTTCTGGATTTCTGTAATTGTGGGGGGTGAGGGTGTATTTTTTCCATCCAAGAGAATCCTGTTTATATGCAGAGACAAACTGAATTTCAAAGCAAGGAAATGTTTTCAAAGTGGGAGTCATACAATTTTAGAATGTTTTAGGTTGAAAGGGACCCCAAAACTTACCCAGTTCCGACACCCTGCCATGGGCAGGGACACCTTCCACTAGACCAGGCTGCTTCAAGCCCCATCTGACCTCACCTTGACCACTTCCAGAAATAGGGCATCCACAGCTTCTCTGGGCAACCTGTTCCACCCTCACAGTAAAGATTTTTTTCCTAATATTCAGTCTAAACCTATCCTCTTTCATTTCAAAGTCATTATCCCTTGGCTTATCACTGAGTGGCCTTGTACAAAGTCCCTCTCTCTGGCATTCTTGTAGTCCCCTCGAGGTACTGAAATGCTGATCTAAGGTCTCCATGGAGCCTTCTCTCCAGGCTAAACAATTCCAACTCTCTCAGCCTTTCCTTGTGCAAGGGGTGCTCCATTCCTTTAATCATCTTTGTGGCTCTCCTTTGGACTTGCTCCATTGACTTGCTCTAGCAGATCTATGTTCTCCTTATGTAGGGGGCCCCAGAGCTGGATTCAGCATTCCAGGGATATCATGAGAGTGAAGTAGATGGGGATAATCACCTCCTTAAACTTGTTGATCACACTGCTTTTGATGGAGCACAGGATGTTTGACTTTCTGGGCTGTGGCTGCACTGACTGATCATATTGAGAGTCTTGTCAGCCAACATCCCCAGGTTCTTCTCTTGGCTGCTCTCAATCCATTCTCTGCTCAGCCTGTATTTGTGCTTGGAATTGCCCTGACCCAGGTGCAGGACCTTGCACTTGGCCTTGTTGGACTTCATGAGGTTCACACAGACCCACCTCTCCAGCCTGTCAAGATCCCTTTTGATGGCATCCCTTCCCTCCAATGTGTCAACTGCACCACACAGCTCAGTGTCACCAGCAGACTTGCTGAGGCTGCTCTGTCCCACTGTCCATGTCACCAACAAAGATGTTCAACAGCGCCAGTCCCAGTACCGACCCCTGAGGAACATCCACTCCTCACTTTGGTGTTAAGCTGCTGCCCACAACTCAAGTGCAACCCTCATTTATGTCAGAGCAGTGCTGTGATGACAGAAGGCTTTAAAGTCTACCAAATCTTAATGGATTGTGTCTTCTAACAAAAAAGCTTTAAAAACAAATAATAAAACCACACAAAAAAGACACAGGAAAAAAACCCAGCTCTAATATACTCTTCATTTAACCTAAGCTTTTGTTGCTTTTTCTTTCCCTCTGCTATTTTTGTCTTCAGAGAGTGGATAGGTACTACATACAAGTTTTCATTTTTTTCTTCCTTAGAAAGTGGACCTGTTCAGCCTAGGTATAATATTCTTTGAAATGTGTTACCATCCTATGAATACTGCATCAGAAAGGATCTTTGTTCTTGGTCAGCTAAGGCTGGTAAGTACACAGCTATGAAACATACTAATTCTATGCATCAACTAGTTTGTTAAGCAAAAGGATGCAAAAGATACCAAAAAATGTTGCCACAGGGAGTGTTTAAAAATAAAGGTTTGTAAAATGTATCATGGAAAGTGAAGAATACAATTGGAGCTGGTACACTGACATTCCTTTAATGCACTGTGAATTCTAATGGTATTGCCATCAGTCTGTGTTCTGTCTGTGAAATAAATTTTTACATGTCAGATAAAGTAATCATCTCTTTAGTATACCTAGGTTTAGGCCTGGCAGGCCTTTCTTGGGAATCAGGTGGCATTTGTAGTTGGTAAATGCTTGTGATTATGGATTGTACTTTTGTTGTACAAAACAACATCAAAGCATTCTTCCTTTTAGCTCCTCAAATAAATGTAATTTGTCATGTGGGGGGTTGGTTTGTTTGTTTGGGTTTTTTTTTTTATTTATTTTTTCATGGGCAATGGAAATGCTTCATTTCTCTGTTTAATACATAGAACTTAAAAATAGGACTAATCTGAGCAATCTGGGCTGCTTATTAAAATTGAAATGTGGATTTTGTTTTTTTAGCCTGCGATTATATTTCCTAAGGACTTTGATGAAGTCAAGCATGCAAAGCAGGTAATTGTGAAGATATTTTAACTATTAGGTATTCCTTCTCAGAAAGCATTGATTATTATTTTGCCCCGTAATTTCCCACTTAATTCCCCACCTAGTGTTCTCTGCCAAGTTCTTAATACATGATATTAGAACAAAGTAAGGAAATAAAGCCTCAAAAGAATACTCTAAGTTGACATGGAAATAAATTTACCCATAAAATTCTCAGAGCACAGTCACGAACAAATTTAGAGTTCACTGGCACATCTTTTAAGCTCTGAGGGTCAATTTTGACTTTTTGTCTTCAGAGAAATGGCAGCTCAATTTGTTTAACTTTTTACTTAAACTTTTTGAAAGAAACATATGTCACACAACAGAAAGAGATGTGAAAACTCAATTGGCTGCTCCAAGCTTGACAGAGCTGCCAAGAGCTGCTTTGGGGGCCTCCATGGCAGAGTAATGAAGTGATAAGGAGTAGTGTGATCTTTTCTGGACCATCTAGGCAGCTTTGTCCTTGTGCTAATCAACTCTTTTGTTGACCATTTTATTAACTTTTTAATGTGTTATGCTTGTAAAACAGCAGTCTGCATGTTACTAGTACCATGAAACATTTCCATCTTGTACATATTGCTGAAATATGCCAGGAAGATTCCCCCTGCTCTAACACTTGTGCCTCTCAAATATTTGATTTCATGCATGCAATTCTACTTTTTCTCTTAACTTTGTTGATAAAGAGATGCCAGAGCTAGTATACCATGGGACAACAAAGGATAAGGATACTACATACTTTCTAATCCCAGGAGGCACATTTCTAATAATTTCTGTGGTTAGTAATTTTTTTCAGATGATAATAAAAGATACTCATAATTTAGTAAGCAAATAATGTCCATCCCAAAGATTCAGACTCTGCTGGTTTTTTCCCCTGTGGAGTCTCACAGTTTGTTATGGAATTGATATGACTACCAAGTTTGTTTTAAATACTGTTAGCTTACAAAATGTTTCTAATCTGTAAAATTTTGATTTAATTTGTAGAGATTGGTTATTACATGGCTCCTGAACCATGATCCTGCAGCACGACCAACAGCTGTGGAGCTGTTAAAAAGTGAACATCTTCCACCACCCCAGATGGAAGAGTCTGAACTGCATGAAGTCCTCCACCATACCTTAGCAAACGTGGATGGCAAGGCCTACAGGACTATGATGAGTCAGATATTTGCACAGCGTATATCTCCAGCAATAGACTATACTTATGACAGTGATATGCTGAAGGTTTGTAGGTGTTCAGGGGATGTGCGGGTTTGGCTTTTCCCTGTGTTGAATTTTTTTAAAATACGCTTATATGGGTAAACCTGTAGCATTTCTGAGTGAATTGCATCATCTTGAGATTCACCTTCACTTTGGTTCCCATTTAAAACTACAGCCTGTTGTGTGGGTTTCAATAGCCACTTCCCATTTGAGCCTTAAATTCATTCTTCAGTGAAGAAAACAGCACTGTTTGATTGTAGCAGCTAAAGCTTTAAGCTTCAGTCCAGATTATAACTTTACTCTTAATTCCTGTCAAAGTAATGGTTGACTGGTTGTCAGCAGAAATTGTTGCCCTGGATGTTTTTTTCTCTTTCTGGTTGATGTGATTTTTCTTAGTTTATCAGCTCTTGAATCTTTCTAAATCTAAAGAAATTCAAGGTAACACAGTGCAATAATGCTTCGTATAGCTGTGGTTATTTTTATTATGTAAGCATTGCAGTTTTTTGTAGTGGGATGAGATAGCAGAATGTTTATTGCCTGTATTACATGGAATGATTGCCTACATGGAGTGTTCATCACACGTGAATTATATATCTACTTTTTATTTGTGATGGTTTCAGGGTAGTTTTTCTATTTGGGCAGCCAAGATACAGCAGCATGTATGTGACATTGTCAGCCGGATATTTAAAAGACACGGTGGGTGTGTTTACAAAAGTCATTAATTTCCTTTTTTGTGACTGAATGGATTTAAAAGAATGGAATGGATTTACTGCTATAAGAGAAATCAGAAAACATGTTTGGTAGTTGATCATTTGAAGTTCTTAGGATGTTTTCTTCTGTTATTTTGTCATTCCAGTAATAGCTACTAACATCAAATCTGGATGATTTATATTTTCTACAGGAAAAAAAAAAAGTGAAAATCTTAATTATATTTTTGAATGTACATGGTTGTTCTGATAAATCTGTATGAAGTTTTAGAGGCACAGGCTGTTACACAAAATCTGATATAAATACAAGGGTAGCTCTGTAGTGGGAGATCAGGCATCCGTGTAGCACAGTAAGCTCTCTTTGAACAGCCAGAATGGGAAGAGCATAATGGAGAGCATAGAAACAAAGCAAGTGTGTACTGGTACTTCCAGTGATGTATTCTTGGAAATGCTTTGTTATTCAGGAACTTCCTGAGCCAAAGCAAATGCCATGATATTTAATATTCTTTCATTTTCCTTTCCAGGAATCTATCCAGTCATTAGTAATAGTATTCACTTAAAATTATTTTTTGAGAAGGAAATTTATGCAGCCACTGTCACACTTGAAATGTTATAAATTGTGTCATCTTGCAGGTGTTCCTGATACTATTTTATATAAAAGTACTGAATTTTGAAATAGAACCTTTGCGTTTTCCAAGTAAATCATAATCTAATTAAGCATGATCAAAATTTGGCAATACAAAAGAGTGAGAAGCTGAGAAATACAAAGTCAAGGATGGGTTTACCCTGCTCCTTAAAGCTTGACAGATTTGGGAAAGTGTCAGCATTTTAGCAACTGAAATGTTTTAATCCTGAAATATTTCGGATTTTTATCTATAATGGCTAGAAGAATTTCTTTCTATCTGGGGCACTTTTTTTAAATTTAAAAGTTAATGTTGAGTTAAAAATGTAGCCAGGAAATAAAAGGTATTCATGAGGTTTTAAAATGAAACACAAACACTTCTAGTCTGTTTTTGAGACAGAGGATGCAATATGTCTGAACAAAATTTGTTCTATATGGAAATGTCTCTACACCAAAGCAGAACTTGGCTAGTGGTAACTGTAGAGTTTCTCATCTGTTTCATATGCCTGCTTTTGTGAAAGCTGGTGTTTAAAGAGGGAGGGCAAGGTAAAGATTCTGCTGGGCTGTAGAATTGGCAGTTCTCTCTTCTTTGGCCTCCCTGCTGAGCCCAAGAAGCATGCAGCATTAGGCATAAATCAAAATTTGACATTCTTTCTTTAAATATGGAGGAGGAAAGTCTATTAATAACATTTAATGTAATTTTTTAACTTATGGATTTATGTAATTATGCCCTGCAAGGATGTTTATGAACTTGTAAAAAGCAGGTGTTACTTCTGAAATGAAAGATAATAGTGTTTTCTGGTTTTGTGCAGGAGCCATCAAGCTGCATACTCCACTGCTGATGCCCAGAAATAAAAAACTGTATGAACATAATGAAGCTTCCTATTTCATGGATCACAGTGGGATGCTGGTAATGCTTCCTTACGACCTCAGAGTAAGTAGCATCATCTCTGCAGGCAAAGCTTCAAAGGGTTGGGAGGGTGCTGTGGAAGAATTTGGTTTAGGCTTACACTTCTTTTGACTGCTGTCTTGTTCTCCTGAGTTCTGTACTCCTCCTCTTGATAGCTGGAGCCCTGACCACATTTTGAAGAAATAACATTTGTTTGTTTTAACATAGGTGAAAATAATATTTTTATTTAAAACTTGCAGCAAGGATGGTTAGATTAATATTACTTGGCTATGTCAGGTGTTTTAGGCATTATATTACACTTGAGAGTATAGGTGTAACTACACAGTATAATTCACCTCTAGTTGCAGAGCTCAGTCAGACCAACTGTTTTGTTTCAACAATTTTCATGTATTCTGTTTTTCAGATTCCTTTTGCAAGATTTGTAGCTAGAAATAACATAACAAACTTGAAAAGGTAAGATATGTAGTGGTGATACTTTGCACTGATACTGTGCTTTGACAGTGACTTCTGAAGAGGCTGATTCATTCTTCAATGTTTTTTTAGATACTGTATAGAGCGAGTTTTCAGACCTCGGAAGTTAGACCGCTGTCACCCCAAAGAACTCCTAGAATGTGCATTTGACATCATTACATCTACTGGAAATAGCTTTTTGCCTATGGCAGAAACAATTTATGCAATTTCAGAAATCATTCAAGAGTTTTCAGTGCTACAGGTAGATTCTCTAATCAGCCCCTTTCCTCTTTTTTCCACCCAAAATTTTAATTTAACTAAATATTTCGTTTGATGTGGTGTAAAAGGATACTTCCTTTAACCAGAACTATTTCACATTTAATCTATAGTCACTTATAGAACAGTCATAAAAAATGTCTTTCCTAAGTAAACTTAAAATGAAGCATAGGTTTATGTGCAAAGGAAATAAATGAATTCTTTATAATATCATTGAAATAATGTCTTTTTTCTGTCAGACAAGTGATTACTGTAGAATGGGACAAGATTTGCCGTTTAGTTAGAAATTAAAGGTAAGGTAGTGAAAGAAGAGGTTTGCAGTTAATTTTGAACTATTATTATTAAATACTTAGGAAGCCTCTTTGTTTTGTGGGAGTTGCATTTTTTTTTAAGAAAACAGAATGCAAGTAAAACTTGGCTTTTTCATTCTTTCTTCCTTTTTTTTTTTTTATTTAATTTGTGCTTTGCTAGGAAAGAAATTACAGTATTTATCTGAACCACACGGCCTTACTGAAAGCTATACTTTTGCACTGTGGGATACCAGAGGACAAACTCAATCAAGTCTACATCATTCTCTATGATGCTGTGGTAAGGCATTAGTTATTAACCTAACCTCTGTAATCATGTCTGTATTCTATTTTGTGCAGCTATCTCTAAAAATGACTAACAGCCCATTTCCAGCATAAGCAGGAGTATACCCTTGATACATAAAAAGGCTGGCTATCTTTGGGCTGTAAATGTACATTACTTACTTTTTTGTTACTTCTGGATTGGGATGCTTAAGATGATTCTTGCATGTGTATTTATGAGAATTATTCACTTGTATAATCAAGAACTGACAGGCTAGTTGTTAAAAACATTTTAAAAATTAAACTTAAAACGTATTTTAATATCAGTTTGGTCTTTTCTACTTTATAAGCTCAGAATATAGTTGAAATTAATTTGAATAATTACAATAATGTATTAAACACAACCAAATGTTGTTCTAATCTGTTTTTCTTGTAGACTGAAAAGCTAACTAAAAGAGAAGTAGAAGCCAAGTTCTGTAATCTTTCTCTCACATCAGCTAGTGTAAGTGATTTTAATTCAGTGCTAATTTCCCTGTAATTGGCCATAAGTCAGTAATATTTTATTTCCTTTGTAATTTAATCAACCAGAGTAAGAAAAATAACCTGTTACATGTGCTGTTCAAATAGGTCAGTCCCTTCGCAAATGGTCTGACTTTGTTCTCTGTTCTCTCTGGAAGTCAGTATTCCAGCTTGTTCTTTAAACATGTGGCAACTAATAAAGGTAAATGGAATACTGTGGAGAGGTATTTAATGAAGCTGAGAGAAACTTTAAAAAAACTTCTTTGCAAATGGTGAATGTGCATAGAGTTGAAGTTAACTTCTGAGTAGTCCGATACTTGTGTCTGCCTGTTCTTTTCCTCAACTCCACTAGTGAAAACAGCCTGCTAGACAAAGCAAACAAACAAGGCAGAGATTTTACTCCCATAAATATAAAGTCCAGATTTTCTTTTTTTTTTTTTTTTACATGGGACCTGTTAGGAACGTTGTCTGTTGCTATATATGCTTATAATTTTATATTTTTGTTTTTAGCTTTCTCGACTCTATAAATTCATTGAGCAGAAGGGAGAAGCAAGTAATGTATTTCCATTTCTAAACACAATGATAAAACAAAAGCCGAGTGTCACTCAGCTTTTGAAGCATGGTATGAAGGATTTAGAGGAAATCATTGGTCTGTTAAAGCAACTGGGAATAAAACTTCAGGTTTGTAAAATGCTCTGCTAATAAATTAATGGATTTACAGGGCTGCTGTGCATTGTAATATGCCAGGAAATAAAGATATTTTACAGTAGCAAAAGTACATGCAAGTGTCTTTTGATGGCAGATAATACTGAATTGATACTTCCTTTTTTTTTCCCTTTTTTTTTGCTTTATTAAAGATGCATTTAAAAAATAAGAACTCTTCCAGTCAGAAGTCTCTGGCTTAACTTCTATCTAATGACACTCAGACTTTTTTCCTTTCTCCAGCCAAGACTGAAGGTATTACTTAAAGCATAAAAGAGGGGGTTTAATAAATTTTGAAACAAACAGTAAATATTTTAAAAATACAGAAATCTAATGACTACTAAAGACCTCCACCTTGCTTGAAGCTTGCTGTTCGGGTTTTGTGCTACAGGCTTCTTGAGATGCTGTAAGATTAAAGCACCTTTAATTTCCTTATTTTTCACTGTATTTTAAATTTTTGGAGATAAGGAATGTTTCCATATGTCTTCGTTATGTGAAAACAGTGTTTTAAATCCATGCTGCTAAGAGGAAATTAATTATATATTTCATTTTTATTTTACAGATCTCTATAAATCTGGGACTAGTTTACAAAATACAGCAGCACAATGGTATTATCTTTCAGTTTATAGCATACATCAAAAGAAGACAAAGAACTGTGCCTGAAATTCTTGCTGCAGGAGGCAGATATGATCATATGGTATGTGTTCATCTCTGCTAGTAAATATTGATTTCTTTTTTAACCCATTTTGCCAAGATAACTAACTAGTCTTCCATTCTGTTTCATCTTGTCTTGAGATTCCACAGTTTAGAGGACCACAGACAGTAGGACCAGTTCCTTCAGCTGTTGGAGTCAGCATAGCTATAGATAAAATAACTGCTGCTGTTTCCAGTGTGGAGGATTCTGTAAGTCTTTTTGGGAAGTGGGGAATTTGTTTACTTCTGACAGTTCAATGATTTAATTGTAGCTAGAGATGGACAAAAAATAAGATGTGGAGATGTGTTCCAAAGTAATACCATACTGAAATAGAAGGCAGTAATCAAGATTACCTGTTTTCTTTTGTGTTTCTCTACATAGAACTATTTATTAAATGAGAATTAAGGGAAGACAGGATCTTCAGGCTTACACCATTTTATTTTCAATTTAAATAGGGTGTTTTTCTCAGCCTGTATATTCTTTCAGATGGAAGAGTACAACTGTAGGTATTTACTTTTATTTTTCCTTCTCCCTTTATCAAAGTATAGGAGAAGGAAAGAAGCTTTAAGAATATTGACTATTTTGTACAGTACCACACATCTTCACTTAGTTGTGAAATGTCTATTTTATGCTCTGTTCTCTATAAGAATAAATTAACATTGCCAAGGAGAGTGGGAAGGAAAGAACAGAGTAGGCAGGGATACTTGGCAAGCTGAGGCTGTGGAGGTGCTTTACATCAAAGAGTGAGCTTCAGACAGACTTAAGTGGATTGTAGCTCTCAAAAGAAGTGGATCTAATCCCTTTTTTTGTTTTTTAGCTTGATGCATTTTGACAAATGTTGGCATATTTGTCCATCTTTGTTATTTTAAGTACCTTACAAAGGAAGAAAGGTGATCTTGTGACTAATACTGTCTCCTTGATTTTACTTTCCCTTCAGGTTTCTGTCAGCTCATGTGACCTGCTGGTTGTAAGTGTTGGTCAGATGTCAATGGGTAGAGCTATCAACATTGTTCAGAAATTCTGGACTGCAGGAATTCCAGCTGAAATAATGTATGACTGGTCCCAGGTAGAATTTTTATCTCCATGTGTTAACTGTATTATTGTTCTCCAAGATTATTGCAGACTGAAACCATACTTTTTTGGGGTATTTTTCTGTTTTATATATTTTTATATTTTTTTATATTATTTTTCTGTTTTATGGAGGTGGAGAATCATAATACCAAGCATGTAGGGTGCTATTCAGATACAGCAATGTCAAGAAAATCTCTCACTGGCTTTGCAGCATTCTTCCAGAGTATTTAAAAGTGTGAGGAAGGAGACCTTCTATTAATAAATTTAATACTTAATAGGGGGTACATCCAGAACAGTAGTAGCAACTTTTAAATAGCCAGATGGCTAAAGACACTCATGTACAGAGGGAACATTGACATTATTGTACTGTTAGAAGTACAGGTTAGCAAACTGAGCTACTAGACCGGTCTCCATGTAGTCCTTGAAGAGATGTGTATAGGAAGGGAAGACAGTGGCAAGCTGAGCTGCGCCCTTTTATGTCCAGTTGAAAGCAAACAGAGCTGTAGCCAGCACTACACTGGAGTGTAGTGAGCTACACGACAACACTGAAGTCCCTTTTAGAGGCAGAGGCACTTACTGAAGGATTATGAGTCTGCTTCAGCTTCAAGTTTCCCAGTTCCTGACTAACAAGAGAGACTCTGCAGGTGCCCATTGCACATCATGTGCTGCAGGGCAGGAAGTTTTGAGTTTGTTCAATTCATTGTCTGACTCTTTTGTAATTTTTTGCCATAATATTTCCAACAGTTTCAATCCCTTGTGACTGAAAAAAATCCAGATTATATACTTTTCCTATGATCACCTAGGCTGGAGTTTCTTGGTTTGGGGTTGTTTGTTTTTATTCATGAGGAATGAAGATTTGGCTAGTTCTTACCTCTGTCTAATGCTGTGCTGCAACCCAGTGCTGAGTAAGTCAGCACAGCCTTTGTTTTACAGGAACCCAGCTGGAGTCAGCTTTCGTGGCAGACCCGCAGCCATGCAGGACTGCAGGCAGCAGGGTGGTGGCTGTCTGCCTGATTTTGCACTGCACATTTTTACAGTTACTGGGACTCTGCACTTCTAGGTATAGGTAGCCCTTCTATGTGGGCTGCAGGGCCTAGGCATTCTCTCTATCAGAGCATAGACTTTGATTTCAATTTTAGCAAGCATTGGTGGATAAATATATGCATAATGAAGTTTCATCTGCTCAAGTTGTTAATAAAGCTTTTCTCTCTCTGAAGCTGTGTGACTGTTGTATATAAAGTTACTTTAATAAAGACAAGTGACTGATTACTTAATTGGTCATTTTATAAGCTGTTAAATTAATGTCTCATTCTCCTTCTTTTGTTCACACTTTAGTCCCAGGAAGAACTACAGGAATACTGCAGATGCTCTGGGATTACATATGTGGCTCTGGTGTCAGAGAAAGAAGGAAGTCATGTGAAGGTAAGCATGGGACCAGGGAATGCTTTATGGCGTTTCAGATTTGTACTCTGTTCTTCTACTTTTTTTTTAAGGTCATTATTAATACAATATAAATTATACTTTAAGTAAGTTGTGTTGAGGTAAATATAGTTTTGGTTGTTAAGTCATAAAAATGTTATTCTGAACAATTTCAATGCTTTACACATTTTTATCCCTGCATAACACTGTTATTCACAGACCTCCTTCCCTCTAGGAAAGTCCAAAAACTACTGCAAACATTGCTTGACAGTGCCATCAGTGGCTTAGCATGGAAGAAGGTTTCTCTTGTCTCTGACTTCTTTAAATCTACAAAATTAATTAATTGACTTAATGATCTTTGCAGTTGGCACCTTTTCATGTTATAAAATAAATACAACTAAAATTTAAATCTAAAAAAATCTGTATAGTTCCAGCAGACAGTCAGAACCACACTCTTCACCTCTATAAACTCAGATTAGGATGCAAAGACTGGACTGTGTCACTACATGAATGTACTCTGTACTTCTTCTTTACTCTTGCAGCCTGTGGTTCTGGTACCTTTGGTTTTTTGAAGTTGAAAATTTAAAATGTTCTGGATCATTAGAGAATAGATCATTATTTTTTGAATGAAGAGTCATTCTTTGACTGAAAAAAATACTAACCATTTGACAGCATATGGCAAGGACAGCAAATGTGCCTTACTAAAGCACTTTTCACTTCTTATTCACTCTGTTACTGTAACAACAATAATTGCAAGAGTAAGTAAACATTGATGATGACAATATGATATTTCAAAGTTCTCTACAAGCCTGTTGTAGAGTGTTCTTTTAAATATGGTTTATTGAAGGAAAACCAATAAAGGAGATGTTAATGAGGTGAATGGTCTTGTTGCTGATTAACCTCTTGCCAATAAAGATGGTGCAGATTCCTAAGTTTTGAATGTTTGGGTTAACTTTTGCAAATTGAAAGGCAAGCCTTATTCTAATATTATTGCTTAACTAAAAATATCAATAATATGGTACTTAAAATGATAAACCATTTGTTTAGAAGTTAATTATCACATTAAATGCAAGGAGCCAAGCTTGCTTTGGGAATGCAGAATAAATTAGTAGTTGGCAGAAAAAAATCTAATCAAAGATTTAATTGGCAGTGATTGATTGGTAATGATAATAGCTTCCTACCTTTGACTCTTTCACCTTTAATGGGTGAAACAGTTTGGTTTTGATTAAGTTTGATAAGTTTATTTGTATGTCATTTTAAGAATCAACAATCTTAAGACCCATTGAACTACATCGTAGGTGAAATCCTTTGAGAAAGACAGGCAGACGGAGAAAAGGATTTTAGAATCTGACTTAGTAGATCACCTGATCCAGAAACTGAAAATGAAAATTGGTGACGAAAGATGTAGTAGGTGAGTAGCATAATGTGTCAATAATGTGGATAGTCAAAATCAGAAGTGAATATATGCTTGCATATGCTGAATTAAACCTCCATTTTATTTGGTAAGGAATTGCTGAATTTGTTCTGAGGGAAAAAGAAAGCAAAAGGCTCTGTTATAGAATTGTACTGAGATTAAGAAAGAAACTTATTTCCCTAGCTGCTGCTACATTCACACAACCATAGTGCTTCATAAATTAAAAGACCACACAGCTATCCCAAAGCTGCTAGAATAGCAGTAGTGTTTGGCTGCCTGCAAGTCCCTGTTACTGAGCAGAAGTCCATTACATTTGTGTACTGTGTAATCAAAGAATTAAAGCAGCAAATCCCTTTCATTCTGAGGCAGTATTTGTATGGTGAAATGAAGGTGTGACTCTTGCACTTCTGTATGCTCTGGTGGCAGAAGTGAAAGTAACACCTGGCGAAGACTTCAGGTATACAGGAAAACCCTTTCATGCTGGCTTCATTGAAATTACTATTTGCTGTCACCAATGGAAGTTAGTACAGAAATGACAGGAGTAGTTAGTACAGATATGTACTGCTCAAGCACTACAGCTGTTACTTACACACAGCCCCCTGTAAGTCTGTAATTATACATGCATCTAGATATTTTTATATGTGTACACTTACAGCAGGAATAGACATGCATTAGTCACACAAAGTAGAATTCAGAAACTTAACAGATTTGCCGTCCAGTTTTTCTGACTAGGGTTAACAATAAAGGAAATCATTAAGCTTGGAAATGCTGAAATCAGGCAGTAGTTTATACAAGCAGTTGACATCTCCTGCTATTCACCTCTCATTCTCTTTTTTCTGGCCTCAGCCAGTCTTAGTATTTAATTTTGCAGCTAACCTGATCCTCAAGTGCTTTGTGACAGATCTGCTAGAAGCTGTGAAAGAAAATCATTCTTTCAAAAAGTTACCTTATTTCTAAATCCTGAAAACAGAACAGAAAAACCATTGCATGGTACCACTAAACAGAAATGCAATAACTGACTGTAATAGTGGTGTCAAACTTCTCTTTAAATTAATCCCTGAATGTGGAAACTAAAAGTATCCAAATTAATAACTAAAGACTTCTTTGGATATATGTGCTCTTCAGTATAAATACTACTTTTATACTTCAGTATTATGTCATAGCAACCTGTGAGAAGCAGATTAAATTAATAATTTGGAGAGAATACTCTCACAATATATTTTTGTATTAGGATATAAATCACTCTTGTATGAGAGGGAGGACATTTTTTTGTATCCATAGGGAGCATTGCTTCTAGACTTGACTTCTAAATGTAATTTTGTATGGTTTCCTGTCAGTTCCTGAATAATAAATGTGTGCTGGGGAGTATCTGCAGACTTCTTTATCTGTTGGAACTAAGTTTAAGTATCTATGATAATCTGAAACTACTGTCTTATTACAGTGTTTATTTATACTTGTAAATTCCTTAACTGTCTTTGTTTATTTTTAGAGAAACCACAGATAGTCTTTCAACACCAAGTCAAAAAGGATCATTTACTAATATTTCAGGTATTTAATATCTAGTTACAGAACATACAAACTGTTCTTCTTGCTGCTCAAAAACTATTTAGTAGGAAAATAGTACCAAAGGCAAAGTAAGAAAATGTTTTATAGCAGAACTCTGATTAGAGGTACTGCCTCTTAATCTCAGATATTGTTCCAAGTGATTTAAAACTTTCTCTCCAAACTAAGTGCTCAGACAATGGGCATACAAGCATTTGTTAATGCAGTAATCCAAGAGGCTGGGAAAGCCAAAATTCTCCAATTTTCCTAGCTGAGGAGAAATTTAAATATCATCTTGATGAAAAATAACTTGATCTGTGATTGTTAAAGTATTGAGACCAAACAAAAATGCCTGTACATTTCTAGCTGTGGATTTGCATTCCTTATTCTGATAATATAAATTTGTATATAAAGAATAATACTAAGTGCTTACTGTGTGGCTAAAGTTTGGCTTTTTTGATACTTGTTTTATTGAACACTGATACAGTGTGTGGTGATGGTGATTTTTCAAGAAACACTTCACACATACACTTTTGCATAATGGGGAGGAAGAGAGGCCATGTTTAACTTGGGGGAGGTTTTGTGTGTGTGTGAGACTACCAGAAATGGAAATTTAAGTTTGAAATAAGCCATTTCAATTATTGTTATACTGGGGAAGGTGGAGTTTATTGTTTGTTTTGTCAGTGATTCTGCTATGGGACTGAGCATTAAATAGTCACCTCATTCTTGTAATAGCTTTTCTTTTTTTGATATTAGGTGCACTGCATTCCTTTGTAAAATTATGCAAGTCATTTGGAACCTTTTCTTAGTTTCAGGGAGCAGTGATGTAAAATGCCAAATTTCTTAATCTTAACAACCAGTCCTTCAAAGTCATGAGTGTGTGTTTGAGAATTGATGTGCACATCTCATTATCCTCAAATTTTGGTGGTTTTCAGCATCTTTTTAATCACTGTACTGCACTGATTTTAGTATATTAGTGAAATTTTTGTTTCTTGATACTTGTTGTATAAAGAAATACTATAAACTAAAATGATGCATTTGCATTTTAGGTGTGTTTGAATCCCATGGAACTCTTGTGCCTAACGTTAGTGTTATAGCTCCTGAAAAATTATCTGCCAGTGCCAGGCGTCGCCAAGAAATTCAGGTACACACACATCAAATAACTATTCAGAGGGGATCCTTAGAAGTTAAGGAATGGTAGAATTCATACTTCATTATCACCTAACTTAAATTCATCCTGTTTGTTTTTTATTCATAAATTAGACTAGGAACAACACAAATGGTTGAAAGCAAAGACCACCCTTTTTAACCGTTCGGATCTTAGGGATTATCTGTGACATCATGGCTCAGCTATCACTGTGCATGCATACTAGAAATCTTACTTTTTTAGAAACTGTGGTTCTGGATATTTTCCTTCCTTTTTCTTCCTCCATAAATGTTGAGTGTGTTAAAGGCTGTCGTGGTTTAACCCCAGCCAGCAGCCAAGCCCCACACAGCCACTCACTCACTCCCCCATTAGTGGGATCAGGGAGAGAATCAGAAGGGTAAAACCCAGAAAACCGCTGGATTGAGACAAAGACAGCTTAATAGGGAAAGCAAAAGCTGTGCACACCAGCAAAGCAAAACAAGGAATGAATGCAGTGCTGTCCATGGGCAGGCAGGTGTTCAGCCATCCCCAGGAGAACAGGGCCCATCACCTGTAATGGTGAATGGGAAGACAAATACCATCACTCCAAATGTCCCCCCTTCTTCCTCCTTCCCCCAGTTTTATATACTGACAATGATGTCACATGGTCTGGAATATCCTTTTGTTCAGCTGGGGTCACCTGCCCTGGCTGTGTCGCCTTCCATGCACCCCCAGCTTCCCTGCCAGCATGGACCTACAAAAAGCAGACCTTGGCTCTGTTATCAAACAAGTTACATTGTTTTAAAAGAAGTGGTCTGTGCAGCAGTGCAGGAAGATGTTGGAAAACAATAGTGTTTGATCCCTACATCTGTGGCTAATAGTCTTGTACCAGTTATTGCTTCCTTACTTATCTTTATCAGATTAACTGCCCAGCAATAACAAAAACATCTGTTATCAATTCTGTGTTCAGCAAAAATCCAAAACATAGCCCCATACCAGCCATTGTGAAGAAAGCTAGCTCTACCCCAGACAAAACTAGCACAAAGGTGCAAGTTCATCATACTTTTAATGTGTAGTATGTTTGTAATAGATACTTTATGTATTTTATTTCATTATGTTGTCTCAAACCAAAGACCTAAGAAAAAACTGTGGATTTAAAAAAACACATAAAAAATCACAAACCAGAACAATAACAAAAAAAAAACCTACAACCTGCCGAAAACATACTATAGTAATGTAGAAAACATTCAGTGATGCTAGAAACAAATGTAGTTTTCATGGTAAAACAGAACTGTCATCCCCTTTTCAGTCCAAACTTGGATGTGCAACAAAAAAATCTCCCCAATAGTTCTCAGAACCCAAATAAAAAAGTGGATGTTACTCTGAACTAAACAATCTTGCTGTTTTCAGGTTTTGAATATGTAAAAGCAACTTTTCCAAGGTACAAAAGACAATATAATGCAAGCCTGCAGCTACATTAGTAAAGTGCAACCTTTGCAGAACCACTAGCCTGCTCTGAAAGAGGTGTTACAAGGCATGACCCATATTTTGGTTTGCCTTTCAAAAGCCATCTTCCTTCTTTAGCTGGAGGTGATTGACTGCATCCAGCCACAGGTTCTCACATTCCTTAGAAAGTTATCTAACTCCCAGAAACAGAGGGCAGTTTTCACTAGTTATACAAGCTATATCCATATTGTTCTGTCTGCTTTAGCCCTGTGCCAGTATTGTCAAGTGTGGACCATTGATTCAAGAGTGCCTCAGCTCCAGTCTCTTCCCTCTCTGCTCATCAAGGATTACTGTGAAATTTTTACTGAAAATTATAATTAAATATTTGTTTAAATATTATGTAGTTCTGCATCTTGTTAGAAGCAGCCTCTTTTGTTCTTATTTATGCAGTATGAAATCAGTGTTCCCATCCTGTGTCACGCGAGCTGTTTATTTTACTTTTGCCCATCTTTTGTTCCCAGGTACAAACAAGACTTCAGACATTCATTTCTAGCCTGCAACAGAAAACAAGTGAGATTGAGATTTTAGCAGTAAGTATTTGGCAGAAGCCTGAACTAATTCCAAATTCTTAATTGCAGTGGATGATGCTGTTCCTGTCTGGAACAAACCACTGCCAATTGCCTCACTTTAGCAATAACCAAATGATCAAACTTCTGGTTAAATAAGACCCCCTGTTCTGTTTCTCTGATACTTGAAAAGTATCTCAAATTGTATGGGACAGCTGCATGAAATAAAATTTAACAAGCATTTAATTGTAAGCTCGTAAGCTGTAATTACACCAACTATTGTGGTAGATGTAATAACTTGTTCCTGCTAGATTTGCACTTCCATTTAAGCAAACATAGCTCTTGTTTGTATATAGCTTTTAGACTTCACTGATCATGTCACAAAGGACTTCAAAACGGTGTATGCTTTTCAGGAAACATAACTGCCTATTTGCCTGCACCTATGTCCAGCTTTCCATAATGGAACCTATAATGAATACTTTAAAAGGTTTTAATCATTTTAAACCAAGTTCCCAGTTTTAGCAGCATGAGTGCTTCTCTGGAAATGAAAAATCTGACTCCCTTCAGCATTGCTCATTGCTAGTTGGCAAAATGGTAACAGAGAATGGTAAAGTATTGATTTCCTGGTATTTTTACAGGTTGATCTGCCAAAAGCAACTGTGATACACTTCTTATCATTAGAGGTAAGCAATTAAGTATTGTTGTTAGAACTCTAACTGAACACAATAGGTGATAAATTCTATTGCCAGTAAAGTGTAAAATTCACCCATTGTAGATTTCTCGAAAGTTTGAATTCGATTTAAAACTTAAAAGTATTTTTTTACCCAGGGAGCTTGATTTGACATTTTTGTGAAATGTCCAAGTTACACAAGACAACATTAGGAAGTCCTAATCCAAAGCTCTGAGTTTTTCCTCCAATAATAGTTATCTAAAATTAAATCTTAACTGCTCTTTTTCAGAAACCAATAAGCATTAATAATAGTTTCAACAAAGGGGTTCCTTGCAGCTCTTAATGAAGGAGAACCCAAAATAGAGGCAATTGTTTCGAGTACAGTAGCTGGAACATCCCTTAGTGAAGCCAAGATATAAAGGGGACATATATTACATTGACACCGTTAACAACTCAAGAGCTGGTCAGTGGTGCATGAGATGACAACACCAAAGACAAAGCTTTCGTCTTTTCTCCAGTGACAGCAATAGCTTAAGAGGGAGATGGGTGCCTCCCCACCCCCTAAAAAACCCAAACTCAAGAATGGCATTCTACTGGAAGTGCATTTTAGTACTTCTATTGGCTGCTCTGAAGCAATGCTTGTCTGATAATCAAGACTCAGTGAAACATTTCAAAACATTTTTAAAATACTTAGTTCTTCCAGTCTGTATAAATCATGGAGGTAGTTTATCACCTTTTACTTAAAAAAAAAAATTAAATACATATGCATGTGATCAGCTTGCATCATTCACTTTTGATCACCACTACATCACAGTTACTGTTCATTGCTTGTGCTGAAATGTGTTAAAAACTGATCACTAAATTAACATTTTTTCTTAACAAAAAATAAAGTTACACATGTTGTTGACATTTGTCACGTTTGAAAGCTGTTTAATTAAAGAGCATTGACACTACACAGTATTCAGAAGGCTACATCTTACTGGGAGAAGTGTTTCCTTCACAAAAGAGTATGACACTAGCATAGTTCCTTGACAATTTTTTTTTTTTAGCTTGATGGAGATAGACAAGCCTTTGATGCTACTGTGAGACAATTGATGTCACGATGGCCCAAGCAGAGATCTTCGTATTTACAATCAATTTGTGATGAAATTTACAGTCTCAAAATGGAAAAGAGGTAAATTTGTTAATTCTTATGGGTACATAAACTAGATTTTTTTTTTCAATTTTTTCTCTATTCAAACTAGAGCTTGTCTTCCACTTTCCTCTCTCTCTGAGGCAAAAAGGAATACTCAGAAAATGTGTATAGTCCCTTCAAAACTACAGGACTGGTCACTAACCCTCGCTTACTGATAAAATGTAAATTTTTTATTTTTCCAAGTCTTTTTAAGAAGCTCTAGAATATATGACCACTTTTATCTTACTTGCTGCTGTGTTAATAAAAATGAATAGCAGACAACTATGTACAGTCAGGTATCCTGCTATACTTAGTACATATACTTCTATATATGTAAATAAATATATACATATGTAAAATGTACACATCTACACTGCTAGATAAAAACCCTCTTTTCTGATGAGAGGGACTCGGCTTGTCTTTTAAAACTCATGAACACTCATTCCTCCTGCTTTGAAATAATATGGTGGCAGTCAGGCAGAGGTGTGAGAGTGCCCAGTATGCTCTCCCAACAAGTACAATACAGCCCATTTCTGTTTTGTAAGCATAAAAACATTTATGTTCAACTCATAGTCTGCCTGTTGGATTCCAGCAAGGCTGATACAGATAGTCTGGACACATCCAATATGTCCAGTTTTAAACCTCAAATTGTTAAATGTTGCTTGTACTGGTCCACTTAAGACCTGGGTACTTATGCCTAATTATGGGTTTTATTTCATTTTCTTAAACCTTTGTTCCACTTGAAAGTACTACTTAATCTTTAAATAAGACTAAAACTTTGAGAAAAAGGAACCACATGCACCAAAATTGCTCCAGGTTTGCTGTTTACTAAGACAGCTACATTATCAAGTGAAGCATTTGTTTTCTTCATGGGGTTTCCAAGGCTCTGAGCAACAGAACCCAAATAATACTCCATGCAATGCTGGGTATGAATGTAATAGTGCCTCACTATCTTCCTATCCCATCTGGGGCCTGAGCACTACTTAGCCATAAACCTTCAGATCACTGAAGTGAAAACTGAACAGGCAAGATCAATGGAAAGAGGATGAGGGGAAAGTTGCAGTCACAGACAAACAAACAAAAACTTACTGATTTTCTGCTAAATCTTTGCTATCTTATTGTGAGTTGTCACAGGAATTGCAGCATTCAAACCTGCAGTTTCAAAATACTAAAATTCCTTTTTCCTTCCCTCTGCAGGGTCTCTGCACTTATCCTGTACAGTTACCGAGATGAATACAAGGTTTTGTTTTAGTACTTCAAGCATCTTTTATGGGATGCTTCTACATATGGACAACAGCATTTTGTAAAAAGGAATTTCAAAAAGCTGTAGTAATGCAAGAAGGCAACTAGAGCCTCTTTCTGTGTCCAAATTGCATTTCATGTATAATATTGTCCTGGTTCTGGCCAGGACAAGGTTATTATTTGCTGTAGCTAGGAGGGAGCATGGCCAGGACCCAGAGGTTGAGCTGTACCACCTCCCACCATTGCTGGGGGCCTTCCAGGTGGGCACAGCGTGGCAGAGGGAGCAGCTGGGTCGTGTTGTTTCTATGGATTCATTCACCTTTCCTGTACTCTCTGCCACTGGAATTGTTGCTGTTACTCTTTTCTTATCTCATTGCTGTTTCCAGTAAATTCTTACCTCAACCTGTGCTCTTTACTGTCTGTCCCTCCTGATTCTCCTCTCCGGCCGCTGGCAAGGGGAGGGAGTAGTGGGTCGCACATGGATTCAACTGGAGCACTCAACTAGAGAATGACATTCCTAAACCATGACAAATACAAAACTAAATGCTTTCAAAATGTGGAAGTAGTTGTTTTATTGGCAATTCAGGAGCAAGTCTGACTAGAGCCACAGATAAGTACTGCCATGTAGTTCTTGCCTCTTATGCTACAAAAATAAGCTGTACAGATGTAAACCTATTTTTTTGTAATAGTTTCAGAATGCCTTTTATGCAACAATAGTACTGCAACAAAAATGTCAGTTCTGGAATAATGAAAAGAATGAATTACCTTGAAGAAATTGTTTTAAACATTTTTGAAGAGTTTTTGTGTAATAAAACCAGCTGAGCCTTATTGAAATATTCATTACAAGCCTTTTGTGTGTCTTTTTTAGTTGTGTTTTTTAACTTACTTTATGTACAAAATATGGTAGATTTCAGGCTGAGTTGTTACAAGCCTGGCTGCCTGTGCTTGTCCTGTCTGTACTTTTGCATTTGAATCAAGCAGCAGCTTCTGTAAGATGAAGACCTGATAAAATAAAACACCTGTTCTAGACCTGCAGAACCAAAGCCTTTAAAGATAAACAGTAACCTGCATTTGCTTGAAGCACAACCAGAGTTTTGAACTAACTTTCTTTATCTGAGTTGTCAGATTAAGTTTGAAGTTAAAGTCATAGTAATGATGGAAGTATTATTATTATTTTTATAATTATTATTATAATTACCTTCTTGATGCTAAACTGTAACACAACCCCATAGGAAGAATGAAGCTGAGAAACTATTATTTACAGGAGTCATAGTTAACTATGTATTATATTTCACATCAAACACTGGAGGAATATGCAGAAATGTTAATGATTTCTGGAAGTACACTGGTGTTTACCTTTCCTCCCCACTTGGTACCTCTTGTTTAAACAACTTACACCTCTTTCTCTAAACAAATGATTGCCATTTGCAGACTCATAGCATTAATATATACCTATTGACTTTTTCCACCCTTTCTTGTAGCAGAGAAGGTGACAAAACATGTAGAGGTTTGCAAGACAAACCACAAAACTTCTGAGAACTGTGAAGGTTCAACAGCAATGTCCAAAGCAGCAGACAATCCTAAAGGCATAGATAACTGTGCCATTCCTAGCAGTTCACCACAAGTCATATCAGCCATTACACCCAATCCATTTCTCATTACGTTTAATAGGAGCAATTACATATTTACTTTTTACATCTGCTCATATGAAGAAAGGAAAATTCAGATCCCTGAATATACTGAAGGATAATGTTTTTTTACAAAAAGTTTAGGTGACATGACCATTTTTAAGCTATTTCTGAAGGGAACATGATGCAGAGTTCTACCCTCCCCCCACCCTGAGCCCAGGTCAGAACAGCTAGATCAGCATGGAGTGAAAGCTCTGCAAGAGCTTAAGCACTGTGCTGGCTGCCTTGGGGATATCTGCACTGCATCATGTAGACATGACCCTCAGATTAAGACAGAAACAGGAAAGCAGCTGTTCCTGATAATATGTTGGCACCTGCTTTCCCTAGAATTACAGAGGTTCATCTATAAAATTGGGTATCTGTCACTGAGGCTCCTGCTCCAGTCTTGTTTTGCTCCTGGTACAGTGCATGTCTCTTCACACAGTGCTACCCCCAAGACAGGGTTTACACTGGAGAGAACACAGCAGCAGTCTAAGTACAAACCAGCTGAGTGTAAAGCTATTTCAGTGTAATGCTGTACATACTCCTGCCGTACAACAACCCAAAGAAAGCACCTTCTGCTCTCAGTTTAAACAAAAGTACTGATCACACCCCAGTATCCTGCTGGAAGGAAAGCCAAAGACAAATGGTAACTCGAAAAGAAATGGACTTTGCTTTGAGCAAGGGTCAAGTCTATTATAGTGATGGTAGCACACTGTCCCATCACTGTGTTGCTTTACTCTTCTTGGCCTTGCTTTTCTTGTCTTTCTTCTTCAAGCCATCCATGTTGGCCCTTAGCAAATTTGAATATGCCTGAAAGAACAATTAGAACCATTTAAAAGAACCCCAAATACTTAAAAGACAACATTCTATGTATTACAAATGGCCAATTATCTGCCTTTTCCCAGAGAATCATGCTCTTACACCCTGCACCAAGAAAATACTGTTTCTAAACCAATGTACAAGGTTGGATAAAATGAACGGGATTTTAAAAAAACATATTAAGATAAATGGGTAGTCTCAGTTAGTTTCTGTGGCAGTTCAGCAAGAAATCAACCTGTTCACAGCTGTCCAGTGCTTCCAACAGACCACTTCTATTACTTATAGAAAAGGAGGATAAAAGGCAAACAAAACTTACCATCTGGAATTTATTTACTTCCTTTGAGCTCACCTATAAAAGTAATACTGGAGGTTAACCATGAAAACTCTGGCTTCTATTACAGACCAAGTATCAGTACATGTTTACTCACCAGCTACCATATGGTCTTTTTAGCATCAGTTGGATCAGCTTATAACATTCAGTGGTCAATGTGCTATACTGGTATGTCATAGGACTTCACTGACTTAGAAAACTGAAAACACTCCTTGATTAAGAAAACCCTCTACAGGCCATTCATCCCTAAGTCACATATGTTCACATGGAAAGAATGTGAAAAAGCATTCAAAGAAAGCTTTGATTCACTTGTTGGGCCATTAAAATGCTCCAGCTCAGATTCTCAGCTATTTCTCTTAAGTAACATTTTTCCTTGTGCCATATCACAGAGCAGAGCTAAAGTCAGCTAAAGCCTTTCCCAATCCCCCATTGAAAGTAAACACACATCAGGTTTTCAACTTTCAGTTAACATTTTCTCAAGTTTCACTTAAAATATGGAGCATTAATCAAAAACACATAGCCACTAACCTTTCTAACTTAAAATTGTCACTTACCACTGTGCTAATTTTCTTCTTTCCATCAGTTGCTCTCAGGAGACACTTATTGTCTGCTGGTTCAAAACTTTCTACATGGCCTTTGCGTGGAACTGGCTTTGTTCGACCATCATCTGTATTGAAAAAGAATTTTTATTTTTATTTCATTAAAGTCAACAGATGCCTTCTGATATGACATGTTAAAAACTCATGAGCAGATCTGTAAAACACCGTGGAATTTTAGGCCAGCTGAACTAAGACTGTTGCCAAATTGTTCTTACTCTAGAACATCAGAAAGAGCTGTTCTGTAAACTGCATCTGTCAGAAAAAAATGGAGTAAATCGTCCCCTCTAAATGCTGTATGCCTCGCCTGCTCGAGTAGCAGCATGCTTTAAATGCAGTCACCCTGCTGCCTCCTGACTTGATACATGGCCTCTCCAGTAGTGCCAGCTAGCCAGGAACCAGAGGAACATGAACACACAGAAACAACATCAGAACTCTCCTTCTACAGAAAACAAACGATTTTCATTTATTGTTTAACAATCAAGCCTAGTACTTCCTGCAGTTTGAAATACAGTCTTGCTCAAAGGTTATTAGTACTAATACTACTAGTATATTAGTCTGACAGTTAATAGTTGTAGGACTAATAGTAATACCGGTACCATCACTGCTCCAGCTGACGGGTTTGTCCCTATGACTGCTCTTGTCTTTAGATACCCTGGATTACAACTGTATCGGTACAACAGTCAGATTTATAGCAACACCTCGTTAACCCAGTAACAGACTCAAAACTTACATTTCTTCAGCGTTATGAAAACGCTCCCGGAGGTCCTGCACTTCTGGAAGAGCCTTGTAAGCTCGGTCAGGAACTGCAAGAGAAAAGAGACGCGCCCGTGGCTGGGAGTCTCCACACGAGCTCCGAGCCCTTCTCCCCGCGCAGATCCGGCCTGGCCCGGCCTCTCTCCCACCACCGAGGAAACGCCAGCTCCCGGCTGAGCCTGCAGGACACCAAGTCCCAGCCGGGGGACTGGTTCTGATTCCGAACACGAGCTCTGAGCTCGCCGAAACTCCGGCCGAGACAGAGCACGGGAACTGCCCGCTCCGCTCCCCTCCCCCGCAGCGGCTCCCACGCCGGCCCAGGGCCGGCGTGGGAGCCGCTGCGGGGGAGGGGAGCGGAGCGGGCAGTTCCCGGAGAATTTGTGGCGGGGATTTGCGGACCCCCATCTCTCTCTGTCTCTCCCTCCTTCCCTCCCCGGCTCCGCACCTGCTCGCTCTCCAGCAGCACCATCCTGCCCCGCTCCGGAAGGGCCGCCCGCGCTTGCGCAGCGCCGGGGCTGCGCCACGTCGGCGGCGCGGGGTGGGGAGGGACCGGGGCGGGCCGGGCTGAGGGCGGCGACTGCGGCCCCGCGTCCCTGGCCCGGCAGCGGGAGTGGCTCGCAGGCTTCACCCGTCCCCCTCAGTGAGGGGTGCAAAACACCCCGCTGTGCGCGGCTGTGGGTGAAGGGCGGGATTTGAGACTAAAGGAACTGGATTTGTGCAAAAACAGCAAAGGGGAAACCTGCGCCTGGCAGGGCCGAGGGAGCACTTCACGCCCTGACACTTGAAGCTCCTGAGGGCTGGGTTCTGTGGTGGGGGTTTCTGTCAGGCCCGTGGCAGTCGGTGCTGGAGCACACAGAAGTTGATCTCGTGCCTTTTCATGTATATCACTAGGAAAATAGCTCTATTTTTCCTCCGTGGACCTAACAAAAGTGGAAGATAATGCCTTACAGATTAAAAACTGCTCTCAGGCTGACAGGTGCTTGAATCCCTGCGGAGTTCATACTGTTCATTTATGGGCTCTGGTCCAGAAAGTTCTAGACAGAACTGCAGCTCTAGACAGAACTGCAATGCCTTCTTGCATTATTATTCTCATGGTGGGGGTGTTGTTCCGTATATGAAACAACACGTGATAATGACAAAGCCTAGTCACCGCAAAAGTCCTTTCAAAGTCCACAATTACTCGCGGTCCTTCTGCAGGTTCGGCGGGAGGCAGTAGAGGGTGCTGTGATTGCACACACAGAAATGAAGCTACCTAAAGAACAAGGAAACAAATGCCCAAGAAGCAGGTCATTGCAACACGGCCGTGGTTTATGAAAATCTACCAGGTTATTAACGTAACTCCACTATGTTAGAGGCAAGGAAAGTGTAGCGATCCAGCACTACTTTTCCCGCATCGTGGATGGAATCATCCTCTTGATGTTTTTGCACTTGTATTATTGGCAGTTGAGGAGGAAAGACTTCAGTAAAATAAATTCCATTGTTTCTCACAGCATTAAAAATCTCATTAAAAAAGGAGGAATATGTGTTATTGAAGCCTCCTGAAAACAGGTATTCTAAGGGGATTCCATCAGTGCTGTAGTTGGAAGTACCGATAGGCCAAAGCCCTGTGGAAGTGCAGTAAGTGATGATCCCTGCCCCTACCAGCTTGCAGTCAGTGGGCACAACAAGCGAACATGGGTGGATGCATGGAGTCAGTGCTGACACGCATTTCCTCTAACCCTGCCCGGTTGCTGGAGAAGTCATAACACTCCTGACTACAGAGGTTGTTTTGTCAGAAATCAGAGTAGGGTTGTGTTTTCAAGAGCGCCCTGAACATGGTCAGAGTGTTGTAGGTTTTTACAGGCAACTTGTGAAAGAAGAGCAGAAATGGAAAAACTAAAACAATTGCAACATACTCCCCCTTGGAAACTACCATGGTCATAGGCACTGGAAGGCAGAAGTACATTTCCACTCATGCTTGCCAAAAGAGAAGATGGGTGGTCTTGTAGCTGAAACACAGGGACTACCACTGTCACCTGACTTCTGACTTTTGTCTTCACTAGAGAAGTCTTGTGTTGCCATGAACTGCTCTCCTAACTTCTCTGTGCCACAGCTCTTTATTATAAAGTTGGAGAAGCATTATATGTAGTTATTCTCTTAAACAACAAAGACCATCAATGTCTGTGGGAAGGACACCACAGAGGTTTTTTTTCCCTGAATCTCCCTTCTCTGTAAGGCGCTAGCTCTGTTGCTGGGGTGTACCTTTGGGACGCTGCGGCCGTAGCGGTGCCCATCTCAATGTCCAGGTAGATTTCTTGCAGGACTCTGTGACACTAAAGCTCTGGTTCTGCTGTATGCTGGAAGAAGGGACAAAGAGGAAACTGCTGTGAAGAACTCCAGAGAGTTGCATGAAGTTTATGTTTTTCAAATCTGTTGTTTTATCAGCAATTTTTTGGAACATATATTTGTCTCACTGCTAATAAAAGAAGTGGCTCCACTGAACTGCTGAATTTCTTTCCACAAGAAAGAAAGAGGAGATTTTTTATTTTTTTTTTTTTTAATGTGTGCATGTGTGTTAGCTTATCTTCCCGATCTTGAAGTTGTTTTTCAAGCCAGAATGTCACAATATAATTGGGGGAGAAGCCTTAATCACAACTTGCAAACAAGGTGAAAATGGAACATTTTTAACGATTGCTTTCCAAAAAATAGATGGAACAGGGGAATGCTGACATTGCTTTACTTTTGCCAAAGGCTGCCAACACTCTGAGGGAATAAGCTATTCAGCTGGCGAAAAAGTGCTGAACAAACACTGAAGGAGCTAAAGGGATACTCCCAATCATGATATACTCGCTTTTCACTATATCTCCTGCCCCAGTCTGATGTCTTTCCCCTCACCCCATGCCCTCACAAAAAAAAAAAAAAAAAAGAAAAAAAAAAGAAAAAAAAAGAAAAATAGGGAAAAAAAAGAAAAAAAAAGAAAAAAAAAAGAAAAAGCAGGTTGGATTAAAACAGTAGCAAGAAGAATTGGTGGATCCTGAGAGTTGGCAGGGGTATTAGCATTTTGTAACCTGATCTGTCATGTGACCAGGGCCAGGCAATAAAAATAAGTCTCCTACCAGCCCTCCTGTTTGCTCAACTTTATTATATGGTGTCAGTGGAGAACTACTTTTTTTTTTCTTTTTTTTTTTTCTTTTTTTTTTCTTTTTTTGGCAAAAATTTAGCAAATGAAGCCACCTGAATCATTAAATCCTGAAGGAAATCTGGCAGAGAACTGGAGGAGGTTGTTGCTGCAGTTCCAAGTTTTCCTGGAAGCAAGCATGTACTGAAGAGAAAAGGAGAAGGTGAAATCTCTCCTGAATGCAGTGGGAGGGGCAGGAAACAGAAAAACAAACCTATTAGAAGTAAATTAAATTCTTGATCAACCTTAGTAGAGGTTGGCAAAGATCTATTAAAATTAGCCAGCAAAGATTACTACTAGTTATGGACTAGCAGACACACATATTCAGCTCTGCACACAACAGTGAGCAGAAATATAATAGCATACTGTAAATTACAGTTTGCTCACCACAGTGCTCAAGATGAGTTAATAACAGATAATGGCCCACAATTCACAAGTGGATCATTCTGGTAATTCTCTTTGACCTGTAAGTTCAGGAATACCACGTCAAAGTATAGCTATGCACAGGAAAAAGTCAGTGTTAGAGCAAAAGCCTAGTAACAGCCTCCCCCCCTTTACAAGTCCATCATTAGCACTGTAAAAACAGAGATGTACACCTCACTGCCTTGCTGGCCTCACCAGATCTGAGATTAATAGGCAAAGGAAAAGCCTTTGAGAGCCAACCTTTAACAGAGGCTGTTTGGGCAGAAAGACTATCAAGCCTGGAATAGCTACCAAAACATCCCTAAGCCCTGTGCCAGGGGAGTAGAGAAAAAAAATTTTAACAGGAAGGGTCACTTATTCTTTTTTTCTGGTATTAGTTGGATTTCCAACAAAGCAATCAGTTGGTTACATTTGTACAGGTGAACATCAGTCCTGATATTGGGTCTTAACCTTTTTTATAACTGGCCCTTGTGAAAAGAAATAAGGACATGCAAGGGGACAGTGATCAGAGACGTGTCGATCAAGGCAGATACAGAGGCCCAAGGCAGTGTTATTTGCCTCATCAGCTGGTAACCCTGAGAAAGAAAAAGCTTCTGCCAAGAGACAACTAAACGAGGCATTTTAGAAAGATCTTTCTGAGACCACATTATGCCACCAGAAATCTGCTGAGTGATAAGCTTCTGGTGAGAAAGCCAACTTCCAAAGATAAGATCTCCTCAAGAAAAAAGGAACCGATCCTTAGGAACCAATGTCTTAGTAACCGATTCATTTACCCTAAGCTCTTCCCTAAGCATTTCTGTTCATTTTAGTGAATCCCTACTATTCTATTTATTATCATGCCATATTTACATGTAATGAGTTTCAGGACAGGTTAAGTGTAACCTTGAGTTCAACAGATGCTGACTTTCATTGTGTAATAGCAATGTTAACAGTGATTTATATTTTGTGAGGGAGACCAGGAAATAGATATGGATACACTTCTTAAAACTCTAATGTACCACATTACTATTGTAATGCATATTGAAGCATATCTGAGTGAGGCACAAAAAGATTTTTTTGTTGTTGGAAGAGATCTACATGATTTTGAAGTACCATCCAGATTTTAAAAAGCTTCCCTGTCAAGGAAGATAAGGGATGTATATTTACCATATTATTGAGTGTCTCACACATGCTTGAAGTGGTTTGTGACAAGCCCCCATCCCACAAAAAATGGGGGTGAAAAGGCTGGAAGAAAAGCGCAGATGCAGAGCTGTTAATCTGTGCAGGTGATGGTGTCATCTCTGCTCTCTAAGAAGACCCTGGAATGGCATGTATGTACTGAGTCCATGAGTAATGCTGTAACACTCGACATACTTCTGGTAACAAGGAAATTAAAGAGCCAATTCCTTTATCTCCCAAAGTGTGAGGAAGGGCTGAGGGACAAGAAGCAACATATCATCATATGTGTTTAGTTTGAAGGACAGAGCAAGCAAAAGCCAGTCTCACATACCTCCATATCCAATGCAAAACACAGGAGGAAAATGGTCAGATAAAAAAGGAGAGAGATACAGTTTGAACATCCACCCTGTGTTTTGATTGGTCCCGGTAACTTTCAGCTGCGAGTAGAGCAGAGCAGAGTGTAAGAACAGCATGTTCTGAAGGACTGCACCTGCAAGGTGACACAGCTGAGATGTCCTTCCTGCTTGTCCCCTCCTCCTCCCGGTCCTCAGCCTGTGGCTGCTGCCACCACTGCTGAGAAGTGACACTGCACTGCACACGCAGACATCAGCCAGAGACTGTGTGGCCATGGCTGCGGCACCGTGGGTTTGTGGCATAAGTGCTCAGCATGGTTTCCGTGGGTCTTTGTAAGTCATCTGTGAACTCCAGAAGTGCAGGATTAAGCCTGTACCATATGATGCACCTTCTGGGCGCTTTAGAAGCAGTGTTTCAAACCTCAACCAAACCTCACATCGCCTCTCTCCAGCGCTCCAGCGGGAAGAGTGTATCTAGTCATCACTTCATTTAGTATGGCAGCTTTTTAAGTAGACACAAAGTAGCTGGTTAAGAGCTGTGCAAAGCATCAGGGAGGTAATTAAATTGGAGTTCAAGAGTAATGAGGTGACAGAGATTAGGTTGAGCATCATTTCTTTCATATTGATGTGTCCTACTTTGAGAAAGACAGAAATGCACTTGTGAAAAATTTCCACCAGCCATTCCCTCTGAGGTTGCAGGAATTTTTTTTAACTATATAAGTTTTTAAAAGACCAAATTAATAATATCACAACATAGAAAAAAACCAAAAACTAAGCCAAAACAAATCAACAGGAATTTTGGTTCAGCAGAATGTCACCAGGGAGGATAACTTTGTCCTTGATATCAGAGATCACTTGGGGATGTGTAATAGAAAGGGAGCTACAATGTCATTGATATCCTCCAAGTGCAGTCTCATCAGAAGGACAGAAACCCCAGCAGCACGTATTTTCTTGATCCTATGGGATGTTGCTGTCTCAGGAAGAAAAGGGTCACCTACCACCTCATCAGCACTATTTCCTGCCTCTGTTGAGGATGCCGAGCAAAGCAAGACCTGGCTGGACTTCTGAGGTTTAAGGATCACAACAAAAGCTGTAGTGCCTGTAAAACAATAGTTTCTTCATAGCTCAAGTCATGATGTCCAATACAAGATCTGCACATCACAAAAATAAGACAGTCAAATTAGTTACCAGATGAGTGAGGTGACAAAGACTGGCTTAGACATCATTGCTCTCACTTCCATAAGCCCTAATTTTGGAAGAACAGAGAGGTTTTTTTAACTGCTTTAACCAGATATTTCCAGTATGATTCTCTTCTTGTAAGAGTTGCCAAGCATACCTACTTATTCAAGATTTAGTGGTATATTTTGCTCTTCCCGAAACACTCTTCCAAATGTCCCAACACTTTCTAGGAACAGGGTGGTGTGGGGAGGCCACTCTGCACAGCCAGCAGCTGCCCTGGGTTGGCTGGGTCAGCGGCTGGAGGAAGCAGTTTCCTGTTTTGCTGGTGCTCAATGCCACTTAACAATAGGGGGAAAGAAAAAAGCGCAGGATCTAGGCATTGCAAAGCTGTTTTCTACATGAGCTGTCCGCCTGCCTTCCCCCTCTGCTCCGGACACCCCCACCTCATGCACCCATCCCCCGGTGGATGGCAGAGACGCCGGGGGCTGAGGTGACAAGGGCTTGAAGGTATCTCTGCCATGTAAACAGCCTGAACCCCATGTAAGCGAGTCTGAAACAGCAGGCTGAATATTACCAGTTTGTGTCTTTTCTTCTGCCTCCTATGAGAGAGAAAATGAGAATCATGTGCAGTGCTTCTGGAGCTTCAGTGTCAGCAGGCATCACTCGTGCCTTCTTACAACACCTAAAACATCTCATCCATCATAGTAGATGGTTTTCAACACCATCCTGAGATAACCATTTCCAGCAGTGGTCAGTTCAATAGGGCAGGAACAGCACTGGCCATGATTTCTCATTCTGCCTTTCTGAAACATGTCCTTCTTCTCTAGTGGTTTGCTCAGTGCCAAATCCTTAATCCTCTCTTATCAACTCATGGAGTGTTTTTACTCTCCTACTTGCCTCCTACTGCCTACATACTCAGGAAACATCCCTTGCTACCCTGACATGGTTTGGTTCTGGTGATGTCTCTCCATATCCAAATCTGACCTCACTTACTGGCTTTGTTTATCAAATGCTTCTTGTGAGATTAAGGGTTGCAGGAGGTACCTCTGGAAAGCAGAAGAATCTAAGCATTGTAACTGAGTGGAGCCACTCAGAAACAGGAAGCACAGGTGCCCAAACTATAATCTGGGTTTGTTGCTCTCCCTGACACTTTATTTCTGCCTCCCCCTCTGTTTCTGAATACATGTTGTCTTCAAAGGCACACAGGGCAGCAGACAGAAGCCCCAGGCAGACTGGAAGTCACAGGCTCTTTGTTAGTGCTCAGGCTATAGAAATCCCAGGTGAGTCACCCCTGCTTGCCTAGACATTGCCAATCAAGCTCACAGAGCCTTAAATGCAATCCTGACAAGGAAATTATCAGAAGCAATGCAGATATTACAAATGCAGTTCCTTTGTTATTGCCTGTAGCCTTAAAAACTTCTGTGACAACTGACCCCTACAGCTTTCAAAGTTCAGGAGTGGCTTTGCTTGAAGATACAGTGTGCAAGTATTGCACTAAGTTTACAGAATACTGTGCCAGAAACCTCCTTATCAAATAATTAATTTTGTTAGAATTTTTGTTTGTCTGTTTGTTTTTGCAGTGAAACCTCAACCCCACCTGTCGGTTTTGGTGTGGAATTTTTTTTTCAGAGAAGTTATGATTGGGTTATAAAGCCAGTAAAAAAGCAGTAAAATCTCCAGAACTTAAATTGTCAAGCACAGAGAGAAGTTTTACAGAGAACTCAGCCAGTGAGACACAGTAAATGTAGGGCATCTATCATGCTTAAACCTTATAATGACCCAACATTGTTTTATCATCATTTGAGAACAGCAGGAGAACTAAAACCCCACCAAACTTCATTGGAGGAAGAGTACTCTAGGTCTTTATGAAGAACATTACAAAAAATGATATGTTTGACAAAAAAAAAAAAAAAAAAAAAAGCCCCCACAAATCCTAGGATGAAAGTGACTTTGTCTATGCTAAAGGTTTACCTAACATTATTTTGCAATCAAGGTATGATGTTCTCTCACCCTGGTCTTTCTTTTCATTGTTTTCCCAGACAAGACTGAAGAGTATCATTAACACAATTTCTCAGAAGGCATCTGTCATCTGTCACATGTGTTTGTATATCCATGCCTACTGTGTGCAGGCTGGGAAAACCCCCTAGTGTTCTTAAGGGAGAATAAATAGCACAGGGATGAGCAGTGGCATGACACCAGCTACCCATGGAGCAGCAGCGTCTTCAGTGTTGTGTTGCACTCAGTACTCTTAGGACAAGTTAATTATCAGGTTAGAGGAAGATAATTAACATAGGAAACAGCATCATTATTCAGCAAGACATCAAATGCTATCTCCGGTGCCTGTTACTCTTGCTCGACCAGTTCAGCTCTTAACAGTGTATTAGTCATCTGACCACACTGAACATCAATCTTTCACTCCTCATTACACACTCAAATGCAAGCTACAGTATAGACTTGCTCCATCCTGTAATTACAATATATAGCCATGCTAGAAAATCTATTATGTCTAGAGGTTAGACTCAGAAACAAATTAATTAATTGCACTTTCTCCACTTCTAGGCTAAGATAAGATTTTGTTGCTTTTTTTCCAGTAAAAGACTGCTTTTTCTGTAATTAATGTGGTTTGCTGTAATAAGCAGCATGTCAGCAAGAGACTCCTCATACAGGGGCAAACAACAGGCATTTTGTCATCACAGGGCACCTGATTATCTGTATTATAAAATTATCTTTTGGCAGAGGACTCTTGGCAGCAAATAGCCTCTTCAGTGTGAGATTAGCAGTTCTGCACCAGGCCAGAGCCCAAGTGACAGCTCAGCTCTGGGTGGGTGCCGTGGCAGTGCTGCATGGAGAGATGCACCCCTCCGCACAAGTCAAGTACTTTTCCATTCCACTTGGTGACAACGGAATGCCTTCATGCCTTTTGGAGGTGTGCAAATTGAAATGCTGGATTTAAATTGAATTACATGATTTGTTGGATGGCAAATGTCAGGGTGGCCTTTGGACTGCTTGAACACAAGAGTCTGGAGAAATCTAATATTTTGAGGGCTCAGTAAATAAGGTTTTCCTTGTTTTTTTTTCTCTGTGGAGGACAGGACTCCAAACTGACTCCCAAATTCTACTGCTTGTGGATCAGTAGTGTGATCCTCCTAGGGACGAGGGCTGCAGTGTGGCAGGAGAACACACAGGTCTTGCACTCACTGGTGCTGTGGTTCATGTGGGCTCAGAGAGGCACCAGAGAGACAACCCCATCCTGGCTGAGTAAGACACTTGCTCTCCCAAGAGTGATTTTACCTTTTCTTTTTCTCCTTTCACACAAATAAAATTTTAGGGGGATTGCTTCAGTTCCTTTTTTCCTTCCTTCCTTCAGTTTTCCCCTCTTGTTTCCCTCTCTCTCAGCTCTTTCCTCCCTATCAGTCACTTCTCTCTCACCATTCTCTGTCTTGCCATTCCTTGCTACCCCAGTCATGTACCTGGCTGTCACCCGGGATGACTTTCACTAAGCAGGGCAGTGACCTCACTAATGTTGGGACTTCCCTGCCCCTGCCTCTGGTGCAAGCTGAGGCACTAATGTCAGAGCCATGGTGCAGTGCAGCTTGGAAGGTGAATCTTTTTGCTATTCAAGACAGGGCAGTTCTCACATCCCAATACAGCCATGTCCAAAGGGAGAGTGTTGTGCTGCTTGTGATGCAGCAGTTCAGCCTGCTGTAGGACTTAGGCACATCTGAATAAAACAATGGTTCCCTACCCAATGCACCCACAGTTTAAGTGACTTTCATAAGCTTAGCATGCTCAGAATCGCTAGTGAAAGCTGCAGTCCATTCAAAGAGCAAGTTGGGAAAGTCCCGCTCTTTGCAGAATGAAAGTCTCTGGGTGAGGAAGAAGACAGGTATCACTTTCTCTCCTTTTCTCCACTGTTTTGCTCCTGGTCCTAAGCCACAAAACAAACCCAGGATTTCAGGGAACATTCAATCTGCAGCTTGTTCTCAGCTGATCCTGTTGCAGGGAGCAAGTTCCTGGCTGATTCACGAGCAGTAAAAATAAACAGTCTGGGGAAGGCAGGGAGGAGGGAGGGAGACCGGTGGTTACAGAGGAAAAAGTAGGAGCTACAGCAGCTGGTGTTTTCTTTGCTGGTTCTTTTCAGAGGATTTAGGCAGGTTGGAGATGTAAGTGATTAATGGAGAATGATAACACCTCACCCCCCTCCTCCTTCTCCTGGAAGGAACATGAGTCTTTATGCATATCACTAGTCTTTCAGCTTTAACCTTTCCAAGATTTACACACTCCATCCACTCCAGTGCAGTGCTGTGGAGCTGACAGCACATCTGGGTGTATTAACTGTACACTCTGCGGTTTTTGCAGATGCTTAGGGTTTGTTCTCAGTGTTTGGAAATGCTGCACTCAAAGACCTGAGACTTCTCCAATGGAACTGACCAGACTGAAGACGAACTGCCACACAAACTCGAGACCGTTTTTGGTTTTTTCTAGACTTTTCTGTGTGTGGACTAAAGGCCACAGCTATGTATTGCAGAACACCAGTAAAATGTGCCTCCTCAGTGGCTCCCAAAGCATATTTGGGAATACTGTACAAATAGCAGAAATCCTTTTCTGTCCCCCTCCATTTGTATGTCAACTGCTTTGCTAAATGCTTCTAGGGATTCCACCCCCAGTTCTGCTCAGGGCTGATCATATCATGGCACACTTCTGTTCTCTTCTGCATGGTTAAGAGGTCTGCTTTCCTCCTGCCTTTCTTGCACTGGACAAAAGCAGAAATAGATGGGCAAAGGTGCATACATAGCTTCTGCCATTGATGAAAAGGAGTTGCAACAGCAATAACACAAAACTGTTATAGCTTTAAGGATGAGTTTTTTAATAGCTTTTTTATGCTGTTCCCACCAGGAACAGTATAATACAAAAGTTAATGAGATGTTATTTATTATTTGTCTTAAGCAGGGCTGATGGAGGCACAAAATTAATAATAATAGTGTGCTACTGAAATTTACTGAAGATGAGATGGCACATCAACAGAGAGGACAAGTAGAATACCAGGAAAAAATGTGATGACTTCTGAAATTCACAGCATAGAAGGTCATACACCCAGGCAGCAGGCGCTCCTGCTGCAAAAATGGGGACACAGTATTTGTAAGAAACAGTAGTGAACAGAGACCAAAACTTACTCATGCATTGGATATAGGATAACTGAGCCGCGAGTGTGACACAGCCATGGAAGAGGTAAACACAGCCAGAGGATATATTAGACAAGATACTTCAGATGATTAGAAATGCATTTACCACCATTGCATGAGGCAGTATCAAAACTCCATCCAGAACAATGCACACAGCCCTTGTCATCCATATTTACAAAAAAAAATAGACCACAACTCCTGGTGATCAGGAAAATGAAAACCGTCCTAGAAGACTGTTATAGAAACTGATTTGAAAGCAACAAAACAAGAATGGAGAGCAGGAACAGGATTATTTAAATATGTCAGAAAAGAAAACAACAGGGAGAGAGAAATCAGGAATTTAAACTAAATCATGACCTTAACAGAAGAACAAGATGGTATATGAAATAATAACCAGAGGAACAAGCTTATATGAAAAATTTCCATTAAATTTAACAAGGAAGAAATAGAGAGAGCAAGCTTAGAATGGAGCTTCACAAATTATTAACATATTATGATGTATAAGGTCCCACCTTTTCCATCCCAAGTCCTGGCATGGACTGCAGATGCCTATGCATTACGAACAGCATGCATGTTTATTCACAGGGTGATTTAATCTTTAATAATCAGGACAGGACACTGTGAGGTGCTAGTGGGAATGGAAAGCTGTATTATCTTGGTTCCTTGTTGAAATTCAGACCAGACTGAGTCTGGCTGAAGGAGAAACACCTAACTGTTGGTTGGTAGCTTCTTTGGAAAATGAGCTGCTTTGCAACTCCAAATGGGCAGTTTTCTATGTCACAAAATCACCACTGCCAAAAGTGGTGACAATGGTAAGATTTGCAGGCAATCTTTCTAGCAATGCCAAAGATTGCCTGGACAGGGAGAGCAAACAACAGTATCTGTGTGCAGTGTAGTGGAGGGTGCTGGGTGGAAATCACACAGCCATCAGCTGATGTTACCTGCCCTGAGCCCAGAGAAGTCTCTTGCATCTCCCAAGAGTGCACTCACCACCACATACTCTGCTTGTGGGGCAGGCTGGGGTGGGAGGACAAGAGGCCTGGTAAAGGCTGAGCTAGTCACAAACACACTGAAGTTTCCTTCAGTTTTAAGATCCAAGACTGGCTTTTGCCAAGTGCTGGCACATCCCGCAGTAGAAGGGAGGGGGGAGTGCAAGGGCGCGAGGGAGTGGGGTGGAGAGGGAGACCAAGAGAGACAACCGATTATCTTCTTTTCTACCATGCTGGTCCTGTGAGATAGGGGAAATTTATAATGCACATACATACTCCAGGGGTATGTATCAAGGGCTGTCTCTAGCTGTATATCATATTTCCAGGGGTCAAATGTTTATACATTTTGTCTACAAGAGTAAAAATGTGTATTTTTATTGGGGAGTGACTGATCACAGGAGTGAGCCAGAGTGCAGTACACTAAAGAAAAGGCAACTTGCTTCATTTCTGTGAAGTTAGCTAAGTGGTGTAGGCTCTGTGCCCTGTCTTGACCAGAACTGGTTTATCAGTCAGACCACAACACCTTGACTGCATTGCATCCTTCCTTCTGAACAAAACCAAACCATCTTGAACAACACCTGGGGACGCTTGTTTATTAAGCTTATACCAGTTTTGAGAATTCTGACATCTTTTGATATGTAAATGCTTTCCTAGAATCAGTCTGCCCACATAACTTGTTTAACCTACAAGACAGAGTAGTTGCAAGCAGCACATCATATAGAACTTCCATGTAAATGTTGCTGTAGCCATATTGATGAACTTTGTCCAGATGGGCACTCTGTAGATCTTGAACACAACCAAACTGACTGGATATAAAAAACAATATAGGCTTTCTAAATAAGTTTTTTATTAAGTTCAACAAAGACAGGTGCCAGATTCTGCACCTGGGACAGGTCAAAACTAGGTGTACATACAAATGGGAGAACGAGACACTTGATAGCAATGCTGTGGAAAGGCACCTGGGGTTCCTGGTCCATGGCAAGCTGAACAGAGTCAGCAGTGCCCTGGCAGCCAGGAGGGCCACCTGTGTCCCGGGGTGCATCAGGCACAGCATCACAGCCAGGCAAGGGAGGGGATTGTCCCCTCTGCTCTGAGCTGGGGCAGCCTCACCTCCAGTGCTGGGGGCAGTTCTGAGAGCCACAGTGCAACAAAATTATAAAGCGTTAGAGAGCTTTATAAGGAGGGCATCAAAGATGGTTAAGGGGCTAGAGGGGAAACCAGAAAAGTAGTGGGTGGGACCACTTGGTCTGCATCCAGGAGGAGACCGAGGGAAGACCTCACAGCTGCCTGCAGCTTCCTCATCAGGAGAAGTGGAGGGGCAGGCACTGATCTCTTCTCTCTAGTGACCTGAGGGACACAACCTGAGTGACACAACCTGAGGGAATGGCCTGAGGATATTAGGAAAAGGTTCTTCACCCAGAGGGTGTTTGGGCACTGGAGTGGGGTACCCAGAGAAGTGGTCACAGCACCAGCCTGACAGAGTTGAAGAGGCTGCCCTCAGGCACATGGTGTGACTCTTGGGGTGTTGTGCACAGGGCCAGGAGTTGAACTTTGGTGATTCTAGTGGGTACCTTTCAACTCAGCATATTCTATGAGTGTAGGTTTATGAGGAGTAATGTAGTCAGATCTTTAATGTTGGGAGAAAGAAGGAAAATTAGAAGATTCCTAAAAAGAGAAGTCTTTGCTTTCTTTTAGAAAATGGTAAATCCAAGTACCATTTGGATGCACACCACTATAGGTCTGTCACTATAGGCCACTGAACATTGGGTATTACCCAAAGAGGTTTTTATCCAGTTCCTTCTCAGGAATCATGCCACCCTTCTTCATAAAGGAAGGATCACTGCTTTGAAAGACAGATATTGCTTATAACTCACCTTTATTGAGGAAGTTTTAGGGAACAAGGTAGGATTTCTAAGGCCTTGAGCAACCTGGCCTAGTGGGAGGTGTCCCTACCCATGGAAGGTGGGGGTTAGAACTAAATGATCTTTAAGGTCACTTCCAATCCTTAACATTCTATGATACTTCTGCTAAAGCCAGAAGCCCTTTGAACAGCATACAGGTAAAACAAATACCCATTTCTCACAGGGTAAACTAACTGCTTCTCATTGGTCTTACTTTAGTTGCTGCCTCCAAAGGCAGTTTTGTTGTTGTTTTTCAACAGATTGCCTCACAGTTGATGGACAGATACTTCCCATGGGATGACAAGCCCTGCAGCCCATTAGTCATCCTGCATGCATCAAGCATGCAGCACTCCCAAGAGGTGTTGTAGTATTGCCCATGCCAGCTCAGCTCTGCCTTCTCCTGACCCCCGCGTTGCTTAATGCAAGGTGCTTGTTTTTCATGCTGAGCCAGTTCAAGCTCTTCCCACTCAGAACTGCAGTACCTGGGGTCTTTTTGTAGCTACCCTTAAAATAGAAGGTCTGTCCCACTTGGCTTCAAGTATCTTTCTGGGTACCCTACTGCGTACCCTACAGGCACTCGCCAAGTTACCAATTCAGGCAGGAGCAGGCTGAGGTGTGGGCTGTGAGATATGGAGGGCCTGCAACAACATGCTTGGCACAGCACAAGGTGTTAAAGACAAAGCCCAACCTCAGTGGGAAACCATACCTGACTTCCACGTGTGTTTGTGTAAGGCAGGCAGCTCTTGAGGACAGTGTCATGTTTTTATGTGTGTTTAAACAGAGCCTAGCACAACAAAGTCCTTAATCCAAACCAGAACTCTTAAGTATCACAGTAATGCAAATTAAATAACACTTATAATGCACTTTCCCCTCTCTACTCACCAGGTCAGGCAGGAGGGAAGGCCCCTTGTTGTCATTGTTGGGAAGGAGCTGGGCTTCACATCAAGCTGGGACACATCTTCAGGCTAGGCTCAGATAGTTACTGCCCATTAGCCAGGCTGCCCTGCTGGACCTGCAATCAGCTTCCTCCTGAGAGGAGAAGTATGTTTAGTCTATACCCAAGAGAAGTGTTAATGTCATTTATCCTGTGTTTGCCCCAGCTAAAAGCACATGTTTGTACAATTACCAGGGTTCAGCTAATACTAGTATTTTTGCATGTCACAGCAATTTGGCTGTGTCAGAGTCTATAGGACCTTTTTTAGAAAACAGATAAAATGGAGTTGGTAGAGAAAAGTTCTCAGCAGACATTTGCTGAATGTGTACTTTTTTAAATAGTCCATGCCAGTTGCTGTCACTAAATTTAATGAAAGTTCCAAGGCTTCTAGAAAAATATTTCTGATCCCAAAAGAAAATACGTTTCAGTCATTTCCATCTATTCTGTAATCCAACATTATTAGTTGGCCCATTTCCCACAAGCAGAGTGCTGTACAGCAGGTAATGCTACAGACACAAAGCTTGTGACAGTTCATCTCCTTCCACAAAACTGCATTACAGTGAATGATAACTGAGGATCTGTTTGTAAATGAGCATATCACCTCTTCTAGTTACAGGAGGCTGGGAAGGACTATTAAAATAATTAAACATACACATCTACATCATTAATCAATAACAAAATTTTACTAAGAAATCTGCAAACAGTGTTTGACTACCCACTGACTGTAGAAAACCACCTTCACAAACAATATCATCATCAAAAAAGAAAATTAGACCCATTATTTCCAAGTAATATAGAAGATAATACATATAGAACAAACATGCAGCATTCAAATTACATTCAACAGATGTGTTCAGTTAGCTGCTCTATACAGGCAATTATCATTTGAGAAGAAGAGGTTCCAGACACTACACAAGACCAGCATTGTGCCTTTAGCACTGCAAAGTTTTAAAGGGGTTTAAGAAGGGGAGCAAGATGCTAAGTTTGCTTATCAGTAACAGCTTTTTTGGAAGGCAAATGTTGAGAAAGATGAGCGATATTATGATAAGATTAAAAGTATGTCTTTTGGTAGGGCATTTGATGGGCTCCATAGGTAAATGCAGTGGGTTAATGGTCTCTTTCATACTGAAACAATATCCTCAGCGGGATTTGCTACTCGGCTGCTCTTGGTCCCCTCCTCCAGCTCTGTGACATGAGAAATGCAGTGTTCTTAATGACTGGAGCAGGAGGGATCTTGTTATTGTGGCTGCATCACCCCTTCAGGACACAGTTCAGTAGAAGTTTGTCATGTGGCTGAGCAGAAACGATGAATGCAGGTTTTATGAAGTTCATTCCCCAAATACAAAGGAACAGGGGAAAAAAACCCATCACATTCATGGCTACAGGCTGCGAGAGTACACAGTTCACAGCCGGAGCTCTCCATTGATCACTGTCAAGCTGCTAGCCTGCAATGCACCTGCGAGCTCTCCCCCACTCCCTGAGCAGCAAGCCTTTACCTGCACTCCCACCTGCACTGGCAGCATCTCCCCCCCACCCATCTCCTTCTTTCTCACTCCTCTGCTTTCCTAGCTGAGGGCATTCCAGTCTTTAGTGTCCCTCTGATACATAGGTTGGGTCTAGGGAGAGCTGTATCACCCCTCTGCTTAGAGGCATGTGGGTATTCACCAGTAAATATCCCCACAGGCTTGTTTCTGTGCTGCCCTTGCCTGCCTTACCTTGGGTATTGCCTCATTTCCTGTTTGCTCCTAGCAGCCACCTCCTTTGCTTTAACTCTGGGCCATTATGCAGGCTAATATCAAACAGGTGGAAGGGGTAAACATTTAAAAAAAAACTCTGAACAACCCAACATGTCCTTCCTCTCCTCAATGGGCATGATGATATTGTCAGGAAATGGGTAATAGCTGCAGGTGCTAGAAAATGAACTACATGTATGAGAATGCCTGGAGTTTGAGTGTTGAAAATATAAGGACAAGTAACTTTTACTGTGAATAGGTTATTCTAAATACATAAGCACTAATGCATGGTCTCCTTGACAAAGCACCCCATGCACACTTCTGCTGTAACAGCAGTTGTCTTGCTCTAAGCGAGTCCCCCAACATGACAGAATGGTTTGGGCTGGAAGGGGCCTTAAAGATCATCTCGTCCCAACCCTTCTGCCATGGGCAGGGACACCTTCCACTAGACCAGGTTGCTCAAAGTCCCATTTCATGGTCCCATAACCTGGTCTTGAACACTTCCAGGGATGGGACATCAACAATTTATCTGGGAAACCTGTTCCAGTGTCTCAACACTCTCACAGTAAAGAGTTTCTTGTTCCCTGGAACTGGGAGCTGCCACTCCCTCACTTTATTCTGATCTGTCCCCAGTGTGTTTCTCTCTGCAGGATTTGGGGCCTTGGTTGTAGGAAGCAGGCAACAGTACCGAGAAAAAGCAAATGCCCTCCTGCTGTAGTATGTCCATAAGCAAGTCTGAGTGCACCTATGTGTGCACACACTGGTCTGATCTGATCATTTGAGGTTCATGAATGGATCAGATGCTGGGCTTTATAGGTTAGGCACTCAGAAATTAAACTCAGAAAATTAACAATTTTCTGACACATGCTGGATCATTTAGTTTGTTGGCATCTATGTGACAATAACTTAAGGTGTTCTTTTCCCCAGGAGAAAGACAAGCAAGGCATAACAATATCAAAAGTTGCTCCCTTGGATTTACTTGTCCACTCAGGTCTGGGAAACCATATCCCTGAGCCCATTTCACCAGCTTTACTTTGGAAATCAGTGTAATTGTTAGCTGTCAATAACTCACTCCAGGAGGTCAGGAGGACATAGCAGACTCTGAGCTGGGTAAGGTTACTGCATAACAGCGATTCTTAAGTCAAATAGGATAATCAGGCTCTCCCTAGATGGTGGCACGCTTTGGATTTCCCATAGAAACGTGTGTTTGTGCCTGTGTCTTTGCCTGCTGTGTTGAGGACTCTCCCCCTCTTCTCCTTTGCAGGTCTGGCTCCCCAGCCCCAGCCCCAGCAATGGTAGAGCTGAGAGGCTGTGGGCACTTGATGCTGATTAAATTCTGCTGACTGAGGAAGATGTCAAATTCTACCCAAAGCAGAGAGCCGCCAAGGAAAAGCTGCTTTTCTTTGCTTTTGACAGCTGGAGCCATGAATTTAAGCAGAGGTCTCACCTTCAGGCGAGCCAACAGCTGGGCAGGGAGCAGTGTCTCTTAAAGAGAGAGTGCACTATATTTTGCTGGAGTTCAGTGTTGCCAGGAGGTGAACGAGTTTGAAGTGCAAGAGAACATTTATGTAAAACCCCAGGTGCAGCTGGGTTTTTTGTTGTCAGGTTGTTTTTGGTTTTTTTTTTTCTTTTACTAGAGAAAGACCAAGTAACAAACAAGAAAGAGGAAATGAAAACAGTCTTAATTCCCAACCTTGGTGTTTCTCGTCTTTCATTTCCCCTGCCATATGAACAAGAAGATGCAGCATGTGTCTGTACAGGAAGTTCCCGAACCCAAAGTCCATGCACTGCGTCACATCTATTTTTATACTTTTTTAATGCTATCTTTATTTTTATATGTATGCCATGCCATACCTCAGGAAACAGTAGTTCTATTAACCAGTAATGGGGTCCATAAGATTCTTCCCTGTTTCTAAATCTGTCTGTGCACAATAGCCATCCAAAGCTCTTTCTGCTGAAGAACTGCTTCTTGCCTTTGCAGTGGGAAACCTGTGTGCTCAGTTCAGGGGCCAGTGGATGGGAGTTCCCATAGCAAAATATCATTGCCCTAACTAAATCACTGCAAATGTTACTGGCAGCATCATCTAAAAGACTGGGGGCTGAGTGGCACTACAATATAATTAGGCTTCACTCACACACTATACCTTCTGAGTCCAAAAGAGAAACTTTCTCAGTGCAGGGCGAGGCTGTGTGATACCTAATTTTGAGTCCCATTGAGCAGAAGCCAGGGCCCAGAGAAGGTTCAGACATTCTAGGAGGCAGGGACAGACACAACTTGGATCTAAGTGCAGGAGGAAATATGTAGCCCACAGTCAGTCATGGCCACCGTCACATCATGTAATTCACGTGTGTGATATCTTAGCAGGTGTAACTGGCCAGAGGTGTGAAATGCAGTGCAGCCTTGCTATTGCCCTTTCCTACCCTCCATAAAGCCACAGCTGCTTACAGTACTCTGGCCACTAGACAAGAAATCTGGGGGTTTGTGGGAATCTCTTGTGGGAATCTCTTGTGGGAAAGCCAGCTTTAGGAAAGGATTAGATATTAGTTGGACCAAAAGGAAAGTGTATAGATGTCTAGTTTGCAGTCAGATGGTAAGGGACATCCTGGACTCCACATGCTGATCTCAGGGATGTTTGGGTACTTCATGCAATAGCTGCCTAGTGCAAAATGCACAAGCAATCCTGAGCAGGGTAGGAAAGGCAAGGCTCTGGCTAGTGTGTGTCCAAGCCAGTAGGCATCATAACCATAACCACTCTTTCTCTCTGACATATCCAATTTTCTTTCCCTTCACTGCTGAACTCGTCCAAGAGAAGAAATGTCCCACCCCAGTCTCTCCCCTGATCATTGTCACACTCTCTAGAGAGGTGGGAAATGTGAATTTTAAACTTTTCTGAAGGGAATTATGCCCATCTGCACAATACCTTAAAATATAAAATGAGACCTGTCTCCCTGGTTAGGATGGAAGAAGTCCTAATGGACTCAAGCATGTTTAAGACTGTCAATGACTTTGTGGCATCTAATGTATATCCTGGGATTAAACACAGGTTCAGCAGCAGCAGCAGCAGCAGCAGCAGCTGCAGTGTTATTTTGTGGGGGAAAAAATCCCCAACAAAACCCAGCAAGCATCATCATCCAGCCCAACAGGGAAAAGGAGGAAATGGCAGAGAGAAGAAATATTTTGTGCCTGGATCTCCACTACTGTTGATATGGAGTAGAAGTCACAGTTCTCTGGCCTGCAAACACTGAAATGCTAGTAAGCACTGTAAAAGTGCTTAAATTGGATTTTTCTATGGATGTTAAGAGTTGTAACACCTGTTGAAAGCAGGTTTTTGAAGAGTTAAGCGTAACTGAGGTTATCAATGTTAAAATTTATGGTATGGAAACAAAAATTCCATCCAGATCCCAGTCTTAATACAGGCAGGTCCTCTTTGGATTTTGCCTGATCAATTTCATAATTTTTTCCCCTAAAACCTTGCATCTTTAGCTCCACCAGTGGTAGAATGTTAAAGGTGGTTGTGAAAAATGTGTTGCCTTATTTATCAGACAAGGAGGCAAACAAAAAAAAAAAAGTTTTCTTAACTATTTTGTTATGATGGCATAGATGAAAGATAAAATCCCATTTCTGCCATAACAGCAATAACTACCACCCTAAATCCTTTTCTGAAATTCATGCCAAATCTCAGCTTTCAAACATTTTTAAGTGCAAAGGCATTTGGAACACCTGAAGAAGTTATATTTCCAGTAGAATTGAAAGACAGAGACCACTTCTTGCTTGAAAGCAAGATGGCATGGAAATCTTGTGCCAGATTTCTTTCTTACTAGATTTTCTGTCTCATTTTACAGCCTCCTACTGTTCAGGTGGGGCTCTGTAAGAGCAGAAGCTTGGATGGCTAAGTATTTTTCTGAATCCCATTTTTAATTGCTCTGAGGCTTCCAGCATCACCAAGAAAGATCCTGGGTACAGTTGAAACCAGCACGACATGATATGAAAAGGGACAGTTTGTTGTAAGCATTGCAGCTAGAACTGCCAGCTTTGTGATTTTAGAAGACAAACTTTACCATCAGCATAATGTGACATTTTTGGTGTGATGCATGATGATGTGTGGGCGGATTGCAATGCCACATGTTGTTATTTCAATGTATTGTCATCATCAGGGTTCACTGAAGCATTGCTGTGTTTCAGCAGAACATCATTATCTCCTCTATCAGCTTCAGCTCAGCCAATCCTAATAGGTTCACAGATATTTAGTGTCTAAAAAAATCTACTTTGCCTAGATTTGCATCTTAATAGTCTAGAAAACCAGATAACTGGAAGCAATTTCATAGAAATTTATTTTTAAATGTAGCTGCATAGATTCATAGTGGAGGCCCCATCCTCACTTCAGTCTTTTCAGAGAAGGGAAATTTGCCTAGTTATTTTTGCAAATAAGCATGCAGTTTCCATTTCATACAATAATTACAATTAAAGAACATATTAGAAGAATATAACTAAACAATTTTCTCCCAGAGAGATAAAAATACTCTTAAAAAGCATCAATTATAAATTTTTCTTCTAGTTCCCAAGTACCTAGTGGAAACTAAAGAATGATCCTGCTGCAACTTTTTGTCAAGGAGAGATGCAAATATTAGATTGCTACACAAAATGGATCTGATCTTAAAATACTGGGGTAAATATCAACTATGCCTTCTAGAAATTAAGCTTTAAACTAACACTAATGGAAGTCATAGGATGAAAGCTTTCCCTGCCACTTTGAAGATACAAGGCACAATGCACTGAGCTACATGAATTTGAAAGAGAATCCAGAATACAGTCAGCAGTTAAGTAAGCCAGGATCTGTTAAGCACAGTTTTGTATTCATTTGGATAGCAGCTTCCCACACGGGCCATGTCCTGGAACTGTGCTGAGATTATCTGAGCCTTGTGAAGGACCTCTGTGTCCCTATTACCAGGAAATAGTTAATATTCTTCCCCACTGGGGCCCACATGCACCTGCACAAGTGTGGTGTGTGGTTTCTTCTTGCAGCTGCATCTGTGACTGCTGCTGCCTGCACAGAGGTTTTAAAGTGTAAGTGGAGAGCTGGTAAGGCTGCCCTTCAGTGGCACTGCAGCTTCAAGGGCTGCTGCAGAAGTATTGAAACCACTCTCTGAGGAAAGAAGTGGGTTCAGGAAAGTGTGTTTCTCAGCTGTTAATATAATATCTCTGGAAAATTAAACACTCCTTATAAATATACCAATTAATGATTTATCCTCATAGTGCCATTCTGTAGCTGCTGTCTATTATGGTCTTGATTTTTCCAGAGGAAGAAAATGGGTCTGTGAGACTAATTTGCCTGAGGTCACTGAGAGCAAACTTGTGACAGATCCAGATACATGATGAAGATCTTTCCCAGCCCTGTAGTGTGGCTGTTCAGCTTCTTTGCTTCTCCCTTAGTTTGCTGATATCTGAATTCCTTGAGCAAAAGGAGGACTATTTTTGTCCCAATTGCTAAAACCCATCATTCACAATATCTGCTCCCTCTCAGGAATGAGATGATTATGGGGGTCAGCAGTCAGAAGAGAGAGTTATCAGCTAGCCCTGGGCTCCAGGAGCAGTGATTAGGATCATCTGTTATTAACCACAGACGCATGCTTTGGAGTAGAAGTGCTCAATTCTCCTCTGCATTCAAGATCTGTCTGGTGTGAGTGTGATATATAGGAGGGAAGAGATTGTGTTCACTGATTCCACAAGGTGATGTGATTTAGAGGAGGTAAATGGTTGTTTTGCTCTGTTCCCATCATGTGATCCCCTCAAGGCTCATATACCACTGAAGGATCTCCAGAGTTGAAGGACTGCTTGCCCTTCCCACTCCTTTTCTGCACCATTCCTTCCCCCACCATGCTCCCCGTGGTGTGGTGGGAGAGTGACAATTGGCACATGAGCCAAATCTGCTGCCTTTGGACTGATGGAGACTTTTTTCCCCCAGGCAACATTTTTAAGCCAAGGATTTCAATGTCAACCTTGCTTTTAAGAGAGTGTGTGCTGTTATCTTTAGGTTTACAACTTTCTGAAAAGAAAAGGAGATTTATAGGAAGAAATATGATAGTGCATATGTGCACCTTATCATGCAAGACAGGCAGACAAACGTGGCTACATGAAGAATTACTGCATGTGGTTGTTGGAGCATGGTTGCACAGGGAGTTTTACTTACGTTGATGCATAAAGATACTCATTTCCAGCAAAAAACTACCAGGGTGAGAGTTCATGTAAGTGGAAGAGATGCTGTCTTTGGTTTTTGTGTGTACCTTTTGGTGTAAAAATTCTCTTGTCTGCTCTAACAGTAGCTGTATTTAGGTTAAAAACACAAAATGTCCCAGCATAAATCACTGAAGTTTTTCCTTCTTTTGGAGACTTGTTTTCCTCCCTTCCTCCCTGCTTTTTGGCTTTGCTTTATTTAACCTAAAATAAAAGCCTCCTGATTTTTTTTGTGAGTAGGAAAAGCCTATCCCTCTGTTGCACAGCAAGTGACCCCCACTTTATCTGGTTTAGAAGAATAAAAGTTGTAGGAAAGATTCCTGGGAAATGTCTTATTACTGCTACAGCCCTAAGCCTTGATAAGAGCTCCATCAAGCACCTACACCCACACATACATATGTAACAGGTGGCCACTGCTCCCAAACAACCTGCTACCAAAAGAGAATGAGGCATTTTCTCACAGTATTTAGATTCCATAAACATTTTGAAACTCCTTCTCTGTCTTCATGCACACTGTCAAACCCCTGCCTAAAAGGCCTGGCCACACTGCAGCCAGTTTGACTTGGAGGAGAGAAAACTGTGGCAACGACTTCATTGTCACAAGCCCTTTTTCACATTCAAGCATTAGAGTTTCCCTTAAGGAATTGAGGGCTCCACCTCTGAATTTCTCTTCTGATGTTCAGCAGCTCTGGGTAGAGCAGCTTTGTCTAGGCTCCAGCTGTCATGGGCAAGTCACTCACCTGTGAGCTTCCAAGCTTCTCCATTTGCTATAACTCAGGCATAGGGACTTTTTCTCCCATTCATTCCATATCTGGCCCGTTTTAGGCAAAGGCAAGAGCTTCAGCAGGAAAGCAAACACTAGTGAACCTTTTGTGTCTACTCTGGAGCACCTGGATACATCTGCTGCTAGCCAGGCCAAATAGGAAGTAACAACAAGAGCAAGATGGCACTACTAATGACTCAAATCATGGTGGGAGGCTCCCAGGGTGCACACCTAGTCCAGGACAGCCTCACAGGTGTGAGCAGTAAGGGAAAAGCAATCCCTTCATCTGATCTGGAGCTAAGGCGCTTGGATATTTCTGTGACCCTTGAGGCTAAAAGCTGCTCCTTGGCTGGCTTGGCAGCTCCTCAGCCCTTTGCTGGACTCTGAGGTTCCTCCTCTCCAGCAGGTCTCCCATTGCCTGGTAGAGAATGCCTCAATGCCTCAGCCAGGGCCTCCACTGAGCTCTGCCCAGGATCAGGTGCTGCAGCAGAGCAACCTTCACCTCTTGCATCTGCAGACCAGCAAGCACAGACTTGGTCCCCAGCACCTCAGCAGGTGTCACTTTTTATCTGTGCCCCACGCACAATTTCAAAATTGGTACTAAACGCAGTGAAGCCATCTGCCTCTGGCCATACCAAAGAAATTCATGTTATTACCAGTAACACCAAATAAGGCAATAAAAGACACTGCTTAGTTTGCACAACCTTTTATTTTCTTTCCTAGAACTATTTTTAGTTAAACAATTTTCTGCCAAAAAAGCTCTGTCTGTGTCCAGAACTGCCCTGGTCATCGGTGCTGTTACCAGGGACTCGAGCTTTATGGCCCTCATAACTCTGGAGGGCGAAAGGTCGAGCTGTGGAGCCTTTGTGTCAGCTCCACATTTCTCTTTAAACACATGTGAGAGACAAAGCTCCCCTGAGACCCCCATGGAAACTGCCTCCGGGGGAGGGGAGAGGGTGAGAGAGCACTGGCCTGCCAGATAAAAGCAACATCAAAAGGAGCAGGGAGCAGCTGTCCATCTGGAGAAGCAAGCTTTTTTTTTTTTCTTCTTCTTCTTTTAGGAGAAAGAGATTGTCTCAAAGGATAGTCTCAAAAAAATTTTGCATGGAAGAAAAAAAAAACCAAAAAACAACAACCAACCCACCAGCAAAGGGGAGGGCAGAAAAGCCCCCGCAGCAAACAGAAGGAGGTGCTGCTTGGCAAAAGTCCCAGGCTGGATCATTTAAATCACTTTTAGTGCCTCCAAATGCCCATTGCTGCCTCTGTTTATAGAGTCACAGTGAGAGGCCTGAAGAGAATATATTTCCCAAAGCAACATCTGAGCTTGGGAATGAATCAAAACTCACTTCATACACAGCAAACCCTCTTCCCTCTGACCAAGCTTTTGTTCTGTGGCTGGGTTTGGTGTCAGCCTCCAGCCCAACAAGAAAAACCCCACAGCTTGATGACCAGATAGCTGAGTGTGTTTAGGACAGGGAGGGTTTCACTGCATAGGCTTTCCAGGATGTATAATTGCCAATAATAAACAATAAACAGTCTGCATATAGGTATTTGTATATATCAGCACAGCAGTGTAGGTGTAATTCTTCAGTGTTTCAAACTGACAAATTGCCCATCTATACCATTAATTTACAGATACAGAAAGCTCTTATCCTAGGCTGTAACTATTAAAATAGTTACTCAAACAAAACATGTACCCACCCCAAAATGGCAAGAAAACTGCAGTCAAGCTCAATAAATTAAGCAAATCCCAGTCAACATCATAAATGGAACTGACGGAGATACCTCCCACTCCTGCCCTTGTTCAAGGGCTTGCAGTCATGTTTACTTGCACCTGAAGACACTTAAGAAGATGCTGACAATGTATTTCACATTTCAATATTGGTCAAAAATATATTTTAAAAATCAGACAGAGAGTGATATAAAATCAAGGGAGTCTAACTCATTTTTTGCCAATCCAGCTCTCTCAGTTTTGTGAAGCTGAAGGTTTGAAACTGAGCACCCAAGAGGATGCCAGGATGCAGCTCTTGGATAATCTCAAACTCTGCACTGGAAATGTGAAGATGTTGCAAATGGCCTGTCACATGTTTATCTATCTTGTGCTATTCCTCACGTGGAAATACCTGAAAGATTCCCACATGTCCAGCAATGTACCTCATACCAAAGGGAGAAGGGATGAAGGATAGAAGCAATAGTCCCATTCCCTCACAAGGGGGACAGCACCCTGGGGTGCTCCCTGCCTGCAAAGTCCAGCACAGCATCACTGCCCTGATGCAGGAACCAGATGTTCCTTCCTCTCAGCAGTGCGGGTACAAGCCACAGCCAGGGGCAGGTACCCAGCCAGCTGCACCACACAGGCAGCCAGCCCTGCCCTGGTGATCCCTGACACCTTGTGGGGTGCTTCACAAGTGTGCCTCAAAACAACTGGGCTTCTGCATCTGCAGAGCAGCAAGGGGGAGTATGACCCTCTTCACAATTCACCCAGGGACACTGATGGCCTCCCACAGTGGCAGCCTGAGGTGCTCCCAAAAACCTGTGGTGGCATCCAGAGGGCAGGCAAATGTGCCTGAGTGTGTCCAGCACGCTGCACGCAGCATGTTGCAGGCAGTGCTGCAGATCTTGCCAGCTTGGGGGACGAGGGCAGGAGCTATGGGGTGATCTCCTGGGAACTAAACTGAAGTGTTGTGGATTATTTTCGCCAACTTGCAACGGGCACCTGTGCACATTGGAGTACCTTGAGAAGACGGACACCTCCATCGGCAGTGCTATCCATGACTCCTGCGGCACACTCCTGTCCTCAGTTCAGGCATCCCCTGTGCCAAGGGCAGAGCCAATCCCTGCCTTCCTCACAGATCCAACTCCCACCTTCTCACTGCTGGGATAATAAATACCTCACGCCTGAGCACAGCGTGGGGCCAGGCTGCTCTGCGCTCCCACCAGCACGTCCAGGGGCGGCAGATTGGCAGGTTGCTGGAGGAGGAGGAGAGCCTCGCGGGCTGGCGGGCAGCCAGGACGCCGTGGCCTCCTGCCACAGACCCTGCATCTCGCAGGGCCAGCCTGCCAGACACGTCCCCTCGTCGCGTGACAGGCCACTGGGTTGTTTCACAGGCTAGAAAAGATTTGAGAAGGTCTGCTTCATCACTGAGAGGCCCATGCAGGGTCCCCTTCACTGTCCTCACTCAGCCTGGGGTTTGGAGGGATTGGTGGGTGAGCCTCCTCCTGGTTCTGGTTAAGAATTGGTGCCCAGCATGCTGCAGATGATTTTCATCTCCCCATGTTTCTGATAGGGATACTCTGCATTTACTCTTATTTTCGTTTTGCAATCAACTGCCAACATCACCAGGGTGTAGCTTCCCTTCTCCATCAGTTCAGAAAGCCAGCCAGCCCAGGAGAGCCCAGGACCCACACTGACCCACCCATTGGGACAGTGGTGCAGGTGAGTTCCTGTCAAGTCTGGATGCAGATAGCCAGTGGCTCTTTATACCTCAGCTGGGTCTGTAGTCACTGGTGGTCTTTTACCAGAAAGCTGGGGTTCTGTGAGTCCCCACACATCAAACTGCTCCTTCCAGCCCCGCTGTCCTGGCATGGCTCCAGTCCCAGCTTCCACAATGGGAATAAGCAGAGAGCCTCTCCTTCCAAGCAGCTCTGGTGCCCAGTCCCACTCGCAGCCCCACAAACTTGAAAGTGGGCTCTGATGGTGTTGGTGAAGAGAGTGCTGGTTTTCCCTCAAGAATGGGCTATCTGCCATGAACCACAGATTCAAATTGTGGTGAAGACTAGGGGTGACCATACATACACATTTTCAGATGTGTCCTCTTTTTCTATGAGTAAATATCTCCAGTTGGATATTTTTTTATATTTTTCTTTTCTTTAAGCTTTATAGCTTTCTCATGGTTTTCTTGCTTTTGGTTGGCCCAGGAGGTCAAAAGCCTCTTGCTATGCTGCAGCACATCTCAGAGTCTCAGACAGGTGTCCAAGAGTCACCCCAGCCACAGATCTAATGCGTGAGTACTAACCCAAACATTTAAATATCAGTCTAAAATGCAAAGAATAACAGGACATACACATGCTGTGAATCTGTCTGCAAAACCTTAAACAGAAATATGGGAGCCCTAGAGCAGAATTTGTTGCAAATGCATTACTCAAGCCTACTTGGTCTATTATTAGTATCTGCCCCTCCACAGTAACAGGTCATGTTAACAGACTGGTACTTGCGTGATCTCTTTGATTCCTCATTATTATCTCCCAACTGTGTCTGAAGCAGAAGTTTCTGACATTGCTCACTGCTGTGGTGGCCACTTCTTGTTCCTGTGGTGCACACCGTATAAAGGCTACTCATCTAATTTCCCCATGACCTCATGGTACAGGATTTGCACCCCACAGCTCCAATGGCTTAGATGGAATTATTCCAGATATAGCTGAATATAATTTCTATCAGAATCTGGACTGTATTTGAACCACATTTAGCCCCTGATTATGTTTCAATTATGTTTCACCTTCCACAGATATTTAAAATGCCCTTGCACTTGCACACTGTTGCAGTGAGTGCAGCCCAGGAGCTGCTCTGATCAGCCAGGCAGAACCTCTCAGTGCAGAAGTGGGTGTTTGTGATGGCTGGACCGAAGCTGAGACCTGTGCATCTGCTGGACAGCCATCCGAGCCTGAATCTTGCCCTTTTTAGCGAGCTTCGTTTGAGCATGTCAAAAATTGGTTGCAAAAACAACATCTGAAAAAAAATCCTTCCAGTTTTAAGGGTAAATGTCCAGAATGTTAATTTATTAAAGCAAGTCCCACCAGACCATGCACGGGCTCTGAAGAAATGGCCCAGAGGCACACAGCGGACTGAGAGCAAATCCTGAGAGTTTGTTTGAGTAAACTCTTGTACAAGTTGCTTTCTTGTTGCTTCCACACCACACACCCCTTGTGCTCCGAAGTATTTGAAAGACCCCAAGGAAGATTGCACCATGAAAGTGCTCGTGTTAATGCAGCACCCCCATCAAGCACGTGAAACTTTCCCCAGGGCCTCAAGAAGCCCTGTTCCTGACTCTTTGTTTTGCTTCATCAGAGCTCTGCCTGTACTGAAGGGGTTACTGTCTCGTACAATATAACAGTGGGGCTGACTTGGCTGGAACAGACATTAACTTCCACAGTAAATCTGGCAGGAGCTGGTAATTACAGAAAAAGCAGCCAGGGGTCATGGCCAGCCAATGCTCTGGAGTAACAGAGCAGAAAATCAAAACAGAGGGGGAAGGGAAATCATATTCATCATAGTCTTAGGGCTGAGGTCGGTCTTCTCCGAACTATCAGGAGCCTGTCGTCAATTGTTATGTTTAGAAGGAGCCTCTGGAAGATGAGGTAATAATAATGTTAAACATTAACTTGTTAGTGCTCCCGCTGCACTGCAAATTCACCTCCACCCCAGCACAGCTGGGAAGGGGGAATGAATGCTCCCTGGAAACAGCCAGGAATACAGGTCACTAATTGCACTCCTGCATTTGTCCCATTTCTGGCAGGTTTCTAGTGCTAACACGCAACCCAAATGTTCCTACTTCATGAGTCCTGTGCTCTTTCCCCCATCCTGAATTGTTTCCAATCCTCCAGCACGCGGTTCTCCCCTCACCATCCCTCCGGAGAGGGGCTGGCAGGGCAAGGGAAGTCTGCCTGCCTGCAGCGCTGCCTCCGAGCTGGCAGGGACAGCGCCCATGCGACTCCTGCACAGGGTGGCAAAGCCTCAGGGATGAAGCAGGAGCAAGCATCAAGTGCCTTCATGGCATCCTGATAAACCCTGGGAGGAAAGAGGACAGGTGATGTTCCTGCTGTCCTACACCTCCCCACAGCTCTGCACTCCAACACCTCTCCTTCCAGCCTGAGCTGAAATAGTGGCTGCCCTATAGCTGTGCCTGTAAACAGGCTAGCACTTCCTGAGAGTCCATCCATGAAGATGTGAGGTCACACAGGATGTGAAGAGTTGTAAAATGCAGGGCAACTAACAGGTAAAATAGTAACTTTGACAGTGGAAAAGTCAAAAGCACTTCAGCTTTGGACTTTGGCTTGGGCTCTCACATGCACAGAAACCATCCCACCATCCTGATGGGAAACCCCATCCTTTGACAGAGTTGCCTGGATTAAACAGGCAACATCCCATTTCAGAAACAGAGGAAAATGGGACTTTATCCCTGGCCATGGTGCAGTTTGGCACGTACCCTCTGACTGCTGCCTGGCCTTGCCCAGCCCTTCTGTAAATGGAGGGTATTAAACCTGCCTCAAAGATGTGCTGAGGCTTAAATAATCCACAGTTACAGAGCACTGCTGACATATACAGAAGATGAGAACCATTAAAACTGATTCAATTATCACTGGGAATAGAAAAGAACCTGAGGTCTAATGCACAGAAAACATGGATATAACTGATACAGATTGAGCTGGCCCCTGGAAGAAGTCATTGGCATAGGCGGTCCCATGTGCTATGTACACAGTGGGCTTGCTTGTGTGGTAGCCCTGCTCCACTTCGAGGGAGAAGCCCCTCCTTATCTGCTGCAGAGGGGGGCCCAGAACAAGAGACCCTTTTCTGCCAGGCTGGCTTTCTGACTTAGGCTGAATGATCCTGGAGAACGCTGGAGAAATGGTTTGTTTACTCATTAAATGACTAACGAGGTGGCCCCTGTCTGGCTCTCTGCATGCCTGCCGGTGCTCAGTGGAGCGGAGGTGGCAGCCACTGGTAGAGGCAGAGGGTGACCAACTGGCTCAGAGAAGAGAGAGCAGGGACCGTGCATGCCAGCCCCAGGCCACTGGCCCCACCCCACTGGTTGTATCTCATCAGAGTTTACTCTCAAAGTAGTGCTGGTATTGTAGTAACCCTATAGAAAATGCACAGGGTGGTAAAACAGGCACTTATGAATATATGTAACACAAGAACATGTGAATTATGGCTTTAAAAGAATTGAAAAGAAAATTTAAAATTATGCACACTGTCTTATAACCACTCTCCTGCATCTCCTCCTTGCATTCATAAAAACCTATAAAAAATGGGAAAAGAAATGGGTCAGACTGGTTGTTAGCTGCTGGTAGCCGGTCACTGCAATGCAGCAGGCAGCACACCACACGGCAGCCTGTCCCAGCATCCACACCCACTGCAGCCCTCGGACACACAGACGAGTTCTCAGTGCCATTTGTGACCGCAGTGGAGGGAGCCTTGGTAGCTATGTGCCACTAGAGGATTAGCAAGCAGTGCATGCCTGCTCACAGCAGCATGTCTGCTCACTGGCTGTCATGCAGCCTGTGGAACACAGCTTATGGAGAGGCGAGAGGTGGCCCTGCCACTTGTGGGCCAGGTTGCAGCTGGGTAATAACCAAGCCAAAGCATTGCACTGTGATGTATTTTCAGGCTGTTTGATGGGCTGCAGTGCATGCTTGGGGCTGGGGCTCTGGCTCCTTTTCCCTGTGTTTCTGTTCAAAAAAATTCAGGACAATGGTAGTCCAATCTTTTTCTTCAGGGCAATGGTAGTCCAATCTTTGCAGGCCCAAGGTGTTAATGCAAGCTTCAGGTGTTCACACGAACTCTGGAGCACTTCTCTGAATTGCAGGCTGCCTTTGTTCAGGTGCCACACCATTCACAGAAACAGGAGTCCACACAGCTGCCCCCAGGACCCACTTGGGTGGTGCTGTGCCACCCAGGCTTTGAGGAAGGCTGAAGGAAGTCAGTAGTGTCACTGGGCATGCAGCTCTCCTGCTGATACACAGGCACAATTTCTCCCACATAGCATTGGGGAAGCATCATTTGCTAGAATTAAATATCTTCGCCAGGGTAAAAGGCTCAGGTTTGGACCTCTCTGGGGAGGGGGTCAAGCCGAGTGCCACGTGAACTTTTTTGAACCATAAAATGTAAGGACACACAAAAATAATAGTCCAAGAATCTTCAGAAGATGTGGGAACAATTCTTACTTTAAATACAAGTGCAATTTTCTCTAACCTCAGTGTCATGATTCAGCATTTCTAAAGTAAATAATTTACAATAACAAAGGCAAGGAACTAAGACATTTGTGTGGGATCAAGGTAAAAATGAATTTCGCAACATGAGAGAGATGAAAGGTAGATTATCATGGAAACAGAACATCTTGATCCTACCACTAAGGAAAAGCTGAATCCTCCACCACAAAACCTAGGCTGAGTCATTGTATAATGAACTAAGCACTGCTCACAAAAACTCAGCTCTGAGCTCTTTTTTTCAGATAATAAAAACAGTGCTGATATTTTTATATTGAGTTAATGGTCTTGAAGAACAGCCACAAAACTGTACTTTGCTATACAAACCTCTACTGAAGAGGAGAAGTAAATCTGGAGGGTAACAAAGAAATTCTGCATGCACTGTTTACTTACCATGTCATGACACACACACCCCCCCAACCCCACCTTACCACGATGCCCCCAGACCTCTTCTTTCCTCCCACACCAGCACCTAAACCCACTTGTGTGCTTGTTGGGAATTACAAGGTCTGTTCTCAGGGCTGTGGAGATTTACAGTACAATTCAAAGAAAAGTAGAAACCCTCCTGCTCTCCCCTAGTGTTTGCCAGTTCTGCTAACACTGAGGAGGAGAATGCCAACATAGCTTAAATCTCAGCAGACCTTTACAGAGCTTGCTCAGTGTTTCTATCCACACTTTACAGCTGGAGAAACACGTTCAAAGGCAGGACCTTGACACTACCAGTGTGCTTTCACAGAATGGATTCAGCTGCCTCAGAATTAGCAAGATGAGCCCTGGCATAGGCAGGTCTCCTTTCCTGGCAGCTGAGTCCCAAAGCCAGCTGAAAGCCCCCCTATTTACAACCATCTCCCAGCAGTGCTAATGCTTCTGCTCTGGTAGTACCAAAAGGGATTTCCATGAACATTTTGCCTGGGTGGGGGAAAGATTAAATGGTTTGCCCTGGACCAGTGTACAGGTTAGCGTCAGAACCAGGATAGGTAGCTAAATCTCTGGCTCATGCGGTTAAGGATGTGTGCAGACAATTGGGCTGGGAGCTTGTCATCACCTCTTATGAGGAAAGTGAAAGGGGGAGGCCGCTTGGAGAGCATTAGTGCTTTTATTGCAGAGAGATATTACAAAAGATTGCACAGTGGAACATGTTCCAGAATCAGGAGGGAACTCAACCCTAAATCTTTTGATTCCTTTTGCAGCTGGAAACATGTCACAGCAGGATCCACTGCAGGTCCTAGTGCTGGAAAACAATGGAGATAAATGGTATAAGAAGGCTTTTCTCATATAAAAAACACACTTTTTTTTTTTTCTAACATGAAATTGTTTTCACACAGGCCTCTCCCTAACACTAGAAGGACTGTGACAGGCTGAAGAATGAGTAGATGTGGCATGAGACACGAAGGTGGAATTCAACAGCCGATGGAAAAGACGTTGATCTAAATTATACTTCACTTTAAGGTTGTATGACCCTTTACCTTACCTTTTGACTGGACTTTCTGAATGCTTCCGACACAGATTTCCATACTTGAACCGCAATATTTCAGACACTGCAACTGTAAAACTCAGTGAGGAGCAGCCTGAGAGCTTGACTCCCTCACCTTGAACCTCCTTGGATGTGGTCAGGGCGTAGCCAGCCACTGATGTGTGAAAGCCAGCATTTGCTTGCTCACTCATTTGCTTTCAACCTCCACCCCCTATAGCCATTGAAATGTTGCTTTTGGCAAGAACTGGGGCACAGGGGAGGGACAATTACCACGAGCACTCATTGTTTGCAGAATGTTTTTCTTAATGCTTTAGAAAAAAAGAGAAAAGGGTCAGGTTGAAAGGTCAGCCGACCTTTTTGTTTTCTTTGGAATGAGAAATTCAAACTCTTCAGAAAATGTTTTATTAGCTCTTCTGAATTTCACTTTCCGCAGAGGTTTTCTCTCCAGGCGATGTTTAGAGACACCAGCAAGGAGTGCTCACGCTTATCAAGCTGAAGGTGATTTAAGGAGAAGGACAAGATCTGCACTTTAGGTAATGGAAAGCAAATCTTCGCTTCAAGTTTTGTTATGAAAGAAAAAACCCACTTGCTTGCTGAGGAAGGAGGAGCTTGGAGAGTGAGCAAAGGGCTGTGGAATCAGTTTTACATTAGTCCTGGTCCGCATTCAATGGAAACTGCTCCGTTTGAACCACCAGCTAGTCACTCACACCAGGGGCATTCGCAGCCTCCCGCACCGATAGCGAATGTTTCCCGGACAAGCCCGCACAGGGCATTTCGGCATTCCAGCCTCGGGAGCGGGGCGGCAGCCGAGGGCACGGCCGTGTCCTGGGAAGGAGCACAACAGCGGGCTGGCATTGAGTGCAGCGGTGCTCCGGCTCTGCCTGCCTGACCCCTCTTCTCCCTGTGGAAAAACACAGAAAATGAGATTCCTCTCCTTTGTGAAGGGCTTTCAAACCTGATGACAAAAGGCAGTATTCAGAGCTGGAAACTATTATTGTTCTTCTCTGGGGGCATTCAGTCCAGGACAGGTTGGAGATTCAGCAGTAAATGAGGATAAGAAAATGCCATTTACTATAGCATGTATGTGAAATAAAAGACTTCATTATCTTCATTTTGGTAACTTTTCTTACCGCCTTATATTTGGCGGTAAGTGTATTTCCGAGGTAATCCAGGTAGTTCTGTTCATGCTAATGTCTCTCAGAAAGGCTGATATCTATATTTTTTCATTTTCAGAGCTGCAGTCATTGAGATGTAAAAGATGTGGGCACCAAAAAGAGATGTTCCTGAAATTAGGGTCATCAGAATAGTGTGGGGCCCTCAGGGATGGAGTTCAGACCACCATCTTCTCACCATAGATGTATGAGTGAAAAGAGACTGGTTTAGCATACAGCCTGTCTTGATAAGCAGACACTGAAAAATCTTGAGGTTTGCATTCATACTTCTCAAAATGCTTCACACCAGGAGCAGGCATCACTTCCCCTTCCACCTGTACTACAGCACACAAGTGCCAGGTCTACCTGATATATTGCTATCAGGTTTAGAGCTGATTGCAGGCATGTGAGTTGCAAACACAGGCATGTCTGTGCATGGCAGTGAGCAGCCCCATGTCAGAGATCCAAGAAGCAGGTCTAAATAAACCAGGTAACACTGGGTGCAGAAATTAGCTCAGCTCTTGGAAGCAGAAGAGTTGTGTCAGCAGGGCATCCATGCTGGAGGTAGCCCAGATGATAAACCTGCTACCTGAGATCCAGCATGGCTGCTGGGCTTCCAAGCTCCAAGGCAATGGTTCTTTAGGTTTGGGAGAGAGCTCAGGGGCTGCAACACCACAGGTCATGAAGCAACACAGACACCTTTTCTTTGGAGGTAGGAACAGAGGGGATAGCTTACTGTGGTCCCTTCCTATTTACACCTCTTTCATCAGTATGTCTGGGTGACAATTTTGTCTAGCTCAGGAAAAGCAGTGGCTCCCCATGGGTTTCAGCCAACCTCCAAAACAAGTCATCAGGAGGACTTTACATCCTCAGCAGAGCTTCTGCCCCAGGAGTCAACCCCCAGCTCAGAAGACAAGCCCAAGTACAGCTTCTCTCCAAAAAAGCAATTCTTGCTTCCTCACCCAGAACAGTGCTGCCCTGCTGCGTTGTCTGTGCAGTGCCACCAAGCCCTGTTTCCCCACAGGTACCAGACTCTCTGGGTGCTGCCAGGACAGGGATGGTGCAGGCTCATCCTCTGTAGCTTCACCAGACAGGCATTTTGGTCAGCTGCCAGGGTTTGGGATGGCAGTTTGATCCTGCAGAATAAACCCATGGATTACAGATCGGAGCAGCGTGAGTTTCAGAGATAGGCACCCCACATGAATCCGAGCTACAAAAACAGAGCCCTGACCCTCTCCTCAGGCAGGGCAACCAACGCCCTGGCAGCTCGGCGAGCGGGCGGGCTCTGTTACCTAATCTCCAGCTGTGGGCTCCGCGCCGTGCCAAGTCTCCTTTGGCTCTGTCTAGTAATAATCGTTTCTGGAGTCCCGCCAGGGCCTCCTGCCAGTTCCAGTCACACTCTACTAATGCGAGAGGCAGAGTTTATTAATTCATCGCCAAGGCCCATTGTCTGGGACACTGCCTGGCTGTTTATTTACTCCAATATGGTCTGTATTTACTCAGACAGAGCAAGCGAGGGGACTTTGTTTAACTTTGCAAGACCTTCTGCTGGAGGAGACATGTGACCTTATGCAGAACTTCAGATAAATGCACAGAGCTCAGGAAGGACCTTTTTTTTCAAGTGTGGCCTCAAATAACACCGGTAGCCAGTATTGACAAACTGTAGCAAAGTGTAATAAAGGAAAGGAAAACATAATAGAGTTCTCATTTGAAATACATTTGTGAGTGTTTCAAAGATAAAAGCAGAAAAACAAGTACGTACCTTAGGACTGAGGCCACGAGATAGGGATTTGCAGCAAAAGGAAAGGGTTTTGCCTACAGAAAGGGACAAGTCAAGACATGTTAACCTGAGGCCACCCTCCCCTTTCCACCGGCCTCCAGCAGCGTGAGGCTGCAGCTGGAGGTGAGCAGAGCCTCCTGCTGAGGACATGTCATGGCACCTGATGGCAGCATGCTGGCTGTCATACCAAGGATCAATTGTAAAGCCCATTAAAGCTTTGTCAGTCAGGAGAGTATTTTTTCCAGGTAATCCTGCTGTATTGGCATAACCCTTAGTGTGAATTTCTCTTAGACTAAACGTGTCTTCTGCTAATGTAATAGAAATTGATGATTAAATATGATGTTTTCTTCAGCAACAAAACCTGTTTAAGGAACTCCTGTCTTCTTGTTCTTGCTCTCACTTCACACATGGTTCTCAGTTGCACCTTCATTTGTTGTGAAATTGTGCTGTGGACTGAATCTTTGCAAGAATGTCTATTTGGGAATGAAGAAAAACAACCCAAACAAACTTTCTCCTGATAATATACTATATTTGCAGTCCTGGCTGAAACACCTTAATGTACTTGTATACTGGACCAACTCAGTTCAGGGAAAGGCTACTGTATTCTTTAATTCCCTGGTTTATTCAATGTGGTAGGACTTGTGCATGCATGCATATGTATATACAAACATACAACTACTTACATGCATGTGTGTATTTATAGAGACAATCCCCCTGGGAGTGGGGGTAGGGAAAAATACAGCCATCTGAACAGTGCATGCTCTAGTCTGGCCTGTTTTAAGTCAGATCCTCAATGCTATTGTAACATGGTTTTGTGTTTAATTTCCTGTGTTTGTAACTCAAGCCAACTTCCAGTGTTGCTTGTGTGAGTGTTTGTTTGGGTTTCTCTGAGGGCCTTTCTTTTGTTGGAAAGTGTGAGGATTTTAACATAGCTGTTAACACCGAGCTGAAAAGCCTGATCTTGTTTTCACTGGGGCAACAGCTAAATCACCCATGTGCTGCAGAGGGAGCGGTGCTGGTTTCGGTGTCCAGCATCATCTCCACACACCCGCCCCCAGGGAAGGGTTCCGTACTCTTTGCACCACTGTGAAAGACCTGCTGTCTTAAGCAGCAGCCCAGGCTGTGACTGACAGAGCAGGTGGATTTAGTTCCCGCATCTCCAGTTTTCCTGTCTTTGCTGGACATGCCCCCACCTCTGCAGGGGGATGAGCAGGACACACTTCACTGGCTACCCCGTGCCACTGCTTCATACCTTTGTGCAAACCTACTAAATGTGCCCAGTTGTCATGTCAGCATGGAAAGCCCAGATGCTTCTCCCTTTGGCCTTGCCAGCAAGGCCTCTCTGGGCATGAACAAGGGCACTGCTTCCTCCCTGCTGCCTCTGGCCACCCCTCAGTGTGCTGCACACTTTATGCAGGGACAAGGGACCTCAGAGCACTGATGGCACCACCCGTGGAAACTGTTTTTGCTGGGGGGTGATGGGGTTTTCTGTGACCAGCTGACCACGGCACCGCTTCCCTTTGCGATGGCTTGAGCCCTGTCCCTGTCACTGGCAGCTGAGCCGGACTGTGTCATGGCCACTCCTCCTGCACTGCAGGGCCTGTTTGCACTGCATGGCCTGTTTGCACTGCACAGCCTGTTTGCACCGCACAGCCTGTTTGCACTGCACAGCCTGTTTGCACCGCAGGGCCTGTTTGCACTGCACGGCCTGTTTGCACTGCAGGGCCTGTTTGCACTGCCAGTGGCCTGTTTGCACCGCACGGCCTGTTTGCACTGCACGGCCTGTTTGCACCGCACGGCCTGTTTGCACTGCAGGGCCTGTTTGCACTGCCAGTGGCCTGTTTGCACCGCACGGCCTGTTTGCACTGCAGGGCCTGTTTGCACTGCACGGCCTGTTTGCACTGCACAGCCTGTTTGCACTGCACTGCCTGTTTGCACTGCACAGCCTGTTTGCACTGCAGGGCCTGTTTGCACTGCCAGTGGCCTGTTTGCACTGCACGGCCTGTTTGCACTGCACAGCCTGTTTGCACTGCAGGGCCTGTTTGTACCGCACACTGCCACCCCGGGCTGCTGCCTCCTCCTCCACAGGCAGTGCTGCCTCCCCAGAACACATAGTGGCTGATACCGTGTGTTTGTTTACTGGAGAAGTTTTGCAATGGAGTGCGAAGGGAGGGATACAACCTCAGGGTACCACATGTGGGGTAGTGCCAAAGCAGGGGGCAGGTGATGGGTGGATTTGTGTCTCTGTGCAGAACAACACCCATTGCCTTCCCTGGGTTTTCCTTTCCTCCATAGTGGAAGGAGGAAGGTGCAGTAGAAGTTCAGGATGCTCAGGATAATCTTCTGATATGTATTGTGAGGGCCATGTTATTCTTCTATGAACTGCATTCTCCCAAAATGCCTAGAAGTGAGAGGATCAGCTCTTGGGAAGTGGGTACCTGGGCTGGGCAGACCTCAGCATTTCTCTGCCATAGCACACCACCACTGTTAGTCCTCCCAAGCGCTCATATTAACACCTGCTGGTTCAGAAGAAGAGTGGCCTGGTGTTTTCAGTGAGGGGTTCCCATATATGTGTTCTACTCCAGCCTACTTCAGTCCAGATTAGGGAATTTTCCATGCTTTTGGGGTCTGGGGCTGGTATTCCCCAGTGGTTTATTTGGAGTAGCATGTGAATCCTAGAGGGTGTGTAATCTTATGTTGACCATTGGGCCTCATTTGTGTATTTTTTTAGTTAATTTTTAAACACTGACCTAGAGCTCTGTATCCATTTTAAAATAATCCAAATTATAAATAAACAGACTGCCTAGCATGGGCTTGGAATAATAAATCAGGAGAAAAACAATTAAACACAACAGAAAAAAAAATTGGTCTTGAGAGAAAACAGACATTGAAAGAAGAAAAGGCACACCAATATATATTCTAGAGGGAGAAGGAGAAGTAATACAAGACTGAAAGAAAAAAAAGGTAAAGAAACTTCATGTGCTTAAAAACTTTAAAAAAAGAAGGCTTGAATTCAGGCAATTAATAATGCAGCATTAGCACAAACATTTCTGTTAGGCTTAATTACAAGAGATTCATCTTAATGAAAAGTCAATCCTCTAAGCAGCTCTTAATATTCACCTTCACTGCTTGTACCTGCTAACTGAGCCTATAGCTGTATCACATCAAAGATTACACACAGCTGAGCTTTCCCCTCCCCCAGGGGCTGGTGAAAGCAGCCTGGCCATGGGGGCAGAAGGCAGCCTAGGGGCAAGGGCACCCCAGCAGCCGTGGGGAGGAACAGGGGCGCATTGCCCTCTTGTGCAAGTAGCCCAGGCTGTTTGCTGCAGATAGGGGAAGGAAAAAGCAAGAGTGGCTTTTCACTTGGCCAGCTGATCTTTATTACCTCTGAGTTTGGTGACACAGGCAATGGTATTTGGTTCTCACTTGAGGAAGCATGTTTGGCAGTGCAGTAGGTGGGAGCCATTCACTGGCACTGTGGCCTGTTCACTCGTGAGTCTGAACTGCCATACCTATTCACAGTCTGTTTATTCTGTATCATCTCTCTGGCAGCAGCCAACATTTCTTTTTCCAGAAGATGCAAGAAATCTTCTATACTGATCTGTCCTGGAGAAAACTGCTTCACTGTTACCAATAGCACGAGTTTGATTTATGTTTTTCATATTGCATCTCTAATTTAATGTTGAAAGTCAATGTTCTTGCATAGGACTATCTCGCTTCATTTACTCTTGGACACAGTGATGTGGCAGTAAGCATGCTGACTAATTACATACTGTATCTGAAAAATGAAGGCAGTGCTGTGGTGAAAATGGACTGCCATTGGACCAGCAGTGGAGTGGTGAAAATGGACTGCCACTATGGCACTAAGGGGACTGAAGTCACTTCCATCCCTCCTGAGACACAGACACTCACTGCAGATGTGAAGACACAATGCCAAACTCTGGGCATTTTGCTAGACCAGTAGGGTTGGAAAGCACAGGGCATCCCTTGTGTGCCCACCAGGACTGGCATTCCCAAAGCAGCCAGCAAGCTCCATATAAAAGAGCACAGAGACCTCACTTCTCTTCAGCAAGGCATGTTTGGTGTACACTGCTACTGCAGTAAGACCAGAAGGGGGCCTGGTGGCTGTACTGGTCTGTAATCCACTCATCTATGAATCCTGTGATTTCAATGGCTACAACACTGTTTCTGCCTTCACTTTTCTATCTCTTCTCCTCTTCCAGGCAGAAAGCCTGGGACCTCCAGTTGCCCTAAGCTTCAAGGACCAGTCCAACTCTCGAGGGACCCATGCTATCTCCAGCTTGTGTCACAGGATGGTTTAAATGTTCACAGAGTACTCACTGCCTACAGCACGTAGCATGCAGAACTTCCCCAGACCTTAAAACAAGTGACAGCACAGTATGTAAACCTTGGTGACAGTAATGAATGTCACCAGCATGGGCTTGCCCATATCCTGAGTATTCCATGAGACACCACTTCCCCCACCCCCGCCCCCATCACTGCAAGCAAGGGAATTCCCAGTGGGATGCAGATAGGTGCTTTCTGGTCCTCATCCTCTTCACACAAGATGTAGCTGGTGTTTCAGGCTGGGTTTTCAGCACCCCATCAGTGGGTTATAAAGTTGCTAGGAACTAGAAGACTTACTCTGGGTGACAGAAACTAAGCCAAAGTGACAAAGCTTCAATTTAAGTATTCCAGACAAAACTCTTACATTAGATGGGATGAATAATGAGTTAAACACCATTTGTAAAACACTTTGGGATCCTTCCTGCATTTCAAGTGAGCTGCACAGTATAGCCACCTTTCCCAAATATTTAACCAACAGCCCTGACAGGAGCAAACATCCAAAGGCATCACATTGCTCATGTGATGCCTGCAATTGTGAGGCTACCAAAGCACTTGGCAGCCTGAAGGGCAAACAAAAGGGATAAATGGCGAGTGTGGTTGGTTCCTTCTGAAAAGCAGTCCCAGCACAGTGCAGCATCTTGGAGCATAATATCCCAAAGCATGACTGGCAGTGATTTGCATCAAGGAATAGTCTCCACGATATCCACAGGGATATTTATGTCTGACTAAACAAGCACCACCATACGTGGTGCATTTAGCACTAAGTAATTCCAAAGGGAGTCTGGAAACAAAGATTTTCAGGCACCTGAGAGGATGCCAACACTGCAACATAAAGGCATGGCCAGAAACTTTGTAACTCTGCAAGAGCTAGCTTTAATTACCTAGCTCAGGTACTGATAATGCAGCACAGATTAGCTGCTCAAATATTTAGTTTTCTTGGGCCAGTTTTCCATCCAAGGCTGAGTCTCACAACACTATGGGTAGACTGTAAGTTCTGACAGACCCTGACTAAACAAAGTCCACCACTGTCCTGGAACAGAAGGTCTGTTCAGTCTTTCACTTCTCAATCAGTGATTGGAAGCTGGTATACCATGCAAACAAGTATAAAGCAATCCAAAATTCCCACCACACCACCAAGCTCTTCCCCTTTTTTCTTGAGTATGTTCCCCAGGAACTTTTGCTGAAGTTTCATGAAAAGCAATCACAGGCACTCTGCCGTTTCCATCCTTGGCCTTGTGGAACATTTGATGTCCATACCTCTGGCATGATGGATGTGATGCCTTCCATGGATGCTCCTGTCTGGCCAGAGCATTGTTTGCAGATGGATGTGCAGGCTGAGGGCTGTGGAGCCAGGACCAGCTGGCTGAATGGATTGCTGAAGCTGCTCTTGCACAAGGACCAGGGGGTTTTGGGTGGCAAAGGCAGAGGGTGAAGCCCTGCAGTGGGCCAGCTGGGGCAGAAAAAACTGTGGTTTCAGCATTTACAGGCCACACCAGAGTAATAAATAACTACTATAAAGGGTTGAACTGGGGACTCCACGTACCTGTAACATGGTAATGTTTTGAAATGAACGGCTTCTGGAAACACTGAGTAAACAGGTCAGAAGGTTTGGTGACTTCACATATTGGAGAGATAAAAATTACACATTGCAGAACGAGGAGGAGCCAAATTCCATTCTTTGCTGACATCCAACCAAAGGCAAACATGGCAGCACAAGCTGCATGCTCACAGGGATTCAAAACTAGGCCTTTTGCCACAGCTTCCAAGCACCTGCTATCTCTTTGTTATCTTCTTAGAGGAAAGGATCAGGGCTTATTTTTCTGTATTTCCAGCTACCTTTGCTAGGGATCCAACTGACTTAGTTTTCTAGCACAGACAGCAAGAAGCAGTTATTTGCTGGGTCAGCTTTAGATCCCTGGCTTCTCTATGAATCTCTCACTGGGCTACTTCTATTCTCAAAGAGCCTTCTAAATAACATATACAGTTTCAAGCCAAAAGGGAATTATGCTGTCCAGGCAGCTGTGGTTTATTTGTGTCAAGGTGGGGGCACTAATGTGTATTTGGCCATTCAGAATCACAATTCTTTCAACGTCTTCTAAATCTCAGCTTCATCATTCCTACAGAAACAGTGTCTGGTAACTATTCCACACCTTAACTATTAAGTTGCTGGAATTGCTTTCTTCTTTCTTTGCCTTTCTGTATGCATTTTTTTTTTTCTCCCAGCAGGTTAAAAAAAACGCATGCTCATAATTTCCTGTCCAAGCATCAATATGATAAAACTTACCATATGCATGTTAAATGATGTTAAAAAGTTGGGTGCAAAATGATATCTTTCAAAAAGTGATGGTTTTATGCTGCTATCATTTCTCCCACTAATATTTCCTTCTGTTCTCTAAATGTTCTTTCCTTAAAGCTTTCATTTTGTGGCCCTGCCAAACTGTCTACATTTTCTTAAATTCTCATTTCCTCTGGCACACATTTCTTGCTTATAGTTACAGTAAGTTAAAAAAAAAAAAAAAAAAAAAAAAGACAGAAAAAAGATTTTGCACAGAGCCCAGTTTCCAGTATGTAATCTTCTTTTTCAGTATTGCTTCACCACCCTTTTTATTCTCATGTTTCTGATTGCTGCAAACTTACCTGTTAGGTTTGGAAACGATTAATTCACTTCATTTTCAGAGCTGTTATAAAAGAACTAAGCAAGAAGCATCCTGGTCTGATGACTTTTATAAATTTCTGCTTGCCGTGCAAAGGCTGAATTTGTGCTTTGTTCTTGCTGGTTACTTGGGTGCTGCATCTCTTACACCTCATTCCATTTTTTACAGCACCAGGGGTTTTCTGTTACTCCATCTCCCCCTTCCTTCCCTCCCCCCACTATGGACTGGGGAGTAGGTGTGTGTTTTAACAACATCTAAGGCTAATTCCTGCAGTGGATACTCAGCTTTGTGGGATTCAGTGCACCAGGTTAGATAGAAAGATATTTTGTAATGCAGGATTGCTTTGGGCTGTACAAGCATTCCCTCCTTACACAGGATGTGGCAGTAAAACAGTATTAGGAAAAAAGCAGTAAAAGTAGCACCATGAATGAGGCAAATGACCAAATATTTAATTTACAATAGTACTAGGAGCAGCAATTTCCTCCAAAATGCTTTTTAGAGTATTCTGATTTGTCACAATACTATGGAGAAATAAGTATTTCTCAGTCATTCTTTACAGAGATAAAGTGAGTCATCAAGATGTTGTTGCCCAGACTTCCAAAACAAGTTCATATTTTATGCATTGAGTTCTATGTGTGCTTACCGTAATTTCAGACTTAATCACAGTAGGGATACACATATGTACAGGGGTAGCAGCATAGGAACACTCCAGTTTCCCTGAAAACACTTCATCCGTGCTGCTGGTGAAGTGAGGAAGGACCTCAGCATCCAACTCCCTCAGGCTTCACGGAAGACCTACATGGCTTTCACTAATCTACAGCCAGGATTTGTAGAAGACTTTGCTTGTATCAGTCTCTTTCAACATGCAGGAAAAAATAGTGATGAGTTGATGTTCTTTTCCTAGGAAGAGTAAGAGGAGGAACATAACAAAAGCAGCTGCAGCAAACCAAGACTACTTGTGACAAAGCAAAGAGCAGAGGACAGCCTCTAAGGGGAGCAGGGAGATGAGCAATGGGAGAAACAGGAGATCATAATTTTTCACTTCATCTAAAATTATAAGTCTCTCCCTTCTTTAAAACATCAGTAAGTCTGGCATCCACTACACACTTCTTTCAGCCAAGGCAGCTTTCCCTCCCTGATGCTGTTTTGCAAGGTAAAAGAGCAGGTGACAAGAGGATGTTGCATGACTTAGTCAAAATGAGACCTTGCTGTCCCTTGGAAACCAAAGTGTGCATGGACAGCCCTTTGCTCCTGGTATCTTTTAGACACACACCACTGCTTCTTGTAGTGATTGAAGCATCACAGTTGCTGGCTTTGAGCTGGTGTGTTTTTTCTCCTGGTGGGAGGAGTGCTGTTCATGAAGCCTGCTCTGGGATTGTTTACGTTCTGTCAGAAAGCTGCTTCTGTCAGGAAAGTCTCTCCCCACCAGCCATCACAAATATTTTCAGTAAGCTCTTCTAATCAAGAAATATTAGGAAACAAGTCCAAAAGCCAGAGTTAAATCACACTGCTCTACCTAAAAGCAAAGAATATTTTTTTTTGTCTGTATTTCAATACCTTTTGCCCTGGTGATGAAGGAGCTGATCCTGTTTTCAATTTTACATGTACTTATCTGGCTGACTTGAACTGTTGCAGAGAGAAGGAGATGCTGAGATCTGAGCTGGGAATTACTTAACAATAGCATCTCCTTTTGGAGACAGAGCAGGAAATCCCTTTAGGGTTGGGTTAGAAAAAGGTGGTAAAGCATAAAGAGAAAGCAAATACAACCAGCAAAGCCCCCCAAGGTGAATCTTCCTTGGCTACAAGCCTATAGTACAAAGTTGTGCTCTGATAAAATCTATTACTTTATGAGCAGGGTACCTTTAAATGTTTTTGATTCAAACACCCTTAAGCCATTTTCCTCTAACTTTGTGGTATTTCTGTTTAGATTCAATACACTGTAAAGAAAGACCAGCATCCCAAGATGTGAGAGATTTGTGAGGGCACTTGCAAGCAGATTTCAGGAGACACCACTGGGAGCTGAGGATTGCTTATCTGGGCAGAAGTGCTTTGGTGGCTCTTGTAGGATGACCTGTAGTGACTATTCAGAACTCTTCATGAGAAGACCAGGCTTCTGGTGTATTCTTGATGGGGAGTGAAAGCTTTTGATAACTCTATAGGAACTTGGCATCCACACATTTTTCTCCCTCTCTGGATAAAGTCTTGGCAGCTGCTCCAAGTCTATTTTAAACAAAGCCAGTGATTTCTGGAGAGATGAAAAACACATGAAGGGCACAGTGAAAAACAAGCAGAAAATCTGACTGCAGGACAGTGGGAAACAAGTGATAAAGAACACTGCTTCCTCCTCCTCCTCCTCCAGCAGCAGGGCAAAGCACCTTGCACTACACACCGCCACACCAGGGCTTCTCACTACTCTGCCATCATGGGTCCTACTCAAAACTCAAGAGCTTTTTTCTGCTGAGCTCCCCTACCCTTGATGGTGACCCCTGCTGCCCTGCCTTTGTGCCCATCACCCAGGTGGTGTTGGTGACAGCAGGTGGCTCTCAGGGCAGAAAAATGGGAGCATGGGACAAAAACAGTAATGCAAAGGCCTGATCCATTGCAAAAGCTCTGGTAACCAAAACAAAAATAAGTTATCTAGAAAGAATGCAATTATGGTCAAAGCCATACCTCTGACCTAGGGCCAAGAAAGTGTTGTTTATAACTGTCAGTATGTAGAGAAATGAACCTGTAATTTATGTATGGTAAAACATTATAATTTTTGATCTAGAAGCCTCCTTTCCTGTTGAAAAGCTTGGTAATTTAGTCCGGTGACTTGGATCACGGGGGATACCCATGCAAACCCCTTTAGTAAGCTCAGTTTAAGGCATTACACATGAGCACTGTCTGGGCCCAGGGACCTGCCCGGGCTGTGTCCCTCCTGCCTCTGGGAGGAAGGGCTGCCCAGGGCTGTGCCCTGGGAACTCCAGCAGGCCAATAGCGCACACAGGCAACTAATACGGCCTCACATCCATCTTTAAGTCCTCCCTACACAATCCATATGATCAACTGCCTCCACTGCTTCCCGTATGCACACAAGGTTGCTGGTACATGCTGGGTAGTCTCTGTTTGCACAGTAACCTCTCTGGGACAGGGAGGCTATCTTTGCTTTGTTTTGGAAGGCACCCAACTTGCTCTCAAGCATTCAACAGGCAGTCAAGAAATGATTCAGATGGAGAAGCAGAAACATGGCTTGCCTGGGCTTGACAGCATTTCTTTATCAGTTCCCTGTTCAAATCAAATTAGGCTGGCAAGGACCGAAAGAAGTGACTGTCTGGAGACTGTTTGGTAGCCCCCAAAAGCTGTTGCTGTTTTGTTATTTTGGTACAATACTTTCAGGAGATGTCCACAATAAAAAAAATACTATCACATCTGCTACTGATTGGTGTCCTTAGAAGCCATCCCAAAAGACAGATCAAGGACTGAATAAGCATGAAAACTTTGGAGAGAGGTTTAGATGAAGGATAAGATATATTAGGTTTGGCAACACTATAACCTACCACAAATTTAAAAATTGTGAGTCACTCAAAAGAAAAATCAAAACAAAACCAAAACACTAAAAACAAGACTAGAGAATGTTTAAAAAAAATACTATTTTGGTTTTGTTCTGTCTTTTCATTTCCAATTCAACCTGCCCACTCCTGGGTCCCTGTCTGTTTACCAACATTGCCAACACTCCAAAATGTCTTGCAAGTAAGACAGCTTTGTTGAAAATTGAACATCAGAAATCTTGCTGCTATTCTTGGCTCTGGGAGCAGATTGTGGTCTGGTGGTTACAAGCATCATGGCCAGCTGAAACACACCCATGTTTGGGTCATCTGTAAGACATGAACCATGGATGTCTGGTTGCAAGAGCATGAATTTCCAACTTAAGGGCAAATGAATCAGATGCTAACACAGAAGTAGGAACAAGGTCAAATTGCTTCATGAAGTTCTCTTGCAGAAGGGTGATAACACAAAATGCAGAAGGCCCTAATTTGGGATTTCCTTTGAAGAGGATATGCAGCAAGTAGCTGAGATGCAGTTCTGTGAAACAGAGAGCTGAGTCCCATTCCAAGATTTACTCAAAGAGTTCTCAAGTCTCTCTGTTAAGTGGACCATTAACCTTCCAAAGCCTTACTGTAGGGCTGGAAATGCTGAAAGACACCAGGTACTGGAACTGAAACTACAGCTGACAAGGCCCTGCCTAGGCCGATGTCTTTTAGCAACTTTTTTCCCCCTGGACTGTCAGGAGGTAAAATTGTATAATCAGTATAGGAATTCCAGCAGCAAGGGACAAAACCATATTCTAGGTCACAGCTGACAACACCAGCATAGCACAAAGAAGTCTGTGCTTGAGCTGCTTGTACAGTGTCTGACTGAAGATAAACAGAAGTCTTGGAACTTCCCACTCACATTCCCACTTACCATGATTTTTTTTTTTTTTTTTTTTTTTTATGGTATCAAAAAGGTAGGGCACCTTTGCTTATGCACTTTAAGGGCACAGATTCTAAAATGAGCAAGTGATGACCCATTTTTAATCCACTTAGGGCATGCTTTTACTTTAGATAGAGCACACATTCTTCTACCTCCTCTGGTAAACGTACAGAAAAGTGTTGAACCTTTCAGTACAGCCAATTAATCACTAGTTGGCAAGATGAAGAAGTGCTCTGGACAAGTACCAACTCGAAGAAAGAAAAAAAAAAAAGAGAGACATTAGAGACCATATCTTATCTCAGACAAAGAAGTGCAATGCACAGAAGTAATGTCCCATTATAGAACTGTGTCTATTCTGAGATTAACAAAATGCACTACCCTATTTTCCACAGTAATGAGCAAGGAAAAGCCTAAAAGGCAGTTAACATCCTAACTTTGAACTCTGCAGCACCGACTCTTAAGTTTCTCCATCAGCTCCACTGCCCTGAACCAGGTGCCTGAGCTGCCCCTCAGGAAATGTAGGAAGCAGTAGATGTCTAAGAGCACCAACATCCACTGGTGCCTTCAGCAGGGAGACAGCTGAGAGGGCCATTGAGGCACAGAGATCATGAGAAGAGTGTCAATAAGACACTTCTCTCCAGATTTTGAATACCTCACAAGAAGTCTCTCTCAACCTGGTTCAAAGATTCTACCCTCAAATTCAACTGATTGTAAACAGAAACACAGATTTTACAGTCATGCCATGCTTTTGCTAGCCCTAAGATGGTTGTATTCACTCTCTTTTCCCACTCCCTGGACTCCAAAATATCTGTGTTATAGATGTGACAGAAGGAGCTTAGAGCAACTCATTCTCATATGTGTAGGACCCTCCTCTGGGAACAGAGAGCACCAGGCTCAGATCTTGTCTGGCAGTAGACAGTGACTCTGGGTGAGAGTTCAAATGAGAGTTATTGGCTGACAGCAGACAAAGGATCACCCTCCTCTGCATCTTTTTTGAACCTTGCTTTGGTGGCACACTCTGAAATGGGCTGCCCCAACAGGTATCTCAAATGAGAGAGCCAGAAAAGCACCGGCTTGGTCCTGAGATGTTCAGTGTCTCCAGCAGAATTTTAGGATGGTGAGGAAGGTGAAAACCCCTTCCAGGGTAAGGCAGCAGCTGGATGAGATTGTGGAGTTGGACTTCAGTTTCAAAAGGGATAGGTAAGCACCAATGCACCTTGCTGGATCTGATTTTGTGCCTTATGTTACAAGAGAACTTAACAACCAGGAGCAATAATCCCTTTGGCCAACTTCCATCATCCTCTGTTGTATCTGCTCCAGTAAAGTGTCAAATTGGCTGACTGACTCTACACACCTTTAACTAAAGATCACAACCAAATGGGATGTTAGCAATTACAGGCCACATCTACCATGCTAAAGAGAGTTCAATGTAGACATGGCCAATGGTAACCCCTTCTCCAGCAAGGGAAACTCCCCCTGGCCAGCCTCACAGGCAGTTGGTGCAAAGATGGATATTCTGCTTTGGTTTTCCTTTTCCAAAGGGGAAGCAAACTACTGCAGAGGGAGCGAGGAGGGGATTGGTTCTGTTTCTCTGGATGAGGAAAGAAACTTGACCTGAAAGAAAAATGCCTAGTTCAGATGGAGGCATAAAGACCACATAATGTGGCATGAGCACATCAGCTCCAAATAACAGCTTACATCAACAAACGTTTCTTTTTGTGATAAATCCCTGACTGATTAAGTATTTGTTCGTGTTTGGGCACAACTCGAAACACTGTTTGGATTTCTGTGTTATCGGCTCCCAAGAACCATGACTCACAATCATACAGGGAAGGAAGTGAAGGGGAAATGCTTTACTACATCCAACATTGCAGGAATGAATGTCATGTTGTTGTTACTAGTGTAACCCCAGGCAGGGATATTGCCATGCAGGGACACAGCCAAGCTGCCAGACCAGCAGTACTTGGGTGGTGGAGCCAAGGTTTCTGTTCCCAGGTGAGCTGCTCACAAGGTATACATACCAAACCATCCTACTAGAGCCTCAGCCCTGAACCCCACAGGCTGCCAGCCCCACTAGGGGAGCCAGTGCCAGCAAGCAGGGGGGTTAGACACCACAGAAAGCCTGAAGAATATCCTGGGTTATGTCTTGTCCACTTTCCTACCCTCACTGAAGTCTTTGGTAGTCCTAGGCAGAAAGACTGAGGGTAGCAGTGAAAAGGCTGGGTAGCAACACTGGACCTTGCTACGCCACACCATGCTGGCTCTAGGATCACAGGCTTGCACAGAGGGGAAACACAGAGCTTTGCCCAAAAGCTGGCTGCAAGTTCATTGAAGTCAGCAGGACCTTTTGCCAAGGAGTTCAGTGAGCTCTGCATTAGTTATAGAAATGACTTTGGTAAGGTTTCCTTGCAAAGTGACACAAGGACATACAACTACAGTATTGGAATATAATTAAGAGAGAAAGAAGTTAGGATGGATATTGGGAAAAACCTTTTGTCAGTAAGATTTATTAGTAGGTACAGCAGTCTCTCAAGGGAAATGGTAGAGAGCCATTCACTTGGGATATTTAAAATTAGACTAATGAAAGTGCCAGCAAAGATTCCATGGGGAGCATGCTAGCACTGAGGCAAAATGAGCTCTGTGACCCTGTCCTGTCGAAGGAGGGCTTTGTGCAAATGCCTAAGAGACCGGGCAAGCTGGCTGCCAGCTGCAGAGTCCTGGGCCTCCCTGTGTGAAGGGGAGTAGTGAGGAGAGCTCTGGGAAGCTGCTGCCCCAGTAGTGGAAATGTTGGGCAGGGTCACAGGGATGACTCATTGGAAGACATTGAAATGTATTTTATATTGAGAGCATCTCAACACCTTCTTGCTAAATGATGACAGCAAGGTCATGGGGCACACAAAGCTGGGAGCAGTGCCTGATACCCCAGAGGCTGAGCAGCCCTTCAGAAGGACCTCAGCAGGCTGCAGAGATGGGCAGGGAAGAACTGCCTGAGATTCAGCAAAGGCAAGTGCAGGGTCCTGCACCTGGGCAGGAATAACCCCATGGCCCAGCCCAGACTGAGGGCTGAGCTGCTGGGAAGCAGCTCTGTGGAGAAGGGCCTGGAGTCCTGGTGGACACCAAACTGTCCCTGAGCCAGCAGTGTGTCCTTGTGCCAGGAGGGCCCATGGGATCCTGAGCTGCATTAGGAAGAGCACGGCCAGCAGGGCAGGGGAGGGGATACTCCACTGAGAGTTAGCAGTGGTCCTGACACTTTCCTTCATATTCTCAAACCGTCACTTGTCACCCTGTTTACTAAGGGGCTGCTGGTCTCCTTAGGAAGAGCCATCCTCCCAAACAGCTCCCTGCTCAGTCATCATGGCAGTAAGTCTGGCAACAAAGGTGTCCAAAAATGGGAATTTCTCAGTGGTGTGGGTGACCCTGCTGTTCTACACTCACTGCTGGATTGCAGAGAGTCATGGTTCAGACTGATCATCACAACCAGCCCTGAAATGTAAACATAAGCCCCATTTGCCTGCTTGTGCCCTTGCTGTCTCAGATTGAGTTGGTGTGTTCCAGTACCATAGTGGACTGCTACAACAACTCATTTACGGTAATTCATAAAGAACAATGATGTGAAATGATTGAAACAACCAATTTTTTTTACATATTCCATTAATCTTTCCTGGCTATTTATTTCTATTAAATTTTTTTCAAAAACTTGCAGTGTTGAAAGAAGTCAAGCCTCATTGTCCTCTTACTAAGAGCTAACTGTCTCCATGAAAACAAAGTTTCATGACTGCTGCTGTCGTGATTTGAGCAGCAGACGTAAACAGGGTCATCTCCAGCCATAGTGGGTGGATGTTTAGTTTATAGCGCAGAGGTTAAGAGTGAAAGCGTGTGACTAAGAGCAGAAAACAGAGGAGTCTTTGTATACATCAAGAGCCCTGAGGCAAAACACAGAGAAAGAGAATGCTGACACAGACTTTAATGGAGAAAGAAAAGAGTCCATTATGAACGTTACAGAGAACATAATTCATTTAAGAGAAATCAAGATTTAAAGGACTTATAGAGGGCAATATGAATACTGGTGTCAGTGTGTCACGCCTGGTGGTTTGTTGTCAGACTCTCTAGCTGTATTAGGGCACCATGCATCGTGTCAGGTGAACGACAATTGACTATCAGAAATTATTGTCACCTCCTTTTTAGATTCCTGTTGGAAACAGGTTTCTTTCAGTTTAAACCTCTTGACAGAAACCAGTAGTGAACAGTGAAACAACTGTAGCTCTTGCAGTTTAACACCAACCTCCCAAAGCTGTCAAAAGCTTTCAGGATGCTTTTTCCTCCCCAAATCTCATCTCTTTGTAAGTAGAAACAGGAGGCAGGGGGTGCAAGTAAAATAGGGAAATGGGGCTGTATCATGTCTGAATTACTCAAGTACGAGAGCACAAGGAGAAAGCTGGTTAGCAGAGCTGCTTCCAAGCTTGCATATACATTGCAGAGACTGAGGACAAGCACATTTACTGCACCATAAAACACTGTTATGAGTGCTTGAAAAATATTCCCTGATCAATACACTATAGTGGCTTCTAAACTTCAGCAGCCAGAGTCATGAAAATAGAGTGCTTTGTGCAGTAGCTTGCACAACCAAAGAACTTTCTTGTCCTCAGAGTGCTTTATTATTTTTAATGAGACAGACTGATCACTTCTTGATAAACATTTTTTCTTTCAAGCACTAATCCTACTTAAACTTTTTACCTTGTCCCTACAGTATGCAGCTAGGAAGTTAATAACAGAACTAATTTTCCTTTAAAGTGCTAGTCATGTTAGTGCAGAAAGTGAGGAACATGTGATTGTCATGAAAGGGGCCATGGCTGGAAATAAATTGAAAGTTACCCTGTTAGTACACAGGCTTAGTACTTTAAGAAGAAAGTTTTCCAAAGTTTCTAGGATATCAAATTTCTTTCAAACTAACAATATAAAAAATATTAAAAATATTAATGTGCAATAGGAATGTTCCAGCCTGTACTATTTGGTCTTGATGCCTAACCCTGAAAATGTTTCCATGCACTCTTAGTCTACTTTACCACAGGCAAGTAACGGCCAGCAGGTCATGATAGAGCCAAACCAAAGAGTCAAGAGTAATTTAGCAGGTCTCAGAGGAAGGGAGGCTGATCATACATCTGCATGCTTGCCTTTGCTTTGAGCAAGGTGTAGCGCATGCTGCTGCTTTGGCAAACCTTCTGGGGTAGCATTACAAACTATTCATTTTAAAAACCATTCTTCTCTTTGGTACAAAAATTATTAAAGCTTCTAAGAGTGAGAGTTTAATTAACAGTGAGAATTTAACCTCATGAAAATGAGGAAACTCTGAGCGAACCCACCCATCGAAGTCAATCTCACGTCTGTCCCCTCTTATCAGTGTGTTACAACAGGCTCTTTCACGGTCACATGAGGCTGACCAGGGGACACACTTCTCACTAGATCTAATACTATGAAAAGAAAAACTGTCTTTTTCCCCCTGTGGTCTTAGATGCACATGTGGCTTTTCATACCACACACATCATGTGTTCTTGGAATGAAAGGCCCTTTTGTAACACACAGACACCAGTCAAGGCAACTTAACATCGGGTAAGATTGTTAACTTGGTTCCCTAAGCCTCCCAAGCACACTGCAGCAGCATTGCACTGGAGGAAGAATGGGATTGAAGGAATTTGACCAGCTCTATTACAAATAATTCATGATACACATATCACGATTGCTGCTCCACCCAGGTTAACTACCTTTACTTAGTGGAGGTAGTTTTTCCCAATAGGAACAGAGGAGAACTTGAAGACAGGCCTGATGGTTGCTGTGCTTGGGATGGCCAAGACGTTCATAAGTCTCTGTTTGAAGGAGTCATCACCACCCTACAAGGACTCTCACCTTCCTCTGCAGCCTCAGAAGACCAGTGAGAACCATATTTCTTTAACAGGATTACCTAGCAATGAGTCTTTATTCTTAAGGTCTCAGTGCCTTTGAATGTACCTGTGTAGGCAGTAGGTAAGTGGTCATCAATCAAAGATTACATTTTGCAAATTTGGAGGATGTACCTCATGTATTTTAACAAGATCTTCCTGATTTTAAGTGGGTTAACTGTGCAGTTCCAAGCAGCAGCAGTTCTCTGTCCAAGCATGGAAATAATATCTTCTTGAAGGACTATTTTATAATTCAAATTATCCCCACGGAAAGCAGTCCAATCTTAAAAGGAGATCTTGTCCTTGCCACAGGGCCTGGTATTAGGGTGCACATAAAATGACCTACCAGATATTTTCAAAGTTGAACAAGCCTAATTGTATCACTGATTTAGGTAACTCCAGAATAGGTCAGCTGTGTAAATGCCCTTCATCCCTTAAAAATAAATCAAGGACAACAGACAAATTTAACAATTTTATTAAAAATTGTACCAGTTATTAGAAAAAAAAATTCCAAGTATTAAAGTATTAAAAAGCACCAAAGAAGAAAGCACAAAGCAAATATACTGCACAGATACAAAAAAGGAGCTCTGCCCAATCATCATTGGTACAGGCAGGAGTCCTGGAGGCACACAACCAGGATAAACAAAATGCTACATTCTCACTGGGTCTCAGTCCATGGCAAAGAAGGTGTGTGCACTTCAGGACTAATCCAGACAGAAATCTCACAGGAGAGCATCGGGTTTACTTCTGCAGCAGGACAGTATCATATTCTGGTGAAAATCAGAAGTCATGGGAAAACCCCCCACTGAGAGGAAATTTATTAAGTACATTGCAAATTCTAGTTCATCTTACCCTTTTTGTTTTCCATATGAAGGACTCTGAACAACTTTGTTGTTCTTGTTTTTTTTTGGTTTTTTTAATATCCCACCAAAGAACAGTCATGCAGGAAGCAGCAGGGGAAGGAGAAGAAGAAAATGTGAATCCACATTTCACAGTATTCTTATCAGTGAATTTCACCTAGAAACGTGGGAGACTGTACTACATACCATGGAAGAGAACAGAAGAGAGCCACAATTATTTTAACCAAAAAAACCCCAATATCTACATACCCAAACTCAAATTTAGTGGCAGGATTTTCAAATGCACTCAGTAGAAACAGACATACATATCCTGTGGATTGTTTTAAAATTTCCCTTTTACAAGCCTAACTTCTGATATGTATTTAAGGACATACTGTCAATGTTGTCCTTTCATCACACCAATCCCTTCTCCTTTTGTCATCAAATACTCCTTTCAGGAGTATAGACTATATGAGTATAGATTATATCATCTAAAACTGAGTTGAGGAATCTGTGTTAATGCTCTCCTGGAGCCATGTCCACAAACTGGGGAGACTCCTTTAGATTTAAGAATAACTTTATACATGCAAAATTTCCATAATAGATTTTAAAAACAGTTTAACAATCTACCCTTCCCACCCCTCTGTTCCTCAAAGGCAGCAAAAAGTCTGAAGACAGAACTGAAACATGGCTTTAAAAAACAGCCCACAGACATTAGGTTTTGCTTCCCAGAAACCAACTTCCAGCATGGGATTCGCAGGAAGAGACCCTCCTTTCTGTGGCTAAGGGGGAAGGTGAGGCACATGGAAGAAAGAAAGGGTAGGGGATGTCAGACTGCATTCAGTTCAAGAACATACGCACACTCATACACACACACACACACACACACACACACACACACACACACAATTACATTCCAGTGCATTTGATGTGTTTGGTCTTTTCTGCTTTTCCTGGTGGAGAAGAGCTGAGCTGTGTAACACCTGTATGAACACATGCAAACCAAAGAAACAGAGACCACTGAAGTCTTTAGGAACTGTAAAAGATTGTCCTAGGATCTTTTATCAATTCCTTGAGGTATTTCTTCTTGCTAAAACAATCAAAGGCAACAGGTAGGCATTTTTGCAAATGATCACAAATGCCGGTTTGAACAACAGACTCTTTTGAAGGACATTATTAAAACCTTTGTTGCCAAATTATGCTAATACTCAACAGTACTTGGTTCATGGGCAGACCTCCCATTAATATGAACCAGCATTCCATGATTTTTATTTATGATGCCGCAGTAAATACTGCTGGTAAAACAAGGCAAGACCTCCACAAATCTGCATTCTTGTTTGATTCTAGCACATACACTGAGTGCTTTTCCTATTTTTCCCTTTAAAAATACCCTCAATATCACACCATTCAGCATGTAACAGTCTCACATTCCCACAGCTTCAGCAGAGATATGGGTGAGGACCAGCAGCAGAAGGGTGGAATTCATTGAACAGTTGATAGGGTCACATTGTAATAACTGCCTCAAGTAATTCTGCTTTTTCTTAAAAAAAACTGAACAAACCAACCTTTCTTCCTAGTCTACTAATGGGCAGGATCTGCGGTTTCCCAGAAGAGTGCCAAGTGCCACACTGAATGAAGTTCCACCTTGGGTACAGCTCCAGTGACTGCTATGGAGCAACTCCAGGACTGTAGTAACTTCACATACGCACATTGCCTATACCTTTAATCCAGGCTTGAGGGGACAAAATAAACAGCCAGTAGAAAGAAAGATGTCTTTGCAATCACACTTTCTACGCCAAGGAAGACTGGGTTCCTTGCCTCTATTTTCTTGCTGATACACAGCGCCAAAAGAAAGGCTGACAAGGAAGTTTCTTTCAGGATTCCTCAAACAAGAGTTTAGCCAACAAATATTTAGTAACAAGCTATTTAAACTGAAATACGTGATCAGTTATGCAGGAATTCAATGCTGCCAGGTATCATCAGCACCTTGAGAGAAGGCTGCAGCCCTATACAGATCCAGCAGCAGCACTTTCCATGCAATTTCATCCTCTCCTGCCTTTTTTGTATCCTGCTTGCAGCAGTTTGCAGCTATCCCTGGGCAGTCACTTTGTGATTACTGGCTCAGCTTTCAAGAATTGCAGGTAACAAAAGTAAAGCTAACTATTCCCTACTAGCACCAGGCTTGCTGGATCTTAGGATGGGCAGGTTACAAGATATTCAAAAGAGTAGGAAGCTGGGAAGGGATAGGAAGAACTCCATCCCTCAAGGAAGGACAGTTGAGTTCTGAAGCCATTTTGGAGATCTGGGGACAGCAAGTAAGATATTTAAAGGCCGCTGGCACCATCAGCAGCAGCTCAAGTTTTTCTTAAGAACTGCTCATTAAAAACAGGAATTTATTTTAGGAGAAAGAGCCAACTCTTCTTTCTAAATTGTTAGACTCTAGTTTAACAGCACAGAGAGAAAGAGTCCCATTCTTTACACCAGAACAAACTCATATCTAAAAACCTGAGCATAATCCTTTAGCACAGGATTTAAAACATGTTCTTTGGAACCATTTCTCCAAATAATCGACATATGTCCCTGGCCACACTGCAGTAGCTACTCTGCAGGCAAGATCTCTCGAGCAGGTGTTCAAGGGGCCTTACAAACACAGAATGGGTGACACATACATGAGTGCTGTGCATCCCCGTGTTTGTTGATAAATGTGTGAAACCATCCCACTATTTGCCCTAGTAGGTGAGACTTTAAATATGAAGTAGTTACTTTTCCCTAAGCGAATAACTAGCCTGCCCCTCCAAATCTACGTGAAGCAAAGTAAGACTTTGGGTTGACAGAGCGTATTTCCTTTCTCTGAGATACGCAGATATGGAATATAATTAAAATATATTATCAGTGGTTGTAAATCTCTGGCACCAGTAGCCAACACACATATTGCAGGAAGTTGGCCTTTGTCTAGCATTAGCTCTATGTCTCCAATGAAGTATTGTTGTTCAAGGAGGTTTTGAGACCCTGGCATGACCAATTTTGATAAGTCTGTTGTCGCAGTGGGAAATACGGACTGGCAAATATGTATCTTTCCCTGAGCCAAATGACTTTACTGAGGCCAGCAGCCTGACTGAGGACCCATTTCAGGTACTTGTTTCTCCATGTTAAGAAGAGTCTTGTCCTAGATAAATTGATCGGGTCTTAACACCAGAAAGTGGCAGTACCAGACTTATCTTTCCAGCTCAGGCATCCAGAGGACAGGCCTTATTGACCTGTTTGGCCATCGAGTCAAGGCAGAGGGAAAGGGGAAAGCCCACAAATGATTTTTAAATGTCAGAAGCAGTTGCTGAATTTTTCTGTAGTTTGCAGGGCTGTTATGATGTAGCATTGACTGTTCCTGATAAAAGGGTCCTAGCAAGCAGGAAATGGAAATGCAAGCATCACATCCAAAGGCATGCCACACAGGGAGGTATCATTGCTGTGTTGCTTCCTGAGCCTCCACACTTCCACTTCTGCCTCTTAAAGAGCTTCTTATTTAACAGTCTTCTCCTTAACATTTGACTTCTCAGGGGTCCCCAGTTCAATCTGTGCTTGCACTACATCTCAGGATTTCCCCAGCATTTAAGTCCTCTTTCTCCAATGACCAGCGTTTATATCAAGCAGACTGTGCAAAGCAAAGTATGGAAAGCCTTGTCTCTGGCAGCATGGACAGAGAGTGGCTCCCATCCTGCTGCAGCATAGTCAGCAACAGCTATCACTTAGATCACTCTGGGTAACTCTGTAGTGCACATGCTTAAAGGAACAACACAAAACCAAAAACAATTCCCCCTCCTAAAAAAAACCTCCCACCCTCCCTCTCCATAAAACCCACCCCCAAAAATATTACTTGAGATTCATTTATATGAATTATTAACCATCATGGACAAACATATTACTCTAGCTCTAGCTAGAAAAATAACAAAAAAGGAGAAAAAAAAGCTTTTCTCACATAAACTCTCTCCTTATGTTTAAAGAGAGTGACCGTGAAGGCTTGGGAACCTCTTTCAGGGAGGTAAAGTACATTTTGCCACAGTAGAGTAGGATGAAAATCAAAGAGAATGGGGCTGAGAGAAAGCAAGAGGTACAAATTTAACTCTGTTCAGCAAACTGTTACCAGACACTACAGTGCAATGATGAGATTATACAGATACCAGAGAAAGCAGGAATTAGAGACAAATATGCAAAGAGGGGTGGAGAAGGAAAGCATATGTGCAAGTAAACTACTCTTCCATACAGTAATGCCTATTTTTCAGAGTGGATTAAGAGCAGAAGAATTTCTCAACACCTGCAGCTGGACATTTCTAACACAACTGAAGAGCAATTCTCTGGACAGCTCTTCCTCATGCTGGTTGTATCATTTGAGACCTACAACAAGGTGCAGTGGCAATATGGAAATTTTCAGAAAAAACAGTAAGGTCTGTATTGCTTCTCTGTTCATGTTTTACCCCAGCTGTCACTGGGTCTGTGAACTAAGTATATTTAAGGCTACAGAGAAGCAGCTATCAGTATTTAAGGCTACTTCCTTTTAGTAGGGTAGTTTCCCTGTGCTGGTCCAACAGTGTCAGCCATATGGACAAACCTCTGAGTGCATACGAACTGATAGAAGATCTCCCTTGGAATAACATTACTGCTGCTAGTCAGTATATGCTTACAGCAGCCTCCAAACACTACACGCTAGAGTAATGGACAGACTGCTTGTACAGTGTACATATCAGACTAGATGCTAATTAATTTCCCTGTCAAAACCTGAAGCAAAATTATTGGATGCCTGGGATCTAAGCCTTCCTAACCAACCACATTATATAGTAAGAGAAAAGAAAATCAAAATAAAATAAACATCCATCATAAAAATACTAAAAACATATACATTAGCATTGTAGAAGAATGACATTTGTGCCATATTCCATGGATTTTGGCTTCCTGCTGGCTCATGGGCACTGAGAACACTGAACTGAAGGCAGGCAGTGGCAGAAGCTAATAGCCACCAGCAACTCCAAGAAAGTTTCTTTTTCAGACTGTTCTACTGATTTTTTTTTTTTTTAATTGATGGGAATGACAAAGAACAACTTCTTGTGAGAGAGCTGCAAGTGGTGCCCAATGGAATGGCTGAAGAGGTCAGATTTCTTTGTGATTTTCTCTCATGCAGGGTGCAATGAAATAAACAGTAACCAATGAATAAAACAAGTAAGCTGATGGAACCAAGCTACTTGAATGCTTTTCATCACTAAAAATGTGGAGGAATTGAGCATCTCTGCTCTAAAAGACACTCCAAGTATGTTTAGTCATTAATCCCAGGCATCATTTTTAACTAGCAGCCAAAATGTCACTCCTGCACTCTACCATCTACTACACAGGGCAGAGGAAGCCGTCGGTCTAGTATCTGCCTCCCTTGCACAGAGGTCACCGGTGCAGGGAACCAGCAGCAAGCTTTACCAAACACACCCACATTCTGGCTTTCCTTCAACAGTGTTGGACAAGAGCTCCCTGCCTCACGAGGCAGGCAGCAGCAAAGAAGAGTCCATAAAAACACCCAAACTTGAAGACGAGTATCAGAAAGTCAGAGTCCTCACATCCGGCCGGCGGTGTGCAATGTCTCGCCCCCGAACCAGTGTTTGTTCAGTGCTCCCTGCAGACTGGATGTGGCCTGAAACAGGCGGGCGAAGCTCACCTCTGCCCAGTGTGGTTCCTGTTCACCTCCGTGTTTAAGGCCAAGTTGTGTAGGAAGAGAAAAAGCTGCCACCACACTTGATTTCTGTTCTGCTGATGCTGTAGAGAAGAACAGTTAAAGCAAGGTTATTTATATTTCTAAAATTGCAACATACCACTTCTCTTTTCCAATAACAACTCAGTTACACTTTTCAAGAGCAGACACTTTAATCCCATCAGCATAACAAGGGGGTGCAGCAAGGGATGAGGGGAGAGAGGGAAATGATAAGTTCTCCAGAAATAATTGTAGCTCTAACATTACAAAAAGAAAAGAGCAGACCCTTTATGCATTGTGCACAAGAGGATTAAACTTTTTTTTTGCTTGTAGGATTTCGCAGAGTTTAGCCAAGTGCTGTTTTTAATCAGATTGGCTTCTGAGCCTTTCAAAAGCCCCAGCTGCATGAACAAACAACCTTTTTTTTTTTTTTTTTTTTTTTTTGAAAAAAAGCCCCCCTTCACCCCAAAAGTAAAAAAAAGAAAAAAATATAACTGGTGATCCATCTGTAAGTGATTTGACACCGTGAAGGTCAAAGGGTTAATCTTCAATTTAAACCACACTGCTGAGACAGCAAAACTCTGATTTCATCTAGTACAAGAAAACACATTCGTGCACACACACACTCCCCCACCCTCCCCCCACCACATTTTCCTTCCCAGCATCTCCAAGATAATACTGCCCTTTTTATAGCCACTTTTGACAGTAAGCCATAAATAATCAGCCTTGGAGCCCTTTCCTACTGACTGGAGCCAATTAAACCTTAAGCAAGAACATACTTGAAAACACACAAAAAACCAAAACCAAGAGGTTATTTCAGGTCCCATTGTCAAGGAAGAAACATGGGAGTTGAATTTCAGGGGGACACCAGACTACATAATGCAGCTTTGGGACAGGGACGCTGTTCCTCCTTTTGTTATATGTAATCACCCCTGAAAAAGTGGCTCCGATTATACCCCCACCTTCCTGCACTTTAATGGCATCTCATACAAACAGGTGGGTTTCTCCTTACATTGCCCAGTCTCGGATAGTATTTCACCTCAATAACCAACTCTCTATTAGAAGTCAGTCTTCATTTTCTCATCCAGAATTCCATATTTGCTAAGCAGGCATGATCATTTCTGGAAAACAAAACAAACCAGCCCAAATCTCCACCCCCTACCCCCCTCCCCAATCCCCAGCAGATGAGGAAACAGAAGATTGGCTTCCCACAACTTTGCCTCAGTACACAGGAGTTCATAAAAGAGCACTGAAGCACATTATATGAACAAGATGTTTCAACTCAGATTAGCCCAACAGGGCAGAACTACACAGTTGCAAGGCATTTTTTTACATAATCACAAATAAGAGAGTTGCAACTGGAGTTGGTGCATTGGAGATGTGTCAATAGACAGCTCTTCAAAGCCCTTCCAGATAGCCATTAAATAATGTTTGTATTCCAGTGTGAGTAGATCGGTGCCATTTGAATCACAAGCATACATAAAACAGGCTTCCAGAAAATCTGTATTCATCTTGCATCTTAGAAGTGGGTCGTTATTCTTGCCCTCAGGACTTAACAAGAAGAAGAAATGAGTTTGGAAAAGTTCGCATATATTCCAGTACACATTTCAAGAGCACTGTGTTTGTAGCATAACCTGTAAGCAGTGGCTCTAGAGCCTGCTATCATTTATTTCAAAGTAACTAGTCCTGGGTTCAGTCCTTACTGATTGCACAGGCATTACTAGGCTTACAGGTGAAAACAATATTTTAGAAACACTCCTGTAGGACTGGGTTTAAAACCACTAATTTGGTCTCAAAAAGCAAAAGCAAAGTTTCTGTTTTATGGCTCGCATCTCAGTTTGACCAGGTTTGCCCTTCCTCATCAAACTCCAGAGATTCTTAGCACCCTCCTCCACACAGCCACACTCATAAAACTGCTCAAACTGCACAGGGAACCACAACGTCCCCGTGACATCTAGGTATCATTTTTTTATCAAGCTATTACAGCTTAGGCAGATTCCTTAACAGAGATTTTTGGGTAAGACCTCAATGAAGTGGCATGCAAGAACAAAGTGGTCTTTAGCAGTTTCCATGAGCAAGGAACTATGCTAGGAGAGCATAGTGGACAAACATATTGCAGATGCTCTGAAGAAAATCTGCTTTGTTAGATGATTTTATTCTATTGGCAGCCAAGAGGGTAAAAAATTGCCTTATAGAGACTTAGTAAGGGAAAGGAAAAAGGATGTTTACAAATTGGTACAGAAATCCTAACTTTGATATACATCTCAGCTTCATTGGTGGACACTCTCTAATGGAAACTCTCATGGAATTTTTATAAAGTGGGTCAATCTGGGGGCACACAAGAGAAGTCCTGATCTGGCATGTACAGTTTTACTATTGCACACTGTTGGGAGTGTGAAATAGTTCTTACATAAACACATGTAAGAATCCCTATATTAATGTCCTCCTTCATGTAGGAAGCTGCTTTGTGCTTCCCATACAATAACAGGTTTCTAATTATTCTGGCTCCTCAAGTTTTATACCTCACCTCGGGAGAAAAGGATTACCTGCTCTTTCCAGCGATAAGTAAAGGAGGCCATGTTCTGAAAAAAACAGTGGAAGGACTGAGACTGAGATCATATGCCTTTTTTTTTTTTTTTTTTTTTTTTTTAAGGGGGGAACTTTTTGAGGAAGGTATAGAGGTTTGGTTTAATCTGGTAAATAAGAATTTTAGAACTGCACTTTATGATGGTTTACAGGCCTGCAAGAGAATCAGTGGAATGTGATAAGGCAAATACTGAGAAAACCTCTAATATGTATTTTACATTATATTCTATTGTGTTTATTTCACTGCCTCTTGAAGTCACTTTTTGGTACAGCATTTTTGTCCTTTTCCAATTAAAACTGTTTCCTGTATTTGCCTACAGGCAAATACACTCAAAGAGATTTCCATGCAAGAGCAGAATAGGAAATATTTTACCCTTGGTTCTCCTTGCTTGTAAGAAGCATAACATCTCAACTACATTGAGGGCAGCCTTCAAGGTTTTATTCCTAGACCTAGAGCTTGTTTGTATTTCCCTAGGTCTGCATTCAGCCAGCATTTTCTTCCATGGTGGTGTGGTCCCACACACACTTTCACTGGCCCATGTACTGGAGCAGCTCACTCACAATGTCCTCTCCCCACCACAGTGCTGGAAAGTGAACTAGAGCAGCACAGTGATCAAGGCCAGAACTAATCTGATAAAGAAGTTGCCTTGACTGTTTAACAGGTCATACTAAACTATCTGATCCATGGCATCATGTACTCAGTCTGATGCTTGTTCCAGGACTACAGAAAGATGATGACCTGTGAAGAGGACCAAGCTGGGACTACATGCTTCAGCAGCAAGCCCAGCTAATGGGGTTTGTAGTTATCGCTTCACTTCTGGGCTGATCTGCTTTCTGTGGTAATAATTCAGTATGGGACAAGAGCCACAGAACGGAATGGCAGATATTATTTGCAGTAATCTATTTATGGAAAGAACTACAAAATGTCCTTTTCACAAGTTTCTATGTCTTTTCCCTCAGATATGCTTCAGCCAAGACCAAAATTCTTCAATATTTCAAGATTGAGGGGTTTTTGGTATGGTATCATTTAGCTGTCAGAATGGACAGAAAACCCAGAAGAGTGATTCCATGAACTTGGCATATATTTTTTTTAATGTGATATGTTTAGAGACATTTTTCTAAGATTCATAACTATTGTGACACTGGTGTATCATTTCCCTAAGCTTCACAAGGGTGATTTGCCCTTTATCAAAATAACTCAATCCTCAGAGTCACTACTGCACAAAAATACCAGGGATGAACACTTTGCCACCTCTATGTGGGAGCAACAAAATAATCCTTTTGAGGCTTCCTTCCCAAGAAGGAAAGAAGCCCCTTTTGCCCTCTACACTAACTGTAACTAAAGAAGAGTAGACTTGTGAATACAGTAAGTCAACACAAAGCTGGAAACACATAAAACCATTTCCTATGGCAGCTGCTGCTTTTTAAAGGGGATATCCTTAAGAGACTGTCTGTCTGAAATGTTAGCATGAATGCTTCAATGAGTCACAAGAAAAGGCCATTTTACAGGAAAAGTGTTCTCTGCAGCAACAGTACATTAGTGAAGCCTCTTCCATGAACTGTGTTGAACCAAAAGCCAGACTACTTGTAAACAAACACAAAAAAAAAAACCATGCAAGACTTTTACTGGAAGCAAATGAAAGAGGAACATGACTGACCTGACACTTAGTTCTTCCCCATAATTAATTCCTAATACATGTTTCACACTGTAAGCATACAGATATGTATCTGGCAAATAGCACCCCAGACGTCAAAACCTTTTGTACTGCTACCAAGCCCTTGCACAGGGTGATCAAAGGGAAGATCAGGACAGGTGATGCACTTCAAAGAAAATGCTGTCCCTTTTGCACAGCCCCTTGAATCCACGAGCATAAATGTTTAACAGATTAATAAGACTCATTTTTACACTTGATATACACGTGCCGTTAACATCCCCATTTTAAAAAGTAAATATTCTTGTCATATACGCATGTTGTATGTGGGTCTGTCTGGTACACTCTGTCTACCCTCTTGAACTCATGGGCAGCTTCTGACTTTGCTTCATAGCTTCCAGACAATTAATGGCCATATTCTGATCCCATCTTAACTAGAAGGATGAATATGGCCATAAATGGTGCTGTGAGAGCAAAACAAGAATAATGGCATATGTATACATAAAAACATTATTCTTCCTTTAATGACTAATACACATATTAGCAACAAGTTGTTGGGACTGTATTTATTCACTGAATACAAAAATACTTGCACACCAGGAGCAGTTGCTGACTCATCGCTGAAGGCTGTTTGGCTGCCAGGTGGCTGGAGGCATATTGTGCTACCACAAAATATGCTTTAGCTTAGAAAGACTAGAAAGTCACAGTCCCCAAGGCAACAGAGGTTACAGAAGGTGTCCCCTACTGGAGAGAGAAATGCAGACCATTGGAAATCAAATACAAATCTTTCCAGCTGTGATTCCTAATGACCAAAGTATAACGCATGTGGAGAACCAGCAGAGTAAAAAAGGAGGCAGTAACAGAGGAAAAAAAATGAAAGAGGAGCTCAGCCACATGGTTTCTCATGGTAACACAACAAAGAGGATGAGAGACCTTCCTCGGGAAACACCATGTTTCTGTCATGCAATGACTCTTACATGGGACTGAACTTGTAGTAAAAGGAGCAGCCATCTCAAATATTGCTTCCTTTCTCATGAGCCTCCATCAGACTTTGCAACAAGATAGGGCAGCACGTGTGTTTATGGAGAGAGGACAGACAGAACTGGACAAAGCTAAAAGGATGCAGGGTGCAGGGGACCCCCAAAACCCATGTATGGGCTGCCCAGCCCAAGGATGGGAGCGGGCAGAGACTGGGGCACTGGCCCTGAGCAGCACACAGCGACGGCTCTTGCCCCAAACCTGCTGGCGGTGCAGCTGCGCAGGTGAGCCCTTTCTCAGCTTTCTCGGCGTTTGAAAACAAACACGCAGCCACTCGCGCCTTCCTCTGCAGCGCGGGCAGGAAGGGGAAGCAGACAGCCGCCATGGCAACAGCCAGCTGACGGCAACCTGGGAAGGGCAACCACCGGCCACCGCGTTCCCAGGCCCTCAGCCTTCCCCTCCTTCCCCATCCCGAGGGGCACGCTGGCTTATTTTCCACAAATACGGTAAATAAAGATCCCGCATTTCCACAGAACTGCGCTTGATGCCACTCTGTGCCTGCGGCACGGGGTCCGGCACGGCTCACCCCCGTGCTCTGGGTGTGTTATGTGTGTGGGTGTGTGTGTGTGTGAGTGTGCTGGAAGAGGTGCCCGGGAGCAGACCCCTGCACCGCCCAGCCACAGCCGGCAGCTGCAAGAGTTTTTGACCCTTTTAGGGGTTTGTTGACTGAACCTGCGTGTGATGGGGCAGAGCTGTTCCACAGCTCCCGGTGTTCATCGCCTGCCCTGAGCGGGCCGCGGGACCCGCTGACCTGTGTTTGGCATCCATTCCTTCACCAGCAGAAGGGAGGTGCTCCCAAAACTGCTCACTGCTGCGGAGACCCCCCCTAGTGATTAAAGTCTGCCTCGGGGTTTGCTTAAAATAACACTTTAAAAGTTTTTACAGGAAAAATATCCTGGCGCGGGGGGGCAGGGGTGGCGCGGGCCGCCCAGCTGCGCGGGGAGGCGGCGGGAGGGCAGGTGCAGGGCTGGAGCCTGCGGGCAGCGCGCTCCCGTCAGCAGCGCCGATGAGTCAGAGGCTAAATTTAGCGAGCGATATAAACACAGCCGCCGAGCGCAAACACGGCCCGGCCGGGCCCTCGCACGCACCGCCCGCTCCTCCTCGCCCGCCGGCCGCCCCCCGGCCTCGGGGGGCTCCAGCCCCATTGCCCTCGGGTCTGCCTCCCATCACGGAAAACCTAACTAGGGTTAACAGCAGTTGCCTCGCTGCTTGGTTTTGGATCGCTATTTTTTTCTGCCGTGGTCCGGTCCTCGGAAGGATTCCTTTTCCACTGGTGAGGCAGCTACTGAGGAAAACAAACAAACAAACCCCCAACATCCAAGCGGAGACTATAAAGGCTGGCAGGACATTCCTCCTCAGTGGCTTGAAACAAAAGAGAACTCTGCATTTGGGCACTTGCTTTCCTGCCTTTCCACCATAAAATTTAATTGAGTAAAATACAAACATGCACGCTCCTCACTGTAAATAATCAGTCCAAATATCTCATCATCCCCCTCAGAGATGGCACTATCTTAATAAGATCAACCAACCTAGGTGGAGGACTGGAGGCAGAACAACTAGGTTCCTATCAGCAATCCTTGTATGATCTCAGTCAAGTTATAACCTGCATTTTCTACTCTCACAATAAAAAATAAGTGAGGCATTACCACAATTATTTCTTAATTGAAAAGTAATTTCTCAGCTGTCACACTGCTACAAGCAGAAAGCATGTTACCACTGTCACAGTGCTGAGAGAGCTGAGGAAATCCAGAAGAACCTGTGGAGACTGAAGGGGTTGTGCAAGAGAGACAGCAGCACTGAACACTGATGTTGGAAACACTGCAGAACAATTCACCTTCACTGTCTCAAAGAGCTGTTTTGTGCTCTTTATTCTGGATAATCTTGGTCTTTTGAGGTTGTGGCCCCACTGTCTCAAGACAGTCCAGTGTCCAGTGAGATTCATGGCACACAGTTGCACAGAGCTTGCACAGCTCTCCTGCCACCCAGCTCCTTTATCCTCTGCCCACTTTCTCCACCAGAACTAGGCAGGAAGTTTTGCTTTTTAACATTATCCCCTATTTTAAGCAGGAACATACATGTAATATATCTAAATCTTTTGTCAGCTGAAAGCATAGAAGAGGCTAGATTAGGATGATGTTGAAGTTTTGTGGGTTTTATTAAACTGATATACAGTGATTATATATGACTTGCATTAAGAGTTTGTATAGTCCAGCCTCCAGCAGCAGCCTTACATGGCTGCCTGAGGAAAAGCTAAGGACAAGTACATGCAATAGCTTCCACTAGTACTCTCAGCATCTAACTAGTTTGAGCTTAGGATTTCCTGAGTCAGATCTGGTTTCTGTTTATTTAATGTCTGCTTCAATGGCCATAAACTTGTCTCAGTTCCCCTTGAACCCAGATAAAGCATTGGGATGGACAATATGCCTTGACAAGGACCTCCACAGCTTTCACCTGTTGCATGAAAAATGACCTCATTTACTTTGAGCTGGCTCCCACTAGTTTGACTTGATTTGCCTAGTTCTTGTACTGGGAGAAATTAGTCTATTCATCTCCTTCATGTCACTTTTGATTTGTTTAATATTGCTTCCCTCTTGGTTTGTATCTTTTTTTTAGGCTTAGCAGTCCTAGCCCATTTTTTCATATGGAAGTTCTATCATCTGTCTTGCCCTTCTCTGAACCTTTTCCAGTTCTGCTGCATCATTTTTGGATGAAGAAAACCAGAACTTCATATAACATTTAAGATATGGTAGAAACACGAATTAATACAGTGGCATAATTATGTTCTTATTCTCAATGTCTTTTCTTAGCATACCAAAGAATACCATTTCAGACTAGATGTGAAATGGTCCAGCATGTTTCTGTTAACCTACATGTCAAGTAATCAGCTCCACAGGCACCATGATTTCAAAATAGGTGCTAGGCAAGGGGCAGCAAATTGTTGTGTCATTTGTATGCATGGGGAAGGTACATGTCCAAGCCCACCTCTTCCTTTATTTGTCAAAATGTAAAGAAAGGGGGGGGAAAAAAAAAGAATAAAAGAAAAATCTGCGTCCATCTCCTTATATCAAATTTCTGACTCCACTGACCATAAGAATGGCCCCTTCCTTTCTTCAAGCCTAGGATTCCAGTTCCATAGCCCTGAAAGAACTTTGTTTTACATCTCAGGCTTCCCAAACTCATACCCACCCTAACCCCTTCCCTTTAAACTGGGCTCACTCACTTCAGGAGTTCTCTCCCTCACCATGTTTGTGCATCCTCAGCGGGAGATTTGAGTCCTGCACCAGTGGGCAACACACAGAAAGCAGAGCTGAAGAGGTGGCCCACTGCTGTGCACAGAGCAGTAAGGACCAGCCAGCAGGGAAGATCCTGAAATGCACTGACCTGCTCAAGAAACAAATGAAGAAAAACACGTACCTCAGGTCTCAAAGAGACTGTAGGTACAAGTGAAGTATGGAGCTGCTGGTGCTACAGGCTTAGCTGCAGGACAGTCTGAATCTCTGCATTATTATTGGGAAGCTTCCTTGAACATTTTCCCTAAAATATAAGCTCATTGGAAAGAATAGATTCCTGCAAACAATTCCAGTGTAAAAAAAAAAAAACAAAACCAAACCAACTGTTAAAAATGCCCTGAATGTCCTTAATAATGAAAAAAGCCTGATGGAGTTTGGGATAAATTATACACATGTAGTACCATTTTCTCACACCAATAAGTTTCTGACAAGCGGTGCAGGCTCCCTATTGCATAAGTAGAAGTGTCTCAGAGGAGGCCTTGATAACTCTTATGAGACAGACAGGAAGAAGTATGCAAAACATAACACGTTTCACTTTCAAAGGAAAATAACATTTCCTTCTGGACATTTTCAGTGTCATTAGCTTGAAGCAAAGCTAGGTACATGCCTAGCTGTCTGCCCACAGCCAGTGTAGATGCAGGCATTTGTGTTCCATGAGCTGCAGAACTCTGTTGCAGTGATGGTAAGACTTACTTGCTGAACCAATTGGGGAATTTAGAGAAACAAAGTTTTCTATAGCTAGATCCACAGAGGCTTTTTGAGCATGGTCAGCATATCTAAATCAACTGCAGGATTCCTGATGTGTTGGAAAGGGACTTTGTTGTTGTTTGTAATGCACTTATTTACTCAAGAAAGCTCAGTTCTGATTCAGCATCTGGTTCTCATTGACGCTCAGCTTTTTTTAAACTGAGCTTTCCAGATGGGTTGACTGAAGCACAAGAAGGTCAAGAGACTTGTCTGAGGTTATACAGCAAGTCAGTGGCTCTGCTTGGACCTGAGCCCAGAACTGTTCAAGGCTACCACTCCTTGGCTCTGAAAGAGACAATTTTATCCCCTGTGAAGTGATCTTATCTCCATGAAGAAGAAATACGATAAAAGCAGTCCCCTCAAAACTGCAGCCTGCTTAGAAAGAGTTATTTTATTTGGAAAAAGCTATAGCGTTCCAGTGCCTCTTTGGAGCCCATCAAACTGAAGGGGTGTGATACTGATATACAGTGTCATCCACCCCACCCCTGGATAACCCTGTGCTCCTCTGGGGCAGCTTTGCTGCTGCCGCCATTCCTGGTTGTGTACTCACATCTCATCTAACAACCCCTCATGTCATGGAACACACTCTCCATTCAGCACAGGTCAAATCCCCTCCTCAAGGCAAGGAAACCCAAATGCACTCAGGACCTGAAGCAGAGCACAGGCACTTATTGCCATAGCCTGGACATGTGGGGTATGGGAAGCACATCCCAGCCAACCAACCAGCAGGTCCCATAAGCTCAGCTCTGTTCTCCATAACCTCAGAGCACACTCTTGAAGTTCAGCCACAGGCTGGGCTACAGTAGCAGTTCACTAACTCCATAGCAAAGACACACTTGCTTCAAACTGAGGAGGAGATGGCAGGTACGGGCTTGGCTCTTGCAGAAAGCATGGCTTGGCTCTACCTTTGTTTTCCAGGGGCAGGGTGAAAAACATAGAACAGGGAAGTTTTCTAGAAGCTACACAACCTCAATCAAGTAAGAGACAATAAAGAACTCAAGTAGACATAGATGGGTCTCACATGTCATTCGCAGAGCCCTTGCAATCTAGATCAGCCTCTAGCAGGCTCTGCTACTTAGGAACACAGAGCATTGCTCAAGTCTTCTTACAAGAAATTCAGCATCTTAAGGAGATGAAAGACATGGAGTTCTAGGGAATGATGTGTGTGCTCTAGCACTGTTCTAGGGATGAAATAGCCAGGTTTTAAATTACTGTTTTCTGTTTAACATATTAATAGGAAATGAAACTCTGAAAGTGATTTTCATGCCAAAAGCAAGCATAGGTGCGGCCAATTTTCTTTTTCTTACTAGATGCATACCCAAAAATCTTTTGTATAGCCAACAACCACAGAATAAATACCATTTAGCTCCAGAAACCCAGAGAAGAGATAACAGTGACTCTCCAGGGCTCCAATGTAGGATGGGGTTAGACCGTGCACGCAGCAGAGTCCAATGACAATTCAGTGATGTCAGCTTCAGCAGCAATTGCCTGCTCAGTTTCTCTCTCAGCCAGGGATGTACATTAACCAGCAGCCTTTGTGTCAACACAGCCTTGCTGCTGCAGCAGCAGAATGGGAGCCATACCTGAACTGCTGGAGAGTCTCACAGAAGTCAAGAGCCATAAGAAGGCAGCTCTTGAGCTAGCTGGATGCACCATTCCAAATCTAAAAGCTTTTCCTAACTTCCACTGAAAGGGCACGCACATTTTCTTTTCACAGGTTCATAGATAAATGTTTTGTAGGCTTTGAAAACAGGCAGAGCTTGTTGAAAACCAAGCTTGCTCTCTCTCAGGACTTCACAAGACCACACTGGTGTGACTAACTTTGTGGTATTCTAAATCTGATTCAAGACACCACTCTGGAAAGTTGGTTTTGACCAAATGTTTGAGACAAGCTGAAATGGGGTTTTAAAATCAGGGGTTAGTTTCACAGCAAGATAAACGACAGCCCAGTTTTCCATGCCTCAGAGACTGCCCCTTCCAAACCACAGCACATTGTGAACCGCTCACAATGTCTCCAGGGGCGGACTGCCTGCTCCTTCAGCAACGGGCTGGGCAGAGTCATTGCACATAGGACAGAGGGGGTTCTCCACAGGGGATTCATGCCAAAAGCCAAAGGAAATCCTCCATGCAGGACTAGGAGGGAAGGGATTGGGCATGACAACAAAATACTCCACAGGGATCAGTGCTTTGGACACCAATATGTGGTTCAATACTCAGTTTCCTTGACAAACAAGAAAGATTCCCTTAGCAGATCCAAATGCCAAGGCCTATCCCAGGGTCAGGCTGTGGATAACCACCGGCTGAACTACTGTGTTCTCGGGTTAAGTTTTCGAGTTGGTTTGGGTTTTGGTATTTTTTTCCCTTCGTTTTGTTTTCAGATTTAACTGGCTAAAGGCCCCCGCTGCCGTCCCCTTTACAACTTGTTGCTGTTCCAGTTCAAACAAAGAGCGCGGAGCCCCTCCCCTGGCGGGCCCCGGGGCCGGGCCGCGCCGCCCAGCACGGCCGGACGCCTTTGTTTACTACGGCTCCACACGCCGGGCGGCGCGGCCGGGCCCGCGCCGGGAGCCCGACCCGCCGGCCCGAGTGGGGCCGGGGCGGGTGGGCGCTCCCGGACGTGTTTCCAAGGCACGGGCATCAGATAGGGACACTCCCCCCAGATGAAAGGGGTCAAGTTACAACCAGTTCCACCAGTTCAGTGCAGGGCTCCTCTGCCAAGTTGGTTAAACCTTCCCTTTCCTGTGAGACAGCCTGGCGAGAGAGCGGGGCCTGCAGCTAACGCTGGCGAAAAGGCGCCACCAGGGAAAACCCCATTCAACCACAAACAACACGTTAAAAACCTCGTGGTAGCTCTTTATTCCTGCAGTTTGCTAAATGACATTCATAGCCCCGTCTACATTTCTACAGGCTAATCTTCCTTTTCCTTCTTTAATCATTCACCTATTAGGAGATGAATAGTCACAGAATTTCCTCATCTCACCTGACCTCCTCAGGTGACACAGAGAGGACCGAGCCTTTGCTAAGCCACAAACCACACTCTCTGATCAGGACAGAGATCCTCACTTACCTTTGAGAAGGGCTGCAAATGATCCTACAGTTAAGAGAGGACAAACTCGGAGTAGGATAAATTTTTTGTCCCTTTCTGAAGTCAGCAAAATTTCTTCATATACAAGCAGATGCACACCCTCCTTGTTGGGCTTGCATAGAAGTGGCAAACTGCTGCCTACTGCCAAGCTTCTGCCACCTCTGACCATCTCTGTATGGGCCGAGATTTCCATTTTATCTCTACTCGAAGAGGAAGGAGAGCAAGGAAGAAAATAAGAACCAAGGATTCTGGGGGCAATGGTTATTTTGTTTCTTTGAACAGTGGTGTTTGGGTTTTGGTTTTTTTTGTTGTTGTTTTTTGGTTTTGTTTTTTTCTTTTTGTTTTGTTTTTTAAGAAACCAAGAATCTGGAGTGTGTTTTTCAGACTGATAGCATCTTATAGGTGCTTTTCGTGGTGAGGAAGTTAGTCACAAGTCTGAGACACTAGCTACGACTGTCTTACTAGTAGCTGCTAGCAAGTCTAGTATAATCTAAATATTCTTTACAACATTACACAGAATTACTGTTAGACAACAAGGAGTGTCAGAACAGACTCCAGGCTTGTTATCACCAAGACAAGGAGCTGACATAAGCCACTGATGGCTACATGTTCCACAGAAGAGAAGGTGCTGGTGGTGAGGAGAATGGAGAAAAGTAAAAACTGTAATAAAAAGCAAGAGGAAGATCCCTGGGAAAAGCCTCAAACTCCACTGCTGATGAACAGGAAGAGCTGGAATAGTAGAAGCTAACACAGAAGAGCTCCCTTCCTGGGCAGTAAATGAGTAAATGCTGATATTCATATTCTCTTCCCTCCACCTGCCAGTCTTTAAGAAGAGCAAGCAATCTAGCATAAGCAAAATCCATCAGGATACTCCTGCCATTTTATCACTATTGGCAGTCTGCTGTCTTAAACAACAGTTCACTTAGCTGATGCCTGGAGCAAGTCTTCAGAGTAGCACTCTTGGACAGGTAAACCCCCACTTTCCCCTCCAGAGACACCCTACCCTCTGAATGTGGAGCCGGTGGAACTGGTCGGCAATGCACTGCAACTTCCGTGCAATTTGCACCTCAGCACGTGCTTCCCGCTGACCTTCCTGAGGTTCCTCCTGGAGGTGCGGATCCAACACAAACCCAGCTGGAGGGACATGTAAACGGTAACCAGCACTCCCTACAAAACAGATCAGAAGAGTCATTCTTCCAGTGCAAAGAATATCTTTTCTGCTCAGTACACTTCATGTACATAGTCCTAAAAGTCTAGTTCCTGGAGGCCAAACAATGACTGTATACTGTAACACAGTGCAGTAAAAGATTTGCCCAGCTTTCATACAAACCTATATTGATTAAACAGAGCATTGTGTTGATTCCCATAGTCAAATGAGTGGCAGGATCTTAAAACTGATTCCTTTTGCTTGTTTACAGCTCAGCCAAGCACTGTAGCTTGGGGTATTTTAAATGAGTTTTGCAGTTTTACAGAATCTATGCCTCAAGTTATCTCCCCTCAAAGGTACAAGTACCTTTTGTGTCGGTCTTTTCTCAGTTTTCTGTCATTTAGTGATTTTAGTGATTTGAATTAAAGCTTAATTGGATACACAAAGCTGAGTGTATCCAAAACCCCTCAGTTACTAGTAAAATACTTATTCAGCAACTTTAACTCCAGTGAAGAGCCTAAAAGCTATAACTTTTTGCGTCTTCTCTCCACTGAAAAATTCTAGGAGTTTCCACTTCCTATGTGGATGAGACAGACCATTGGTAGTTAAAAATGTAGGCAAATTGTAGAATATGAAGTACGGTGAACATTTAGACATCTACCAGTAAAATCAAACATGACAGAATAAAGCCAAAAAGAGAGAAAGGGAATATTAAAGACAGCAAAAGCAATGAGCAAGTGTCTGGTTCTTGCAGTGGACAAGCAAGGGTAAGAAAATACAAGTTGTCTTTCTTGAGGGAGTAGGACTAAAGCAAAATAGTTTCAGTCCTTTAATAAAACGCCCTAATGAAAGAGACCTTGCTTGATTGGGGAAATGCTAAAGGGACAGTTTCTTTGCTGCAAAGCTAGTGACACAGGAGTGCTCTTACCATAGAAGAGTCTCCTTGGCTCTTCAGTGACTCCACAAGGCAACATAACATCCTGACTGGAAGAGGATGGGCTGAGTGTTTGAGTTGCCTTGTCCTGCTGCTCAGGATGCCTGATACCGGGACCACAGCAGTGTGTGAGGGGGAATAGTTGAAACCTCCCCAGAAGGCAGCTGTAGGACTGGTTCTGTGTGAAAAAGCCAGTTGCAGTCATCTCACCAGGCTGACCTGCAAGTCCAAAGTCATCAGAGTGAAACACGTCATCGTCCAGCCCATCCAGGCTAGAATAGTCCTCTTCCAGGTAGCTGGGGCGATCCATTGCTCCTGCAATAAAGGGACATTTGAGGAAACAGCTAAGACATGACAAGAATGTTGTCCAGGAGAGAATGCCCTCTTCTCCAACAATAAAACATAACCAATTTTACCAGACCTTCCCTCTTCCCTGCTTTCCAGTGCTGCCCATCTGCATGGACAGGAGAGGTGAGGGACCTGTGGTGAAGGTCAAGGCTTTGCAGAAAGTCCTCAGGTGCTAGGTCAGAGAGAGATAAAGTTCACACGTGTATAAGTCCACCCACAGCTCCAATTCCACACCTGCTCACAAGTAGAGAGCCAACCCCCAACCTCAGCACACAGAAACAGAAAAGATGTTTAAGAAGCAACCCGTATTCTTCTAATAGCCTCATGGCCAGTCAGCTTCTTTGCGGTCTGCTTTGTTTTGGCCTGCCATATTTGGACTTTATGGTATATCCCGTTCACTTTTCCCCACCTATTTCTTATTGATGAAGAAAAGCTCTTGTAATCATAAGGCTGCAAGGCCAGATTTTTAAGAAACACCAGTGGTTGTAAAACTTAAAGAGTTGTCAAAGCCACTTCTGTGAAGCTCTCCATTACTTCTCCCTATGAGGGCAAACTTTCCTTTCAACTTCTCATTTCTCCCCTCAGCTCAACTTAAGACATGTCCCAAACTCGGCAGTATAGTCACTTCCTTATCCGTCTTACCCTCAAGCCTACATGCACTGTTAGTGCAATGGTTCATCCTACTACTAAAGAAAAACATGGCTGGTGTCAGTGTTTAAAGCAGGATTTCTGTAGCTGCCACAGTAAACACTCCTGAGCCCTGTTATAGCACAAAGCTGAACAAAGACGACAGAGGGGAAAAACCCCCATGAACCCTAAATCACTATTTCAGAGCTCTTTGTACACATAATGCAATTAGAAGCAGTATTACCAAAAATGCCACAAGTCCCTTTACTGTTACCTGTGCATCTAACCCAATTGGAAGACAGACTCCTAAGAGATCCATCTCCAGGATTTCCACCCAGTTCCAAACAAGGCAGTGAAATTCAACTCTTCATGTCTCTTCCTTTGCTCTGGTTTGCGAAGCATTTAACAGAACGGAAGACTAGCAAGAGGAATTTCAGGCCTGAAGGAGACATTAATAATAATTTTATAAGGATGTGTTCAGTGCTGCCCTTGGTGCTCCCATCTCCCCCCAGGTGAGCAGCATGCAGGACACCAGCATGCTAGAGACAACAGGACCAAGCAGTGCAAGAACTGTTTCTGCAGGGCTCTGGCTTGGTGGCACTATGGATATTTAAGTTGCTGAATCTCAGCAGTTCACTCAACCGAGCCACAACTCCCAAAGAAGTTTCTGCAGAGCAGAACAGGTACCAGCCCCACAGCTGGATGCAGCTCTGCTGGATGACAGCAGTGACAGAGCACTCATAACATTCTCATCCATGGCTTAATGTAGCACACTGAAAGGAGTTATGGGCCCCAAGAGGCAGGCATGGATGATCTCCTTGCCAGCTCTTCTGCTGGATCAGTCACCTGACAGAGAGGCAGGCAGGAATGTATTTTCTCTTTGCAGGAAAGTTTGCCAGATCTCATCTGTCAGCCTCACTGGGACACGGGCATTCCTCAAGGAAAGTGCAACAGAGGCACAAACCCCAAATAAAAGCTGGTTTAAAGAGCAAGAAGTTTTACTCGACCTCCTGCAATACGGTCCGACCCTTTTGCAGAGCTTTGCAGAGAATGCCGAGGTAGCGCAAAGGACTGCTCGTCCTACAACTCCCTGGAACTCCTCCTACAACCTCCAAACGCAGCTCACGCTGGGAGCCACAGACACCGCGCAGCTCGGGCTACGGGTCTTTGCCCGGGCAGCACCCGCGTCTCCAGTGCCGTGTCCTGCCCACGGCACTTCCTCGCACAAGCCAGCGGCGACAGCCGCGGGCCGGGGCAGCGCACGCCCGCGCTGACAGGCGGCGGGCCGGGAGCGGAGGGAGGGCTCAGCGCACACGTGCGTGCCAGCGTCTCAAAACAAAGCTGGCCGGCCTCGCTTCGCCGCCGCTGGCCGCCCTTAACTCTTCTCCGCCCGGACTCTAGCCCGCAGATGTGCCCCCGGCCAAGAGGTTTAACGCGGCTCCTCCGGGCAGCGCCGTGGGACGAGACTCCCGAGCTCGGCGGGCTGCCCGGGAAGGGCAGCGCTGGCTGTGGAATCAGCCATCGCCTACATCAGCGAATCAGCCGCTTTCTCAGCGCCCACCGAGCTCATTCCTCGCCCGCACCCTCCCTCTTTCTTCCCGCTCCCCAGCAGGCGCGGGACTCCGGGCAGGACTGGCCGGGCTGAGGCTGCCCCGAGGCGAACCCCCTTCCCTGTCACGATCGCGCCCGGCCTCGGCACCGCCCTCGCCGGCGACCTGGCACAGAGCGGCCGGCCCTAGTGGCGAAGGCACTTACCGGGCACTCACCGAGAACCGGGACGGGCGTCCCGCGGGGACGGGGCGTCCCGGGAGGAGCCGCCGCCGCCGCTGCCGCCTCCACACCGCCAAACTGCGGCCAGCGCCGGCGGGCGCGCCGCGAACAGCTGACGGCAGCCCCGCCCCCACCGCGCCCCGCCCCGCCCCCGCCCGCCAGCCAATGGGCGGGGAGGGGCGGGGCCGGCGCGCGGCGGAGGCGGGGCTGCCCAGGTGGGAGCGGCGCGGGCCCGGTGCCCGGGAGCCCCGGCGGGACGCGCTGAGGGCACCTCGGCTGCGGCCCGGAGTGCTCCTGCAGCCAGCCCCGGCACCGGCTGAGGCACAGCCCCTGGGCTGGCCTTAAATCTGATGGCAGTGCCGCTCCAGGTAGTTGATTTCCAACAAAACTTTGGTTTGTCAGCTTTAAATGACTTAGAAAGTTCTTCCTGACTTGTAAAGTCTGAGCGATGAGGTGTGATGGTCGAGGAGTTCTTCGCAGAGCGTTGTGCTCTTTCCTGTAGATGAGTACGACTACAGGACTACACAGGGTTAAAGAATTAAACTAATAAGGATAATTTCTTTATAGTGCTTTCTGTGAAGCCCCCTCGGTGAGATGAGGATAAAAACCCCAAGCCTCATGCTGCAAACAACAGTTCGGTGCATTTAACTTTACTCTGCCAATGATTTATCAGCTCCCCCTGTAATCAGTGGCAAAATCTCCTCATGTTAAGAGAGGCAGGACCCAGCTCCTTGGCGCAGAGCAGCACCCTGTCAGGCTGTTTTTAAAACCCTACGTAACAAGATCGCTTGGAAGGGAGGTTTTAAAACCCAGCTGGCAGCTGAGTAATGTTAATTGCTGTCAAGTCTGCCACACAGTTACTGAGGTTTGTAACTTAAACTCAGGGGAGGGGTTAGATTGCAAACCGATGGCTGGCAAGGTGAGGCGAATTACTACGTTTTCCTCGTATCACATTGTCCTGGGCAGGCTCACAGAGCCTCTCCAGTTAAATGTTTCAGAGTCACTATGATTTTGAGTGAGGTATTTACAGTTGCCATTAATAGATTAACCGGCTAATAATGTTCATTGTCTCCAAGAACCCATTTCTTTGTGGTTCTTGTCCAAGTGTTCATTTCACCTCTTTTATTTGCCAGAAGGCTTGAGTCTCCTTATTTACGAGAAGGTCAGATCATATTTGACTTGTACCTCACCACCAAGTAAAAAAGAAAAAAAATACTCTTTTCTTTAATTTTCAGTAAGGGGCAAGGTTCCTAAATTAATTAAGCCTCACTGTTCACTTTTGATAGTCAAGGGAGTTGTGAGTAGGAGAAGAAGAAATTGATATTTAAAAAACCAAAAGGCAACAAAAGGCATTTTATATCTTCGAGATGGTCAAATTTTATCACACTGATGGTCAGACCCTGGCCAAATGCCAGCTGCTGGAGGGCTACTTCTAATTTGAATGTGCATCACTATAAATAAAAAATTAATGTGCTATGATTCCAACCACTTATGTCTTCCAGACTGAGTAATAACTGCCTGCTGGTTAGGCTCATTAACAGTAAGAACAGTACCTGATCGGCTTTGTTTTCATCTCATTGTACTGCAGTTGGGGCCACACTTTATATCCCCAGAGGCTGCATTTTGGGAACTCCTACTGTGTAGAAAATGTATGGAAACCGAAATCTATGTATATAATCAGGCTGGATGGCAAGAGGGCTCAGGAAGGATATTTGTGCCTTTCAGTGATTAAAAAAAAAGATATGGCAGCATTTCTAAGAGAGGGGACTCAGAGGGATTCCTTGAGGAAATTAGACATTGTTAAGAAATGGCTCCGAGTAAATAGACCGAAACCAAGACAGAGACAGCAAGTCTGAAATGGAAAATTGTGAACCAGGGGCAAGTTATACCACCAACCTCACTGCACTCAGCTGAGAGAGTTTCTACAATAGTATGGAGACAAGCTTCTTACCTGGGAACAGGAGCCCAAGGGACAAGTTTTCTGCCAGAGAGTTTTTGCTCATTAGTGTACATGGTGACATTTTGATTCAAGAGATTAATCTTAAATCACGTGCAGCAGTGTCCCTGTGACATCTGTGGATGGAAATAATGTGCCATCCTATAACCCTTCTGTCAGCCTGCTCTACTTCTCAAAAGAATAGTGAACAAAATTGCTTCTTTTATTTAGTTATCCCCCCTCCCTACATATTCCTCACATGTCTTCATAACTATTTCTTATTTTACTGACAAAATGCTATTGTCAGCATTGTGCTGTAATTGCAGAGTACATTGTGATCTTAGGCACGGGCCTTGCAAGCTGCTCTGCCTGGGTGGGCTTCAAACCCA